>NC_086160.1:11273089-11873089 GCF_035149785.1 Candoia aspera
GAAATCAAACAGTTAAAAGAAAAGGAAAGAGGAAAGATTGTCAAGCTATGTTTGATGTCAATTACTGTTCCTTTTCTCAGAGTGGTTTAGTACTAATACAATGAGACCAAAGTAAAGATTTAAGTCAATGAAAAATAAAGGGTGCATTTCCCAAATACATCACTGTTACGAGCTATGACAGGTAATGAAGGGAATAGAAAAGGTTCAGACTTTAGGGATACATAAGGTGACCATCTTCAGCAAAGGATCGTTACCTTGTTGTGGTGCTGGAGCTTGAGCACCTCAATGATGCCATGAGCTAAACCGTGAAGGGCCACCCAAGACGGGAAGGTCATGACAGAGAGGTCAGACTAAATGCGATCCCTGGGGAAGGTAATGGCAACCCACCCCAGTATTCTTGCCGTGAAAACTAAATGTATCAGTACAACCAGAGATATGTCGGTATACCATCGGAAGATGAGACCCCCAGGTCGGAAGATGGTCAAAATGCTACTGGGGAGGAACAGAGGATGAGCTCAACTAGCCCCAGACGTGATGACGCAGCTAGCTCAAAGCCAAAAGGACAGCTAGCGGCCGACGGTGCTGGTGGTGAACGGCGAATCCGATGTTCTAAGGATCAACACACCATTGGAACCTGGAATGTAAGATCTATGAGCCAGGGCAAATTGGATGTGGTTATTGGTGAGATGTCAAGATTAAAGATAGACATTCTGGGCGTCAGTGAACTGAAATGGACTGGAATGGGCCACTTCACATCAATGACCACCAGATCTACTACTGTGGACAAGAGGACCACAGAAGAAATGGAGTAGCCTTCATAATTAATAGTAAAGTGGCTAAAGCAGTGCTTGGATACAACCCAAAAAACGACAGAATGATCTCAATTCGAATTCAGGGCAAGCCATCTAACATCACAGTGATCCAAATATACGCCCCAACCACAAATGCTGAAGAAGCTGAAGTAGAGCAGTTCTAGGAGGATCTGCAGCACCTACTGGACAACACGCCTAAAAGAGATGTTATTTTCATCACAGGAGACTGAAATGCTAAGGTGGGCAGTCAAATGACACCTGGAATTACAGGTAAGTATGGCCTGGGAGAACAAAATGAAGCAGGACATAGGCTGATAGAATTTTGCCAAGACAATTCACTCTGCATAACAAACACTCTCTTCCAACAACCTAAGAGATGGCTTTATACATGGACTTCACCAGATGGACAAAACCCGAAATCAGATTGATTACATCCTTTGCAGCCAAAGGTGGCGGACATCTGTACAGTCGGTAAAAACAAGGCCTGGAGCTGACTGTAGTTCAGATCACGAACTTCTTCTTGCACAATTTAGGACCAGACTAAAGAGATTAGGGAAGACCCACAGATCAGCTAGATATGAGCTCAATAATATTCCTAAGGAATATGCAGTGGAGGTGAAGAATCGATTTAAGGGACTGGACTTAGTAGATAGGGTCCCGGAAGAACTCTGGACAGAAGTTGGCAGCATTGTTCAGGAGGCAGCAACAAAATACATCCCAAAGAAAGAGAAAACCAAGAAGGCAAAATGGCTGTCTGCTGAGACACTAGAAGTAGCCCAAGAAAGAAGGAAAGCAAAAGGCAACAGTGATAGGGGGAGATATGCCCAATTAAATGCAAAATTCCAGAGGTTAGCCAGAAGAGATAAGGAATTATTTTTAAACAAGCAATGCACGGAAGTGGAATAAGACAATAGAATAGGAAGGACAAGAGACCTCTTCCAGAAAACTAGAAACATCGGAGGTAAATTCCAGGCAAAAATGGGTATGATCAAAAACAAAGATGGCAAGGACCTAACAGAAGAAGAAGAGATCAAGAAAAGGTGGCAAGAATATACAGAAGACCTGTATAGGAAGGATAACAATATCAGGGATAGCTTTGACAGTGTGGTCAGTGAGCTAGAGCCAGACATCCTGAAGAGTGAGGTTGAGTGGGCCTTAAGAAGCATTGCTAATAACAAGGCAGCAGGAGACGACGGCATCCAGCTGAACTGTTCAAAATCTTGCAAGATGATGCTGTCAAGGTAATGCATGCTATATGCCAGCAAATTTGGAAAACACAAGAATGGCCATCAGACTGGAAAAAATCAACTTATATCCCCATACCAAAAAAGGGAAACACTAAAGAATGTTCAAACTATCGAACAGTGGCACTCATCTCACATGCCAGTAAGGTAATGCTCAAGATCCTGCAAGGTAGACTTCAGCAGTTCATGGAGCGAGAATTGCCAGATGTACAAGCTGGGTTTAGAAAAGGCAGAGGAACTAGAGACCAAATTGCCAATATCCGCTGGATAATGGAAAAAGCCAGGGAGTTTCAGAAAAACATCTATTTCTGTTTTATTGACTATTCTAAAGCCTTTGACTGTGTGGACCATAACAAATTGTGGCAAGTTCTTAGCGGTATGGGGATACCAAGTCATCTTGTATGCCTCCTGAAGAATCTCTATAATGACCAAGTAGCAACAGTAAGAACAGACTACGGAACAACGGACTGGTTTAAGATTGGGAAAGGAGTACGACAGGGCTGTATACTCTCACCCTACCTATTCAACTTGTATGCAGAACACATCATGCGACAAGCTGGTCTTGAGGAATCCAAGGCTGGAGTTAAAATCTCTGGAAGAAACATTAACAATCTCAGATATGCAGATGATACCACTTTGATGGCTGAAAGTGAAGAGGAACTGAGGAGCCTTATGATGAAGGTGAAAGAAGAAAGTGCAAAAGCTGGCTTGCAGCTAAACCTCAAAAAAACCAAGACTATGGCAACCAGCTTGATTGATAACTGGCAAATAGAGGGAGAAAATGTAGAAGCAGTGAAAGACTTTGTATTCCTAGGTGCAAAGATTACTGCAGATGCTGACTGCAGTCAGGAAATCAGAAGACGCTTAATCCTTGGGAGAAGAGCAATGACAAATCTCGATAAAATAGTTAAGAGCAGAGACATCACACTGAAAACAAAGGCCCGCATAGTTAAAGCAATGGTGTTCCCCATAGTAACATATGGCTGCGAGAGCTGGACCATAAGGAAGGCTGAGCGAAGGAAGATCGATGCTTTTGAACTGTGGTGTTGGAGGAAAATTCTGAGAGTGCCTTGGACTGCAAGAAGATCCAATCAGTCTGTCCTCCAGGAAATAAAGCCAGACTGCTCACTTGAGGGAATGATATTAAAGGCAAAACTGAAATACTTTGGCCACATAATGAGAAGACAGGACACCCTGGAGAAGATGCTGATGCTAGGGAGAGTGGAAGGCAAAAGGAAGAGGGGCCGACCAAGGGCAAGATGGATGGATGATATTCTAGACGTGATGGACTCATCCCTGGGGGAGCTGGGGGTGTTGATGACCGACAGGAAGCTCTGGCGTGGGCTGGTCCATGAAGTCACGAAGAGTCGGAAGCGACTAAATGAATAAACAACAAAAACAAGGTGACCATGTTGTCACATAATCTGTCTGTCTGTCTGTCTGTCTGTCTGTCTACCTATCAGGCCTCCTAACTCTACAACTCTGGGCAGTTTACAGTAAATCATTCAATACAATTAAAAGAAAATACCAGACACCGGAAGAAAAGCAGTAATTAAGAGAAATCAAACATTCAGGACCTAATCTAACCCAAGACATGGGGAAAGAGCCCAATTTTCAGGGTTCTTTTGAAAACAGCCAGGGTAGAATATAGGGTATGAAGTCCACCTCGTCTTCAAGGCACCACAATGTGAAGGCTGTTGTGCCAATTTATGGAATAACTTCATTATTGATTGATTATGTGCCATTGAGTCATTGTCAAATCTTAGCAAGCACATAAAGAGGTTTTCTCCATAATGATCTATCCCTAACCTGTCTTTCAGGTCTTCCAATGATGTACCCATCGCCCCTGTACCTGATTCCATCCACCTTGCCGCTGATCAGTCTCTTTTTCTCTTTCCTTCCCCCTTTCCCAGAATTAGAGCCTTCTCCAGAGAGCTAGGTCTTGCATAATGTGTCCAAAGTAGGATTATTTGTGCTTCAAGTGAAAAGAAAATCTGTATTGTTCTGTAGCCACAGGCTCTGATGGCTACAGAAACATTCCAGTGTGACATTGCTTGTAGCAATGTGTCTTATTCTTTGATAGTTATAACCCTGCCTTTGCTTATATTAAAAGCCCTTAGAGAAGGAATTTTTCAATGTTACAAGTTTTACCTTGAATGTCAAAGTTGCAGTGGAAATTCCAAATGACTGGATCTCAGAGGCCTTTGCTTTCTATACTGGAAGGAGCTAATTAGGACCCCTGAAATCTAGATCTTTTCTCAGAAACAATTACTTTCTTGTCACAAACCATTCTTTCTCAGCCTTCATATGTACAAGGCAAGGATCTATCTGAAAGGGTGGTTTTAAGAAATACAGGCAGAGAATGGATCCAATTTAAACCATTAGAAGGCCTTTGCATGGGCATGGATAAGCTAAAGGATTGGAGGGGATGAACTGCCTTCAAAAGCCATTACTAACATTTTCACATGGGCAGCTGCTTGAAAAATGTGTCACAAATCTTCCTGAAGTTCTGAAACAGATCTGTAAGCAGACACTACCTTTAAGCAGTAGGTCTCAGATTTCAATCTGAGAAAGGGCTCTTAATGAATATTTTGTTTTAAATGTATGGAGATTTTGAGTAGCAGACACATTCCTTGAGACAAGGGAGGCAGGGTTTATGTATGCTATATCTGTCAGCCAATCCTGTTTAAGCCTATGAATATATCGGCAAACGCCTAAACAAAGTTTTAGTTCTATTTAGAGATCAGCAAAGCTGCCAATTTCCATTTGAAAGATGACCAGTCTACTAGTAACTTAAGACTTAAAGAAATGCAGCGACTTTGACGTCCCCCAACAAGAATTCCCCAATCTGGGAAGGTGTATTGTATTACTTTTTAACATACGTCTAAATGCATGTCCATACATATAAATTAGCAGATGCAAATTATGCACAAATTGGTGACATGCTCTGGGGGAGTGATAAAAAAGTGACACCACTGAATACATTTCAGTTCCCGGTGACTATGTGGATATGTCCATGTAGCATTCTTGGCAACAGTATGTAAGTGGTACGCTACTGCTTGCTTCCAGAATGATTGATCAATAGATTATTTCAATTTTAAGGAAGGCCACCCAACTCCACAGTGACTCTGTGCAGCTTATAATTTAAACATTTTTAAAAGAAAACAACATATATCAAGGAAAAAGAAGACAAATGATTGGAAGACAAAAGCAAAACAACGAAGAGATGTAACCACCATTCTGGCTAAGGCCCAATGATCATGTCACCCTAAGCATCAAAAACTGACCTTGACTCAAGAGCATTTTAATGAATAGGGGCTCTGTGCTGACAGCCAGGTATGATTTTTCATAGAAGAGTAAACTAAATGTACACAAAGATCCAAGCTGATTCAAGATTCAAATTCCATTAGAAAGGAATGGGATTCTACTGAAATGAGAGGTTATAATCCAAATAAATATGGCAAACCCTTTTGATCATCACAGGTGTCAATAAGAAAGAAGAAAGGATGCAATTATATTTCCTTATCTATTTGTTCAGATGTTAAGAAAATCAGTAAGTATCATATTTCTCTCTCTCCTTTTTTTACAGAATTTTAAAAATCTATTCATTGTCTGCTTGATATTAAGTTTAAGTTACAGTATATCTGCATGAAGTCCTGTTCATCACTAACTAAAGTGGAGATAGGTGCATGGCTTTTGATTATTTCCAATGCATAGAGCCCTTGTTTTTTTCCAGAAGGTCTAGGTTCCTTGATTATGGTGAATAATCATGATTCAAAATGTGATCCTTGCAAAACCACAATATTATGAGTTCTCAGAATAAGTTATTTTGATGATGGGCTATGATCAAACAATAACTGCACTCAAGGAACATGCTAGAGACTTGGAAGGCCAATTGGATCAATCTGCCTTACCTACAAATGTATTTTTGAGTAGTCAAACCCCCTTCTTTAATTCAATTTCAAAAGATATTGAAATCAAATAACTTTTCCAAAACTTCAAAGAGCACTAACATTACCATGTTTACCAGGAGGAGGAGGAGGAGGAGGAGGAGGAGGAGGAAGTTTATATGAGCTAAGATTGTGTCTGCATGGTGAAGGACCCACTAAATTTACACAGCCCATGTACTGCTCTATTACACCTACAGAAACGCATCCTATTTGGTGATCTACCCAGACAATTCTGCCTTTCTTCATGAGCAGCTACACATATCAGAGAACTATGATTCAGTTTCCTTGAATGTGGCAATTCTTTGTTAAGCCACTTTATCTGTTAAACTCATCTTGTTTTGACCACCTTAAATATATAACTATAATTTTATGTTTATACTTTATTTCATTTGAAGCTGAAATTGTTTATTGACTTTGTTAATCTGCAGAATTCTGGTCAGCAACTGTATTAAAGAACTAATTGCTCATCAAAGAACCAGGAAAAAAGAGAGAAGGATCCATGAAAAATGGGATCTTTCCCCAGAGTTAACTGGAAACTAGTAGTAGGTTGTGGAAGAATCTTAAAATAAGGGAAGAAGTGGCCAGAAAGATTTGGCAGGTGGATCCCTCTACTGTATAATCTGTTTGCTACTGAGTGTGTAAAATATTTGTGTTATTGATAGGGAGAATCTAGGTGAGAGAAAATTGACATTTTTTCTCTCTGACATTTAGTGACTTGCATGCATCTTTTCATAAGAACCACATTTGATAATATGAAATGATGGTTTATCCCAAACTCCAAACCTCTTATCATCCTTGTATCTTGCATTAGTTAAATCCATCTTTTGTCATAAACAACCAAATCAATCATGCTTTAGATTTAGATGCTTTTCTTTGCCATTTGTACCAATAAACAGCAGCCTCTTGAACAAGCCATGATGGTGATGTCAACATGGTGATGTGTTTGTCATGGTGTTGTTGCACAAATGGCACAAATTTCTAACAATGTAACAATGCCATGATGTTGGAGCAGGTACCTGTAGCCACTCATCATGAGTATCCATGGGTATGAATAGTTTTATCCTTAAACTTGTATTTGAAACAACACTAAGATCTTTTACTAAGCAGATACTTACTAAACAATCACTATCCCTGTTTGTTCTTGAGGTCTCTGAATGGCCCAATCATTTTGTATGTACATCTCATTCCCATCCAACCATTCATGTCACCTTATAGAATGACTTTTTCCCCCATGGATAACACTCATTCAGAGTGTTGTATAATTTTTTCCTCAAACTTATTCATGGTTCTTCCAATATACACATGAATGATCAAATCACTTTCCCCCAACATAGCTTTCCCTTTTTCTTGATTCCACAGGCAAGATATCTATTTATTTATTTATTTCCATTTTATTCACTTCACTTACTAACTCATGTTCTTTACCATTTACTTACCTTATATTCTAAATGTGATAGCCCAAAGATATTGACCCACGCTACCAATCATGACTTTGGTCAATCAAAGCTTTCACACTAATTGTCTTTTGTGAGTGTTAGAGAAGGAAATAATAGACTAAGAAACCAGCTGTAGTCATAACTTTGCCACATGCCACATTCCTTGCTAATGGTCATGACTACACAAGTGATTTTGGGCACATGTTGGCCAATATTTTACAAATGCAACCAAAACTCAGTTTTATCCCAAGCATGTTCACATTATTCTAGGCAAGATAGGACCTCTAATATAGAGAGTGCAAACCAACAAACTGTTGCCTGTAGCCCACCAACTAGGAGGTACATGCTGTGTACTGAAACAACTCCAGATATCCCAGTCACTTGAAGTTTCAAAACTGTTTTGAAAGTTTCTTCACTAATATATAAAAACTATTTCTACATCACAAGGTGACTTATTTGCCTGACATTTGGAAGAGGCTCACTTTCTAACCTGGTCTCTAATAATTCAAGATGGTTTTACTGTTCTATTTGGAAAAAAATATCAAGAACTTATTACTGGAACAAAACTCTCTTTTCTAAAAGAGAAATAATCACCCTGTGTGCAGGAACTCATTCTGTAGCAGCCCAGTCTAGAATCTGGCCTTCTCATACTATTCATAATGACCATAAAGAACGTGGAGATTGTATAGGACAAAAATGGAAGTGGGGAGGAGGACTCAAAACATCCCATAAGGGGCATCCAACTTCTCACAGTCCAAGAGGGATTCTGAGGTTACTCTGGTCCATTCTACATATTTCTCTTGTACCATAGGCATAATTTTCATGGCACTACACAGTAGTGGTCCTTAGGACCCTATCTTAGTACTGTCCCAGTACTGCCCACCAGCCAACCAATAGAGGAAAGCTGGAACACAAAGCAAACAACCTTCTATTCCCAGATCTCTTCTTCATTTTGCCACTTTCTGAAGCATGGGAAATGGGGAAGAATCCAGTTTGCCACTGTTAGGAGACTGACAACACTAGTCCTTAATTCTTCAGGGAAGGATGAAGGGAAGAAGCCAAGCTACTAGATGAAGGAAGGAGGAACTTCCCAAAAGTGGGACAAGGTGGGAAGTTGTCTTATCTCACACTCCAGAGAAAATGCTGAGAAAACTCTTCTTACAGCATGTTCTCTGAAGCAGGAGCTGAGCCAAATGATGCCACAGCATTATGTTGACATAGAAGGTTGACATTAATCTTGGATCAGTGCATCTCTTTGGCTGCAAATGTTTTTTTCTGCAGTCCAAGAAGTGCAAACACTTTGGTAATTATTAAACCAACGATCCTTGAAAAATAGTGTATCTTAATTTTGCCAAAGCACCAGATGTATTTTCTGCTTATTCCAAGTTCTAATGAAGTTGTATGTTTGTTCAGAACTAAATCCCACTGAATTCAAAACAACTAACTCCCAAGTAAGTGGGTTTAGATTGCAGCTAAGCTATTTAAGTTGTTCTTAGCAGAAAAAAACAATAGTTTTTAGTACTAAAAAGATACTAGAGAAGTTGCATAAAGAAAGCTTTGAGCTAATACACTTAGAATCTCCATGCCTATTAATTTTATACCACAAATTGGCCATGGACAATTAAAAGATTAAAAAGGATGAAAGCTGATTTAGGAACACACTAATATGATGCAAAAATTGTTAAAGAATAAAAATAAATCTTATCTCCTGAGCTTTCAATCAGTGGTCATAAACATAACATACCGCAAATAATTCAGCTACAGGGAATTCATAGCAATATGGTTTGCTTTTAATATGCAAATTTGTAACCTAATATTCTACATGGCTATTTTGCTCAAAACTTTCTGCATCCTTTCTGATGCAGCACAATTTTCCAGAACCTGCCAAGCTAATCTCATCATTCTGCTACCATTGTGCTATAAGTATAAATCTGAAAAATAGAAAATTGACATTTCCCCCCCTCCTTTTTTCTCCAAAAAGAGACAGATTAAAATTGACATTCTGCAATTTAGTCTTCTTTTGCTGTCTCACTAGGTCTCTAGTATCAATCTCTAGACTGTGAAGCAGCCATTTTGGAAAAGCCCAATGTAGTAATACAGCAATACTTTTCAACAGCTGCTGCAGATTAAAAAATAGCTGAGAAAAAAAGTTTGGAATCGAGAGCAAAAGATGAAAACATTGCCGTATTCGTCCAAGCCTCAAAGGAATGAGAATAGCTGACATGCATAGCTACCATTCCTGACAGAATTATATCTTGTGGAACATGAAAACTACAGTCTCTTTTGCCCCTACTTCTGAATTAATCTATGGTTCATGCATGAACCCAACCAACTGGCATCAGTATTTGGTTTGTAAATCAAAAAAGAGTGGCCAAACTCAGCCACAAGTTAGCCCTTGAAGAACAACTAGGAAAAAAATTAATAATGCATTTAAATCTCTGTCTCTCTGCTATCACCATCAAGGGTGTCAATGTGGAGAAACCAACCACACTACATTATTACCAATATTATAATGTAGCTTTATATTATGTGTGCTATGTAGTTTCATAGGATGTATTTTTAAGAAGGTAGAAAATGAACATGTATAAAAGACGAAGAATATGAGACCCCTTCAAAGAAGAACACAAAGGCTCAAGGATTTGTCTCATAGATACCAGGTTCTTGGTAATATGGCATAGTATTAGAATGAAGATTTCTACAAAACCCAACAAGACATGGTTCTCAAAGCAACAGATGGTTCCAGTGTCAATTGTTTGAAGCAATCACACTCAAGTAGAAAAGTATCTGAAAACATGAGAAGAATACCAAACTTGGACTAGCCAAACCGTAATAATTCCAAATCTGCTGCTAACTTGTCTCAGCCTTTCCAATTTCCTGACATAAACTCAGATAACAGTAGATCTACATCTGCAGAATGTTTTGTTGATATAACCAGATTGCTGCCTAAAACGTAAATATTTTCCAGCAAGCCATCGAATAAAAAGATTTAGCTACCTCTTACCCAAAGTGGGACCTAGAGGACTATTTCACAATTGCTAAGCTCATTTCCATCAAAATGCAAAATATTTAAAATAATTGCTACAAATGTCTTGCTAAGAAATATATGGAGTTATTGCTTCTCAGTTCCCCGATAGTTCTTATGCTGTTACTAGTCCTTTTTTCTCATGCCAGCACTGTCCCTCAGACTAACTTCAGTGGTTTCATACTGCTTCAGGTCAGTCCACACTAATATATTCCTCCTATCATTCTACCATATTGCTGTTCAGTGTTCCTACCACTGGCTAATGGGAGTGCAAACCAACCAAGCAGCATATGGCCCTTTCTCACTCCCAATCTTCACTCATAATGTTTGCTTTTCTTGACAAAAGGGGGAGGGTGGAAAGAGAGAGAGAGTTAAAACAGCAACCAGCCAATCTGTAGAAGAGGTTGGGTGCTCATCTTGGAGAAAGAGAG
Source organism: Candoia aspera (assembly GCF_035149785.1). NCBI lineage: Eukaryota > Metazoa > Chordata > Lepidosauria > Squamata > Candoiidae > Candoia > Candoia aspera. The sequence goes on from NC_086160.1 coordinate 11,283,985, forward strand.
AATCAGCTAGCACTGATTAAGAGCCATTAAAGGTAAAGGTAAAGGTTTCCCTTGACGTAAAGTCCAGTCGTGTCCGACTCTAGGGGGCGGTGCTCATCTCCGTTTCAAAGCCTTGGAGCCGGCGTTGTCATAGACACTTCCGGGTCATGTGGCCAGCATGACGACTCGGAACGCCGTTACCTTCCCGCCGAAGCGGTACCAATTAATCTACTCACATTTGCATGTTTTCGAACTGCTTGGTGTGCAGAAGCTGGGACGAGCAATGGGAGCTCACCCCGCCGCGCGGTTTCGAACCGCCGACCTTCCGATCGACAGCTCAGCGGTTTAACCCGCAGCGCCACCGCGTCCCCTTAAGAGCCATTAAATCAGTCCTAAAAAGATACTAGAGGTAATGCATAATTCAAACCAATGTATAGGTCCAAAGCCAAGCAAACCTGTACCAGATAAAGAGTGCCCAGGCTCAGATCTGTTTGAAAGACAATGTGTACCTTCCAAGGTGATATTCCAAACTTTGTAATATTCCCAAGTCCAACTATGAGGATCCAAGGAAGGCTGAAGGAAACCCTGTTTCCAACAACCATCTGAGCTTCTGATACCACTATACAGCATTCCCAGAAACCAGCCCTGCCAGGTTTTGCTGGTGCTCATCATGATTCTAATGCCCACAGAATCCACTGTATCTATCAAAAAAAGTGGACCCTGTCATCTGATGCTCCTCTTCCTCTCAACCTTTCCACTCCATGGTGGATCTGCTTAGGGCTTAGAAGTAGAGACAGGATCTTCAGAGTCCAAAGATGTCACAGGGAAAGTTCTGATTCAACTGCCAGTCTCCATTCTGGTCCTGGGTCAAAGAGGGAAATCAGTTACCTTGTTGTCATTCTCCTCCTCCAACCATGTACTCAAGGAAAACATTACTAGAGGTAGGAGAGGGTATGTCGAGTGTCACAGCACCCTGATTAAAGGAGGGAAGGTACAAATCCCAGAAGCTGAGATCCCGTATTGTATAATCAATCGAAGCGAATATTTGTAGCTCAGGGTTGAACTGTGGAGTCCTTGGTGCTCTCTGAGCCTTGTTGTTTTCTTGCAGATGTTTCATTGCCAGACTAGGCAACGTCTTCAGTGCGAACCAAAGTTTGCACTGAAGATGTTGCCTAGTCTGGCAATGAAATGTCTGCAAGAAAACAACCAGGCTCAGAGAGCACCAAGGACTCCAAAGCTTCATAATGTCATGGGACCAAAGGGGGGGTAACCTCAGATCAGTGTGGCCCACCCTGTGTGGAAGATGCCCAATGCTTATCAGCAATCATCAAGGAAATATGTTGCTTAGTCAAGAAACTGATCTTCAAAAATGGGTATGAGTGTATTTATTCCAAAGGCTTAAATAACAACAAAAATGTTTGTCACATAACTAGTCATATGTAGCAGTGAACAATCAGTGTGAATGATTCTAAATTAGGATCTCATTTCCTATTTTATATTCATTTCCTTGATATAGCAATAAAGATATTTGAGGAATTCCACCATGAACTGACCTAAGCTGCATCTCCTGGATTAACATGTTAATGGGAACTATTTGTCATTAGCAAAAAGTTTTGATAACCATTTTTTTCTCCCCTATAGGCATACACACACATGTAAATAGATATACATACACAAAAACGTAACTTCATTTTTTGCCATTTATTTTTCAGGTTAATGTTGAAATGGGATAGAGTGGTTTCATGAGTGAATGTGTGGACTGAAAATGTATTGGTCCATCCATCTCAGGGCTCTTGTGAAAACAGAGCACGTTGGCATGCATAGCAATGTAATACAATTGCTGATTGCAATTATACTCACTTCAGACAAATCCTATAAGCCCCAATATGCAAATAGTCATTTCTTAATTTCTACTTGATGAAGAAAGCCAGTACTGCAAATCTTTTTCCTAGTGCAGTTTTAATTTATTTCAATACATGCTGCTCATTAACAGTTTGATGTGTACACTGCCAGCATTTTCTTTGGCCCCTCCTTTCTCTTTCCCACAAGGAAATAACAATAACAGCAGCAACTGCAAAAACACTCTTTCATTACTAGTGATCCAGTGTGATTGATGCCTGATAAATGATTGATTACAGAACCCAACACTGGGCAAACTGGGGAATAATTTGGCTCATTGGCTTGGAAGGAACAGTAGCTTAATGTTTATGACATCATACATAAAAAGAAATTACATTATATACTCAACATCCTGCATCTACATCAAAACATCTCACAATCCTATATCCATGGCTCTATTCAAGCACAGAAAAATGGATTTGCCCTCCAAGTGCTCTCAATAAGCCCATCTCTCACCAGTGTCCATCACATAACATTGTACCCCTCAGAAGAGCTATGGGATCCCCATGTGGATCTCTGCAGGTTAAATTCTGTGACTGTAAGTTCATAAATTTGCACATGAGCCCTGAACTATCTGAATCTTCAGCTCACACAGAAACTGATGCATGTAACTGTCACTCATACAAATGCTTTACATGAGGATATTCTCAAGAAGAGTGGCATTTGAATGATGTCATTAGAAGACAGGATTTAGTGACAATATTTGCACAGTGAGTACACTTGTTTTTTGAATGATGGGATGGGGCAAATTATTTAAACCAACCAACCAACCAACCAACAAGAAGTCTGGTACTCCACTCTGCTGGATTTGCTTTAAACCCCTGCAAAGTCATGAATATTTTTGAATAATTTTGGGCAAGATGGTATCATAATTATAAATGCAAAGCTGAAGCAATGTTACATCCAAAGCATTGCCCCAAATTCTGCAGCTGAAAGGTAAACTACCAAAGATTGCACATAAACAGTGCACATTAAAAAAAAAACATTTGGAAACAATAGCATTGAAGAAGACTACAATGGGTAAATGTATGTGTCAAGGACTTAATTCAGGATGATATGCATTCTTTTTAAAAAACAAATCTTGCTGTTTATGTTAACCACATATAAATTCTCTCATTTATATGTGGTTAACATAAACAGCAAGATTTATTTTTTTTTAAAAATGATGCATATACACATTTCCATATGTGAGGAGACATTGCAAATATAAATGGTTATGAATGTTTTTATGGATTTAAAAATGTGCCACATCGCCTACAAATATGAACAGTATAGCACATTTCTATTAATCAGCCCATCCCTAACCAGTGGAGCCCCTGCTGTAACACAGATGCTATTTCTACATTCAGGATTCTTTCAGAGAATCTCTTTCAGCTCTTACAGCATTCGATCTGAGCTGCCAAAGCTTCCAAAAGTGACATGGGGTAAGGTCTAAATGGTGATTTTCGTCTCTTCTGGGACATCCATTAATTCTTCTCCCTCACACAATAGGCTAAGCAGTCGTGCAGCAATTTTTATTTATTTTATTTATTTATTCGATTTCTATAGCTGCCCTTCCCAGCAAGTGACTCAGAGTGGCTTACAACAATAAAAACTATAAACAATTAGAACAATTTCAATTAAAAACAATTAAATTACAAAATAAATATACATGGCCACCAAGTAAGCAGTGTATAGATGTTAACAGAACCATGAAACAGGACCATTTACACATTCGGGGCCCCAGACCCGGGCACATAACTAGGTCTTCATGGCCTTACAAAAAGCCAGCAGGGTTGGGGACATCCTGATCACTGAGGGGAGAATATTCCAGAGGGAAGGCACTATGGCTGAAAAGGCACGCCTCCTAATTCCCGCTAACTGACATTCCTTGGCTGACAGGACGTGCGGCATAACCAACCTACTAGTTTGAATTGGACAGGTAGAGACAACTGGGAGAAGGCGGTCCCTTAGGTAACCCGGTCCCAAGCCATGAAGGGCTTTAAAGTTGACAACCAGCTCCTTGAATTGCACCTGGAAGCACACCGGCAACCAATGCAGCTCACGTATCAGTGGTGTTATGTGCATCAAATATCTGACTCCACTTACTGCCTGTGCAGCTGCATTCTGCACCAGCTGAAGCTTCTGAATGCTCTTCAAGGGCAGCCCCATGTAGAGCACATTGCAGAAATCCAGACAGGAGGTCACAAGGGCATGAGTGACTGTGAGCAGAGCCTCTTGGTCCAGGAATGGAAGCAACTGGCGCACAACCCGAAGGTGTGCAAAGGCCCTCCTAGCCACGGCTGCCACCTGCTCTTCCAGCAGGGGTCTACGGGGGCCCCAGATTGCACACTGGGTCCATCTGGGGCAGTGCCACCCCATCCAGGACCAATGATGGAAAACCCTTGTCACTGGGAGACCCACAAACCCAAAGCCTCTCAGTCTTGCTTGGGTTGAAATGAAGCCCATTGCACCCTATCCAGGCACTTACAGCCTCCAGGCACTGGGTCAGAACATCCACAAAATCACTCAGGCAGCCAGGGGTAGAGATATAAAGCTGGGTATCATCAGCATATTGGTGATACCTCACCCCAAACCATTGGATCACCTCCCCCAGTGGCTTTATATAGATGTTAAATAGAAGAGAGGAGAGAACTGAGCCCTGAGGCACCCCACAAAGTAAGGGACGTGGGCGGCACCTCTCCCCCCTTTCAACACCGACTGGAACTGCCCCCGGAGGAAAGAGGAGAACCAGCACAACACTGTGCCGCCTACCCCCAACTCCTGAAGCCAGTCCAGAAGGATACCATGATCGATGGTATCAAAGGCCACTGAGAGGTCAAGAAGAGTGAGGATGGTCACACTCCCCCCATCTCGCTCCCGCCAGAGGTCATCTAAGAGTGCGATCAATGCCATCTCCACCCTGTAACCTGGCCTGAACCCTGACTAAAAAGGGTCCAGATAATCTGCTTCATTCAGGGTCCTCTGCAGCTGCCACGCAACCACTCTCTCCACAACCCCTCCACAAAGAGGAAGGGGAGGTTGGAGATTGGACAAAAACTATCCAGGCTGGTTGGGTCAAAAGATGGTCCCTTGAGGAGAGGCCCCACCTTTCTCACTCTCTTTTGGGCTCCCTTCTTCTAGGCTAGACCACCAATCTGCTTTTCCCAGCCAATTTGATGGATAATTTCTTTGCTGGTGATACTTGCCACCTATCTGCAATGGCCAAGATGCCAACTGGTCCCTTGAATCATATCAATCCTCCTGTAAGCTGCAGGAAGTGCAGTGCTAGCTGGGCAAAAAGCTGCAGGGATAGGGTCTTGTACTTTCTCTACAGTACTTTTAGCCTACTTTTAGCTCTTGTGCAGAAGTAGCCTGCTACCACAAAGAAAGACTCCCTGTACTGCTGGTCCCCAACACCTTCTTTTCTTCTTTCCCACTCCCCCTCTTCTGTTTTGCCACACCCAAACCTGGGCCTTTTATATACTCCTCTGCTTGCTTGCTTGCTTATTCCATTCCATTCCATTTTTTTGGGATCTGTTGAGGCTACCCAACTCCAAGAATACTTTCTTCCATTCTATCCCACTTGCTACTATCTATCTAGCTAACTTAGAGGTTGATTAAACTGTAATCTGACTGCCAGAAGGTATAGGAGGAAAGGCAATCCAGCTCTTTATTTTCTACGTCCCACAATTTTAACTATTATAGCTAAACAACTTTAACATTTTCTGACTTGCACCACCTTTACTACAACCAACTACATTTTACCAATAAAACTATTTTACAAGTTCCAAATGTCACATTAGCTTCTCTCCCTCCCTTAATCTATGCCTGTCTTATTGCTTTTGCCGCATTTTGTATGGGTTTGTGTGCCAGTGGATGACCAGCTGGATGCCCTGTCTTCTGCTTCTGAGGGAGATTCTGAGGGAGCAGAGCTTGCCATATGCAGGGGATGTCAGAACCCACAATCAAAGAGTTGTTAGATCTGTTGATTATGTTCTCTGCCACTGAAGCAACGAATGTCAAGCTCTGGATGGGAGGGGAAAAGTTGCTGAGTGTGAGAAGGAATCCAAGGTTGTATCGGCCAGGAGTAGAATGCTGGACTGTTAAGGGAAAAGGGGGGGGGGAATGTGGAGGAGGTTTTGACATGCCTATGTGTCTTTTGTCAGGCAGCTGTGTGAGAATTTTTCTAGTCGTGGCTTTTTGCTTAACATCTGTACACATCATCAATAAATCTGAAATCTGCATTTCATCTGGGTGCATGAGTCAGAATTTTGTTGAGTCAACTGTGTCAGAACTTTCCAGGGAAAGCCTTTCCCTCCATCCTTCCTTATTTCAAGATTCTGCCAGCCCGAGGACATCTTTGGTTCTGAGATTGACTTGCCTTCCGTTTGGACTATCCCTTAGCTACGCCTGAGCTTGGGAACTCCAAAACATCTACAGATTCAAATGAGTACCTGTGAGAGGTTTGCAAGCACCTAAGAAATCAACCATCACTTTTGTACCTACAGAACATGTACCTGTGTTGTCCTACCTGAAGCCCAGGAGTAATGGTGGTTTGTAGTACTTCATAATTCCCCTTTCCTCAGAAGATTTCATTTAGTACTTATGTAGTGTTACATATATTCTCCTATGTTTCCAAACTACAGTATTGGTGGCTATGCCTAAGCTATGGCTAAGATGCCTTGAGCTTGTGAATATGACTGTCTATCTTCTGCTTTCATCTGTATCAAGGCACTTTCTGTCCACTAAGAACATCTCTTAGAGACAACAGGGAAACTAGGCATGGCAGGTTTCAAAAATAAGGATGAGAAGCTAGTTTCTTTCAATAATAACAGAAGCTTTATATACATAATGGGATATCATCTTCACCTTAAAGAAAAAGAGGAAAAGGAGGGAGGCCTGAAAAACTGCATCACTGATCAAGAATTCCAAAAAAATTGACCAAATTGCTGAAAAGCTCTCCTTCTTGCCCTTTATTAAAAAGGACTCATTCACATTTTGACAAGTAATACTTACCAGTTCATTGCTGTGACTCTGCTGTAGATTTATCCTTCCAGCATTGTGTAATAATTCTTTCAGCCATTCCATAATTCTTGATGGCTTCATTGATTCCAAACATTCGGGATATAACCAAGAAAACATATTAATTCTTGGCATGCAATAATTATTCTACTGTCAAGTTACCATCTTGAGGAGTTTGGACCATAGGACTGTGGGAGGTCACATTCCATATTGTGAATTATATCTTCACCAGCAGAGGATGAGAAGCATGTACATGATGCAGAAATGGTTGAGCAACCAGGATAGACTTCCAAAGCACTATGTGTCTGGAAATTTAGAACAGTGCATCACTTTGCAACATGATTCACGTTGGATGAAACACATTGAGCATCAAAGGCAAAGGGAAGATTGCAGCAGTGAACCATCCCTCATATTCTACTGCAACATATGAGAAGAAGGATGGCACTGAAATAAGAAAAGAACTGTTCTTTAAACTAGAATCAGAAACATTAGAAGGCCAAAAATCTGATTTTTTGGAAGTTCCCTCAGTGAGCCATTCCTCCAGATCCCTGCTTCTCTCAGTCAGTGGAGTGATGCCACAGAACAGTGCAAGATGTTATGTTACATATTGTACTGTTGTAGATGTTTTTTAGGAAGAGTCACAAGGCAGTAGCAGTCCTGAATCTCTACAAACATTTCTGGTTCAGTTCGTACAAAAATAAAGATGTATATATGCATTTTGGGTCAGTTTCCAACACTGCCCTGGGTGAATGCCTTCACCTTCTATCCTGTAACAAAAGGACTATATTATGCAAAGGACTGCATTCTATGGAGCACTAACAACAACTTCTGCAGTTGAAGGAAGCTGTGCTCATGCAGATAAAAAATAAATAGCCCTTACTTAACAGTACTGCAGTGCCTCCTAAAGATTGGTCATGGATTAAACAACCTTTTCGCCTCCTCTGCAGAGATATTTAGTTTTTTCCCCCCTTTCTTAAGCAAAGAATCTTGAGCTGTTTGAAAACGATATCTTAAATTATTGTGATCATTTGAATTGCTGGCTTTAGTATGTTGTTGTTTTTAAGAAGAGAGTTTTTCCCTTCTTTTTAAAGATGTTCTTTTGAACCACGAACTTCCCTCCCTGATCTTTATTTGCCTGAATTTGCATGGTAGCTGATTAGCTCCTGTGGATGGTCCAATTATGAGCTTTAGAAAACCAGCCAAAGGAGCAAATGAAATTAATGCTTGAGGGAACGCTAAGAGAGAGGGGAAATGTTCAGTTTTTGCAAACTGTAGATGAATAAAATACCATTGGCTTTCATGGGCATTAACATTACAGGTTAACAGAGACTGCAGTATTTTTTTTATTTTTTTTATTTCTATTACTCTCTATGAAACTGGGGTGGGGGGACCCATACATTATGCTCATTATTTTGAATGCTACTCCATAATTTTTAGAATTAAATGTGCTGTGTATTTGTCCACAGAAACCCCTTAATGCCTCTCCATCTTAAGAGATGCCTAAGGGAGGACTAGAATCTGGACCTCTCTGCTCTTAACCCAGCACCTTAATTCTACACCATACTGGTTCCAGAGAGAGAGAGAGAAAGAGAGAGAGACTCAGGTTCACAAAGTAACTTGGGTATGTTATCTATTATCTCTTAGCTCCATTTCTACAATATGGTGATAACAATACAGAGATTGGTATTACAAGGGTTTCCAAGATTTCCATGAAGATTGGACAGAATTTTGCACAACCACAATCTGGACAGCTTCAGCCCAAACCTTTGGTCATAGTTAATTTGGGGCAGGAGCATTTCTTGTCTGTATAGCATTTGCTGAATCCCAGATAATTTGGCTCCATGACAAAGCTAGCCTGAAGCACAGAGAGGTAGAAGACATTGGTTCTCCTTTCCACCACACCTTTTGCAGCTGGATGAAGCTTTCTGAAACCTTGTTGGAAGTGGTTTTTCTCCTCCCTAATATATAATATACTAACATTTGAAAAATTGAAACCTGCAGATACATATGCACAATTGTTTTAGCAGTCATTTGTATGAAATTGAATAAATAAAATTGCAGTCTTAGACTAGTGAAAGGATGATGCTGTGTGAAACTATACATAGTCTATCTTAAAATGATAGCAGCCTAGAATAAAATAAAATTAGAAGTTAAAATAAAGTTAAAATATATTGATAAAACTACCTAGCTGAACTCTATGGGTGCAATCTTAGGTGCAGCCTATACTAGATGATAATACAGTCACTAAGATTATGTTAAATATAAAATGTAAGTATCTAAAATTACAACTATGCTAATATATAAAAATTTAAATGAATTACTGTTACTTAAGGTACATTACAAACATTAGCCATCAGGGTCTGACAAATCTTCATTGCTGCTGTGCAAAACCTGGCTACCTGTGCTGTGACAACAGGCCTTTCATCTATAAGCAGCATTTGAGTATAGTCTGTATCTGGGCAACCAGGAAATTTACTAATCAGAGGTAAGATGAGTTTGGTTCTGGATCTCTGTAAAAGATGCAGAGAAGAAGGACATGGTCTGTGGTTTCCATCTCTCCAGAGTCACAAGGACAGAGCCTTACAGCCAATGCTTTAGCAGCAGAATTACCATGGTATTCTGGGGAGAAAAGGTGTGGTTTCTCTGAGTGATTGACCACATTCTCAACTTGTTAGGCCATTTTTACTTATGTATCAATGTACACCATAAATGTGGGAGTCATCACACATTCTGCAATTGTCAAAAGCCATCTGTCTCCATTTTGTTACTGCATGCCACCAGGAACAATGCTTTCACTGACTTAACAATGGGCTTTTCTGAAAGGTATTTATAGATGAAAAAAAGAGAGAATAGCTCTTAATATTAATATTAAAAGACCCATAGTGGGCCTTTTATTCCAATTGCATGCAAGGTCTTTTTGGAGTCTCCAGAGATGCCTGATTGAGTTATCTTCCATTCAGATATTGACCTAAAACCTAACTAAATGGCCCCTTCAGTTTTTTTTTTTCCTGTTATCATAGAAAGAGAAATAAAAGAAGAATACAAACTATTTCCCAACATTTCATTGTGACTTTTCTCTAGGTAACCAAAAATGTAAACATTTCTAACTGCCCTTTTTTATCTTTACAGTATAAACTCAGTAAGTGACCGAAACAGCTTACAAGATATACAATAAAACCTCAAAAAGTATTTCACTCCTTAATTATTTATTATTTATTCTAATCAGGAATGGAATTCATTGTAAGAGAGCTAAATTTAGGGTGGATTTGAGCTGTCCATCCTTGGCAGGGAATTGCTGAGTGATATGTCCTTTCTACAAATGGACAAATCTGACAAATTTGGCTTCTGTCTTTTCCTAGTCTTTATTTTGATCCATTCAGTCTCAGCATCAGTTTGAGAACTGTGGGTGGGGGTGGGGAGTTAGAATTCATATGTATTTTTGTGCCTATTTGTGTGCCATTTTTCTGAATACCTTTTCAACAATTTAGCATAATCCAAAGCAAATGTTGTATTATTTTGCTTAACTTACATTTGGGGGGGACACTTTTCATAATATGCATGTTTTCATATATTACAGAAATACATCCTCTCCTTAGAAAATTGCACTGCAGAATTCAGTAAAAATGTAAGGTTGAAAATGTAAAGTTTGCTGCATTTCAGTTTGATTAAGAAATACAACTGTAAAAGACCAGATAGCTGTTCTTTGGGGAACTATGTAATTGGAGCATTCAAAATGTCTTCATGCAAACCCTTATCCTGATTAATTGCAACAAGAAGGTATTTAACAATGCAAGCAAAAACCACTCAACACTGACTTCCCTCTCCTAGGAAAAACTGGCTACCTATCTGGTGGACCACATGGGAATAAGTAATTAATGTGCAAATTAATGAATGTAAAGAATTCAACTCATGTAATAATGATTAAGGGTTACTGTTGTAATTTAATATATTCAGTTGAAATATTTATTTGTTGTTAATTGTTCTTCTATCATCCCCTTTTCTGACACAGTTTTCATTCCAGCCCTCCCTAACTTTAGAAGCACAGCCTTCCACATGCTGCAAAAGATGGAAGATTGCCCATCCTGCTTTAAATGGTCTCTGTATGGATACAGTCCTAGGCACACACACAAACACAAATGCAATTGCTGGAGCTGTAGGGACCTTTGTCCATTTCTCTCTATGGCTAATCAGCTACTGGAAGAAAATGGATTGTTGTTTCCAGTAACAACAAACAGCAAGAAACAAAGCAATTTGCTGATTGATGGGAGACACATTGCCACTTAATGACATCAGAAAATCAGCATTTTTGGCTCACAAAGCAAAAAAAAAGGGAGGGGAATGTTCATGTGTGTGTGTTTGTGAGAGGCAACATGTGCCCATGGATGTCAGTGGGTGCTGTTAGGGCCAAACATTTGCTTATGTTTATCCTAAATAGTTCCTGTTCATCCTCATAATACTTTCCTGTGTCCATAAACTGAACGAAGAAGTATAGCCTAATTCTTAAATCAAGGATCATGTTCTTTCCTTTGCTCTTAAAAGCTCATCTTAGCCAAACCTGCCTGAAATTAATGCCCAAACAACAACAGTAATATGAGGAGAAATCTTCATAATACCAAATTCCAAATCAAATATAAGATCTCTTGATTTTATGACAGATACACAGATTAAAGACAGGCTAGAAAAAACAGACCAGCCAGTAAAATACATATATACAATTTATCTCTTTGTTGAAATCCAATTAATCCTGAGGCAATTGCTCTGTAATTACCTGATACTGTGTTTTTTTTTCTCAGCAAGATACTTTGAGGAGGCAAAAAGTAATCCTCAAAATCCTTTCCTTTAGCATAAAGATATCTATATTTCCTTTTATTTCCTTATTTCTATGTGGAACTATATTTGTACTGTTTTGGGACAGCCAATTCTTTAAAGGAATACAGAACTTAAATGAATACATCTGGATGACATCAGTTTTCCATTGTTATTGTTTTTTTTAACATTACCTTTCAACATTTGAATGAGATAACTCTTAAGTATTTGAGAGTGAGAAAGAATAAGTCAACCAAGTAAAGAGAGGCTGTATACAATACAATACAATAAATGCAAGGCACTACAACACAAAACAATGCAATGAATTAAAATACAATTACATGTATTTTAAACTGCCTCTGGATTTAAATCATTCAGCAGTTTCTGTCTTGAAGGGAAACTTCACATATTAGAAATGTTGAGGCTAATGCAGCTGAATTCAATTGAAGCCAATAAAAGATAACATATATGCAAATCAGATGCTTACCATACATGTTTACTCAAAAGTATTGTGTTAAATAGATTTTATTCAGATAGAAGATGATTATCTATGATAGATAGATAGATAGATAGATAGATAGATAGATAGATAGATAGATAGATAGGTAGGTAGGTAGGTAGGTAGATTCATTATACTATAATATTCAGTGGCTCACCCTCCATGCAAGAGTTAAGCTTGTACTCCTTTATTGAAATGACTGTCTAATTGCATCTGAATCATGTCCAATTTAATTGACCTAAGGTCTCTCAAATTGCTTTAGTTATTTTAAGTGCAACCAAATGAAAGTCATTGTACAAATCAGGTTACTAAAAATACAATAAAATGAACTGGGGTTCTTGGAAATTGCTTCTTAAGGTCCATGTTCCCATTACGTTGACATGGTAACATTAGCAAGGGTCGAATTTCTTACGTCCATTTTGGATGGCAAATATTTCTCTTCAATACACTTTTCTCTGATGTTTTCATTTTTTTCATTGCTAGGGGTACATCACAAGGTGCTTATGACACCAATCAGAACATACTATGTAGCTAGTGTGTTTTTCGTTCTTTAATCAATTTTATCTGGTAAGGGAAAAGACATAAGATGCAATGGGTAAGCAAAGAAGTGGTAAATGTTGAAGGTCTCATTATCTGTCCTGCCATAAGATTCAGCAAATGGAAGCATCTGGAAACAGTTGCATTTCTAAGTTGCCCACAAGTTGAAGCACACTGGGAAATCCATCAGACCGAGGTTAAACCACTAAAATACTGTTTTGAAAATGCAGCATGACATTTTATTGTAAACTGCCCAGACTCTCCCATGAGGTGGAGATGGGCAGTGGATAAATTTATAAATAAATAAATAAACAAACAAATAAATGAATAAATAGCATTGAAAGCATAACAAAATAACCAAAGAATGCAGTGACAGTAAAAAGAAAAAAACCCACGAAGGATAGTCTTATCTAATCTCTCTCTCTCTCTCTCTCTTTCTCCCTCTCTCCTATCTCTCTGTCTGTCTATCATGTAGAGTTTTACACATTGTAAAATCACCCACACATTGTCAAAGTCTAGAATGCCTAGGATTTTTTTTTAAAGATCTATTGCTAAATGATTATCATGGAGAACTTTCCTTATGCTGGGAGCTACAATTCAGTTCCCGACCAGCTGGAGGATATCCCTTCTCTGTCATAGTTTTTAAAGGATAGAATGGGAGCTACACTGGGGGGGGGGGGGAGAAGGGGGGTCCATTCCCACATCTACTCTTAATATCCCCAACCCCAGAAGTAGCTGAAAATTTTGCTGACAAAATTCAAAGGTAAATTCTTTGACATGTGTTTGGAGAGTTTGGGGGATTAAGAATGAAAATGGAAATGAAAGGAAGAAAAGAAAGAAGAAAATAAACTGCCACCAAAAATTAGCAATGATTCTGCTGAAATCCAGACCATGATCTCCAGATAATGGGGGCTACAAAAGAAGAGCTGGGGCCATAAGCATCTGGTAGGATATGGTTTGCTCATGTCTGATGTAGGGCAATGAGTATGACCAAGAGATTGTTCCAGTATTAAGGAGCTACCACTGAAAGTATCTTCTCATTCATAAGCTTATTTGGCAGCTGCACTGGAAGGTTTACCTCTGGAGATCATGTTTGGGTTTTGGGAGAAATATGTCCAAGGACAGATCTTCAGCAAAACTAACTAAATTTAACTTCTAACTGAGTCTAGAAACAGACTAGCAGTTAGTGCAGATTATCCAACACTGTGTCAAAATGACTCCATACATTGTGAGGAGCTTCTGGGTCTTCACATCAGCAGCCTCTGTGTTCTCCTTTGTCCAGCTCACTATACTGGCAGGGTATCTGATGACTGGTAGGGCATACACGTTGATGGCTTGGATCTTGTTCTTCCCATTGAGCTGGCTCTTCAGGACCTGTCTTATCCTTTGGTGGTACTTGGATGTTGCTGTCTTCCTTGCCTCCTCATCCTGGTTCCCATGTTTCTGTGGGATACCAAGGTACTTGTAACTCATCTGTATGTCTGTTATGTGGCCTGCTGGTAGTTTCACCCCATCAGTCTTAACTACCTTCCCTCTCTTTACTACTATCCGGCCACACTTCTCCAGTCCGAATGATACCCCAATGTCCTCACTGTAGATCCGTGTCAGGTGGATCAGTGAGTCGATGTCTCGTTCACTCTTGGCATACAGCTTGATGTCATCCATGTAGAAGAGGTGGTTGATAGCAGTTCCACTCTTGAGCTTGTATCCATATCCATATTCTGGATAATCCGGCTGAGGGGGTTCAAGCCCATGCAGAACAGCAGTGGGGACAGTGCATCACCTTGGTATATGCCACACTTGATGGCCACTTGTGTGAGCTTCCTTGAGTTGACTTCCAGTGTTGTCTTCCACAGTCCCACTGAGTTCTTGAGGAAGGTCCTGAGTGTCCTGTTGACTTTCTGTCATGTCAAGCATTCACAGATCCACGTATGCGGCACTGAGTCATAGGCTTTCCTGCAGTCAGTCCGGGCTGTGCTCAGATTGGTCTGTCTAGACCTTGAGTCTCGGGCAACTGCTCTATCTATGAGCAACTGGTGTTTGGAGCCTCTGGTGTTGTTCCCGATGTCCTTCTGAGCTGTGCTCATGTACTGGCCTATATGGTCCTGCAGCTTGGTGGCTATGATGCCTGATAGGACTTTCCATGTTGTGGGGAGGCAGGTTATTGGCCAGTAGTTGGATGGTGTTGTTCCCTTTTGGGGGTCTTTCATGATCAGCTCTGTCCTACCTTGTGTTAGCCAGTCTGGGTGGGAGCCTTCTGCTAGCAGTTGGTTCATCTGTGCTGCTAGGCATTCATGCACTGCTGTCAGTTTCTTTGGCCAGTAGGCGTGGATCATGTCCTGGCCAGGTGCTTTCCAGCTCTTCATGTTCTTGACCCGCTGTTGGATGTCTGCTACTGTGATGGTGACTGGTTCCTGCTCTGGGAGATTTCTGTGGTCTGTTCTCAGGTCCTGCCGCCACTTTGCACTGGTGTTATGTGTCTCCTCTTTCTCCCATATGTTCTTCCAGTACTGTTCAGTTTCTGCTGTTGGTGGCTCTGCTGTTACTGTGTTGTTGCACTGCAGCTGGAAGTACACCTTGGATGGTTCTTTGGTGAACAGGGCATTTATCTTCTTGGACTCTGCTTCTCTAGTGCATCTCCTTAGCCTGGTAGTCAGTGTTGTGAGCCTTTGTCTAGCAGCCTCTAGGGCTTCAGATGGAGTCAGGCCCTTGTACTTTTTCAGTAGCCAAGTCTTATCCTTAATCTCCACACCCTTCTGTAGTTTCACCAGCTGATTAACTTCTTTCCGAGTTGCCTTGATCTTAGCCTCCAACCTCATTTTCCATGGGGATATGTACTCCTGTTCTTCTTGATCATGTAGCCAAGCATCTCCAGGATTAGAATGGCTGTAGTGTTTACTAGTTCATTGGTTTGAGTTATAGTGGTAGTAGAGGACCACTATACTCTGAGGGCTCTGTTGGCATCTTCTAGCATACTATCTAATGGTACTTCTCCACTGAGCCTTGGTATTCAGTCTTGAGAGTTGACTGCAGCTAGTTTATCCATGAGCTTATCATGATCTTTTGCCTTATATCAGCTGCTGTGTTCTGTAATGGAGGGGGTGGCTGTGATGTTCCAGCTTCAGGTGTTGGCTGTGCCTCCAGTTGTTCTTCCAGGTCTTCTTGAGTCTGGAATATAATGTGTAGTTGGTCTATCTCAGGTTGCGAGAGCAGCTTCCTCTTAACTAGCTATTCCCCAGTTAGTGTGGATGCAGGTCTTCTGTCCATCCATAGTCCCCTCATGCGTTTCATATATCCCCTCTCATTAGGTCTGCTGTTGTAGTAGCATTCCATCAGTTCCAGGTTCTCTTGTCTCGTCCATGTATGGTTTGTTCCAGTAGCCCACTTATCATCAGATTGTCCTGGTTCTCCAACATTTGACACGGACCTTGTTAATCTGGATGATGTCCGAGCCAGCATGACTCTCTTAGTTCATGTCACTCTCATATTTCTGAGGTAGGCAGGTGAAGTGTTAGGGGGTCTTTGCCCAAGGACCCCGACTGGTAAGGTAGGTACAGCCAGGATTTGAACCCCGGTCTCCCACTCCAAAGGCAGCATTCTAACCACTACACTACCCAGCCACACAATTTATGTATATATATAAATTGGGGGTTAAGAAATGGGGTGGCTGGACTTAGTGTCCCTTTAAGGCTACAGCATGGCTTGGAAATGGTGGAACCACCTGATCTTATCCAGCGAATGCAAAATTCTGCGATCTTTGGCTACAATCATCCATTTGAAGGACAAATGGGACAATTCCAAGAGTTCTCCTTGATCTGGAGAACGTTTTTGGGCTTCAGAAGAACCCACCTGAGCCCAAAGAAAAACATGTCAGATGCTGTCAGATCCGCTCGCCAAATTAGCGAGCACAGCCGTTCAGTCCGCCATTCCCACAGGAAGCCTAATTCTTCCTTTTAAACTATACTTTTTACTCCCTTCAACTAGATACCAAACTTCTCTTTGCCTCTTTGCTGTCACTGCAGCAATTTCTTTCTCTGTAAATTGCATATTTCTGGAGCTAAGAACAAAGTAAGACCTCAGCCACCAGGATTCAGAATGCTTCCTCGAAGTAACATTCAAGAATCCGTGAGAACCAGGAAATCAACATTGCATGACCAAAAATGTCAAACAGGATGTGGTTTAATTTGGAATGGAAAATGAACAGGTTTAAGGTTTCAAGTTGAACATTTGAGCACTGATCTACTGCTGGTGCCAAAGGAAGTCCTGTAGAAATAATGCAGAAGAGACTACATGTGTGCAGGCTAGTATGATACTCACACGTGTTTTTTATAGTCTCCCCCCAATTCTGATGGACAGCAAGTTTGCTAGATTCCTTTATAAGGAGCAAACCTATCTTTATGGCTCAGGGATAGGCAAAACAGGCGTATGAATTTGATTACGATATTTGCAGTCAGCTTATGCTTTTTTAAAGCAAAGATCTCACATCACCTTAAATTCTATCTTACATTTGGACAAACCACCAGGTACGGTCAATAGCGTAGCTAAATTTTGCAAGGTGGTGTGTAGCATATAACAACAACTGGTGAAAGTCCTGTTGCCAGTTGTACTGCACAATTTTCTGTTGTCCTTAGGTTACTTTTTGTTTTAGTATGTACCTTATTACTGTTTGGGCTTCTTAGTCTTAAAGAAGTTGAAGGTTGCTGGCTGGAATAAAGTCTGTCGGTCTGTCCATCCATCCGCCCATCCATCCATCCATCCACCTACTAAGAAATGCCTACAGTAGAAAGAAGTCAGTATTTCTATCTCTTAAACACACACTGAAAAATGCAGCACATAAGCAGATCAAGGGTATCTGTTGCTAACATACCTGCCCCATCAGTGCAATTCAGTTAAAGATTCAAGAGCACCAAATTCAAGAGCAATTGCACTTGAATGAGTACAATCTCTCCAAATCACTTTAAGGAACTATTCAGTTGGACGAATTCTTAGTGTGAAGCCGACTTACCACATATTTCCGTTATCTTCACTGACTCCTTGTTTATTGATCCTCATCCAACTAATTTTGCCCACCCAGCATGAGAGAATATCTACTGGCTTCACTGAGAAAAAGCGAGCACTTTAATCAACATCTCCAGCTATGTTCTCCGGAAATATCATGCAAATGTTAAACAGCACAGAGGATAAAACCCCATAGCCAAACTGCTAAAGAACAGAGGCCTAATCCTGTACAGTAACAGCACTTTTGTAATCAACCACGCCGGAAGATGTCTAACAAAAGCGGTCTAGTCCTTACTGAGAAATGGGAATTCACTCAAAATGTAGCCCACCCTGAAGCTGACAGCAAATAGTTCCACCAAAATGAGGGAATTGAAGTCCACACATCTTAAATTTGCCGAGATTGAGAAGCATTGCACTAAAATGATACTTTTGCCACACAGAATATACTAGATGGAATGCAGAGAAAGGTTATCCTTCAGCAAACTCTGTCCCTCCCAGTTTTATAGTCAGTTTTGAGAAAATTGACATTGATGAAGCAAAGGTGAAGCCATGCTGCAGAAAACTTTCTTCGCTATCTTCAGGGAAAAGAAAAAGTTTAGGAAATTAAAGTTCAGAGCAAATGCTAACAAAGCAGGTTATCTTGGAGACAATATTATCTCTCATGAATTTAATAAAGAAGCACCCAGAATATCAGAGAGCAGATACAAGATAACAGAACCCTTTACTTTTCAATAATTCTTATTGAGATTTGAAGGATTATTACTTCCTTTTATCTGGCACTATGTAGGTGTGTTCCTGTTACTGTGCAAAGCAAAATAAATTGCTTCCAGTCTAACTGGCTTTCTGGGATGGATGCCTCCAAGGTGGATTGTCTAGACTTCTACATATTTAATAAAGGTGTTAATGATATGTAATTGCAGAGGCTTTTAAAAAAATTCCTAATGCAAATGTATTAGAAACTGGTCTAAAGTGGGGATGGGATGGAAAGCAAAGTGAACCGGATGGGGAAAGGACTTAAGCTGCCTCATTCCGAATATAAAAGTGGAAATCTTCCTTGAGTCAAGCTCAGTTCCTGGTGATTACTTGGAAAAAAAACCACACAGAGTTCTTGGCAACCATATACTGTTAAAGTGGTTCATTGGTGTCTTCTTCAGCATCCCAGATCTAGCCTTCGCTGCCAGGATATTGTGGCTGTCTCTCATGCAAGCAGTAAGCAAGCTTAGCTCTGCTTTGTTACAATTGTATTACAGTCCCAATAAGGAACCCCATACACTTACCTGAAAATAGAAGACTAATCCTATAGCGCATACTTCAAGGTAGCATTCAATATGACTTTTAGTTTCCTTCAATATAGATTGTGTTTCATGCCTTGAAGATAAGCACGTTTCTCATTACCATCCTTCATTTTTTGTAATAACTTGCTTGATTAAGGGATTTAGAGATATTGAAAGCTTACTCAGAGTTTGGGTGCTTTTTTAGGTTGTTCCTAAGAATAATATTGATTGATTGATTGATTGATTGATTATGTGCCATTAAGTTGGTATCAACTGTTAGCAACCACATAGATAGAATTTCCCCAGGATGATCTGTCCCCAACATGGTCCTTCAGGTCTGCCAACCATGCACACATAACTACCCACATAACTGAGTTCATCCACCTTGCTGCTAGTCATCCTCTTCTTTTCTTTCCTTCCACCTTTTGAGAAAAATATCACACATTTTTATTATGATTACTATTTTTCTTTCTTACTGGCTACCCCTACTTATTCTGTATGTATGGCTAGTTGAGATCTCTCTTTAGTCCTAATCAGAATGTGTATTACCTTGGGAAGCAGAGGAAATGCATAAAACCAGGAATGGTTTGAAGCCCATATATCATAATTCACTTTAAGCTTTTTATGCCTATAATAATTTTTTTGAGATGAAGGTCACTATGATCTCTGACACAGGTTCAATGGCTGGGAAGTTATACCTCTCTGTCAATCTGACACCAAGTGTGGACTGGCCTTTTGATCTCTCAAATAGAACAACGTACCACCATCCTCATTACTTCCTAGTATTGTCCTCGTTACCTCACTTACTTATATTGTGCCATTCTATTCAAATACATTGCTGCTGCAGCCAATCATATGCATATTCTAATTTGCATAACTCTATATAGAGAGAGTTGCAATCCCACACTTCTTAGCTTAGTCAGTCCTTCACTGACCACATATCCATTTCTTGAACAATGAAGTTCATCCATAAAGATCCTTGCTGTACTTCTTTATTATAGATGCTAATAAAGTGCTGATTCTTTTCCCAGCATACCATGAGGAATGTCTTCCTTGGTGATGTTGCTGGGACAATACAGGATCAGAAAAGCATTTTTTAATTGCTGTAAGCAATTTACCACATCTGAACCATCTGCTTGTGTGATCCTGGAACCCTTCAGGTCATGGTGGAACTTTAGGCAGATATTTGTGGAGAGGGCAAACACTAGGCTCTAATATTTCTCACCTTTGAAAACCCATAATGCTTTAGCATAATGGATGAGCTGCAACGATTTACAAGGAAATAATTTCACCCAGCGTTTTAGAATCTGACGATATCCTATAACATGAGAAGAGGCCTTGTTTGGCTTATAGCTTCACAGAAACCCTGAGAAGAAATTAATTCCATTTAAATAGCTCCTTGTCAGACCTATTATTGCTGATTGTGAATTATGGATCAGCAATTCCTAAAAATCTGAAGATTTAAACCAATAAATGTTTACTATACTAGTAACAGTGTTAGAAATGATTGAAATTTTATTTATTTATTTATTTATCAGATTTTGCCACCGCGCATCTCCCCCCGAGAGAGGGACTCTGGGCAGTTTGTATAAATACTTAATTTGGGGGTAGAAGTAGCTACAGGGAGTTAATGTTCACTGAATTTACCTGTACTATGAAAACACGTCATTCAGGTGCATACTGGTGGACGGTGGATTCTGATTAATTTAAAGGCAATATTTATACATTTGCAGGGTGCCTTATATAAGGGAAAGAGGTGTTAAGCTAGATATAATAACCAAGTACTATTTTTTTTTTGTTATTGTTGTTGTTGTTGTTGATTTTTCTGTAAAGGTCAAGGTGTTATAGGTGACCCTCACCAATTTCAGTTCCATTAAAAAAAATTAAAAGAATTTATCACTTTACAGATGTAATTAGGGCTGAAAAGAGATCACCCAATACATTTGATGGGTGAACCTCATATTCTGGAAATAACCTGATTAACCTCAAGTCAGTCCAAGGGCAAATACATTCTGACTCATTCCTGGCTTAAGAACATGAAAAATAAGTTCCTGTCATTAATGTTAGATATATTAAAACAGTTTAAATAGCTATCTTCTCCCTCCCTCCCTCTCTTCCTCCCTCTCTTCCTCATTAACTGCCAGGAATAAAGGAGAAGAAGGACAATTAAAACAAATTTATTTTGTTTATTTAAAGCAAGGAAAAGGACAGGAAAGTTAGAATGAAAACAGACTTAACTGAACAGCATTGGTTAAATGATAAGTTGACATAGAATGATAAAGGATACATCAGTTGGGTGTAATCACAGGACTAGATTATAAGCCCAAGGGAAATATATTATCTGTCTGCATCCCATGATTTCAGCACCCATTGGAAGGCTGTGATTGTACATTCTTATCACCAAATCGAAGAGTTTCTTCCTTTCCAGCAATATGTTTTGCAAAAAAGAGAAAAAAGTCAAAGGTTTTTCTGCTTTTTTTTTTAAAAAAAGATGCAAACCTTTTGCATGGTAGAGCTCTCAAACTACTTATTGTAGGTGGAACTTTGCTGAAGATTTTGAAGCAGAATAAAAAAAAAGCTTAGAAACATTTATCCTACCAAATTAAAAACAGCCCATAAGAGACCTGTTCTATGTGGCGTTTGGCTTTGGCTTTGGCCAAAAACCAACCCTGAAATGTAAGCATTTCCTTCAAGGAATCTGCCAATTTGAAGCCTGCCAAATAACAGAAAGCTGGAGCAACTTTAATGATGAATTTTTATCCCATTCACTTATGGAATATGTTTGTTATGGATCATGCCAAATTAAAGTAGCAGGAGACTTTTTTTTTCAGCAAGTGCATCTTTCTTTTTTTCCTTTTTTTACATTTGAGATGGTTCAATAAAAAATTCTATATATAGTAAATCTTTTAAAGAAATAATAAATCAAATTATATTTATAATTGGGGAAAAATATTCTGTTGATGCACCATTATCCTTGTTTCTTCTATTAAAATACCGGGTAAATTCAGACTAAGGACTTTATTTTTTCTTTGGTATAAATAAAATTGTCTGCTTGAGTTCCTACCCAACGCATATATGTACTCCCTCCCAAACCTGAGTATATTTCCAGATGAAAATTAAACTATAATTTTAAGAAAGAATTGCAGACCAAATGACCACCTGCCTTCCAAAGAGAAAGGCAAAGTGCAGATACTCACATTGTATCCATAACAGTTCATTTAGAATGACATTTGATTATTTCAGATTATTCACAGTTGGGCAAAGAAGATCTTACCATCTAAAGATAGTTATCAATAAAGTAGACAGAGATGGAAGACAATACTAGTCTGAAGTGGAAGAAACTGTCATGCAGACTGATTTATCATATACATAAGAGTTATAAAAAGATAGTGGGTAGTTTCCTTGAGTGGTAGAATACATTACATTAGTATTCAATAACAGGGTGAGTGATAACAAGTAAGTGCAACACAGCACAAATGAATGCAGTGGTATTAGACTGAGGCTCTCGAAGTCCTGAACAATGCCCAGGAAGGACAACTTGTCTTCAGTGATTGAAGAAGTGGCTTGGGCAGCACAGAATTTAACTCACCAAAGGCATGAATCAAAATCTACTGTATCAAAACAATTGCTATTGTCTGATAATTGGACAAAGCACTTGGATTTAAGCCCATTTAGCTTCTAGAATGAACCATACATTGGAATTAACTGGTTTGGACTCAATATTAAAGCTGTTGGTGAAATCTTTCAGATTTGGTCCTGGAAATTATTTCCCCGAACTCAGGAATATGGTGGAATATCTTCCTTTTAATATTGTTGTCCTGATGAATTTCATGCGTTTCATAACTGGTGCAATAAAATCATGTTCAGATGTTTACATTGACAGATCCCTCTGATCAAAAGGTTCACAGAACCCCTTATCGTAGCATCTTCCACTAGTCTCTTATTAGTGGTAACAGACTCCGTGTCGCCAGATGGGAGGGGGTGCCAGGTTGGAGTGTGAACTGCATTATTATGGATAGGGATTTATGGTGTTAACACCTCAAGGCCAGGAAAAGGAGATACATCAGAGACGCCACCTGGATTGGGAAGGGGGGCGACATACGCTAGTGGAAAGAGGGGTAAAGGGTAATTAAGTGAATGTAGTTTTAAATGTAGGTTTGAGCGGGAATTCTCCATTCACAGCTTTTTCCTTGTACTGGTCATTTCGCTTCGTTAAAACAGTAAAAAGAGCTTGGCCTCTCGACTGTCATTGCATGAATGCTTGAATGTGCCAGTGCTTACATACATATTTGTTAATGGCACTCTAATTTATTTATTTATTATTCAAATTTCTATTACCGCCCATCTCCCCCCAAAAAGGGGGACTCTGGGCAGTTATTATACTCATTTTGCTTTCACTGGTAGTCTTTAATCTCTCATGTACTTCATGTGAGGGAAGAATTTCTATCTATTAGTTGTTTCAGGGAGGAAGGGAGATAGATGGATGGATGGGTGGATGGATGGATGGATGGATGGGTGGATGGATGGTAGGGCTATGAATATCTTCACGTTGTGCTTTGCTTAAAGAAAGCACCTCTCAAACTGTTTTGCAATTTGTGGGGTCCCTGAAGTGAAACAGCCACACTGCATTACTTGACTTGCTGCCACCTGGGAGAGAAGTGGCTTCTCTTCATCAGCTGAAAGAGGCTTCTGTGCTGGTGGATTACATGTTCAGAAACCTCCTTCAGCTTTTTCAAGTGCTGGAGGAGGCTACATGCAGGTTGTAAGGGAACATGGAGTGCCTCATTGAGACAAATCACTTCATTGTCAGGATGGTGTGAATTGCATTGCCCGTGCAGCAGAAAGCTGCTCATCAAGATGATTCAAAACGACCCAACAACTCTAATAAAAAGCATTGAACTAGAACAGACTGAGCTATCTAAATTCTGTTTCCTATAATTATCTAAACCAATGTTTATCAGGTAGGGCTACCATATCTGGGCTGCAAAGCTCTAAAGGTTCATGAGACGACAGCATTACATTTTCTATATCTTGTTGCTGCCATCGAGTGGTTCTTACATTCTTTGCAGCCCAGATATGGCAGCCTGATATGTCAGATGCTGGTAGAACATGATCAAAATAACTCCTCCCAGTAATTTTGTACCGAGAAGTATGTTACTTCTGATATGGTAGTACTATAGCTATCAGCCACAACAGCAATCAACCTAGCCCTCCTTGAATTCCTCTTGCCCATTTTTAAAATCCAAAGTGGTCCCATCTCTACATACTGCCATGGTGAACCCCACAGTTAAATTCGGCTCCAGTTGAAGAAATACTTCATTTGCTCCATTATTCAGCTAGACTGGATGATCACAGGTTCTAACTATTTTCCACACGATACTTCATATGTAATGCTATCCAATGCACCATGGCCTACGCAGATGTATTTGTCTGTGAGTGGTGTTACCATTTTTTCCATGATTAAGCAGCATCCAGGGCATCAGGGATAAAGCTTAGCCATCATGAAATAGATAAAACCACTCTACCAATATAGACAACCTTAACCAAATACTTATTTATACCTTCCTGAGTATACTTTGAAATGGGACTTCAAACAAATCAACTCCATTCACTTAAAGTGTTCACACTTTTCGAAACAAATGTAATCAGATATCTTTTCAATCCCACTAATTATAAGAGAGAAAAAAATGACACTAGGACCATCCCAAATATTTCTTATGATCAGACTAGAAGCCTGCCTGAAGACTATTCTTGCCTTAAAGGCCTTCCTGGATAAAGTCTAGGATGCAATGAGGTTTTGATTGTCAGATGATGTTTAGCCAGAAGGATCAGGGGACCAAACCTTTGCTAGCCCAAAACCAGCTCCAAAGAAGTTGACATTAAATCCTGAATTAATGTCAGAACCTCCAAGCTTCCAAGAATACAAACTTCTGAAGACTTAGACTCAGAGAACTGGCAAACTTAGATTGCTCACTTCCACAGAACTAGTTTACTCACACTTCAGCAAAGGATCGTTACCTTGTCGTGCTGCTGGAGCTTGAGCACCTCAATGATGCCATGAGCTAAACCGTGAAGGGCCACCCAAGACGGGAAGGTCATGACAGAGAGGTCAGACTAAATGCGATCCCTGGGGAAGGTAATGGCAACCCACCTCAGTATTCTTGCCGCGAAAACTAAATGGATCAGTACAACCAGAGATATGTCGGTATACCATCGGAAGATGAGACCCCCAGGTCGGAAGATGGTCAAAATGCTACTGGGGAGGAACAGAGGATGAGCTCAACTAGCCCCAGACGTGATGATGCAGCTAGCTCAAAGCCGAAAGGACGGCTAGCGGCCGACGGTGCTGGTGGTGAACGGCGAATCCGATGTTCTAAGGATCAACACATCATCGGAACCTGGAATGTAAGATCTATGAGCCGGGGCAAATTGGATGTGGTTATTGGTGAGATGTCAAGATTAAAGATAGACATTCTGGGCGTCAGTGAACTGAAATGGACTGGAATGGGCCACTTCACATCAAATGACCACCAGATCTACTACTGCGGACAAGAGGACCACAGAAGAAATGGAGTAGCCTTCATAATTAATAGTAAAGTGGCTAAAGCAGTGCTTGGATACAACCCAAAAAACGACAGAATGATCTCAATTCGAATTCAGGGCAAGCCATCTAACATCACAGTGATCCAAATATACGCCCCAACCACAAATGCTGAAGAAGCTGAAGTAGAGCAGTTCTATGAGGATCTGCAGCACCTACTGGACAACACGCCTAAAAGAGATGTTATTTTCATCACAGGAGACTGGAATGCTAAGGTGGGCAGTCAAATGACACCTCGAATTACAGGTAAGTATGGCCTGGGAGAACAAAACGAAGCAGGACACAGGCTGATAAAATTTTGCCAAGACAATTCACTCTGCATAACAAACACTCTCTTCCAACAACCTAAGAGACGGCTTTATACATGGACTTCACCAGATGGACAACACCGAAATCAGATTGATTACATCCTTTGCAGCCAAAGGTGGCGGACATCTGTACAGTCGGTAAAAACAAGGCCTGGAGCTGACTGTAGTTCAGATCACGAACTTCTTCTTGCACAATTTAGGATCAGACTAAAGAGATTAGGGAAGACCCACAGATCAGCTAGATATGAGCTCACTAATATTCCTAAGGAATATGCAGTGGAGGTGAAGAATCGATTTAAGGGACTGGACTTAGTAGATAGGGTCCCGGAAGAACTATGGACAGAAGTTGGCAGCATTGTTCAGGAGGCGGCAACAAAATACATCCCAAAGAAAGAGAAAACCAAGAAGGCAAAATGGCTGTCTGCTGAGACACTAGAAGTAGCCCAAGAAAGAAGGAAAGCAAAAGGCAACAGTGATAGGGGGAGATATGCCCAATTAAATGCAAAATTCCAGAGGTTAGCCAGAAGAGATAAGGAATTATTTTTAAACAAGCAATGCGCGGAAGTGGAAGAAGACAATAGAATAGGAAGGACAAGAGACCTCTTCCAGAAAATTAGAAACATTGGAGGTAAATTCCAGGCAAAAATGGGTATGATCAAAAACAAAGATGGCAAGGACCTAACAGAAGAAGAAGAGATCAAGAAAAGGTGGCAAGAATATACAGAAAACCTGTATAGGAAGGATAACAATATCAGGGATAGCTTTGACAGTGTGGTCGGTGAGCTAGAGCCAGACATCCTGAAGAGTGAGGTTGAGTGGGCCTTAAGAAGCATTGCTAATAACAAGGCAACAGGAGATGACAGCATCCCAGCTGAACTGTTCAAAATCTTGCAAGATGATGCTGTCAAGGTAATGCATGCTATATGCCAGCAAATTTGGAAAACACAAGAATGGCCATCAGACTGGAAAAAATCAACTTATATCCCCATACCAAAAAAGGGAAACACTAAAGAATGTTCAAACTATCGAACAGTGGCACTCATCTCACATGCCAATAAGGTAATGCTCAAGATCCTGCAAGGTAGACTTCAGCAGTTCATGGAGCGAGAATTGCCAGATGTACAAGCTGGGTTTAGAAAAGGCAGAGGAACTAGAGACCAAATTGCCAATATCCGCTGGATAATGGAAAAAGTCAGGGAGTTTCAGAAAAACATCTATTTCTGTTTTATTGACTATTCTAAAGCCTTTGACTGTGTGGACCATAACAAATTGTGGCAAGTTCTTAGTGGTATGGGGATACCAAGTCATCTTGTATGCCTCCTGAAGAATCTGTATAACGACCAAGTAGCAACAGTAAGAACAGACCACGGAACAACAGACTGGTTTAAGATTGGGAAAGGAGTACGGCAGGGCTGTATACTCTCACCCTACCTATTCAACTTGTATGCAGAACACATCATGCGACAAGCTGGCCTTGAGGAATCCAAGGCTGGAGTTAAAATCTCTGGAAGAAACATTAACAATCTCAGATATGCAGATGATACCACTTTGATGGCTGAAAGTGAAGAGGAACTGAGGAGCCTTATGATGAAGGTGAAAGAAGAAAGTGCAAAAGCTGGTTTGCAGCTAAACCTCAAAAAAACCAAGATTGTGGCAACCAGCTTGATTGATAACTGGCAAATAGAGGGAGAAAATGTAGAAGCAGTGAAAGACTTTGTATTCCTAGGTGCAAAGATTACTGCAGATGCTGACTGCAGTCAGGAAATCAGAAGACGCTTAATCCTTGGAAGAAGAGCAATGACAAATCTCGATAAAATAGTTAAGAGCAGAGACATCACACTGACAACAAAGGCCCGCATAGTTAAAGCAATGGTGTTCCCTGTAGTAACATATGGCTGTGAGAGCTGGACCATAAGGAAGGCTGAGCGAAGGAAGATCGATGCTTTTGAACTGTGGTGTTGGAGGAAAATTCTGAGAGTGCCTTGGACTGCAAGAAGATCCAACCAGTCCATCCTCCAGGAAATCAAGCCAGACTGCTCACTTGAGGGAATGATATTAAAGGCAAAACTGAAATACTTTGGCCACATCATGAGAAGACAGGACACCCTGGAGAAGATGCTGATGCTAGGGAGAGTGGAAGGCAAAAGGAAGAGGGGCCGACCAAGGGCAAGATGGATGGATGATATTCTAGAGGTGACGGACTCGTCCCTGGGGGAGCTGGGGGTGTTGACGACCGACAGGAAGCTCTGGCGTGGGCTGGTCCATGAAGTCACGAAGAGTCGGAAGCGACTAAACGAATAAACAACAACAAGTTTACTCACAAGTCTTTGTTTATGACAAGCTCTCCTTGTTGGTTAGTCTTTAAGGATTTGCAGCTAAAGGCTGAAGGAGCCAGGAGAATGAAGCTCTTCTGTTTGCAGTAAAACTGTGCTAAAACCACATCTGACCATTAGAAAACTGCTCTATGGCTGTTCCCCCTTTGTTCAGCTTTTACTCTTTTAGGCCTTTGCATATAACTCTTTCAGCTGCTTGGATTCAGTGAATGTTTGCTACTCTTTATTACTGATCCTAGGACAGACTGCTGAATTCTGTATTGTTGAGCTCCCTGGTTCCTCTTTTGGCTGAAACACCCCTGTGCACTGGGCTACAACTGAATGGAATGGAATGGAATGGATGATGATGGTAATGAGTGGAGTCACTCATATTTTAAGCATATGGGAATCTGCCACATGTTGAAAGTGTGTTTAGTGTTCTGCACTAAAAAGGAGATGTTGGCTGGGTAAAAATGAAGCTATGTTTAAAACAACAACATCAACGGGGGGGGGGGATCCTGCAGATTTACATCTGGCTTATCATAAAGAAACTCAAGGTAAATGCTTCTATCCAATGCCAATCAAATATTCTGAGAGTTCCTTTCCTGTTTAAATTGCTAATAGAGGTGGGGGTGGGAAGAGAGAGAGGACAATAAGTTTTTAAACTCTGTTATTATATGACAGACTGTGGTCATAATATAAAAGAAGAACACAGAAAAGAGAAAAACCTACATGATGATTAAGTTAATGTGGAGAGCTTAACATTTTCTTTCTAAGTTTAAAACAAAGCAGGGCAAAAGTGGTGACTTGACTGCTGATTTGGAATCATATCCCTAAGGAACTAGTTCAGTCTTTCAGTGTCTGGCTAGTAAAGTTTGTTTTTTCCCCTGATTTCAGCTTAGATAGGGTAGAGGATGTAATAAAGAATCCCCTCCACCTCACAGATAGGGCAGAGGTGCTGTTCCACTGGATGTTTACAGAAACTCCCTTCAAGGTATGCCAAAGTCATGGTCTGTAAGCAGAGAGATGTAAAAGCCTTTCTTGAGAGAATATGGTATATTTTCTCTCTAGATTTCTGCTGTTTGGGGAAAAGTAGAGGGTGGGAGATTTGTACTTCGAGTCTTGCAAGATTGATGTCAGCCTTCCCAGGTAGACCAGACAGGAAACACAACCAGACGAGCTAATTCTACTTTATTGTAAGGCTACATTCACAGAATCTTGCAATTTCCCACTGTCTCTTTACAGCATGAGAAGCTAGGGAGGGTCCCTTCTGAGCTTCTTGCTATTTCCATTATGCAGCTGTGGGCTATGACTTCTCTTATCTGACTGTTCCCTAGGCAGCATCTCTTCGCCCCATCTCTCAAGGACTTTCTCACATGCCATTACACTAATTGACTTCAAATTAGTATCTGCTTTGAAAAGAAGAACTCATGATTGACTGGAATCAAATGCTTCCCATGTACAGATAGACCATTGGGGGAATGCCAGGACCAACTAACTGTACATCTGCACTGCACCATTAAGCTGCTTCTGTCCCATGCTGATACTAGCTAAATTCTAAGCTAGTTTAAGAAAATCCTGTCTGGATTGGATGCTTTGGCAGGTGTTCAGTCTGGGCTGTGGGTCCCATAGCTCTGCATTGAATAATTCCCTTGCTTCTGTGCCTTCCCATCTTTCTATGTCAGGAAACCAACTGCCAATCACTTACCTTTCTCTAGATGGGTCTACTGGAGAAAAGGGGTGGAGATTGTGTGTGTGTGTGTGTGCGTGCATATATATATATATATATATATATATATATATATATATATATATATATTTAAATGATATATTTAAATGATATGCATATACATATACAGTACATAAAATTAAAGCATCAAAATGCAAATATATGCAGGCACAACCACCACCTTTACAATAACTTTCTTTTCTTGCATCTTCCCATATTGGGCTCAGTAAAGTCTGCTGCAGCATCTTTTACAGGTCCCTCTCAGTTGTGCCGTAGTTATAACCCTTGCCTGATACTCAGAACATTATTCACTCAAAATGTAGCATAATTATTTTTATTTCCTAGATTTCTTTCTCTGAATTTTATCAGCGTCCTGCATGTACTGTATCCAATCTTGTTTTTTTTCTTTTTTAATAAGCCCGCCAGTGTACCATTCCAGGGTACCAATTCAAAGTACTAATTATATGGGCTGTTTGAGAACTGGGGTGAGACCCTTCTTCCTCAAATAACAACAAAATGATGTACTTATGGACATTTTTTTTTAAAAAAAATAGCCCAGTAGAAAGGTAGGTAGCTCAGGGAAAGAAAAATAGTATACATATTTTAATTCTGCCAGGTTTTGAACTGGTAATGTTCTGCATATCAGGCAAGGGCTATAACTATTGCCCAACTAGAGTACCATTTTCTAACAGCAGAGATTAGAAAACTACAGAGTGACCCAGCTGACAGTATGTCCCTGCCTCTCTAGGCAAACCAGAGAGCAACTCTTGAGCTGGCACAAGTCAGAAAACATTTTGTTCAACTTAGATCAGGAAAACAAAGATGGGGGACAGCATTCATGGAGACAGGTAGAAGACTTTGCCCATTTCTGGTTGGTGGCCAGGACTCATGGCAGAGCAACCTGACAGTGCAGATACATATAAAGCAGAAATAATAACAATAATTTATTAAACTTGTCTGCTGCCTGACTCTCAGTAACTCTGGGAGGCTCACAATAAAAGTGATAAAAGATAAAGATAAAAGATAGCAAGCGTAATGAAGCAAGGATTCTCACCCTCTCTTGCTGAAAGCATGGGTGAAGAGGTCTTCACAGCTCATCTAAACAAGAGTAGAGTGGGGAACATTTGGTTGAAATGGAAGGTTCTAGGTGTACAGTTCCTCATTGATAGAGCAAGCTTTTCACTAGGGAAAAAAACCTACCTTCTTTCCTCCCTCCCTCCCTCCCTCCCTCTCCCCCTCTTTCTCTCTCTTTCTCTCTAATATTGTTGTTGTTTATTCGTTTAGTTGCTTCCGACTCTTCGTGACTTCATGGACCAGCCCACGCCAGAGCTTCTCGTCAGTCACCAACAGCCCCAGCTCCCCCAGGGACGAATCCATCACCTCTAGAATATCATCTATCCACCTTGCCCTTGGTCGGACCCTCTTCCTTTTGCCTTCCACTCTCCCTAGCATCAGCATCTTCTCCAGGCTGTCCTGTCTTCTCATTATGTGGCCAAAGTATTTCAGTTTGGCCTTTAATATCATTCCCTCAAGTGAGCAGTCTGGCTTTATTTCCTGGAGGATGGACTGGTTGGATCTTCTTGCAGTCCAAGGCACTCTCAAAATTTTCCTCCAGCACCACAGTTCCAAAGCATCTATCTTCCTTCTCTCAGCCTTCCTTATGGTCCAGCTCTCACAGCCATATGTTACTACAGGGAACACCATTGCTTTAACTATGCGGGCCTTTGTTGTCAGTGTGATGTCTCTGCTCTTAACTATTTTATCGAGATTGGTCATTGCTCTTCTCCCAAGGATTAAGCGTCTTCTGATTTCCTGACTGTAGTCAGCATCTGCAGTAATCTTTGCACCTAGAAATACAAAGTTTTTCACTGCTTCTACATTTTCCCTCTATTTGCCAGTTATCAATCAAGCTGGTTGCCATAATCTTGGTTCTTTTGAGGTTTAGCTGCAAGCCAGCTTTTGCACTTTCTTCTTTCACCTTCATCATAAGGCTCCTCAGTTCCTCTTCACTTTCAGCCATCAAAGTGGTATCGTCTGCATATCTGAGATTGTTAATGTTTCTTCCAGCGATTTTAACTCCAGCCTTGGATTCCTCAAGCCCAGCATGTCTCATGATGTGTTCTGCATACAAGTTGAATAGGTAGGGTGAGAGTATACAACCCTGCTGTACTTCTTTCCCAATCTTAAACCAGTCCATTGTTCCGTGGTCTGTTCTTACTGTTGCTACTTGGTCATTATACAGATTCTTCTCTCTAATATTACATGAATAATTATTTATTATTTCACAATAAACCACAATTTTCTCCCTATTGCATCAAAATAATCCAAGAATAATTTAATTGGTAGCTTTGTATCAAGTCCCCACCTAACTGGATTATTATTCCCCCAAGTCAACAGGCTGTGTGCTCTCTGCCCATCCCCATCATCAAACATTGGAAAGCAGAATCAGCCACAAAATTGCTCTTGAACTGAACTGAGGTCCACCAAGGGGCTGGTTCTTTTGCTCACAATCAAAGTGGCTTCAG
Organism: Candoia aspera; assembly: GCF_035149785.1. NCBI lineage: Eukaryota > Metazoa > Chordata > Lepidosauria > Squamata > Candoiidae > Candoia > Candoia aspera. The sequence continues at coordinate 11,316,456 of NC_086160.1, forward strand.
TGAGAAGAGGGGGAGGAGATTAAGGTACAGAAAGAGAAGTAGTATCAGGTTGATATGGGGGAAATATTCCCCTCAAGAGAGATAAAATAGCTTTGGTTTTGCTACTGGTAGCTGAGCAAATACTTCAGAGAGGTGGATTTGCCCAATGAGATGGGGAAAAGAGAGAGAAGAAGAGAGAGAAGAACAAGGGCAAAAAGAAGCTGATAAACGGCTGCATTCAGCCCAAGATAAATGACCACAATGTTCTGGTTTCCACAGTTCTTAGCAGCTGAGAGCCTTTTTATCTTAATGAAAAATGCCTTTTCTTAACATATCTGTTTCCAGTCTTATTTTTACTAAAACTTGTTATTTTCTCTATGCACAATTAGACCCTAGACAAATATATATAAATGGACACCAGAGATTCATTTCCTGATCCTTTTCTAAAATAAATCATTTCTGAGTGTGGTACAGTATATTATGGTATAATAATCATGACTGCTAGAATTTAATTTGGATGCTAATTAGATTTATTGCAATGCTCTTTGCTAAAGAAAATTGTCCAGTGCTATGCTTTTTTCCCCTCTCTCTCTCGGCTAGGATTGGATTCTGAACGGAACAAAAGGGAGCTTCTGAGAAACAAATGCTCAAAGATGAGAGGCACTCATTTTAAGATGCTTCCTGAAATGCATTCCTTGCCCATCAAGACAATTAATGAGTTAGAAAGTAAAAGTTGAGTGTTCCCTATACCTCCATAGTTTTAACTTCTTGTTTTTCTGGTTAACTGGCAAAAAGCCATAAACCAACATTTCCCACTTGGGAAACTTCCAGATACATGGACTTCAACTCCTAGAATTCCCACCAGAATGGCTTATACAGTCCACCTTCACTTAAGCTTTCAGAGTAGAGGGATATGGGTTTTCTGGTACATCATGTCCCCATATGAGGCTATCTGGATATCTCCTAAAGTGCAGTGGTCCATGAGTTCCATTCCTGGCAGTGGGTTTGAACCTCATAGAAAAGATTTGAGTATGTACATCTGGCAAGTCCCAATAAGATAAAGCTGTACTGCCTCCTGGTGGTCAGTGTGACTCAAAACACCACACAGCATATACACTGTGTCAAAGTAGAGAAATTCTTCCCCTCCCTCCCAAGTAGGGAGGTAGAAATCATGTAAACTTCACACATGGGGACATGACATAATGTAGCATCCATATCTCTCTACTCTGACAGCTTAAGGGAAGGTGGACTGTATATACAGTACCATGCTGATAGGCTCTGCAGAAGATGCAAGATAATTTCCCTCATGGAAACCCAGGCAATCAGGGCAGCTGCCATGTGACAATTTGCTGAAAATCATATCTTCCATGGGACAAGAGTACTTTTGAGAAATTGGAGAAAGTCAGCACAGAATTAGGCACAACTGAGGGACCTGGTCTTTCAGATCTGTTGTTGTCAGAAAGAGAAGTTTAGACTTACTGTGTATTGTTCAGATTTCTGTTGTACTGGGGAATTTTTTGGCGTCTGGAAGTCACTGACAAAAACAATAGAACTCTGAAAGCTAGTATGGTGTTGTGGTTAAAGTCCTGCACAAGAATTGTGGAGATCCAGGTATAAGTTCACTTTCAGTCATGAAAACTCCCTGGATAACTTTGGGGCAGTCATTCTCTAATTCAGTTTCTCCCACAGGGTAACAGTAAGCCACTTTGAGTTCCAAGAAGGAAAAAAGGAAGGCAAAATCTCTCTTGAGTGAACTCCAGGGGATGACTTAGATAGACCTATGTTGTTTTCTTCACATTAATAGGGAAGTGGTTCTTCCCACTGACTTCTTCTGAGATTTCTACCCCAAATCCTAGTTTAGCAGTCTCCAGTCAAACCAGAGCCAGGCTCAACTTTACTTGTCTTTTTCAAGATAGTCAAATTGGGAGGAAAGGTAAGGGAGCTATCAATAACTAAACATAAAGTATTTGTCCCTTAGGAGATAATTCAGCATGATAGTGCCTACTCCTGGGAAGGTCCTGCCCTTAGTATTTGTGAATTTCCTATGAAACAGTAAAATAATCAGATATGACTCATTACTTCCTGCTTCTGCCAAACCATATTTGTGTGAACTAACCCTTTGAATAAAACAGCATAGGGGAAAGTCTATAGCAGAAGAATTACCTTCAATCATCTCTTGATCATCAAGTTATCTTCCATCCTGTGTATTTTTAGACCACAGGAGACTACTTCATGTCAGCATATAAGGGCAAAATTCAGCTCATGTCAAACTGACAAGTAATCCAGAAGATTTAAAAGTGAAATTACCTCTCCAAAGATAACACCTGAAATCAAAACAGCTGGATATATTTTCACAGGTAGACATAATTTCCCAAATAGAGAGATGATTTGTTCAACTCTCTGCAAATGTGTTTTCCCACTTGAAACGCAATTCAGACAGCATCTCCATCCTCCCAGTTATTTGCATTTGATGGGGATGAGAAACCCACTCTTAACAAAACCTTGTTCTAACTGTGCATCTTTCCTAAACGTACAACACCCATTTTTCCCCTACCAGGTAATTGCATTTTGGAGAATCTATGTCTCCAAGATGGAATGCACACCAGGTTACCCCTGAATAATCTTGGGAGCACAGAAAATGAAGTCAACAACATTGGATCAGTTGTCCTACTGTTTTTATTTTCACTGTATGTTTGGGTCCTGAGTTTACAGGAAGCATGAGATGATACTCTACTCTGCAGAAAGGGAAACTCATGGGGATTTTATTTCACTTGTCCTTACATGAGCCAGGTCTGATTTCACACTTCACAGTACAGTAGTGATCCTGATGCATCCAAACCACAGGGAGATTAGTTGCTGGTTTCAAGGGAGCATGATTATTTGCTGAAACCTTGTCAGTTCAGTTGCTCTGGGCTAAATAGGGCAATTTTATATACTGATAGTGAACATATTTTCTGTGTTTGGATCCTTATGAAATGAAATAAAGGAGTGCAGTAGATTTAGAGGCTCAACATTCCAATTTAAGCCAGCCTGGTTTGGATCAATTTTGTGGTCCATTCCGTCAAAGTCGGATCCTTACAAAGTTACCCAAACTAAATGGGGGCTATCGTAAGGTTTTGTGTGAAGTTTAACACTTCTGACTGCTGAAAAAAAAGTCAGCCATGAAAAAGAATAAGAGAAAATAAGCTCTACTTTCCATTTCCATTTACCTGGATTAAGAGAGTTGTGAAGAAAGAAGTTGAATGCCTGAAAATCTGGTTTCTGATCACAGAGATTATATCAGGAGCTCCCCAGTTGGGAAGATGGTTTACAGGAAAAATGGAATGAAATCTCCTGAAAGAAAGTATGGCTGCCTGGAATCCTGAAATAAACCCTCCTCCCTTCTACAACATTATATTAGTTGTTGGATAAGGACAAGCTTTTCCTTATTACTCCCCCCACCTTAAGCCCCAGTGAAAATGGTTAGCCTCACCCAAACCATGACAAAATTTGCTCTTTGTGCAAGGTTTCTTTCAGATTAGAAACTCAAGAGAGATAGGAAGTCAAATGTCCTGACTGCATTTAGAAAATTACATTTGTGTACATTTCCATGGCTTTTTAAACCCTGGCTGATTTTGTTTGATATATCCCTAACAGTTACCCTAAAAATATTTTAAACAAAGTGATAATAAAATAAACGGTGGCCCTTCAGATAATCCTGAAAGCTAAGGAGCCAGCCCCAAAGTGATGGTCGTTTCCTAGCGCTTGTCTCCAACCCCTGAAATTCTGAAATATAATACAGGTGGAGGAACCTAGCTGGTCTTGATGGGTTTTGAAAACCATCATAAAAATTAAAACAAGACAGGGATGGACCTAGTTTGCATTGTGTGGAAGACCATCAGGATTCTAGGTAAGAATGGAGAATTGAACAAAACATATCAGAAGAAGGCAATGGTGATCTACTTTCTTATTTTTGCCAAGCAAACCATATGAATGAGTCCCTTGGTCAACAGGACTCAGGTGCAACTTCAGTGAGTCTTCACTTCTTCATCCTTGGTTAGATGAGACTTCTGAAAAGTCTGAAAGAAGAAAAAGCACAAGTCACTATAAGTGCTTCTAGAAGGACTACTCCCTGCGCTACCTGACAAAAGGTATTGTGCAGGCCCATGGATAACTGCCTGCACAATTCTGATCTGTGTAGATAGCAAAACACCACAGCATCTGAATATCTCAAGAAGGTCACATGAGCAAATTCATCCCACTTGTGGGAAGTCTTGGCAAATCCAGCATGCCTCATTTGCATGTGAATTAGCATGTAAATTGAGTTGTCTCACAATGCAACTCTGAGGAAGCTGTTTGTGGCCACTCCCACTTCCTCTTACTCTCTCTTTTCCCCTTCTTCCACCCAGGGGGAAGCAAGCATGCTGCTCTGCTCAACATTCATCAGGGCCATGTGCTCAGGCCTTGATGAAGAATTTTGCCACTTTCTTCCACACAGCCCTTGGCAGAAAAATAGGGCTGTGGGTTTAGGGCAAAACTAAGTATTTAGAAAGTAAAGAAGAACAAAGGAACTTCATCTTTTCCACCAAGATGGATGTAACAGAACAACAAAGAATAAAGTCAGTAAGCTTCTTTTTACTTCTTAACCTAATATGTCTAAGCGTGTGATTCTTTATGCTTGGGAGGGCTGAATGTGTAAGAGCAATAACCTGTGTTTCTCTGGCATGCTCATTGAAGCTATCTAAGATAATTTTCCTTTTCTGTGCCAGCTTCTAAGCTGTGTTATAAGCTCTGCTCCATGTCAGTGGTTCTAGCAGGCCACTAAAATGGCTTCACCACTGAGGCTTTATGAGCAGTGTGACGAGGAATATGATATCTGGACTGCAAAAATCCAGACACCCATCCAATGGCAGCAGAGAGATTTTTTTCTGTTGCTGCATTTAGTGACCCTCTGGAATTGCCCATCCCAGATATGCCTAATGCTACTGTCATTGCTAACAGAAACCCCGACCTTGAGAAAGGTGGACAATTTTTTCCTTCCTGTGGAAAAGACATTGGAGAATTCATCCATCCCATGTAATGGTTGCCTATTCTAAAACACCATCAGACTCATGAGTAGGAATTCAAAGATATCTGATTTATTAAAGAATAGTATGCAGAATCACAGAGAAAGCTGAGAATGATGAAAGTGCGCCAAATTCAAACTACAAACCCTCGGTGCAAATGAAATCCCTCCCCCCATAGAATCTTCTCAAGTTCACAATCCCAGGTGCTCCTAATGGTTTCTGATGGTCTGTGGGAAAAGGCCTCGAACAGAGAAAACAACCCAAACACATTCCATTGTCCTGATTTCACATACAGAGCTTGGTACAAGGTCTCACAGCAGCTCCCTCCCAAACAGAAATGTGTGTCAGCGCCATGGCATGTGAAACATTATGATGTATAAACTACATTGAATCAGTGAACATGACATACTGCCCCCCCCAAAATGAAGAATACATTAAGCAGCAGGCTTCAAAGGATAAGCAAGGTGGAAATGATTAACTAAATCAGGAGTGTTAACATGGTGGGCAGACACTCATTCAGGATGAGGAAAGTGTTTCCATTGGACCAGATACTGCAGGGTGCCTCGAAGCTTGCGAGAATCAACGATGTCCTTGACTTCAAAGTGTTGTTGGCCGTCAATCATAATTGGAGCAGGAGGAGGAGGTTGAGGGTGCCAACGCGGTGAGTGATGCACAGGCTTAAGCAAGCTGCAATGGAAAACAGGGTGCAAGCGTTTCAAATTGTGAGACAGTTCCAATTTAACAGTAACTGGATTGACAAGATGAACAACAGGAAAAGGACCAATGAATTTGGGAGCAAGTTTTTTAGAGGGTTGAGGTGATTTGATAAACTTAGTAGATAGATACACCTGATCCCCAACTTTGAAGTCGTGTTGTAAAGAGTGATGCTTATCAGCTTGAGACTTGTAAGCAGCCTGGGTGTCAGCCAAAGCTTGTTGAATTACTGGTCAGGAATCAGACAGTTTAACAGCCCAGTCAGATGCAGAACATGTTTGGGAAGGGGGCTGTGGCAGTTCAGGGATGGGAAGAAAGTCGTGACCAGAAACCACACGAAAAGGGGTTTGTCCGGTACTTTGATGCACAGCATTGTTGTAAGCAACTTCAGCAAAAGGTAACAACTCTACCCAATCGTCCTGATGGTAGTTAATGTATGCTCTAAGAAACTGTTCAAGAGTGGCATTTAAAATCTCAGTAGAACCATCAGTCTGTGGATGGGATGATGTGGACAGTGCTTGTTTAGTGCCAATCAATTTTAAAAATGATTTCCAAAATTGGGAAGTAAACTGTGTGCTGCGGTCAGAAATTAAATGGGAGGGGCTACTGTGGAGGTGGTAGATGTGGTGGAGAAATAGGTGCGCTAATTGTGGGGCTGACGGGATGGATGCACATGGAATGAAATGAGCTTGTTTAGAGAAAAAATCCTTTACAAACCAAATGACAGTTTTCTTCTGACTGGGAGGTAGGTCCACAATGAAATCCATAGAAATCTCATCCCAGGGGCAGGATGGGCTGGCCACTGGCTGTAGAAGCCCCTGTGGTTTCCCCCCTTTTTGTTTTGACATGGCACAAACAGGACAGGAAGCAACATAGTCTTTTACATCACTTCTTAAGGTTGGCCACCAAAATTGATGGTGAACCAAATGCAAGATTTTGACAAAACCAAAGTGTCCAGCAAGTTTATCATCATGGGAATGCTGCAAAACATCAGCTCTTAAAGGCACATAAAGGCGGTGTTCCACCCATGCCAGACCGTTTTCAAAAGAAACATTGCCTCTATTAGCTAGCAACCAAGTGTTAGATTTCAGTGCCTGGAGAAAGCCCTTCTGTAACTGACAAGGAACTTGCACTTTCCACTTCCCAGACTGGGCTGGGGGCAGGGTTGCCTGCACACGGGTCTGGCTCCAAGTGACAGCAACCAAGCCCATTGTGGTTCAGTGAGAACAGTCCCAACCACATCTGCCACCTGCTCAAGGTCCTGAGGTAAACGTGACAAAGCATCGGCCAGAAAGTTTTTCTTTCCCGGAATAAATTTCAACTGGAAGTTAAAGCGACTGAAAAACTGAGCCCAGCGAATCTGTTTAGAGCTGAGATGTCATGGGGTGCGGACAGCTTCCAAATTCCTGTGATCGGTCCAAACCTCAAAAGGGCATTTAGCGCTTTCAAGGAGATGGTGCCAGGTTTCTAAAGCTGCTTTTACAGCAAATGCCTCCTTTTCCCAAACATGCCAATGGCGTTCTGTTTCAGAAAATTTCCTGGATAGATAAGCACAGGGGTTTAAGTGATTTTCTGAATCCCTTTGTAACAAAATAGCCCCAATAGAGGAGTCAGAAGCATCAACTTGGACCACAAAGGGGCACTCAGGATCAGGGTGCTGTAGAATAGGTTCAGCAGTGAAAAGGGTTTTTTAACTTCTCAAATGCTGCCTGGCATTCAGGCATCCAATTCAGCACTGCCCCAGGGTTTTTTACTTTGCATGTCTCCCCCAAGCCTTTGGTACAGAGTAAATCAGTGAGGGGCAGAGCAATCTCAGTGAATCCCTGAATAAATTGCCGATAGAAATTACTGAACCCTAGGAAACTTTGTAATTGCCTCCAGGTGCGAGGATGTTCCCAACTTAGAATCGCCTGAATTTTTGCAGGGTCCGTTTCTATACTCCGGTCAGACACTCGATAGCCCAGATAGTCAAGCTGGGTTTTGTGAAACTCACATTTGGAAAGTTTGGCATAGAGTCTGGCATCTCTAAGTTTGCGTAACACCTGTCTGAGGAGGCGTTCGTGTTCCTCCTCTGTTTCAGTGTAAATGAGAACATCATCTAAATAAACCAAGACCCCTTTAAACAAATAATCATGTAATATTTCATTAATCAATTGCGTGAAGTTTCTGGGTGCCCCTGCCAACCCAAAAGGAAGGTCTTTGTATTGAAATGATCCTAGTGGGCAATTAAAAGCAGTTTTCCACTCATCCCCAGCTTTTATGCGAATGCGGAAGTAGGCTTCGCGAAGATTGAGCTTGGAGAAAATCTTGCCCTTTGACAAATGAGCTAACATGTCCTTCATGAGGGGCAGAGGGTACTTGTTGACAATAGAGATGGAATTTAACCCTCGATAGTCCATACAGAGTCGAAGCGTGCCATCTTTCTTTTCCCAGAATAACACAGGAGCCCCAACTGGGGAATTAGCAGGTTCAATAAACCCCCTTGACAGATTTTTGTCAATGAAGTCACGTAATGCCTCAAGCTCCTTCTGAGTCATCGGATAAATTTTTGGCTTGGGCAATTGAGCATTGGGGACCAACTCTATTGCACAGTCAGTTTTCTGGTGGGGGGGGGGGTAACTGATCTGCTTCCATCTCCCCAAATACATCTACAAATTCTTGGTATTGAGCAGGCAAGCCTTCTAAATGTGGCAAGTCAGGGCGTGGCATGGCAATCGCTGCCCTTCCAACCCCTGCACATGCAACTATCTCCACTGTAGGAGCTTGGTAAAATCCATCTTTAAAAGTCACAGTTCTGTGCTCCCAGTTTATATAGGGGCTTCCATAGGTCAACCATGGGATCCCCAGGATTACCAAGGGATTGCCAACAGGTTCTACAATGAATTTCAAAGTCTCACAGTGGCTGCCCATTTGCATTGCCACAGTTCCAGTGAAATGGGTTGCTGCTCCCCACCCCCTGCTGTTGAACCATCCAACTGTGTGAAGATCAAAGGATGCTGGAGGGGGAAAGTAGGCAGTTCCAAAGCAGCAACCAGATCAGGGTGAATTAAACACCTGGAACACCCAGAGTCAACTAAAGCTCATACCTCTGTAGTTTTTGTGTGGGAACCCAATTTCACTTTTACTGCTAAAGTGGGACAGTCAACACTCACCATAGCATCTTCGCACCCATCCTCTTCCACCTGCCCGCTGGTGCCCTTCATGGCAGGTGGCTGTTGTTTCCCACCAGCTCCTTAGAGTCATCTTCAGCCTCCCCCAAGAAGTAGATTACTTCTTCAGCGTCGGCTGTTCCTTTGGCTGCTGTCATTCACCACGAGGGGGGGAGGGGGGATTTGGCTGGCGGCTTCCCTGCTCGATCTCCAGCCTTGGCTTTTGGGCAATCAGCTGCTCGATGGCCCTCCTTTCTGCATTAGAGACACTGACCCCTCACGTAGCATCGATCTCTCTCCTCATCCCAGGCCCTATAGCTTGGCTGGGCAGCAGTCGCAGCACTTTGGGGTCCTCTCATGGTGGCGGGTGGTTTTTCAGATTTTCTAGTTTGCATGAAGGTATGCTGAGCATGCTCAGCCTTTCCTGCCAGACAGATCCAGTCGTACAATGACTCGGGGTCATCTCTACACAACGCCCAATGCAGGACGTCCCGGTTGAGTCCCTCTTTAAAACGGTCTATTAGAGTTGACTCAGACCAGTCAGTGATTTTCCCAGCCAGAGCTTTAAACTCTAGGGCATAATCAGCTACTGACATTTGGCCCTGGGTAAGATCCTTCAGTGCCTTCTTAGCTCTTTCCTTGGCCAGAGGACCTTCAAAATGCAGCTTTAACACCCACATGAAATCATTGAAATAATCAAGTGCAGGGGAGTCAGCATCACTTAATTGAACATACCAGTCAGCCACTCAACCCTTCAACTTGGTGGCAATGGCAGTTATTTTAGCCTCTTCAGAAGGGAAGCATGCCCCAAAGTGCTTCATATAACTTTTAGCATTAGTTAAAAAGAAAGATAACTTTGTTGGATCCCCATCAAATTTGACAGAAAAGTCTCTCACTCCACCTCCAGTTGGAGTGGAACCAGCAGGCACTTGAGTGGTTTGGCCCCAGGTTACAGTAGCTTTCCCTTTACAGGGTGGGGATACTGATGGCCGGGCTCTGCAGGGTGGAGATTCATCCTGGAGCCATCTCCAGCCCTGTTCCGCTGGCGGTCTGGATGGGAGGATGGGGGATGGTTGCAGGAAGCTGGGATCTCCCCCACATCTCCCCTGCCCCTCCAGTGACAAAGACAGGTTTTTCAACATATACTCCATCGATTCTATTTTTGCTTCCACCACTCTTAGTCTCTCAGGGGTTTGAGAGTCCCCTCTCCTTTGTGTGCCCGGTTTCCTCTCAGTTGACACCATAGTAGATTCTTTGTCTGGGGTTAGCGGGAACTGATACTTCCAAGACATCCCCAACGTCCCTGGTTGGGATTCCCCCACTTCATCCAAGGTGATCAACTCTGTGAGCAATTCACTGGGTGTCGGTTGCTTTGGCTCTTCCCCATTGTCAGATTCCTCTGCATCAGAATTGGAATTCGATTCATCCCTTGACAAGTCTCGGGATTCTGAAGGTTCTGTGGTGAGATTCAGTTCTCCACTCTTGACTGTCGACTTGGGCACCAAGCTAGCCATCTCCTCGAGTCCCCCGGTCATGGATTTTGACTCAGCCATTGTTAACTATTTTCCCTCACAAGAGACTGATCTTGGTAGGAGCTAATGGTACAACTTTGGGGGATTCTCAGCTTTATGTAATGGTTGCCTATTCTAAAACACCATCAGACTCATGAGTAGGAATTCAAAGATATCTGATTTATTAAAGAATAGTATGCAGGATCACAGAGAAAGCTGAGAATGATGAAAGCGTGCCAAATTCAAACTAAAAACCCTCGGTGCAAATGAAATCCCTCCCCCCATAGAATCTTCTCAAGTCCACAATCCCAGGTGCTCCTAACGGTTTCTGATGGTCTGCAGGAAAAGTCCTTGAACAGAGAAAATAACCCAAACACATTCCATTGTCCTGATTTCACATATAGAGCTTGGCACAAGGTCTCACAGCAGCTCCCTCCCAAACAGAAACGCACATCAGCGCCATGGCATGTGAAACATTACGATGTATAAACTACATTGAATCAGTGAACATGACATCCCATTTCTCTGCCCACAAACAGGATGGAGAATTTCAAAAGATAATTTACACCTGTTTTACTTCCCTGGTAAGCATTCCTTTTGTGCTGAGAAAAAGATGTGCTCCCCCTTTCAAAATATAAAACAAGCTCTTGTGTCTCTCTCCGAGCAACAGGCATCTGCCACCCAGAAACCATTAACAGGAAAAATCCAAAAAGTAATATAGGAAATTAAAAGAGCACAGTGTTTGTGCCTCCTGAGAGCAAAAGCTGAATCCTGAGCAGGAGTAGAATAAATTCACTTAAATAAGTACAAGGCTGAATCCTCATCAATCACAGTTTTGCTCTGGCTGCACTGCCCTACCGCATAGGACATTATCCTACCGCAGTGAGAATTAAAGAGGATTATAATGGATAACTACGGTACTGCTAAGTGTCAGCACCATAATGTATGATATGATACTTTCCACCTATTGTAGCTGGAGCATGTGCTGCTGCGAGCATTGCTGCAGGCATTGTGACAGGAAGCAGGAGAGGAAAGAGAGGGGAAAAGAGGCAAACAGTTGCCTCTTGGCACTTGGCCCTGCTGGCTCCTTTGCACGGAGCAATTTTCTTTTCACCTGGGGGTCAGGATCATCACTTGTCCTGAAAAGAGAGTGTGCTAGCAAATAAAAGACTGTTTGCTTCCTCCAGATTCTAGAGAGAAAACAAGCAGAACTTTTAACTTTACAAAGGCTCCTGTAATGGTTGCAATCCTTCTGTAAGAGCAAGCTGGCTGGCCTTTTGCTCCGATCTTAGACCAATTACTTTTCTCTCTGTGTGCTGTTTTTTTTTCCCTTGCCTACAGTGATAAGGAATCTTATTCCCTTTGCCTCCTCCTTTATGTCAAGAGGCCTTCATTGTGGCCTTGGGCAAATTGTGAAGCTTCTCCAAAGGAAGATAGTCTTTATCCTTTGCTTACTGTGCCATCTTTCTTTCAAGGGTTGTCCTCCTATCTATCATACCTCCTTTAGCAAGTGGAGGTATGCAGAGAATCATCTTCCATGATGCAATTCCTACATATCCTAAGGATTGGATTTCCCTACCTTCTTCTTGTTTTTGGACAGGGCTGTGGTACCTGGGCTGCAATAACCTAGGAGATTATTAGACGGCAGCCGAGAGATTTGTGGTCATCTGGATTTTTGCAGCCCAGAAATGGTAAAAAGAAGATGAGGGGTTTAATTTGCACAAATAACTACTTACGTATTTGGAGGTTATCTTATAGGAACTGAGAATATGGCAATAGTGGAAAACATCAAGAGAGATGAATGGATGGGATACACAGAGTGAAAGTGAGAGAGGAGGTTTGCTGGTATATGACCATAATAAAGATTTGGTTTGGTTTGGTTTGGTTTGGTTTGGTTTGGTTTGGTTTGGTTTGGTTTAACATGTGTAAAACATGGATGAAGCTCAAACTGAACAGTTGTGGTCACCACTTCATTTTTTTGACTGCCCTCCACTACCACTACTCCACTATGGATTCCCCTGTACCTTCATGTAATAAAATTAGTCCCGGCCTATGCTAAAGCTAGGAAATGTATCAACCCTCTAGGTTAATAGAGAGGGATTCTCCCACTTGGAGGATGGAGAAAAATATTCTGTGGAACAGGGGCAAAGGTCCATTTTTGAACTTATTCAAGGTTAAATTAGAAAGGAAACAAGCACTGGCATTTAACTGCATTGCTGTCATTATTTTTATGTACCACTATCATCAGTTGTGTTCCTGAATAATCCCACCTTTGTGGTAAAAGGAGCACCCAGCTTGCTGAGAAGGTGATGACTGGGGAAGGCAATGGCAAACCACCCCGCTATAGTCTGCCAAGAAAACGTCGTGAAAGCGTTCCCCCAGAGGGTCAGTAAATGACTCAGGGACCTTTCTTCTTTCTTCTTCTAACATTCCATTACTGAAACTTCCAGCAGCCCAAAGGGATACAGTTTTAATATCTGTCATGCAAGATATCTGGGCCAAATAGTCCATCAAGCTAATGCCAAATATGGAGACATGATCTTGTAATTTAAAGTTCCCTTGGAATAATCATGGCATTTATAGGGCACTAAACATCTGTAGTTCATTTGGAGATTTTTGCAGTGGCCAATTCATTATGATTGAACATCTTGGGAAGACCAAGTTTTAAAAGTTACATCTTGAAAAAACCAGTCAGAAGCCCATCTCAATACAGCCAAGTGAATATTTTCTATACGTTTTGCCAGACATCAATGTTCCTAAAAAGGAATACACACACTCACACACACACACACACACTCAGTCCACAAGAGGATGAAGAAAAGCAAAAAGAACAAGAAGGAAAATAAAACTGGATGTAACCCCAAGCTTCTGTGCATTTACCTTGTTTGGAAATTACTCTCTGTCACTATTATGGTTTCCCTAAGCAATTCACCACAAAAGAACAGAAAGGAAACCAATAGGTATGATCCATCTGGTGCTGAAATGCTTTTAATGAAAGCTTTGTGGTTTCAAATGAGTGCTATCCATTATCTTCTTTTTTGAACTGCATGAAAACTCATGAGGCTTCTAGCCAATATATGCCAAAGAAAAGGCACAATAAAATGGCATTGAAATATAGGAGTTCAATGACAGTGATATTAGTCTCATCTTATACCTTGACCTTTCTACCAGCAGAAACTTTTAGTAAGCTGTTATAAGGGTCTGGCATTTCTTGGCAGTAATAAACCTCCTTAATGCCACTCAAGTGCTTAAGCTGGGAAGATGCTCCCTACACCAATCATTTTAACTAATGTAGAAAGGAGATTAAATAACTGTAATTGTTTTATGTGTTTTAGGTCAGTTTCAATAGACAGTCTCAAGTTTATTCCAATGGGAACAATATTTAGGGAAGGGAAAGGAGGAGCGGAAAATCAGTTTATATGCTGTAGATGTTTTCTACCCGCGTGGAAGAATATTTTTTAGATCTTGAAGGAAGAAATAAATGAAGGGTCAGCACCATTGTACCCATGGCTACCAAAATGCATGCAGAGACCTCCCTTGGGCTTGTCAGGCATCATCATCATCATCATCATCATCACAAAGCTGATGAAATGAATGCACTTCCACTCTCATCTCCTTCTAGAGATGTCTGGCAATAGTTGAATTAATGACCATATAATGCAATGAAATACTGATATTGGTGCTGTAATTATCTGCCATTGCCTCCTTCCTAGGGCTGAAAGAAAGTGACTGGCCCAAGAATTGGACACAATTGAATGGATAAAAACAAAAATTATCTGCACAAAGGAGGCCAAATGCAATTTCCAGCTGGAATGGCAATGTAAATAAATGTGATCACCAAGTGCCCCCGTCTGGTCTGGTGAAGTTTTGTAAAGCCTCAAGAGATGAAACTGCCCAATGAAAAATGGTGCTCTTAAAGCAAAATAGACAAATTTTGGAGATAGATATGTCCCGTGTGCAGAGTCCTTCAACTGTCTTTTAGCTGCCATAGAAGTCTCAGAAGTTATGGAATTGCCACACTAGACATTCTGGGCTAGCAGCTCAACATGGTTCCACCCTAATACATCTTGAGGTCAGATTCATTGCCCATACATCTTGAGTGTTTGAGCAGAGCAAGAAGCCATATAGAAGAGCTGTTGGGGGAACTAGTCAAGAAATATCACTAGACCTGAACTTTGGAAAATCGCCTTGTGTGTTGTATTTTTTTGCTGCTTGTAGAGTTGTTACTGGCTCCCTTACATTTTCATTCCCTTGCTGCTGCCTGGCTAACACTCAGGTCTTTCTTCCTCATCTCTGTCTGTAAAGCAAGAGAATCCCTTCATTTTTAATTGGATCTTGGTGCCAGTAGCTGCTCAGCTGTCATAAATAGGAACTGAATCACAGCAGAAGAAGGGCTTGTTCTGCTTATGTCTGGCACTCCAGTGTTCAACTTTGTGCTGCCACTGTCAGCATGCAAATCAATCTCTCTTTGGTGCTGATCTTGAGACACTAATCCAGGGCAGTAGCTGCCATAGACCTTAGCATAATCAGCTTTGTTAGCCATATCTTGGAACATGAAATATCATGCCTCTATTGCCTTACCTTTATTTAAGATTAATGCTGTGCCAAAACAACAACTGTTCTTATTCCATCTGTTGGAGAAACAGTGCTTTTGCTTCTGATTTTTGGAATGAAAAAAAAAAATTCAATGTGATTATTGAGGAGTAGAGACAGTCACTGTCCAGTCTTTCATGCCATAATCCTCTCTCCAGCTGCAGCCTCCCTGGCTTCCATACCCCATTTAAATTGCAAGAGAGGTCTATAGTGAAGGAGTCCTTCCAAAGTTTGTTTCTTTGTTTATTTCAGAACAAGAAGAATCAGTCAGCAAGCAAGAACAATGAAGGAAAGGCTAAGTCAGAAACAATGAACTAAGCAGCAGGCTTCCCACTTTGCATCGATAAAAGCTGCTCAAAAACATACCAAAAGAAACTCAAAATCTTACTGAGAATGATAATGGAAAACAGAAGTCTTTTTTACAGAGAGGAAAAAAAAACCTTTTGAGAAATTGAAGTTCCTGTAACTGTGACAGACTGAGAAAGGGCTGTAGACTTAAGGGAATCTGAGACAGCTCTGTGTAAAACAAGGAGAAACTGTGCTTCTCAGCTATGCCCCTGACTTCATTTACATTATCCTGCATTGCATAGTGGAAGCCTTGGAGAAATCAGTCTTCTCCATCGATGCCAGAATTAGGTAGAAGTTTTAGGTATCGTTTTCCATCAGCACAAACAGCAAAGTCTAGTGGTAGTGTCATGTTCGCCGTTTCAATGTCTTTGATACATCGTAACGTTTCGCATGTCATTAGCTGGATGCGTGTTTCATCTTTCACGGCATTAGCTGGATGCGTGTTTCATCTTTCACGGGAGGATGAGAGGGGTTTATCTCTTGGCTCTGCTTTTGGAATGTATTTGGGTTATCTCTTGTGTTCAAGGTTACTTTCCCAGGCTAGCAGTTCTGACGGTTGCCAGCACCTGGGACGGGCGGTGCTGCTGGTAGGGAGGTGGGGTACGTTTGCACCGAGGGTTTTAAGTTTGTATTTGGCATGCTTTTGCTCATTCTCAGCTTTCTCTGTATTTGTCCTAAGTACCTGAATAAATCAGATTTCATTTAGCAACCTCTTGTGAGTCTGAGTATTTGGGCTGGGCAACCATTACAGGTAGTTACAGTAGGTAATGCAGTTCAAAACACCTTGAGTAGATCCAACTAGACTATCAATCAGAGATGTCCACAAGGGGGACAAATGATGAAGGCAGCATTGTGCAATCATCTCACAAGCTTTGCCCCTCTGGTACAAGTGTCATGGCATTGTGTGCACATATGAAAGGGGCATATGCATCAGATCCCATGGACATCTCTGCTATCAATGGCCTGTCCTTTTGCTTGCAAATGTCTCCCTTTGAGTCTGCTTATTGATCAAAAATGCAGAAGCCAAAAGTTCACACACACATTCACACCCCTGTGTACCTCTGAAAAAAGAGTATCCTCTATGTTTGTGCAAAAATCAGTACTGGATGAGAGGGCAATCCCTCCCCCTTCCACAAAAATGAATATAATATGCATACAGCAATGCATATTTTTCAGGAATGCCTGAAAAAGAGTTCTCAAAACATTCTCATGTTAAAGACTCATCTAATTCGGCAGCAACAGCCCCCAGGATCATTCTTTATCCAGAGCTATCAGGATCTCTGCAACAGTAGAGAAGATCAGATTTATGCTCTTCAGTGTGGCAAATAGATTCCAAGAACTTTAATACATCTCTTTGATTGTTCATCTGTATTCTGAGGAGGAAAAAGCCTTTGTAAAGGAAATGAATGTTTCTGGTGCTATTTCCATTACTTCAATCAACCTTCATAACCTGGCAGTTTGGAAAAGTTCAGTGACCCCTGTCTGTTTTTCCAAAATTCATCATTCTAAACTTCAAGGATTTGATCCACTTAGAGCTTCAGGGCCCAAATCAAATGTTCAGTCCCTGAAGTTGGACAGTATCTCCAACGACCCCAATCACATCAAATTTCATTTGCCCTGTTCTTTGGTTGAAGGTGCTGTGACTTCAATATAACATCACATGAAAAGTTGAAAGATCTAAGAGTGATGGCAATTAAGCCATCCATCTCTGGAACATGTACATCTTTTCGTACCTCAGTGTGATTTTGTTATGTCCTGATAAAGGGAAATCATCTGCTCCAAATCATTTCTGCTGGAATATAGGAAACTTGTTCAGAGAAAAAAGGCATGAACAAGTTGAGAGTCCACACTATATTTGGAAAGTGCCAGATTACACACAGTGTACAGTATACAATTATAAACTTCATCTTTAGGACAGTTCTTCTGAATTCAAATAATTCTGAATGGGGATGACCCAAAGACTTTGTTTCCAGGTTGGGGTGGGGGGGAGAGTAAAATTTTCATTCTTTTCTCTTAGTCTCACTCTTAGTTGACATTGCATATCTCTGGTAGCTTCATATTATCCTCAAGCCTTATTAGATGTCAATATCATGTATGTATGTATGTATGTATGTATGTATTGAATAATTATTTTACTACAGTTAACCAATCATTAATTGGTTTACAATCTTGCCATGTGTAAACAGGATTAACACAACAAAAATAAACCAGATAAATAATAAACATTATATTGGAAAATATTCTAAATCCAAGGAACCATAAAAACCCATACCATCATATACACAGGAAGAATCTTTCTCCGTTCATGTAGGAGCAAGTCAAATCTCCAAAGAAACACTTTTCCAGATATTACTGCCTTTCATATTTTATCTCTTCTTGCACGTGATCATCTCTGTGAGTAAACTAGGTTGCATTGTTCTTACTACCAAGAGCTCTTACTAACATATTACTGATTGCCTATGTCATCTTTACTCCAGGATCTCTAATTGCCTAGGTTCACCTGCGTGACTAATCAAGGGAGACTAAGGAAGAAATGACATTGAAGAAAGACATTTTTGGAAAGGAGTTGACCAAACACATGCTTTAAAAATGAAAACTATCACCTTATTTATGAGTCTGTTTAATTTTCTAAGTGCTGAGGGGAGGAATATTTTCCTCCATGTTAGTACAGTAACTAAATTTAGTAACAGAAACTGGGGAATATTATAGAATTTAAAAACAAAAGAAATCAAATATGAAATACAAAATATTTATGAATAGAACATTCATAAATAGAAAATAGAAAAACCAATTAAAAATTACAGTAGAAAAGGTCCTTGTAATAGAGACAGAACATCCCCTTTTCATTTTCAATGCTTTCTTTCTGAAATTTGAAATCATATGGTGCACGCTACTCAGAAATGTGTGGAGAAATTTTTGATGGTGTGAGGTAGTAGTCAAATTTAAAAGACTTACTTGATCTGTTTAAAACAGCTGAGAAGCCCTCAAAGCCATGGCCAATTATCTCTTTCTGTATTGTACAGAAAACAGAACACGAGACGTAAGAAGAACTTATGGAAAAGGAAAATTTATTTAGTTATTTATTCAATTTATAAAGCCAATAGAAGAGAATATCTTTAGTTCAAGGTTAAACTGTGGAGTCCTTGGTGCTCCCTGAGCTTGGTAGTTTGCTTGCAGAAATTTCATTACCCAACTAGGTAACATCTTGCAGCAGGTAATGATTAGCACTGATGATGTTACCTACTTGGGTAATGAAACATCTTCAAGCAAACAACCAAGCTCAGAGAGCACCAAGGACTCCACAATTTATATAGCCACCTACCTCGCATACATGAAAATGGCACACAATCCGAAAAAGAACTAGAATTCCCACACTTGCATGATTCCAGGCCTGTTTTATTATCCGGTAAATGCTTACCAGGTGAGGGTGAATAGTCATAATATTTAACTTGCTCTTTTCATTTCAAACTCAATAACACTACTGAGAATCAGAACATCCCACACTATAATAGCACAGTCTAAAATATTGACAAATATTGTTCCAGAATACTAAATACTATGCATCCTCTTCCAGTAATCTTGTTTGCTAACCTATTGCTACAATGTTATAAGCCTCAAGGCAGCTAGAGAAAACTAAACCATTGCATTGTTTACTCCATGTATTTACTACTGTGATTTTTACCAAAGAGAAATCAGCATCAGTATCCCTGAAAGAGGCATCGATCACCTCTAATGGTCCTCCTACAGAAGGGAGTTAGGGAGTTGTAACTCAATTCAGTCATGACAATAATCAAGTCCATGGGTCTTGTTGATGATCTTAAATCATTATTACACCCCGAGACATTTTCCCATATGTGTTTTTTTAAAAAATGTAGTTATTAGTTTATGTTCAATCTTAAGAGGAAAAAAAAACAGAGTTCAGATATAAAATATCCTGCAAAAAGTCCTATTTGCAGCAGAATCATCAGATAGGTTATGTTTAGATCCAGTGGTGTCTAACTACTATTGCTACAGCATGAAATTTGTCCATTTTTCTAGAGATTCCACAGTCCTTATAAGAAGCTCATAACTGCCTGTTGGGAGCAGTCTGGATAATTAGAGGGAAAATTAGTTCCACTCCAAGAATGATAGAGAGGGCATTTCAGGAGTAACTGTACAGCTGTCTCAAATTTGGGGTCTCAACTTATGCATAAATGGTCTTGATAGGCGTATCATTCAATCTCCCTATCAGCACCATCAAGGGCATAAGGATATAATAACAATATCTGGGGATGGTGAAAGGTGGATATGAGATCACATTATAACAGAGTTTTAAGATGTTAAATCTCTCCCTTTACACATCAAGCTCTAAAATACTCTGCTTGACCTCACTCCCATACATGCTTTCCTCATTCATATTCCAGTTTTGGTCTTAATCCACATCATGCTCATGGCACTACATGAAGTATTCTGTGTCACTCTGTTCCTTAGCTGGGTCACTCCTACCTAATATTAATTAGGAGTCATAAAATTCCAACTTGGTTGGTGTCTATGGAAAGTTGTCAATGAAATCACGTGCCTTGCCATGGCCAATCCAAAGTGGGGGTAAACACCACGAAAGTTTATGAAAGCAAAGAAGAAAGTGGCTCCAGGAACTGAACCAGTTGAAGAACACAATGAAACTAAACAGCGTCAATGCAACGTGAACACACGGAGATGTTAGGTGGCTGTTGTTTTCTTCCATAGCAATTTGGCAACCTCAAATGTGCTGCATATGGAGTACAGAAAATAATGAGAGAACATTCTGTTCTCAGTGTCTGCATGTCGGATTATTACTTGAAGGCAGTAGCAATGCTTTATTTCAATTTGTACCAGCCCTTCAAGTTGCTGATTGCTCTTTTTTATTTTTATTTTTATGCTTTTCTGCCCCACCAAAAGTAGTCATTTATTCTGACATGACAGGTATTGTGTAGAAATCTCCCCCAAACTGAGCAATGTGTGTATAATTATAGTTTTTTATGATAGGAATTATAGTTGAAGAGAGCTGTAACGGCTTTCTTGCACTACCATGGAGACTAATCAGATCAAAGGATTTGAAACAAAAAAGTTAAAGGGGGGGGGGGTGGAGGAAAGAATTAAAATGAGATAAACTCTTGTGTGATGTTGACATGTTTATTTGACCAAACTTCAACTATTTCAGGCTTCTTCAAATTAATTATGAAACTTTTACCTTCTTTTCATAGCCTTGATAATGAGAGAAATAAAGGGAAAAGAGGATCCTGGATTATCTGCTGAATCATTTACTACTATAAAGCCATAGGAAAAATCTCTCTAGAACTGAGTTTGGCTCCTGATGAGTACCTGGACATAGCCAAGGAGTTTTCTTGGCAAAAAA
Source organism: Candoia aspera (assembly GCF_035149785.1). Classification (NCBI taxonomy): domain Eukaryota; kingdom Metazoa; phylum Chordata; class Lepidosauria; order Squamata; family Candoiidae; genus Candoia; species Candoia aspera. The sequence continues at coordinate 11,337,169 of NC_086160.1, forward strand.
ATATGGAAATTGCCTTCTTCTCTTCCCCATTTAGCCTATAGTCCTGAAATATTTTTGTGATCTCCCATCCAAGTCCTAACCAGATCTGATCCTGCTTAGCTTTGTAAAAGCAACTGAGATTACCTACTATTAAGTGAGACATACCATCATTCATATAATATGGCTCTCAAGTATGTGCATATACTTAAAGCCCTTATGTACTATCCAGTTATGATTCCTAAGAGCACTATTCTGAGTACCATACTGTGTTTCAAACAGAGCCATCCACTCAGAAGCTGGGATGATGGTCAATTGTCTTTGTATGCTAGCTCTATTTCTGAATTAAGCTTCACTCTTCCAACAGTTCCCTGGTTGCCATGAACCTTCTAGACAGCTTCCCTTCTTTCTGGAAAACCAGAATGATCTATGGCAGTACAGCTTCTTCTGGCCCAGGGGCTATCAAATGCTGGGGCCACCATTGAGCAGCATAATCCTCTCCAGGTAGATCAGGGCAATTTAAACAACCATTACTGGCAGAATATAAACCAGAATCCTTTCACTTCCACAAATAATCTATTCAGTGTTATCTGTCCAATGCGCTGAGATTTACCCTCCACCATATTGAAGGGAATATATAGCAATACTCCTTTCATGGAGCACACTTGCCCCTAGGACCTGAGGGAACCTCAGACTCAAGCCCACATGTTCCTTCAACGTGGTTTCAACAAAATTTGCACCTATCCTTGTAACTCCACTTCCTAACATAAATTCCATTTCTTCTGAGGATGATCTCATTTGCTTTTTTACTTTTGGACCAGAATTTTAATTTTGCAACTATTTTTACCAGAAGACTCACAACATTTCTTTCAGCTGCAATTAATGACAATATTCAATATATGGCAACAATGTGTCAAATAAAAAGTATCCCTGCCCTACCTTCCTCATGGATTGTACACATTTTTGACATAGAGTTTTATCAGTGTTTAAGTAGCCACTGATCCTTTCTAGCCTTGGAAGCTTCCACAATGAAGCATTGCCATTTATTTCAGTGGAGAGGAAACCTCTGTCTGCAGAACATGGACATGGAGTTTCTTCTTCTGTAAAAAGGAATGAAGGGATCCATTTATCCAGGACTACTTTATGTGTATCAAAGCTTTTGCCTAAGGAAGATAAGGGAGGCTTTCAGTTTTAATTCTATTTGTGTGAATTGTTATCTGTTCACAGAGAGAGGACTGATCATATTTATATTTATGAGTTATAATGATACTTCTGCTTCTAAATTCACCTTGATCTTCACCTTAGGGTGAAATGAAATATCATTATTTATGTTATTTGATGAGCAAGTAATAATTTCCCATTTATAAGACAATTTTTTGTTGGTTAATTTTCTGTCTTTCAACTGATTGATTGATTCTGATTTTACATTCATGGAAATCCAAAGTAGAATTAAGTTTAGTTCTTGCCTGGGCCAAACTAGTTATAGTCCACCATGTCCAGGCCAGAGAAGTTAATCTGTGTTTTGACATGGACTACGTTCCCTCAGGAGAAATATATTGAGCTTACCCCGATGGAAGTGTGAGGCAAAAACTGGCTGGGGATAGAGCTAAAGGTGTGGAAGGTACTTTATATTGTTATCTTCATAATACCTTCTTCTTACTCTCTTGAAAGCTAGATTTAGGAAAGAGGAAAAATAAGTCTGAAATGATATTTACAGAGAGTTTATAATGATAGAAGTGACACAAAATTGTATCATTTGTATCTTTGGTGTAAAGACATCATGATGCATGTGACATCACTGTGGCTTAGTAAAATTTGCTGGTGGGTCTCAGGTTGCCCAACTCTATCCTATACTAGATGTAACAGCTTAACTACATGATTTACAATTGAAGCTGTGTGGAGCTCATCTTGAATGAGTCCATAATATAAAGGGGGTGTTACCTAAACCATACTGTCTTCCCCATCAAGATCAATGCTATTTCATAAAGAAAGAGTAAGTTTCAAAGGATTAGTCCCACATCTAGCTGTTGGAATGACAATACTAGGAGGTCAATCTAAGCAGGTATAAACAAAGGATTATTGTTGTTTGATCATTCAGTTGTTTCCAACTCTTCATGCCTTGACAGATATCATTTTGGCAGGATTATCTGCCATCACCACTTTGTTGAGTACTTGTAAGCTCCTACTTGGATCATCAGTGATGGTATCTAGCCACCTTGTCTTCTGACATCATCTTTTTGGTTGGATTCAGGTTTTCCAAACATCAGAGCCTATTTTTTAGCCTCATATTTTGTATCTAACTGCAATTGTGAGTAGATTAATAGGTACCGCTTCGGCGGGAAGGTAACGGCGTTCCGTGTCATCATGCTGGCCACATGACCCGGAAGTGTCTATGACAACGCCGGCTCCAAGGCTTAGAAACGGAGATGAGCACCGCCCCCTAGAGTCGGACACGACTGGACTTAATGTCAAGGGAAACCTTTACCTTTACCTTTGTATCTAAAATATTTTAAGCTTTAGCTTAATTACTAGTATTTCCTGTGGCTTGACTTCCTCTGATATAGAACAATTTGTTCTTCTTGCCAGCCAAGATATTCACAACATTTTTATCCAGCAGCAAAATTCAAAGGAATTATTTTTCTTCAGTTTTTCTAATAGTCCAGATTTCACAACAATTGGAAAACCACAGCCTTAACAATATTCACCTTAGTAAACAAAGAATTACTTTCTCCTTAAAGTCTTCACTATAGAGTAGCAGGTCACTCTAGGCAACGACCTAATCTGGCAACTCCATATGCATGTTGTTTGTTGCCTAGCAACAAGACTGGAACCAAAGTGGGATTCTGGTGCAAACAGCGTGTGTGTGTTTTGTTTTGCAACTTGTTCACATGCTGAGCTCCCAGCCATAGTTTCTTTACTTTGACTATTGAATATGTTTACTTCTGAACCAAGAAAAGTTTACTAATGCCCTGCACTCAGTTTGCATAATTGGCAGTTAGCACATTCTCCTACCATTAATGCCATGCCAGGTTGAAGCCTAACAAAAAGAAAAATGGAAGTAATGTTAGCATTCATAGTCACAATGTCTTTGTTGAATGCTTTCCACCATGTCATATATTTGTTTGCCAATTAATGGTAAAGAATGTGTGTCTTGCCAGAACATCAATACATTTTGACATATTGAAGGACTGATAAGATAAGCTACAGCTAAGTAAAAACTGCTACTTTTTCTCATCTTGTTGCAATAATATATTAGACATAGAAGAGCCTCAGTGCACAGAGCCATGGGTTTAAATTGGCTCCTAATGATTGTACATAGCCCATTACATTAAGTTTTAGTTAGTTGACCTGCCAATTAATCCAATTAGAACATGGACATGGACATGGACATGGACATATTAAGTATTGCTTAAGATACTTTAAAATCCAGCTGTGGATGTAAGGTTATAAACAGAAGTCCAGAAAAGTGTTAAGAACGAAGTTGCAGAGCAGAGCAATTTGTGATTTATATTTACTATTTAGAGTCTTTTCTTGAGGTCAGCTGAATTAGTGTGACCTCAGATCGCTGTGGAAAGAAAAATGAAGATAAGAAAAGGAATGATAAACTGTGATCCATTGCTCACATTTCTTGTTTTCATAAATCTCTGTCTGAAAACTTATGTACAGTGATGCAACTACAAATGGTTCACATGGTTATAAAGCCGATTTCATTAGAAGTGAAGCTTCTCTATGTTTTTTTTTTCCCCCTTAGAAGGCATTTCATTTGTTAATGTGTAAATAATAAAAGTAATTAACATTGCAGAGCCAGTTTGGTATAGTGGGTAAGGCATCAGACTAGAAACCAGGAGTGAGTTGTAGTCCCACCTGAGACACAAAGCTATCTGGGTGACCTTGGGCCAGTCACACTCTCTCAGCCCTAGGAAGCAGGTAAAAGCAAACTACTTCTGAAATCTTGCCAGGAAAACTGCAGGGACTTGTCCAGGTAGGAGTCAAGACTGACTCAAAGGCACAACTGTCAGTCTGTCTATCTGTCTATATATCTTAGGAAGCCTAGCATGGCTGTTAAAAGTTGTGTAGACCAACCTTTACCCTTTACCCAACCTGGTGTCCTCCACTAACCACAGAATTCGGAGACTTACAGTATCAGTAGTTCTGGAGAATGCCAGGTTAAGGAACACTAGTATAGATATACATACACATGTAAACTCCAGGTTCCTTGTTTCTCATCTTCAAATGAAATGTCTCTCCTTTATGCCTCACTTTATTTATTTGTTTGTTCGTTTGTTTGTTATATTTTTATTACTGCCCATCTCCCCCACTTCCTATTCAAAGAGAACATAGAACTTTTCATCATTTCACTTGACTACAGAAATGTTGTGATTTCACCTACATTTATTCTGTGCCTATATGGGAGACTTCTCCAATATGTTGCCCTACAGGTGAATTAGGATTACAACTAATATCATTGGCTATGCTGGCGGAGAATTCTGCAATTTGTAGCCCCAATGCTGTTCATTCAATTTCAATAAGCCTCTTCTAAGGTTCAAACTACATATAACACTCAAATCAGATTGCTATATTTCTTGCTTTCAGTTCAGACAACTTTGGTAGCAGAGAAGCATTAGTGGTGAGTTATAGTAAATGCGTTGGCTTCTTGAGATTTTCTTGATATAAGCCCCTTCAAGAGGTTTTTCCCTCTGCCAGATATATAAAAAAGGAGATGGTATTAAAAGCAGGGATTATTAATTCACCAGAACTTTTTCAAATGCACATCTCTTGAGGTGATCCTGATCACCTGATGGAACAACCTGATGGAACAACCGTTTCACAGCTCAGAAACACTATCTCAGAAATACCATTTCTATTCAGAGTTTACAGAATATATCCCAAAATTATTTTTTTTAAAAAAAACCCTCTCTAATATGCAAGGTTTAGGTTTAAAATGTTTAGAAGTTCACATTCAGTCCTGATTTTGCAATGATTTTCAAGGTCACAGCAAGAATGCTTTCCCTTACCTTCCCAAATTGACCATGGATTAGCTCAGATTTTTCCATTCTACATTAGTTCCCAAACTAGTCATTATTTCAGGGCTGAGTGATTCTTCTTTTGCTTTGGAATATCCCATATACCTGTTTTAATCATTCATTGCAAACTGTCTTTTGCACGAAGAAATGGTGTGCCTCATTCAGCAGTGAATAAGCACTTCTCTGCCATTCCAGGTTCATTCAACTCTTCATTCATTATTTATGGCACAGCCCTCCATACTTGGATGGATTCATTAGTTGTCCCCCCCTCCCCTGTAACAGGATTTCTATGCCTTTGACACAGGCAAGCCTGTGTAATTTGTTGTGTCATGAAAATTGCACCAATAAACTTGTTTTAAAACGTTCAACTGTTCACAAGAAGCCAAACACATGTTCCTATTGAAATGGACATTTCAAAAAGTGACTCAGATCATGACTCAAGAAAATATGATTGAAATTGTATATGTTAAGAGGGGAGGCCAGAAAAAAACCTGTGAGTACCTCAGAGAAAGATGCAAACAAAATTATAAAATAAGCATACCACTTGGGAAAACAATGCAGCCCAAATAGGAACATAGACCAGCTAAGGTGGATGGATGGATGGATGGATGGATGGATGGATTGAAATTATACCCTGCCACAATTAAATTGTGGACGTGGTGGCGCTGCGGGTTAAACCGCTGAGCTGCCGATCGGAAGGTTGGCGGTTCGAAACCGCGCGGCGGGGTGAGCTCCCGTTGCTAGTCCCAGCTCCTGCTCACCTAGCAGTTCGAAAACATGCAAATGTGAGTAGATCAATAGGTACCGCTTCGGCGGGAAGGTAACGGCGTTCCGAGTCGTCATGCTGGCCACATGACCCGGAAGTGTCTATGACAACGCCGGCTCCAAGGCTTAGAAACGGAGATGAGCACCGCCCCCTAGAGTCGGACACAACTGGACTTTACGTCAAGGGAAACCTTTACAATTAAATTACTCTTGCTGGCTTACAAGGTATACAACACGAAATAAAAACATCCTATTAAAACAGAACATCAAAGACAATACAAATGAAAGTTAATAAAATAATAAAAACAATGCAATGCCTTAAATCAAGAAAATACCCTCCAGGATAGCATATTTTTTTAGGAAATTTCTAAAGGCCAGCAGGGAGAGAGCAAGTCTGATCTTGAGTAAGAGGCCATTTCAGAGCAGTGGTGCCAACACAGAGAACATCATCTTGGTCTCTTTCACTTCCAACTGTGTGATCTACAGAATCTAACAGATCAGGCCATTTCTGGTTGGAGAAGGCAACCAGATACTGCAGATACTTAGGGGCCAATTCATGGAGGGCTTTACAGGCCCCTAAATTGTACCCAGAAACTAATTGGCAATCAGTGCAAGCCCTACAGGATTGGTGTTATAAGCTGCCAAAGTTGAGAACTAGTAAGTTCTGGACCAAGGGAAGTTTCTGAGTTGTCTTGAAGGGCAACTTCAAGTAAAGCACATTGCAATAGTTCAGCAGAGTGAGACTGAGGATATAAGTCAATATAGCCAGATCCTCCTGTACTGAGTAGAATTGCAATTGGAGCATCAGCTGCAGCTGGGCAAAGTCCCATCTAGCCATGGCCTCCACCCACAGTTCTAGCAGGAGCTGTGAATCTATAAGGACCCCCAAATCATGATAACAGCATTATCTGCTGTTTCAGAATAATGCCTGCCATTCCAGAGACAACAATGGCATGGACAGGCAGTAAGAACATCTTAATTTGGTTCAGCCTCAGTCTGTACTCTTCCATCCAGACTCTTCCAGCCTCCAAGCACCAGGTTAGAACATCAGTGTCATACTCCCTACAGCCCAGGCAGGCAATGTAAAGTTGAGTGTTATTGGCATATTAATAATACCATACCCCAATTTATTAGATGACCTCACCCAGTGCCTTCCTGTAGATGTTAAAAAGTGAGGAGAAAGGATCAACCCCATATAGCACCCCATATATCACTGGTGTCAAACCAACCTCTCCTCCACCACCACTGACTGAAACTGCCTACTAATGAAGGAACAGAACAATTGCAAAATGGTGCCTCCAATGCCCAATCTCCAAAAGAAGCCCAGTAAGATACTATGGTTGATGGTATTGAAGGCTACAGAGAGATCCAGAAAGATGAGGAGGGATCCAAATCTCAACATCAACTCTGCCCCATGTCTGGGCCTGAACCCCAACTAAACTGGTCCAAGTAATCTATTTCATCTAGGGTGCTGCCTTGGAAGAGTGAAATGCTGAAACAAAAAAGAGTGATGACATTATGTTATTCAGTTGTCTGTAAATCAACAATTTTGATTGGACTTCACAATGCTTTGCTACTGTAACTGGAATTTGTAGACATAAACTCTACTAATATTTCCTTCTGAGACTTGAACGTTGGCTTTCATTAGTTTTGACTCTGGATCTGGTCATATTCTTTTAGAAATAAAGTTTTGGAAAAGGAGTTGGCCTTCTCCCAATCTTCATCTGATGTCTCTGAAATGACACATGGCTTCCCATGTACTACCCCTTTCTATGTATTCCTTCAGAATACAGAATTTGGATTAGGGAAGACAAAGGTTACAAATAGTTATGTTTGCTGTTGATCCGGATGCATACTAAGAGTGAGTACCTTACCTATGACAAACACTAAAAATAATATTCAAATACTGTATATTAATAAGGAGTGACAATATTATATACATACTAGACATTCAAGCCCAAAGCACAAAATTATAAGCCAGTTGCCCTTGTGGCTATTTCAACTAGATACAAACCAAACATCTCAATTTCTTACTTATTTTGCTGTGAATGCTAGAAAGATACATCATCAACATCTGGTATCCTTGGACAATTATTTGGTCTCTAGCATTTTCATTTTTTTTTCCCCAGCTGGGTGCTCTAAGCAACACCAGATATCTGAGTGAGTGAATTTGACATTTTGATTTCTCCCAATGCCCCATATGTAGTATAATTGTGGAAGAGAGAGGAAATTAAAATGATGGCCTGCAGCCACACTCTGGTTTAATATCACAGTTAAGCATGATTCCTTGGGACTACCAGCCAGAAGTATCAGGGATGGGGGAGGGTTGCCAGCAGAAGTCAGGCCCACAAGATTAGGTAAGCTTACTGAAGATCACTAGAAGTCAGGCTTGCTAGAAGGTCCATGTCCTCCTCCAAGTTAGGATTATGAAGCCTGGGCTACAAAAATCCAGATAAAAAAAAAATGTTAGCTTTCTGAGTTTTTCTGCTGCCTTCTAGTGGCCATCTGGATGGTTTCAGCCCAAATATGGCAGCCCCACTGAAAGTTATCTAGGAATTGGCACCTGGCATGCTTTTTCTCACAAGAAAAGGGAAGAGAAGCAACAGATACTGGATTAGAACTGGGGAGATCCAGATTCAAGTCCAGCCTTAGCCAAGGTAGTCTCTGGGTGACTTTGGGTTGGTCATTCTCTTTCTTGACAACCTATCCCACAGGTTTACTGTGGGGGAACAAAATGAACACATATCCCCACATATCCCCTCCTTGAACTCTTAGAGAAAAGGCAGGATATAAATCTGTTAAACAAAGAAAGCTATTAATGCATAAATAGCCAGCTACTGAAACTGTTTTTACCTGGAGTCCACAGATAAATAAGGTCAAGATGGCAGCTCTGACCCCATGATCAAAGAGACCTGTGTAAAACACACACACACACAGCTTTGGCAATTGCTGCTGTTATCTTGACTTTTTTGATACCCCACCCCACCCTTGGGACATCCCTGCCTAGACAGGCTTGAGATAACATATCTTGGTGGCATTAATGAAAATCAGCCTAGGTCAATTCTTGTCTACCTCTCCCTTTTGAAGGACAATCTTAGATAAGCCAGTTGAGGTGATCACCACCCACATTTGTTGCTGTTAGTCCAAGCCTTTCTCAACCTTTTGACCCTGGAGGAACCCTTGAAATATTTTTCAGGCCTTGGGGAACCCCTGCACATTCAGGCTCAAATATGGGCCAGTAGTTACAAAATTATTCTATTCGTTTCATGTGCAGGCCTGTATATATGCATTAACAGTGTTCTTAAACTAAAAATAATGAAACTTAACTCTTTAATGCGAAGTTGCCTCAATATGAAATATTTTTTTAAAATAAATTGTGATCTCCAGGGGAACCCCTAGTGGCCTCTTGTGGAACCCTAGGGTTCCACAGAACCTTGGTTGAGAAACCCTCATCCAGAGTGTAATGTGTCTGAACTCATTGCATGATGGCCTTTCTCACATTGTTTCTGTCCCTCCTGCCAGATCTAGTAGAGAGGACATGCTCCAGGTTCCCTCTAACAAATAATATCAACTTGTTGGACCCAAGAGTCATACCTTGTGGAATAGCATTCCCCCAGAGATCCAGATGGCCTTCACAAGGCGCTGAAGACCTGTCTGTTTCCCCAGGTGTTTGGGCCAGGAGGTTAAGAAAACTCTGCTATTAATGCAGCTTCACATGTATTGTTTTCTTTGGGTGTCTTGGTTATCGTTTGTAACTCTTGGATTTAACCTTTATATACTACCCTGAGTCATTATTGTGAGGTGGGTGGCCATATTCATTATTTAAATAAATAAATAAACTCAAAAGTCTCAGGAGCTTTATTTAGCTGGCCTAATCAAAAGCATTGATCAATTTATCTTTCACAAATGTGGCCTGAATCATTAAAAACAAAACAAAACACAAATCTTGCAGCCATTGTCTCATTAGTCATGAATAATTGTCTGTTCAGGCCAGGTCCAATCTAGTGGTCTGGCTCAATCAAGTATATCGGATCAAATTGCCTATTAATGAGGTTAAACTAATTAAGTTCTTTGCCGTGCATCCCCTGCAACTTACTGGTTATTTTCTACTTTCACTTAGAAGGCAGCAAAAGGTTGCTTAAAAATTCCATCTGTGAGCTGTAATTAAAACAAACATCACCTCAGGTCCTATAAAAATGCTGAGGTGCTTTATGGCATCTCTGTTAAGCTGAAATGCTATTGGCTTTAAATCATCTATAGCTGCAAGTCTATTATTTCCTTTTTTAAAAAAATGTCAGAAATGGAAGAGCGAAGGCATGCATCCTTCTGGTTCTCAGAGTGGGGAAGTCCACCTGAACATTTAGGATGCTGTTTTATACAGATCTGAGTTACTAGTGCTTCTGCCTCTACAACCAGTCAGGACTGGTGATATTTATTTTTTGTTTATTTGAGGTATATCTATGCTGTTTGGGTATCCTTTGTTGAAAAGCAGCATAGAAATATCTTAAATAGCTAAATAATAAAGATTGCTTGCTCTCCAGGGGTTTCAGCCTGATGTGGTGGTGGCGAGAACTTGGTGACCTCTGGTGTGCAAAATATGAGGCCTACCTCATATGGCCTAACTATCATGTTGTTAGAGACCTTTCCCAAAATTTATGAGAGCCCTGTAAGAATCTCTCACAGAAGCTGATCATCATGAATACTGGAATCAGATTTTTTTCAGGATGCAGAAACTTTTGTACACTGGACAGATTTCAATTTCAAAAGTTACCATCCTTGAATCTGGGTGGTACAGAGCAGGAAAAGCTTCAGCATGAAATCTGAAACATAACTTTGGGCAGAGATAGATTGGCAACTTAATGATACTTTCAAAATCAGTAATTTAAGAACTGTTTAACTCTCAACTAGAAATAAAATGACTCTGGATAAGTGATGCCTTTTAGAGAGACAATCCATTCTCTGTAAGTAATGGTTTGTGGAATAAGAGGACCAGGGTAAGTGTGTGTGTCTGTGTGTGTGTTTTAATCTTGCATTTCCCAAGTAAAATTATTTCAAGATAGAGCTGAAGGTATGTACTTTAAAAAAAAAAGAATCTTATTCTTAAAGCTATTTTTAATATCCTCTGGAATAACTCTCCTTGAAGAATGCACATTTCCTCATCAAAACATAGACATTTCAAATTTATAATTCAGTTTGCTTTTGGGTTTTTGCTTTTAAGACTTCACAGAGCAAAGAGGAGGATTTGAGAAAGAGCATTTAATTTGCATTGGGGGAGGGGCCTCTGGATATCTGCAGAGTACTATTATTTTTAGAGAGAGAGCAATGTCATTCACGAAAGTTACAAAATATCCTTTTGGTTGACCCATCCCATTGACTTAACCATTTAAACTACATTATCGTATCTGTAGGGAGCCAGTTTGGTGTAGTGGTTAAGGCATCAAGTTAGAAACTCAGATACTGTGAGTTCTAGTCCCACCTTAGTCACAAAGCCAGGCAGGTGACCTTGGGCCAATCACTTTCTTGCAGCCCTAGGAAGAGGACAATGGCAAACCACTTCTGAAAAACCTTGCCAAGAAAACTGCAGGGACTTGTCCAGGCAGTCTCCGAGAATCGGACACAATCAAATGGATTTTTTAAAAAAATCATATATGTACCCAGGAGATGGTACTTCAAGTTAAAAGTTCTGCATTGTAGGAAGTGAGTTGGCGGGAGTGAATGGGCCAGGTTAGAAAATGTTCCAATTTGAATCCCTGCTAGGTCAACAAAAACAATGCTGGGAGAAGGGAATTTGAAGGACTTTCTTGATTTAGCTCTCTAAATCTCTGGTCCTCTGCCTACCATGAAAAAGCCTCTATGTTTCATGCATGACTGACCTGCTCATAAAGCTCGCTGTGACATGTCAGGACATGGAATGGAATTGATTGCACTTACAAGAACAATCAGTTTGATGTCTGGAAATTTTAGGCTCCAGTAATTACAGACAACTTGTATTGATTCATATAATGAAATACATTAAATAATCATGATAAAAACAAGCATAAGCTGTTTTCATGGGCTAGGCAACCAATATGCCAGACTGTGTTATAAATGCCTATAGGTGAACCATTTTTACTTAGTGCTGTACTCTGTAAGTCTAGATTGTCTGAGAAACCACAAAATGCAAGGAGATATAACTTGGAAAATAATGGGACAAAAATTATCCTGGAATTACAGAGCATTAATGATGGTTGTTCCAGTGGAGTTCATTCAAGTCAAATAATTCTTGATTGCTCTTCAGGTCCCTAGCAATTTTTTTACTTCACATTCATCACATGGGGAAAATGAGATCAGGGTATGCTGTAGCAACCTGTTCCTTTTATTTTCTAAGAACACCTATAGGAGCAAAAAAAATATTTTCTTCGAAAGAAAGATAATGCTGGAAGATAATGCTTCAGTTTATGGTGTGTTATCCCCCTATTTATAAGTGCATTTCTGTTTGTTTGTTTGTTTGTTTGTTTGTTTGTTTTAAGTGAGGTGGGGTAAGGAGAACCAAGGAAGTGATCTGCTCACATACCTGGTACCCACTGTTAATATAGTGGACCTCTTAGAACTATTGGCAAAATAGAAGTTGAAAGGAGACATGACTTCATTGCTACACATTTGCTGGCTGACTATAAGTGCGGAGTGAGCATTGTTCACTTTCTAATTCAGAAAACACAGTCATCCCAAACTGGAGCTAGCAATAAATAATATGCTCTGAAATATGTCCAGGACTATTGAGAAGCTTGGCCTCATCTTCTTGAACTACCTGCAGGATTCCTTTGGTGCATTTGGGGTAGGCTTCTAAAGCCAGGGCCACCAGGTCCTTATAAACCAGGATCAGCTACTTCTGGTGACTCCTGAAATGGGACCTTTGTTGTTGAGGTTTCATGTATACCGAGACTCACAGTCACCTTTTAAATTTTATTTGATTAGCAGTTATTTCGGCGTTCCAATGTCATACCAATGTATACCTTTGTACTGGGATCCTTTCTTCAAATTAATTAATTAATTAATTCAGTGTAACTTGCTTTAGGTTTTTCTTTGTCTTTCCCCAAGCACTGAAGCCAAGGACTGTGCTAATGACCCTTTCTAGAGCAATGTGTCAGTTTTAAAGTCCATTAACTTTCTATGACTTGTCTGCATACTAATGCTCATTATATTACTTCCACCAATCCTGGAAACCCTGAAACAATAGCAGTGGAACATTGTCTTGAATTGCTGTCTGTAACTTGGCCAATTTTGTTGCATATGATGCTTGGAAAAAAGATAGACATGAACATTTTGGGTTTGTTTGTTTTTTATTATTATACCCTTCCAGTGACCTCTTATGTTTGGCATCATCTAGTCTACTAGCAGACTTGTATAGAAAAGCAGGACATAAATGAAATAAATAATAGGGGTCTGGCATTTTTTCTAAGGTTGAATAAGCAACACACTATCCTCTGAGAGGTGTTTGATGCAAAATCTGCTCAAGATGTAGCTTGCCTTAGTAATACATCATTCCTTTATGACAACTGCCTAGCTTAGTTGATAGGCTGGCACATCAAATGGGTGAATTAAATTTAGCTTGATTTGTTAGAAGTGAAATATAGAAGCTTAAGAAGAGCAGTGAAAGCACCATGGTCTTCCAGCTGTCACTGACTATCTCAACAGATCAGCCAGCATTGATAATGGTGAGGGATATCCAAAAAGGTCCCATGTTTCCCATCTCTCCTGTTATGGTGTGATGGTTTTAGTCTATGAAACCAAGGCCACTTCAATAACACCAAAGAAACAGATCTTTGTTACACTTGAGAACAAAGCTATTGTGCATTTCATTTATTTTCTTTCCTGATCATTGTGCTCTTGGAATCTGCCCCCAAACAGAATGCCAGTTCCATCATAACATTTTCCATGTTTTAAAAATACATAAAGAAGAATCCCCCAAAAATTCATTACTAGAGTTGTGTTTTTTTGTTCTGCTTGTAAAGTTGGTTGTGAAGACAAAAATGAGCATATTTCAAACACCCAGTTCCTAGTTTCTGGACCTGCACATGAAGTAAAATACAGTTACATGCCAAACTGAAATACTGCTATATGCTAGTTTTTCAATATGAGTAATCCCAAAATTATAAATTAAACTCATATTGGAGAGATCCACATACAGAATTAAAATATTAAGGAAGAGGGCGTATAGAAACGCATACAGAGGGACAAATGCTTACAAAATAACCTACAAGGTAGGAGAAATTGCATACATATTTATATAGAGAAATATGAAATTAGAAAATGCATTGATTTAGGAGAAATGTCCATGAATTTTCCCAAGGACTTCTTTAAAAAAAATAGCAAATTCATCTCAATACAGGGTTAGAACTATACACAGACACACAGAGGATATATGAACTTTCTGAGATGCCTAAGACCTATGCCTCCTTGGCTGTTCTTGGAATTTTTTTCTAAGAACATTCTCAAACTATTCAATTCATTTAATGTAAGATGCTTGCAAAGGAATGGGAAATGGGATTTGCAATTATTCTCAGCCTTTTGTTTAAAAGAGCTGTTGATACTTTTGTTTAAAGCTACTATAGGGAATCTGCTTGCAGAGCTGGAAGACGGCAAGTCTTTTGCACTCACTTTGTAATATACTAAAATGTGAGTAGAGAAAAACATAACCAGGTTAGCAATCCTCCAGGCAGCTCTGAGGAGCAGGCAATTTAAGCTCCATGATTGATTAACAGCTGTCAACATTACAAAAAAGAGCCATCCATTTGGCAATAATAAGCTCCTTCTTGGCAATCTCTGAAGACTGGTTTGAGGTATGGAAATGGAAGTGTGCATTTCATCAGGGAACTTTCCTTTTTCCAAATCTTCTTCAAAGTACTTTAATTGAATACTGGAGGAAATAAACTATCAACTGTAATTGCACATTCAAAGCCTATCACTTTGCTATTAAGAGACCCTGGATAGAATTCCAACGTCTCTGAATATGTCATGAACCCTGGTGCCTTCTAAATATAACCAAGACACTTGCTAAGAATACAGACACATTTGATTCATATAAAACAAATTTGTATCTCCTCTGTATAAGCCAATGGCAGACACAGCAATGCAAGACATTCACGTTTTAAAAATGAAAGAAAATGCAACTATAAAAAAAGTAATTTTGTCTGCTGGGTGAATAAAGGAGAGACAAAGCAACAGACTCACAGAGAGGCAATTCCAGGACCATAAAAATAAAGACGATTAAACACTGCCAGAAAGTCATCCTAACTCAATGGTCTTGCAAATTCATGAGATTATAGTGAACATAGGGAGAGATAGTGGCTTGGGCTACCAGCATGAGGATTTACAATGGTTCCAGGGCCTAAGAAGACTTCCAAAGTCTGATGTAAGCTCCAGATTCATGGTGCTGGATGGGGATAAGTAAATACAGCCAGCCACCATGAATGGTTCTGAGAGTCCTTTGAAGATCTGGAAAGACAAGGGTCTAGGTCGTTGGAAGAGAATGGATAAGGAATACTGGCTTAATAGTCATGGGGAAACCATTTATGTATGATTATATACAGTATGTATTATATAATGGACATATAGGGTGGGCTTGATTATCATGGACACATCATTAAGGTATGATTGTACATAGTATGTACTCTACCATACAGGAATAAAAGGGACAAAGATATAGCTGTCTGAACCACATTTGTGTTTTTTGGGGGGTGGGGGGTGGAAAAACAAGACCCAAAGAAGCTGTCCTTGACCTTTCACTGCTCCCCACATTCTATTCTTCTTGCAGACAAAAAGGTTAATTTTTAGAGTTGAGTTTCAATCCTGGTAACTTTATGGAGATGTCCCTGCACCTCTCTTTAGCAGCTGTAGAAAAGTGGTTTGCTGTTGTCTTTGTTAGGGTTTTTTTCCCCCCAATTCCCAGACAGGTGTATCCATCTGAATTTGTAACTGGATCTCTTTATGGATCAGTGCTGGTACTGTTGTAGGATTTTTTTTCTTCGTTAAAACCCAATAAAATAAGCAGACAGAATGGTAGCTGCCACAAAATATTTAACTTAATGCATTAAGGGTCAGAACAGGCTCCTACAATCCCATGGAGGGTTAAGGCAGCATTGAAAAATGGTTTCTCTGTTTATAGTCTATAGAGTACATGCAGAAACCTAGTATAAGGCATTTAGAGGATGGCTTTCTTTGTGTTGAACTGGGAAATCACATTGTTTTAGAGCGGTGTTTTTCAAACTTAGCAACTTTAAGATGCATGGACTTCATCTCCTAGAATTTCCCAGCCAGCATGCTAGCTAGGGAATTCTAGGAGTTGAAGTTCACACATCTTAAAGTTGCCAAGTTTGAACACTGTTTTAGAGGAAACAGAACTTCCTCACATGTGCATAGATCACTCAAGGCCAATTTCACAGATGTTCTTTGGGTGCTTATGATCTTGACAAGGTAGCAAACATACTTGCCTATTACTGACTTCACTTGTGTCTGGGAATAAACTATTTTACTAATCTGTACAAGCAGTCTTTTCTTCTTACTGAAAAAAGGAGAGGCATCTGAAACAAGCACAGGAGTTTTTGTATGGCAAAAAAAGCTTACTAAAACGGTTCTTAACATAAAGTTGTAACAATTCTTCAGCAGTATAATGACCTTTGCCATACCATATCCTGTTCAGTTTGCACACCATTCTCAGTTTATTGAAAATTTATTTATTTGATGCAGGAGGGAGGACAGAAGCAGATATGCCAAGGTTATAGAAAGCTGGATGTTGTTACTGTTATTCTTATTGTTATTATATTTGCTGCTTACAACATGCCTGGATGGCATCATGCAACTGATTGAGGTATATGCTGCACAGATGTAAGGTATACTTTTTATGTGGTAGACTCAATGGCTCCCAACCTATCCTAATGGAAAGGAATGACAATGAAGTTGCAGATCTTCCTTCTTCTTTCATGGAAGTTTCACTCCATTACATTTGTGGAAATGACATTGCTAATTTTTCATTTGCCAAAATTAATTTCAAAATATATGTTGGAGTTGACTTCAGTTACTGACAACAGAGATGCTATATTAGAGCTTGCGCACACAGAAGACACACGTATTTCTACTTGCAAGGAGTGGTTGTTTTCCTATATTTGGGAAAGCAGACCATGTTGCAGTTGCCAAAACTGATGACCTAATTTTCACCCTCACTTGTAAAACTTTTACAGTGCCATTTCATCTTTCTCTTAATTAAATCCTTTGAACTATTGCCTCTCTGAAATTAAAACTGGAAAAATATTATCTAATTAATGTGTCAGATGTTATGAGACTTGCAGATCACCAGCTGTATTAGATTCTTTTTCAGGAGTCACAACACTGAGGACATGGTTCTACAGTAATATTTACAAGATCTGTGTTTCTAAGCCGAGTGACTGGTAAACACACTGGATGCATGCTATGAGTTTTCTCAAAACTCAAATTCAGAGGCAGGCCAGAGTAATTCAGAGCAGATTTCCTTTTTCCTGGAGCAAAATAAATACTTCTGAACCTGCTTCATTCTAATCCTGGGGCTCCAGGACACTCTGGCCCCAGTCTGTCTCTCCAGAGTTCTGGAATGTTCTAAAGGGCACTATCTTGGCAATCACATGGATTAAAATAACAACAAATATCATGATGCCGAGGGAGAGAGACTGAAGTACTGCTTTCTATAAGAAACAGTTCTAGTTTCAGATGAGAGGGATTCTTATAATAGGATCACTAAGGGTCACCCTAAACCCAGTACTTGGGGTTTGAGGGACCTTGGGAGTTGAAAGAGAATGTTAATTTCATCATTGGTGCTACTCCATTGTAAATCTTATGTCCTGTATAGGTGTGCCGTGATTTCTTGAGAGCAGCATTAGCTAGTCATCTTGGCCTAGTGACTGGTTTATTTTATGGAAACAACCAGCAAATTCATCTTTATATTTCTGCCTTAACCCTTGACAATAAGTACTGTTGCTTCAGGCTTGGATTTTAGCTTCCTGCGAATCCATAAACATGAATTCAATAATTGTTTCTAAGTGCAGCAGTGAAGCAGTTGGCAGGCATATGGTGAAGCAGTCTGGAAAAACATTGAAGGGGGTTGGGTGGATAATATGATAAGAATATGCCAAAGAATAACTTTATGAATTTTCCCTATAATTCAGGAGCAATTTGCTTAATGTATGCTCTGATCCCTCTATACCTTTTTAAAAAATTCTTCTTAAGGCATTTTATTATATTTTTTACTTCATTGTTAAAATCAGGTGGTTGGGGAAGAGAGAAGTAATCACATAGAAGACATGAAGGGAAAGTAGAAATGAGCTGATTTGTATAATTAAAGAAGAAATTCCAAAAAATGTTAATAAGCATATTCATTTTATTTCTGACATTTTCTGCTTAGCAGTCATTCCATTACTAATTATTTTTTCCCAGAAGGTCTGATTTGTTCAAAAAATAAGTATGGACCAAGGCCAGCCATAGATAATATATATTTAAGTATATTCTCTGCTTAGTAGGGAAGTTAAGGATGAAATTAATCTTCCCTATGGAAATCTATGGAATTTAGACATGTCTAATTTTGTCTTAATAGTATTCTAACTTTTGAAATCATGGCATGAAATCTGATCATCTTGTGTTGCTCATATCAAAACTTTTAGCAAATCAGGTTTGACTCACAGCATCTTTCAGTATGCAAATCATCATGACAAAACCCTCACATAATATTATAAGCTGTATTTTGAAATTGTAAACTTTCAAAGAACATGCTTTGGTTTTTATGGTTTTAAAAGGAAACTTTGTCATTTTATTTTAAACACAACTCTTCAAAGTCCATCATTACATCCATTGCATCCATGGATCATTACATCCATTAATGCGTAAGTGTGGCCACCAATACTGTTCATTTTTGCGCAGAACTTAATCATATAATATAAAAATAAATTTTAAAGATCGGAATATTTGGAAAAATTCTGATCAATGCATTGATGTCAAACAGCACAGCCAAAACATCAATAGCATAGTGAGAAAAAAAAATCTGTCTTGTAAAACAAGAAAGCAATAATTGATATAGGCTAAATCATGGCAAACTGAGCATAATCTGTGCAGGGAGAGAATTTTTAATGTGAGATCAACCTGATCATGTGGAAATGGAAAATAGGTATTTACTTGGTGTCTCTGCAGTGTTGCAGCAGAGTGCAAATCTTAGCATACAGGTTGTAAATGCACATGGGCTTACAAACCATCCTACCAACTCAAGAATGCATCCCTTTCTTCCTCCTTTTCTGCACTAGGTATAACATAGCTTACCCTGTATTTAGATAGGTATGTATGTATGTATGTATGTATGTATGTATGAATGAATGAATGAATGAATGAATGAATGAATGAATGAATGAATGAATATTTGGACAAAATCACAGCCCTGTTGTTCAACAGTTTGCCACTCAATTTTGGTGTTGTGATCTAGAGAGATCCAGGGTCTCAGAATCACACATGGCCTGCTTGCCCACACTTGTAATAAAGTAACTCAAAATTAAATGATAGTTGTAATTCACCAGTATGTTACACATCCAAAAAGAAAACTATCAAGGCTGTAATTAATGTGGAAGTCTTATTATATTTAAAGAAAGTCATCCATGAGCAAACAAGTATCATGAATCAACATGCATGTGGGTTGTGTCACTTGCATTATGGCTTATAATATTCCAAACACTTCCTATTCAGGATCTAACACATTTGTTTCTTTGTGTGTGTCTTCAAATCAGTGTTGATTCCTGGCAACTGCCTGGACAAGTCCCTGCAGTTTTCAGGGCAAGATTCCAGAAATGGTTTGCCATTGTCTTCTTCAAACATTTATATTATACATGTATATACATGGTTAAAGTCAATGAAATGTATTTCAGTAGAAGATAGAATTTCCATACACATCAATAATGAAGTTCCTCACAGCTGTTACAAACTCTTCCTTCAATAATGTGAGACTGAATTCTGGGAATTGTAGCTTGGTGAGAGTTCTTCCTTAAAAGACATATCTGAGGACTCTAGAGTTATGGAAGGAGAAGTCCTAGAAGTCCCTGAAGAAGAGATGTTATTGCTGAAACATATGAAAATATGAAGTCTCAAACAATTGACATTCGCTCCTGGAAGAAATGTATGTGATTTTGTATACAATGGCAAGCTTACATGATGTCATCAACAGAAGCCTCTCCCACTGAAATCACAATATTAGGAAAAAATTATATAAAAACATGTAAGATACAGAGCATGCCCCCCACCTCCACATGTACCCAAAATATATACATTGGACTTTAAAGCAATTATTTCTCAGGATTTGCTACTGTGGTTTATTTTTACAAGTGCTTTGTAGGAGTTTATGTGAAAGCAGGGCTTACTTTGAACAAGTTCACACTTTCTTCAGAGCAGTCTCATTAAAAAGGAAGAAATTAGAAGTGGTTTCAGTAATGGGGCTTAATTGTTAGATAATACTATCAATTACTGAAATTCATTAATTAAGCAAAATATTTGCTGGAAGTTATACCATAACTCCCTCATTCTGAAGCTTTTCCTATCAAAACAGAGTCTCATTAAAAATTTACATGCTAATCAGCATGTTTACAATTTCTTTTTCCCAACTACAGTTCTTTTACACTGTGGGTTGAATTTTATTTCATTACAGTTTTATACCAATTAACTCACAGGGGAAATGCAATCCGTAGGTTGGCATAGATATACACATGGACAAGACAATGGCACAAGAAGCAAGTTATTGCTTTCTGGAATCTTATCTCAACAGCATAAAAAATTTATATTTATTTGTTTAAAGGTCAACACAATCAAGAGACTTTTCCAGGCAAAGAACATCTGTGTAGGAAGAAGCCAATTCATTCAATTCAACCCTGGTCTGAATTGTGTTTCAACATCAATCATAGGATACCATCTAAGAAAGTGGAGACCCTAGAGATGTGTCTAAATCTACAGTTCCAGGCTTTTTTTTTTATGTGAAACAGCACATCTGGAACTTATGAACCATTTACAGTTCGAAGGATCCATTTCCTGAAACCCATCAGATCTTCCTTGAAAAACCAAATCTATAAAGTTTTCTGGAACATTCCATTTTCAGAACAATAGGCTTTGTACAAACCAAAAACATATAGACAGAAGTTGCTGCAATTTCTCCATCCCTGTCATCTGAGACAGCTACCTCAGTTTATCAAATGATAGAGTTGGTCCAGTGTGGCTAAATATACCAAAGTGGATGCATGGACTGAATTTAGTTATCCCATCTCAATAATGGGGCATATCATCATGGCTGGACACTAAAATAACACAGGACTAGAAAACTGTGCTGGAGCTGGATGCATAAGCAAAAGCCAGTGCTGATAACCAGATCTTCTTGCCCAATCTTGCAATTACAATACCCCATTGTAACTCTTCTGAAGACTATAGTCACTATTAGAAAAAGCCTGAATTGTAGCATAAAGAGAAGGTACAGTGGGAAGCAGGTATGGACAACTGTCAGGAAGAGGCAGCTAGTACCCAGCCAAAGAGGAAAGAGAAAGAAGCTATTCCATTGGGAACATATGACTGAGTGACAGGGAAAATTAGTGAGTGCATTACAGGAAATTCAAAGAAAAAGGAGAGGGTTTAGACCCTAAAATGTTAATTTCCCATTATCTATTAAATTTCAATGGGAAATTCAGTTTGGCTGTGTGGGATCTATGGAGATAATGTTGGGGCTATGCAATGATTTAATTCAGAAATTCAGTTTGAAAGCAATTGAACTGAATCTTTGAACAAACTGATTTATAAAATTATCAATTGTCAATTATCTGTTGACAATTTGGGGAATTTTGTGCATGTGGAACGGTTCCTTTCCAAGAACCCAATGGACTCAGTCTGATGATTTGAACTGACATTTCAACTGAACCTTTTCAATGTTTTGAATCAGAATACCATATCAAGTCAAATTGTTGGATGATTCAAATCAGATCAGGAATGATTCACATATTCCAGAGAATGTCGAAGTAAAAGAGGTAAGTAAGCTTCTTTTGAAAATGTAAAAGAAGCAAGGCTCTTTCCATTATTTTTTCAGCTAATTAATATGATGCTAAAAGTTTCATCCTCTAGCTGTATATTCTGCTCTCAAAGCTAAGTCTCAGATCTTCCCTCTCACACAGCTTCTTCTATGGGCTGTGATCCCAAATTATAAGGATTTTAGGATCATAGTCATCATGTATGTGATGTATGGCTGTATACATATGACCTGTCAATGTTTGTGGCATGGTGATATAATATCATTAAATATGGAGATGTGGTTATATGAGTGTGACTGTGCAGCATTTATGTGCAAGTGAACGATCCTTAGCTATTTCAGTCAGTTCCAATTATTTCAGATTGTACCATCCTCTTTACTTAATCTGATTTTTTTTATTTGTAGTGTGTCAGGTCTTGGTCATCAAATATTAAACACCAATCTATACTTCCTGAGTTTCTTTCAGATGAAGTGTTTGTTCAAAATAAAATATGCATCAGTCCCTACCCAGAAGTTCTCTGATTTTCTGTTTTTCTTTCGTAATCCAATTTGCTAATATTTTCCTCAACAACATATGAAAAGCGGTGGATACACTAAATATCTTAGGCTTCTGAAATAATTGGAGCTGCAGTGAATGAATATGTATTGTTGTTTTGTTCTATATTTTAGCCCTCCCCCCACTTTAAAAAAAATGCCATTATCTTCACTAGGTTTTTCCAGTTGTCATGTCTTCTCTATTCTCTTGATAGATAACAACTTTTTCTCTAGAGGGCTACTTCAGAATAGAATTATTCAGGTATATTTCTAATGTATGTTAAGGCAACAGATGGGAAAAGTTAACTTCCTTAGAGAAGAGGGAGCTATTCCAAAGTTTTTCCTCATTCTGTTCTTTGACGCTACTTAATTCAAGATCCAGGGACTGCTTTCGGAAACTTGTCTTCTCACATTGAGCTATAATCTCTCCAAAATACCCAACCCAGAGATTTGATGTTATTTATCAAACCCCAATTCATACTTTTGCATTGAAGCATCATGGAAAAAATAAAAACAATTAGCAACAGGAATCCAACTACTGGCTCTTTCCTCAAAAGATGGACCATCGCTGTATTACTATACTACTGGACTACTGGAACAGTTTATTTTAGACCATTTCACTTTGTTTTATTTTGTTCTGTTTTGCTTGAGAATAGAAGAAAATAAAATAAGGATATATATTTCCTTGTTCCAGCAAACAAAAATGCAACCACTGGACAAGGGGGCGGGGGGGGGGGCGGAGATAGTGGCAGCCATGCCTGACAAGACATGAAAGTATCAACACATATTTTCAATGCCAAGCAGGGGACCACTTCCTGCTATCTCATCGCTCCATTTCCTCCTTGTTTTTGCTGTGTGGTCCATGTGCTACAAGAACAAACAGGGCAGAAGAAACCAAGCAATAATTCTTACTCTTTTGCCTTCTTTGTATTAATGAAGACTGGATCTAAAATTACTGGATAGCAGTGATGATGATAAAGATGGGGAAGCTTTCTAGGAAACGGGCAACAGAAATATCTATCTAAAGATCCTACAGAACTGGTCACCAAAAGGAGTTCCTTCTCTGCTGAAAGACTTGGCCAAAGAGATGACTCCAAGACAGAAGGTGCTCTCCATGATTCCATGGAAAAAAACAATTGTATGAATTGGGGTTTAGTTATCATATAAATGTTTTCCCAAATGAATCCTGAGCAGAAAAGTACTATTTAAAAACAAAATAAGCAAAACATACAATTCTAGTTTGAAAATGAATTATCATTCCCTCTATAATGTGTAATTATAATTTATACTCTGGACAGTAAAACTCTGATTGCTATTACAAATGCTTTGAATTGCACTGCCTGTTATCACCTAGCAACCAGCCTAATTTAGCTTTTAGGGTTTATATCAGCAATTGGTGTCAGTATTGAAAATCTGGGATTTAAATGTGAGAATGATCAATAGCTGTGTTTCAGTTATGCCAGAGAGTTTCTTCTTGTCCTTATTAAGTCGATCTTTTCTAATTCTTTTGAAAAATGACATTATTAGCATGGCAAAAGGACCTTCTGTTTTTCTACTATTCTCCAAGTGAGAACTTACAGACTTTCTGCTAGTGGTCATTCTGAGCTTACTTTGTTGGTCCAAAGTGACAACAGAACCTGTTTCAGGCTATACCTTCACCATCAAACTTTATGCCTAAGACACATGTAAGAATTTGGCCTTCTTGCCATCAGAATACCACAAAGCTTTCTTCTCCTTTAGTGGGAAAAAATGAAAACAATTTCTTTTCTATTGATTTGAGTGGAAATGGATTATATATATATATATATATATATATATATATATATGGGGATTGGAGGCACAATATTCTCTTAGAAGGAAATATCAATTCACAAAAACTGGTATATTGAGAAAGCAGATTAGCTAACAGTTCAAGTACTTTAGGTGACAGAAAAAATAAAAATTGAGGGTATACTTTCACTGGAGCTTAGAGACCTGCCTTATGTTAAAGTCTAGCTTAAACTTTTAATCATGTCTCAAAAATCTGTGGGAATACAGTATATATGGAGGGGCTTTGTTTTGTTTTGTTTTGTTTTCAGTGTGTGAGGGAGAAAAACAGGTTCTGTGCCAAACTGACTTCTTCTTTGAAAGATTGCTTTAATTAATTAATTAATTAAATTCATTTCAGTGGATGATGGAATATTGCAAAACCAAATGCTAATATCCATTGCTCATCTTTCTACCCAAGAATTCCTTTGGGATTACAGTTAGGTATTCTTGGATTCTTAAAAAAAAACACAACACTGTTGTGATATTTTCTTTGGAATGTGTTTACCTGCCCCTCAAAAAGAGAAGAGTAATTTAGGTGGGAATGAGCATCCTATGAGATTGGATTCAGCCATTTCTGCAGTTTGCCTCTCAGTAAATGGAATTTTAGTATTGGTTACACCCCTCCAGGCAACCATTTCATTAATGTGCTCCAGAGAAACAAAATTGGCAGGCTGCCGCCATTTATTTATTTATTTATTTGTCATATTTCTCTACCGCCCATCTCGCATGAAATGACTCTGGGCGGCTTACAGATGGTAAAAATGACAAATTGCTGAAAACACTATAATATAAATATAAATATAAATATATATACAGTAAATACGGATACAAATATAAAAACACAAAATATAAAATATAACATTCAAGATGCCGAATAAGATCTTATCCTTGGCACCATCACAGTGCCAACAACCCCCATGAATGGCTATCCTCCCTTCCATTTCAAACAAGGTGGCATAACCATGTCTTCACCCCCTTCTGGAAGGCTGGGAGAGTGGGGCCTGTCTTATCTCCATGGGTAATTCATTAATGTGCTCCAGAGAAACAAAATTGGCAGGCTGCCGCCATTTATTTATTTATTTATTTGTCACCCTATTCCAAAGGGTGGGTGCCATGGCAGAGAAGGCCCTCCTCCTGGACCCTGTCAATCAGCAATCCCTCATGGACAGGGCCTGCAACATGGCCTCTCTCCACGCAATGTCCTTTCAAAATTCCAAATTTGCTCACTACATCCGAAAGTTAGTCTGGCATTCTGTAGTCACCTATATGTGCTCTGAAAATCCTTTTCAGATTTTCTGTAGCTAAGAAGAAAATTTCTCTGAGAGTGTGCAAGCACAATCATGCACACACACATGCATACACACACACACACAAAGAGACATCAGAAACTGGTATGGAGTCAGTGCCCAAGTACTAAATCATACATATACACAGCCAGAAATGGAATTTATTTTGGATTCCTGGAGTTTTTAATTAATATTTTTCAGCCTACTAGGAATTATCTTGTACCACATAAGTTGGCATTTTCTGTTCTGCATGATCAAAGGCATAGTAATACAGACATCCTCATGTTGCATTCCATTGAAGGAACAAAAATTGTGCACTTTGCTTTAAGAGTTCCCTGCATCTCTATTTCTTTTTCTGTGTTTCTCTTAAAGTTTCAGAAGATATCAAAGAGGAGTGAGCTGCTGGCTTCTGGAAATGGCAAGCCCAAATACATCAACTTGAACTGATCAAAAACTCCAGGGTATAAACAAATTGATTGAAACTCCGATGGCCTAGGCTGGGATGAATTGAAGATGGTGGAATTATACTATTATTCAAGTAAATCAGTTTTTGGCCTCTTTTAGTGAGAAAAGAGAATACCAGATTAAGAATCAAAGGGAATAACTAAAAAGCTCTGCACAGAAGGATAACCAGGGAGCTTTATTAGCTGAATTTGCACTCCCAGGTCATTTACACTTCATGAGCCTCCTGAAGCAAAAGAGAAATGCCTTCTGTATCAACATTAATCAAGATTCTCATGAACCTTTGAAGATATGAAGGAGTTTACACAGATCTATGTGGAAGTATCATGTATGAATAGGTGGAAGAGGTGAGCTGAGGGGCCAGGGAGTATTATCCTGATGTTGTTTCAGTTCCAGAGTTAGGCATCCTCCAGAGTTTTGAGCTTCACACAAACTTTGCCATTTGCTATGATGGTTGGGCTGGTAAGAATGGCAAGTTAAAAAATCTGCAGAATGCCAAGTTGCCAAGTCCTGTTCAGTTACCCATCTCTGTGCTTTAAAAGGGAGTAGAGAGAGATTGTAATATGAGAAGTCAGTGTTTCCAGCAATACTGTACCTGTACAGAAATCAAGTCACTTTCTCATCCTGGGGTTACACAAAGTATTGTAGGCAAGTTATAGATTCTTTCTCTGTCTCCAATCTCTTCCTTTAATTTATTTTTATTTTCTCATTCACTAAAATTACCCAATTTTAATGTCAACTTATTAGGTATAAAGAGTGGGCTTTACTCACTTGTCAGCTCCTTGGATTTCATCAGTGGTGGCTAATCTGGGTGGGATCTCAAGTCTCAAATTCAATGCTCACTTTTTAAATTGGCCATTCCAACTCTGATAAGAGATAGGAGATATCATTCCTTTGAGGCTGGGGCAAGCCCATAACTTTCCATCATTCTGCAGCCTCCCTGGCTACTCCTGATCTAGGAAGGCTCCAGTGGGAGGTGTTGTCTCCTGAAGTTTTCTTCAGGGAATGAAGCGAGGAGATTAAAAACTACTAGAGGGGGATTGTACAATGACAGATGATAGATCTTACTTATATCGAACTTACATACAAATATATTTCATATTTAGTATTAATATATTAGAAACATTTGCACTTTTATGATGGCTCTGAAACTATGTTTCATTTCCTTGAAGAGTTGTGCTGGCTTTCTTACTCTTCCTTTCTAACAGACCTTGATCAATAGCTATGCAAATAGAAAGATAAGGTGTACGTTCCGAAGATAGCTTCTCCAGAGGAAAGGTATTGTTTAGTAACAGTCAAGGGGCCTGTCTTCTATGCCCATAGATAGCTATGCCCATAGAAGAATAAAGTGTACATTCCAAGATAGCTTGGAATGATAACAACAAGGATGGAAGGAAGTCCCTTATATGGAGTGATGTTAAGATATAGTGAAGGAAGGAAATTCCTAATATGTAATGATGCTAAGGTGGAGTATGGGTAACCGAGTAGGGGGTGGTATTCTAAAGGAGGAGTTGAATGGAATGCATATAATGTGCTGTAAGGAGGGGGTCCTGCGCCATCGCCCACCTAACAGCTGGCTGTCCTTGCTTCTGCTCTTGGGTGAAGAATAAAGAACTTAATTTCATGCAACTGCCTGTTTCTTTGATCCTGGCTCAGAAGCGAACCTGGTAAGAAAATACAAAAAATTCTGACACAGACAGGACAGAATAAGGGCAGAAACCAACACAGCCTCTAGATTTTCATTAAATGTTCTTCTCCTTTCAGTGAAAAGTGCTCTTTTCCCATCAAATTCAAGGAGAATGGCTAAAAACAAGTTGTAGAAGACATGTTGCCCAGTGCTGTTATTTAAAATTCTTGTTAAATACTGTAAGATATTACAGTTAAGGGCTACATGCATCTTTGTCACTTGATGCATGTGTCTCTTTATGATTTTAAGTTCCTTCATGAATTCCTATAAATGCATGAAGGCTCACTGAAACCTTATGAACGTTTGGCTCCAACCATGTTGAGCTTTCCTTCAGTCCTTACTGTTTGAGAGTCTGATAGATCCAGTGGCATACAGGAATATATAGAATTATATGACAAAACTTGACTCAGTGCCTCCCCATCCTCCAATTTTGGCATTTGCTGTTATTGGATCATCTATGCAGATGAACCTCCAACACAACTTTATCTGTGCATCTCTGAAAGTCTTGTCTCTTCAATTTTTCAACTTCCTTTGATGCAACCTTCACTGTTCTTCTTCACTTTCTAGTGCATCACTGAAGAACTGGTCTCTTTTTCTCCCCTGAAAAAAACCAGGGGGTTGTTTTAAAATCTCTTTTTTCCCCTTTCAGAAGTCTGACAGCACATCATCTGACAATTCTCACAGTCATGAAGTGCCCTAACAGTTGAAGTACACCTCTCCGTTTTTCACAGACTCAGTCTGCTTCAATTCTGTATGAACTTTAGTGTTATTAGTTTGTCTTGTTTTATTCTGTCTCTTTGCATCCATCAAATATTAAATACATGTCACTTTTAGAGACTTCAGAATGGGGAAAAAAAGAAAAACACACACACAGAAGAATGTACTTGGTCTGGGGGAAGAAGGATAAAGATGAAAATAGCAAAAATCAGACCAGACTTTGCATACCCAGAAAATTAACTTGTCCTGTGCTGAGTGACTGGAAGTCGGTCTATCTTCTGTCAGAAAGGCACAATGATAATTTTATTAGCTGTATTTCGAAAATAATGAGGCCATGACCCCAGGGGAGACAATCTTTAGCAATTCTGAGCTATGTCAAAATGTGCCCATCAAAATATTAAGAGACAAATAAACACATTCTGTAAGTACAAATATGACTTCATACAAGGTTGAAGTTTGATGTTACAGGTTGCCATAGCTTCATTTTCTCCTAATAGTGTTTCAGTAGTAAGCAACTTATATTAAAAATAAAGCTACGTTTCAAAACCAGCAACACTGTCAGATAAATATAGCAAATGATTGCAGTTTAACTAGCAGGACTTGAAGTTCAGCTGTTGAAGTTAGTGCTAGAAAGTAATGGAATTGCACTCTATTTTGATCTGGAAAATGATGATGATGATGATGATGATGATGATGATGATGATGATGATGATGATGATGATGATGATTAGTGCTAGGGAACTGTTTTTCCATTCTTGTAGCCTTTCACATACATCGTTTAACATCAGGATCTATGTCCTTCTCAGAATATAGGTATCACCAGATTGATCTCACATCTCCATCATCTGATCCTGGGATGAAAACATTCTAAGCCAGAGTAATTTGATACCAGAAGAGGAAGAATAAACAAAGCATAATTCACACAAGACAGAAGTAGTGGGGATTGCAAAAGAGCAGCCAACAAGTATACACACACACACACACATGCATACACACTCTAATATGATCCATTTATTTTGGTATGATCCAGCAAAGTATATTCAGATGTACTTAATAAAGGTTAACTGCTATATCACTGGATTAAGTGTTTAGGCCTTGGTGTAAATCCCATTACCTTGTAGTAGAAAAGGTAAAATCTCCCTTGAATCAAGTGTGACTCTTGGTAATGTCATAGTCATGGCCAGGGAGTTTTTCTGGCATCAATTTGCAAGTGACTCACCGTTGCCACCTTACAAGATGTCCTCCAACTTTCCAGTCTACCAAGTTGTGAAATTCCTTGATTATCAACATCCAAGACAAGGTTAGCTAACAACTGCCATCTACGTAGGCATGGAAGCAAAGGTACCAGTTCAAAGTGGGTGGGGAACATAGATGGTAGTAAAGAGGAGCATATTTATACTGTATTATATTTCCCTTCAATTCACTGTTATACCTCTCCTGCCAATACTTTTCTAGCTCCTGAACTGGCCTAAACCATCTTCCATCTGCTTATTTTTTATAAAAATGGATTCCTTGTCATCATCTTTGTGAGCCTTCTGCTGCAGATGCAGATGGGACTGTTCCTCTCTTTTTCATTCAAGTCATAGGACTCCCGTATTAGGTTTCAGCTAAAGAAGGCAGGCGCAACAAAATAAATCAAGGCAGCATCTAAGCAGATGGAGCTGGGCTACAGGCAAATTCAGTTTTGGGAGCAGGATTCCCATCCTTCCTTGGAGAAAGAGCAGGGTGGCATGGGTGTCAGATGCCTTTCACACAAGGATGCTTGGATTCACATGAGTTAAATTCTGCAATAAAGGGAGAGCTTTTTAAGCAAGTTGTTTCTACTCATTTTGTCAAGGTCAGTGCCTTCGTAGAATAAATTACTCAGCTTTTTCAACAGGAGGCAATGGTCCAAAATGCTACCCCTGTGGGTCGTATGCAGAGAACAGTTTAATTTCAGATCATATAATTTTACATTTCCCAATTTACTTGACCCTTTTGGCATGCAAGGCACCCTTGCAAAACATGCTGTAAATACTGCCTTGAGATTCCATATTGCTGCCAGGTCAGGTGGGAAGAAAATTTGTCTGTCAATTGATTTTATTTTGACTGACCCTTTGGGAAGTCTCTTTCCAATTTCATTTGACAATTAATGTCCTTTACTATAAATCTTAAGAAGTCCTTACAGTGGGATAGGTGACTTTCACTGCAATATAAATTACTGACATCTATACTTTGTATATACTCTAAAACACACACACACACACCTCCAAGTGAGGTAGATGACTAGATGGACATATCCATAAAGTTCTCAGGCTCTTTGGCAGTTGCCTAAAACCCAAAGATTCTCACCAAGTTCTCTTTAGCAAGATTTATTGAGATGAATTGGTTAGGATAAGAATTGCAATGCTGGACTATTTTCAGTTTAGAGCCAATATATCCCCTTGTACATTTGGGTGAAAACTTTCTCATTTCCTTTCCAAAAGTCTTTCTCTGATCTGGCAAGGAGATGAGTCTCTTCAATGATAATGGGGAAGCTTGCCACTGGCTGTTGACATAATGGTCTCTAGAACCTTTATTAATCTGGGAAATGACTCTTACAGATGTCTCTCTTGGCAACAGCATCAATTTGCCATTGCTGGCTTCTAGGATGTGTTTTTGATCAGCTCAAATCATGAATGTATGTGAGGGCTGCCACAGTTTCATAGTGAATCAAAGTTGCTTTTTATTCTGATTTTTTTTTTAAATAAAAATTGTCATACCATCATTCACAAGTTAAGTCACATTATTATGTAGCAGAATAGACCTGATTACCATTATCTTGCATCAGATCTAAAATCCCATGAATTAAATTGATAACAATTGCCTTTCTAATCTTACATCTGATTATTTCTAATAAGGATGAAACCGGTCATAAATTCTGTATATCCTTACCAGCAACACTGCTGAGCACCAGCATACAGTAGCTCCTAAAGCTAATGTACTATATATAGTCATCCTAACTGTGATGGTCTGTGAGTTCAATTCTCTGTAAAGGCGTTTGAACCCCATAGAAATGATCTGGCTATGTACGGCTGATGATTCCTAATAAAGATGAAACCAGTCACATATGTTTCCTGGTAGTCAATAACCTCATTTTAATGCTTTACTTCTTAGCAGTTCAGTTAGAGTAGACTGACAATGAAAGTCTTATTCATACAGTATATCATAATATATGGTGTGAGCTTACACATATTCAAAGGCTGTGGAGAAAAAATACTCAGATTTCACAAGTGGAAAGCAAATATCTGTAGTGACTCTGACTTTATTTATACAGGCCAGCTGCCTTCATGACTGGGAATCTTATGTATGTTTTTAAAAGCAGTAATAACTAATACAAACTAAATTAGAACAGAGAAAGAGAGAAAGAGAAATAACAGAAAAAGCTAAAAGTAGAATAAGGGAAAAAGAAGAAGAAAATGGAAAAAAGAGATAGATATAAAGAAAGATATAAAGGTGTAAAGAAGTAGCTTCCAATATTCTTCACAGCAGTTATAAGTACAATTATATTTTAATTGCTCTCTCTAAAGTTACATCATGACTCCCTTCTTTCTATAATCTATCCTGTCTAATCATCAAAAGATAAATAACAATTTATTTTTTTTTCATTTTTACACAAACAGTCCATAAGGGGTTTCCAGTCACCAATAAATATCGATATTGTCCTTTCTCTAGTCAAAGAAGTCTGTCATTTCAGCAAGTTCTGTCAACTTCACCAACCAGTCCTCCATGGTGGATAGTGCTGAATCTTTCCATCTCTGTGCATATAATAAACTTGCCACAGTAATCATATATTGAAATAATCTTCCATAGCTCTTTTTTCTTACTTTGTCCATCAATCCTAAAAGGAAAAGTTCTGGTTTTGATTGAATATTAATCTTTAAAATTCTATGTATCGATGTACATATTTGAATCCACATTTTTTAAGCTTTTTTACATGTCCACCAAGCATGATAAAATGTCACTTCTTGTTCACATTTCCAACATGCATTTGAATGCCTTTATACATTCCAGATAATTTCTCTGGCATCGTGTACCAATGACTGAGAATCTGGAAAAAGGAAATTCTGAAATCTTTCTTCCTTAGGAAAGTAAGCAGAGTCTTGCTGGATCTGGCCACAGATCCAGCAGGACTCTGTGTTATCTGGTGTCTAAACTATCTCTAGTTAAGCACTCTGTGTTACCTGGTGTCTAAATGGAAACATTGGGAAACTCACAAGCCTTCTAGTCTTGAATTTTAACTACCAGTATATTTAAGGGCTGCTGCCTATCATTCAAGAGCTAGTAAACAGCTTTCAGTGTTAATAGCCGCTGAGAATTTGGTCCTTTGTGAACCTGTCCAATCCTCTTTTCAAACCATTCCACAACCAGGAACAGACATAAACTCCAAGTTTAACTAAGCGTTGAGTGAAAAAAAAATGTTTCCCTTGGTCCTAAAGCTTCCTGCATTCGTTTTCAGTGGATGACCTTGAATTCTAACAAGGGAAGAGAGGGAGAAGACATTATCTCTCACCATACATGATTTTATATACTTCAATCATGTTGCCCCTTATCCTCCTCTGTTCCAAGCTAAAGACCTCAAGTTGCTGTAGTTTTGTTTTTTCCTCACAGGAGAATTGCTTCAGTTCACTAATCATTTTTAGCCCTATAAAACTTACTTGGGTGACTCAGCATTAAAAAAAAAGTACATATTTTGCAGTTCTCCAAGAATTTTCAGTTGAATGAGATGGTAAGCTAAGGTAGAAAAGCAAACTGGAGAGAAGGAATGAGAGATATACAAAATTTATCCTTGCATCCAATTGTTTCTCAAGATGCTTGAGTAGTTAAATGAACAGATATGAGAAGGTAGACAGGAAAAATATTCTGAGCATGTGGGAATCTCACATAAAAGTGCTATGATCACTCTTGGATTTAATCAGGTCATCTTCTGATTTAATTCAATGGGCAGAATTATAAAAAATCAATTTTATGTACCCTCCCATAGACAAAGATGACAATTCCATTTCATTGCTACTAAATGACTTTATTTTCTTATTGATTTTTGCAGAGGTATAGTGGAAATAGTAACAACAAGGGAGGGAGGGAGGGAGGGAGTACTGTATATTTCATGTATCAATCAGTCATAATAATTTACTGTAATTTTGAAAGATCCTGAAGATCCTACCAGGCTCAGCATGACATGTCAAGGGCTAGACTCTAAAAACAGGTGGGATTAAAGCTTGTTTTGGGGAAAGATTCAGGAGTTTGGAGAGGTAAAATGGACTTATGGTGGCAATTATTCTAGTTAACCTACTCCAAAATGCAAAATAAAGGTCTCAAAATGTTGCCCTCATTTACTCTGAGGAGACTTTGGGAGACCCCAGGGACACAGCCCATTTTTCTTCTACTCCTAATTTGTTTATTTTTGGAACATTCTAATTCTTTGGGCCTGGTTACATATCCTGAATTTTGCTAATAAGTTTCTCATTAAGGAATTAAGAATGGATTTCATGCATCTATCCCCTGTTCTACCCTGAACAGCTGGACTAGTACAAAACAGACTGAAATGTGTTAATGCATGAAATGAATAAAATGTGTAAGACCACCAAACATGAACATTGCAGCTTTATTTATCAAAAGACCATAGGGACTGAAATGTGGGATTCCACCAACATAAGAGTAAAATAAAAATCAGAAAGCTGCTTTTGTCAAATGGTAATTGTTTCAGCAAAGGACCCAAAACTCATTTCCTAATGACTGTGCAAATAGTCATCACTTTTCCAAGCACTAAAATTATTCTTACTCATGCATATTGATGCATGCAGATACAACCTCATTAAAACAGATTACCAAGGTTTTTATAACAAACATCATGTTTTTATATTTCCTATAAATGCTTGTTGTTGCCTCTTAAAAGATTATAACAGCATAATAAACCACACCACCCTCCACCACCAAAGTTAATGGAGCATGTGCTAGATTTTTTTTGCTTGGAGACAGACTTCATATGATGGAATCCTAGTATCAGAAGACTAAAGCTCACAGCCTCATAATAAATGACTTCAAATACTGTGAAATCCATATAAGTATTCAGAAGCAGGGGCTTCTGGGGAAGAAACAGCAGATTGAATATGGCTCTGTGGAAAGCAGAGCTGACGACCATGGCGGAAGGAAAAGCTGGTGAGTAGACAAGCTCTTCAAAACCTCTCCAGACAAGGAGAAGACTTGAGATCACCCACAAGTGCTCCAGATAGTTGCTCCTCATGAGGAGACCACAAGACAGCAGTCTCTGGAGGGTTTAGAGCTCTAGGAGATAAGGGAATAGCCATCTTGCTTAAACCATGATTGGTGCCTTTAAAAGGGCACTAAGTTTGCATACTTCTTTTCATATCATTTTCAGACATTGCTTGTTGACTGCTTTTCAGCTATTAGGAACCTTTGGATCAAGAGGTTTTACAGCACTGGGTCAGTTTACTTTAATCTTTAGTGAAAGGAGTTTTAAATACAAGTTTAAGGACTTTTAAAAAATTGGGGGGGGGACAGCAAATTGGTGATTAAGACTTTGATTTTAGAACGTTACGAACAGACTAAGGGTCCAGATAAATTTGAAATAAATTTTGGAATGAACTATAAAGAATCCTTTCCATGGGAAAATGCTTTTGTTTTGAATTCTTTTAAAAAAATGTAACAATACTTTAAAAATTGGACACTAGAGGGAACGAGAAGGAACTAAAGATTACAATTAAAGAAGAACACTCAAACTCAACTTATAAATACAGAATGAAGCAAGATGTATTAACATTGGATATATTGAAGGATATTTTTGAACAATGGACCCAAAAGTTAATTTTAAGAGTATCTGGCCTATAGAGAGACTGTGTTTAAAAGTTGTTATAGAAGACGAACAAGTATTACCTGACATGATTGAGACTGATTTGAAAACAGATTTAAAAATTACAGCAATCAAAAATGACATAGGAAAAAAATGTTACATTGGACATACAGAAGTAACTGGCTGAAGTCTTAATAATCAAAAAGGATATACAAATAACAAACCAAGGGAGGGACCTGGATAATTTTCCTGTATTGGATTTACAAAAGGATCTTGTTAAAGATTTGAAGGATTTTGTGAGATGGGACAAAGAAAAAATGAAAAGAAATCAAGTTCTAGGACATTATTTGAAGGGACTAAAGATCAAGATTGTTAGAAGTAACAGGAAGGAATATCAAGTTGGTTTATCTGATCTAGGTTAAAATAGATGTGTTGTTATCTCTGGTAACACTTAATGGATTTTTGCTGACATCAGGACTGAAATTACGAGGCTTTAATAGATTTTTTATAGATAAGAGGTGGAATATGGGAAGAAGAGATCATTTGTTGTATTTTAGGAGAAGGTGATAAGTTACTAAAATTGTTTATACTTGTTGTGATGAAGGGAGAAGTCATTTCTTTATATACTTCTCTTATTTTTCTCTACCATATTCTTTTTTCTTTCTTTTCTATTTTTCTTTCTGTTTTTTTTTATTTTTTGCACATTCTATTTTTTTCTTTTCTTTTTTTAGTTTGTATCAGTTTTTATTGCTGTAATTTTTTAATAAAATTACTAGAAAAAAACAGATAATTATTCAGAGGCAGGATTGTTTCTGCTATGAACTGACACATCTCATGACCCAATATGCTGGGCATCACCCACCAGTAATTACTGTGGTTAAGTGGTAAAAGGGTGGTGAGATGTCAGAGGACTGTGAAGAACCCTGACAAAGAGTTAATGTACTTGACCAACTACAGGAAAGTGTCTCCATTCCAGATGAGAAATAGTTGATCCAAACTCACACTAACCTCTACATTCTAAGTGGAAAATTTTATCCTAACTTTACCCTAAATGATAATTGTGATGATAAATATGTGGTGGGTAGTGAGTGACAATATTGGCATATGTCCCATTAATTTCCCAATGTTTCATGTGGTTCCTGGGCAATAAGGTCCAGGAATTATTGACTTGTATTTATTTATTTGTGGTATGTTCCAATAGTGGGAAGGAGAGAGGACATCATGGTCTTCTAAGGGCAATTCTTCTAAAGAAGTTTTGAATACATAGCCAGAAATATATACATCTGATAGCATGCATATGTCCACCACAAAATCATACAAGTCATGCAATTCTATTCCTCAGGAAAGAAGTCCTGTCCATAAGGAAGGAGAAATGAATGACCTTCCTGTCTTGAAGTTCTGTCTTGATCCCCTTTATTGCCTATCACCTCTAGCAATAGTCAGCATGGTGTCTCTCAAGCCAGACATTTGTCTGAGTCTGGAACTCATCATAGGCATCTCATATACTATTAAGTCTATTTTTCATGTTGAGTCTGAGCAAGCTTTTGCTCAGACTACTTCCACAACATTCCTCAAACTCTTGTACTTGCAGTTTCAGTGAGCTCCATTCCTGCCCAGCCCTTTCTCAATCTCTCTGGTCACCTCTGCATTGCCTAAAATTCCAATACCCATGATCTTCCTGTGGCTGGGACATCAAGGATGGTCTTTGTATGGGATTTTCTGACTTGAGAGATCACCTGTAAATTCAATCCTCACTACTTACCTTCAAAGAGCATTTCCCCCACCCCACCAATCCTGCCATGGCTGCCATCATATGTAGAACACTGAAACACCAGAGGAACAGACTAGGTCTGGAACTTGGTTCAGCATTTTGATCCATCCCACAGCAGCTCCACAACTGTCTGTTCCAAATTAAAGAAAACCACCTAAAGCTTTGGGCTTTTTCCATATATGGCGCATATTTGATCTAAAACTTATAGCAAGATGGCCCTATAAAGACAAAAGAAAACTACCTTTCTTCTCTGTCACTTGATTCTTATAATTTTTGCTTTGTTATCATATTAGTTTAAGAGATTTTTTTGAAGTTTAATAAACTCCAGAAAATATATTCCTTGAGTAAACTCTTTCACATCAAACTAACTCTCTGAAATTTAGTGCTGGTGTTCATTTACAGAAGCTACTACTGCTAAAAAAATCTTAATGTTCTGTCTTAAAACATCAGATGCATGCTTTAAAGATACATCACCCAAACCCTTCACAAATTGCTGTGAGATTTGGGACAGTTCATCTTTTCATTGTTCAACTGAAAATGTCATTCTGTTTTGCTGAAAAACAACACTATTACAAACATTTGTGTTTTTTTCCCCCTAAATTACATTCAGGGAGAACAGTTTGTTTTTCTGAATTATTATGTCTCATGATAAAGTTTAGAGGGATTATCTGAATTCTTCACAAGTTATTATTCTCTCTCTCTCTTTTATACTTAGATAACCAGAACATGGAGAAATACCATAAAGAGTATATGGTTATTTTCATTTTTGGAAGAAAACATCACCAGATATTATTTTCAGTATATTTTAGATAAATCATTATGTATATTTCTTTTTTAAAAATAATTGTTTACTTAAAAAAAATAAACAGAATGTTTATCTGAGGTGGTTTCTAAAAGCATAATGCAGGTAAAAACCTTATTGTAGAGAGACCACTACAGAAATGTTTCAAAAGCTTTCTAAGGATTCTTTAAGAATGTGTTTCTACATCAAAATCTTACCTACCTGATCTTTCTGGCTTTTCCCAAGAAAATATGAAGATGAAGGTCATATTCGAATCCTGAACTTCCGTGAATTGGCAAACAAGAAACAAACGAACAAACAAAAACAATTAATCTGAAAAAGTTCTGTAAACCTCAATTCTTTGACAATGGAAGATTTCATTTACAGGCTACGATATTATATTTTCTATTCCATTGTTAACATTTCAAAATACAGCCCTTCATCTCAAATTGTATTTGGTTCCTTCTTTTAATGTTCAGTATTATTAGAATTGTTGCTGCTTTTAAAAGTTTATCAAATCTTTGCAGTGCTCTTCTCTAGTATGGCTGAGTGTATGCAATACTCAGAGTCAGATTTACTGAGGTCTGCCCAAAGGTTAGAAAGCAGGATTCCAACAAAGTACAATTCTAATAAAGGTCTTTGTTGAAATATAGGTCATATCCATACTTCCTGCTTGCCCCAACATGAATACAAGCCTACTGACCATTTCTGGATAGCAGGAGCCTGTGATATCATCCCTGACCCAGCTCCCACTCATGAAGAAGAAGAATCTTGCCCCATGTCTTCTGACTTGAGCTATCTTGAGCGGCTGTCTGATTTGCTGGCTGCACTCCAGTTTGCTGTACAACAATGCCCTCCAATCCAATTGGTTGCTCTGTACTGTGCAAGGAACAACTCCTCCCCTTAAGTCCCTTGTTGGTATTCTGCATGGCCATTTT
Source organism: Candoia aspera (assembly GCF_035149785.1). Taxonomy (NCBI): domain Eukaryota; kingdom Metazoa; phylum Chordata; class Lepidosauria; order Squamata; family Candoiidae; genus Candoia; species Candoia aspera. The sequence goes on from NC_086160.1 coordinate 11,375,787, forward strand.
GTCCTAGGCTGTGGACTTCCAGCACTTTTCTAAAGGAAATGGACTAGTTAAGCTCTGTGTTAGTTTCACCCCCCCACCCACCCCCACACACACACACTCTCTACTGGATCACTGGATGTGGAGGGAGGCTGGCTTCCATTCAAGGAGATGTCATAGGTTGTTCCTCCCAGTTAAGCAGTCATCTTCCCTTTTTATTACCCTGCAGTTTCACCATTTGAACATTGAACTGGCTTCCCCTTTAGAAACCAGCCCCGTGGTTACTAAAGGCCATTCGTTGCCACAGTGATCTTTCCACCATTTCCACATGCAGTTCAACCAGTAGGGCAGTGATGGGATGGAAGGATCACCATAGCACTTGAGAAAACAATTGGACCAGAAGGCAGGAGGTGGGGTGAAATCAGTGTTGGGCTACATTAAAGGTTAGAAGCACAGTCATCATGGCATAATGCTTTTGGACCTGTTATTGTTATTAGTAACTTACAGTAGGTGGCCTTAATGATTTTCATTAAGCTCATGCCCATATAGTAGCAGTGGTCTTATCTGGACAGGGATATCCTGGGTTCAGTTATGCACTGAACTACACCCCAATGCATCATATGAATCACAGCCTGCCTGGTCTCATTTACAGAAGCAATTTGTTTGATAAGTCAACCGAGTTCAGAGTTCTACAGAACTTTCCCCCAAAGAGAAACTTTAAGTTGGAGGGAGGAGTGAAGGAGAGTGAAATTAATTTTAAACTTTATACTATCAATAGAAGACAGTATCTGTAGCTCAGGGTTGAACTGTGGAGACCTTGGGGCTCTCTGAGCTTGGTGGTTTGCTTTGCAAGCAAGCAAACAAGCTCAGAGAGCCCCAAGGACTCCATAAACTTTACAGTACAGTAGTGATCACTTTTCGTTTGTTATTTCTGTGTAACGTACAAGTCTGTCTAACTAGAAAACTTCCCACCTTTCTGCCACAAATAAAAAAGTCCAGCAGATAGGCTCACTTACAGGACACCTTCAATAGCCAAGCCAATGAAATCCTGGAAAAGTCAGGAACACCAACCCTCAGAATATTCACTTCCCAGGGCCTAGAGCCAAATTGTAGAAATGGGGGGAGTCTGCAAGGCCACACGACCTAAGACTGCAATCTTTGATACTGCTACCTGAATTACATTCAGAGAAACTTACTTGTATCTGAAGATACATCAGTAGGATTGCACTGCACCTAAGTCTTTCCAAAAACCAGCTTTTTTAAAGTGCTTGTTTATAAATAAAGTAAGTGGGGTGCAATAGTTTTCTTAGCTGCAGCAAAAGAATCATCTACATAGCACCTTAAAAGCCACCTGACTTTATTTTATTGCCTTGAAATAAAACCCAATTGAGTTTAATTTCTAAGGAATGCTGCAATGTGTAGTCTTATGCATATTTTAGCTGTTCATTTCCATTTTTTCCCTGCAGTTTCATCATCACAACATTGAACAGAGTGGCCTTGCTATGAGCTATTTCTGTTACCACCATGACCCTTCCCACCTGAAGGTCAACCAGTTGGGAGGTGAAGCAATGGAAGGATCACCATGGCATTGGAGAAGAGCTTGAGGCAATTGTGGGACCACCTGTACCTCAAGCAGAGACTGTTTCAATGTTCTGACAACACAGTGATCCTGTGTGTGTGTGTGTGTGTGTTCGAAAAACATCAAGATAGCAGTCACAATTCATGGCAAAAGGGACAAGGTATGGTTGTAACTGTCATCTTGATATTTTTAACATGCACCCCTGGGGATACTACTCTTTGACAATAAAACTGCAAGGTAAATGTTTTGTTGCTGCTGCTGTTTTAAGCTGGGGGTGGGTGGAATTAGATGTTCTCTAAGACCTGCTTATGCAGAGGAAATCAAATGGTGCTCAACTTTCCAACATGGATGGGAGGGTTACACAAACGGCCAGTCAAGATCTACCCTGATCAGTGTCCAAAGAAAACACCTGCTCAGTTACTTTTCCATAGTCAAGGAATGGATTGAACTCCAGACTGGAATTTCTGAAGCCATCCTCCTTCCCACAAGGATGCAGTATGGGAGATGTGCAGTTTAATTGCCTAGCATTTGTCATGGCATACCTGAGGAGACTAGACACATAAGATCCCAAGTAGACCAGGAGGTGAAACTTACAGCTGCATCCCCACTTTCACGGACCATCACTGGCTAAAGTCTTCCTTAGCAGCACCAGTCATCAAGTAGTAGTATTGTCCATCTTATTCCAACACCATCCAAATCTCTTAAGCTTTGTTAGCCATTATCGTACAAGGAAATCTCATAAATGACTTGAAAAAAGGGGCAAAAAAGTAGGATAGGGATAAGCAATGGGGACAATCAATTTAATGCCAGTATAGTTTTCTATCAGTTCAAGGATGGCTGGAGAGCACTTCAACTCAACAGTAGGCAAAGGCCCTCAGAGAGGAGATAATTGAACTTGCAACATAAAGCAACAGGCACCTTCTATCATAATATTCAGGTCATCAAGATTACTTTCAGTAACAAACACTAATTAAACAACTTTCCTCTGAATCCATTCTTATCCATTTTTAAAGCCTTCTGAGAGATTGGGATCCTAGTGGATAAAATTCTATCCTAGTTACTACAGACATTAAAATCAAAGGATTCCTAATGTTCCAAGAAGGAATCAAGTTTAAAACGAGAATAAATTTAATTTAGGGTTTCCCAGAGGAAAGTGTATGGGATTAGGAAACACAGGCTTTTACACTGCTTTTTCTTCTCCCCTAGCAACAATTTTGGTGTTTCCAGCAAGAACAGTTTTCCCACACTTGTGTGTTTTCAAAAGAGTTTCATGACAAGGAGGGAGACTATGCATCAACCAAAGCAGGAGCTTCTTTGAACAGCTTGCTAATTGTCTACTTGCTATCCCAGTTACTAGTAGCATAGCTTGGTGAGATGCTTTGAATCTGGTCACTGGTCAGAGGGGTTCTGGTTTGTAGAATGTTTATGTATATCTTTGGGTGTACACATGTGTGTCTCTATGTTAGTGCCTTGAAGATCATTCAGTCAAAAGGCAACTAGAAATCCTTTAATAAATAATGAACATATGATTGCTCTTACTCTCTCTTGTATTTTTATACACTATTCTAGACTTAGTGCAATAAAAATTGCCTAGCTTGTTTACTAACCTATCTAAATTGATTTGTGTCTAAATGTTTCAGAGCACCAATTTTCATAAAAGAGGCACTTTCTATTTCTCTTCCTCTTAGTCTCATTGTCATCAATAGAGTCAAGATTTCCACTACTTATTAGCTGATATTCCAAAGAACCTTAATAATTCACTGTCTGAAGCCAATGTAATAGTTTCCCTGGGTATCTGAAAGTCAAAGTTGATTTCTGGTCTGTGAAATGGTTATTAGTAGGAACTGCTCTGCAGTCAAACTACAAATGCTGTTATTACCTTTTAGGTCTTCATCAGATTAATTATGCATAACAAAGAGTGCACCTTATAAATAAAATATTAATAAACAAAATGCTATGCAATTTTATTGATAGAAGCAGCAAGGGAAATTTAATCATTTAGATTCTAGCAGTAATCAAAACCATCAAAGATTAACTCTATTATATCAGATTAAAATATTAAAGACTGCTAAATTTAAGTATGCTCTGCTCTCAAGGGAATGGCACCTTGACTTTCTTTAGAGTGTAAGCAACTTTGAAAGAGCAGAACTTACAGGGGGGAAAAAATCTGCTTAGACATTTTCAAAAAAGAGGAGACTGGATTGTGAATCTCACATTATGCTTTTAAACAAAGGTAAAGTCTAAATATTCTTGAGCTTTCCATTTTAGCTAAAATCTTAGGAGAGTGCTAGCATTTGGGATTAGGGCTGAAGGAAAAGGAACACATTTATAGCACAATACTGTATGACATTTACATTGAGTTTATTAGCTTATGCCTTTACTACTGTGGAGAGTGTCTTCTAAGAGCAGGAAAAATAATGTGGTTACTTATGTTGGTTCATATATAGTCATAGTCTTACACGCTAAGAACTGAAAATAGTGAAATGAGACCCAAGATTGTAGTGGCAATGAGGAAGACCATTGTTATTTCGAGGAGTTAAGTGACATGTGTTGATTTTCTCCCTCACACAAAGAAGATTAGAGTTTATTATGACTTATGCTAATGTTTAATTGGCTTGTTTTTATTTCTGTTTGGCATGGGGGGGGGGATACGAGTCCCTCCTTGAGGGGGAGATGGGCGGTGATAAAAAATTGATAAGTACATAAAATAAAACCACAAGATTGAAAGTTTGTAAGTCCACTCCTCCAACAGCCCTCCAGAACATACCTTTGTTTGGAGTGGGGAGAGAGATAAGAGAGAAACCCCAGATTGTTTTGTTAAGATCTGTAAGACTTCCCAGGCTCTTGGATGATGTCATAGACAGGTGTTTTGGGGCCTTGGGAAGCTTCCTAGTCAAGGTCAGGTTTTGTAGCCTGCCACCATAGAAACATGGTCACGAGATTTGAGGTCCAGACTTCGATAAAAACTCCTGGGCTTCTGTGCAGACTCTTAAGTGCTGGGGTGCTGCAGAACAAAGAAAGCCACCCTTTTGGGGATCCCTGTTGCCTTGGTCAGGAGGGTCCTGGCAACATAAAAGGGAATAAAGGCATCACTTTGCTTAGGTGTGTTATGATCTCTTTCTTTATGCTGTGCTTTTTATGCTTTTGTTTAATCTGCCTAAACTGTGTTTCTGGTTTAAACTGTGTTTCGGTTTAACTCTATTTGCTTAAGTTTATAATGAAGCTTAAAGTTTCTTTATCCACTGGTGTGCTTATTGTCTCTGGACCTAAAAGAACCAATTGCCTGAACACCTGATCACTGCTTGGACACTTGGCAGAACAAACATTTCTTAGGCCAGACAGAATTCTTATGTAAATATAGTACAGATCCTTAACTCTCAAGGCTAGGAGTAGAACAGAGAAAAATCCATTGACTCAGGGGCAGGAAGAAAGGACCTAGAATTTAAATCCTTCGCTGACCTACACACATAGATATCTTGATTCCTATGCCTGTATATGACTTATTTATTGTCTTCAATAAAGCAACTTATCTAGTTTTGCTGAGTCTATGAATCTTCTGCTGTGAGCTAGTTCCTCAATGTGGGGTTGCATTTTTGGATAGAAAACTTTGATTGTTGTGCCTGGTTATGCCCAGTTATGCCCAGTCCTATTCTCAATGCTTAAGGAACACAGCCCACACTTGGACACTAAAATTAAGTAATGTCTACAGATCCCCTTGTAACCCCACTGACTATGAATTATGTCATCAATATCTTGCTCCAATAATGAACCACACTGTGACCCAAAAAGACCAGTTCATGTTGATGATAATGGTGAACCAGCTAACCCTAAAGTAGGGCTGAACCTACCACAACCAGCAGTACAAGTCCCAACTTATGCACTGGTAGCCAGAGAGATCCCTGGTACCATGTATCCATTTCCATGCCTGACATTTCTCATGGGAATTCTAGCAAGTTTACTACCTTCCTCACTCAATGTGAATTATATGCCTTCCTAAGACCCAGGATTTTCTCACAGATTGATTTTAAGGAGGATTTCTAATTGGCCTAATGACAGAAAGAGCTACAAACTAGGCAACCCCCTTCTGATATGAACAGCCTGGACAATTGTGCCAGTTTAATAACACTCATTGTCCTAACAGTTAGGAATCATGCTGAGATGAGGAGTAGGTCTCTAGTGTTTATTGCTGCTACATAAGATAGAAAATCCTAACAAACTGAAGAAGCGTGGGAAAAACCCAGACAGATAAACCCCAGAAGCTAAGGCGGGTCTGATCTGTGTCCCTTTGAATGGCTGCTTAATTCCTCAGTACTACGCATGCGTTTTCCCCCCTGGATAGGGGCCCCCTCCTGCTCGCCATCAGTACTCATGACATCACCCTCCACTCCAGATTCACATTCCATTTCAGCCCCCTCCCTTCCAGAGATCTGATAAGAGTCCATCTCTCCCTCCAAGCTCCCATGGGAACTGGGCAACGATGGAAAGTCTTCAAAGGAAAACTCCTCCAAGGACGAATCAGTGCTGCTCTCCAGGTCTGATAACGCTTCTGGCCCAGGTGGCTGCTGCTGGAAAATAGCAAAATAATTAGAAGATTCTTCCCCCCTCCCCCTTGGGAAATGCAAGCCCAAGGTGGAGGGCTGCGGCTCTCCCTCCTCCTCTGTTTCTGGTCTCAAGGCTTCAGGCAGGGGTGGAGGCTGCAAACTTACGAACTCCTCTGCTTGGGATTCCTCTGCTCGCTCAGCCAAGTGAGGAATCTCTGGTAGAGTGCGAGGCTTGAGTTTGTGAGGGAAAAGCTGATGGAATCGATGAACCAGCATTGGTGCATGTACATCTCTGGCATTCTCCCATGTGCACTCTTCCTCAGGGTACCCTTTCCAGTGTATTAAATAGTGGATGCCCCTTCCCCTCCTCCTAGAGTCCAGAATTTCCTCGACTTCATATTCCTCCTCCACCTCCACAATTACTGGAGGGGGGAGGGGCATTTGTGATCATAAGGTACTTGGGGGATGGTCTTTGACTAGCAAGGCTCTGTGAAAGACTGGATGGATTTTCATGGATGCTGGTAGCTTTAAGCGATAAGCCACTGGATTTATCTGCTGTACCACAGTGAAAGGGCCCACAAACTTAGAGTCCAACTTCTTGGAGGGCCTGGTAGAGGTCAAAAACTTGGTAGAGAGCCACACTTTGTCTCCTACCGCAATCTCTGGTCCCTCTTGTCTGTGAGCTGCTCCTTTAACAACTCCTGTGTGGCTTGTTGCTCTTTAAGAAAATCAGCCGCAGCTGGAACAGTTCCCTGCTGGGAGGAGGTGGGCAACACCTGAGGGTTAACCCCGTATAGTGCTTGGAAAGGAGACATCTTGGTAGAGGATTGCACAGAGTTGTTATAAGTAAATTCTGCCATGAGGAGCAGGGCTGGTGATTGTCTTGCTGATAAGTGGTGTAACACCTGAGATACTGCTGTAACCATTGGTTAATTTTCTCAGCTTGCCCATTACTAGCCAGATGATGCGATGCTGATAGGTGGATCTGGACCCCTAATGACTGGAAAAGTGCCCTCCAGAACCTGGAAGTGAACTGAGGGCCTCTGTCACTCACCAAGTGATTTATCATGCCTCTATACCTAAAGACATGGTCCATGAAAAACTGTGCTGTGGCTTGCGCAGATGGGAGGCCCTTGCAAGGAATAAAATGTGCCATTTTAGTGAAAAGGTCCACCACCACTAGTATGGAAGTCAGCCCCTGGACCGGGGGTAAATCAGTGATGAAATCCATGGAGATTGTATCCCAAGGCCTATTGGGGGTGGGTAGGGGTTGCAAGAGTCCTGTGGGCTTCCCTGGGAGAGACTTGGCTCATCTACAGGTATGACAAGAAGCCACGTAGCCCTTTATGTCTGCAGTCATCCTGGGCCACCAGTAGTCTCTCAGAGCTCTATGGAGAGTTTTGAAAACACCTCCATGGCCTGCCGTTTGATGGTCATGGCAAAGTCTCAGTACTTCTTCCCTCAATGAGGGGGGAATGTATAATTGCCCGCTATGCCAGAGGATTCCTGCCTCCACATTAAAGGGGGGTCCTCCACATTAAAGGGGGCAGTTTCTTGCGGGGTCCTCTGGAGGTCATCCATCCTGGCCCTGGCATATGGGTCCTGTTGCTGCTGAGCTCTGACTCTTGTAAATAGGTCCTCTGCTTGTCTGCCTGCTGCTAAAATCTCTGTCTGGTTCCCCCTCATAGACTGCTGAAAGTTGTGAGGTTGTAATATAGTAGCCTGTACCTCCTGGTGAGTAGCAGGGCTTGCCTGAATGGATCGAGAGAGGGCATCTGCCAAACAGTTCTGCACCCAGGGAACAAAAGAAATAACAAAATTGAAATGGGGGGAAAAACTGGTTCCATCTGATTTGGTGTGGGGTGAGGGATCTGGTGTTTTGTAGAAGCTGTAAATTCTTGTGATAGGTGCAAACTTTCACAGGAAAGGCTGCACCTTCTAGCCAGTGCCTCCTCTCTTGAAATGCTGCTTTAATTGCTAGCAACTCCTTGTTAAAAACATCATAGTTTCTCTCTGCTGGTGAGAGCATGCATGAAAAAAAGGCACAAGGAAGCAATGTATTCTCGGTTTTGTTTGTATATTGCAATAACAGTGCCCCAATGGCAATATCGGAAGCATCTGAATGCATTATGAATTGCTTCGTGGGATCAGGGTGCTTTAAAAGTGGCTGGGATGCAAAGAGTTGCTTAAATTCTTGGAAGGCTGCTTGCTCTCTCTCCCCCCAAATGAATTTTGATCTTTCTTCAAAAGTTGTGTGAGGGTTTTAGCCCTGTCACTAAATGTATTTATGAATCTCCTGTAAAAATTGCAGAACCCCAGAAATCTTTGTACCTCTTTCACATTTCAGGGGGGTTGCCAAGAGAGAATTGCCTGGACCTTAGAAGGTTCCATGGATATGCCTTCTGTTGATATTTTATAGCCCATGAAATGTAATTCAGTTAAATCGAAGGCACACTTCTCTAGCTTGGTGAACAGTTTGTTCTCTATCAATCTTTGTAAGACATTACGTACATGGGTTACATGAGTTGTAGCATCGTCAGAGAATATTAATATGTCATCTAGATAAATGACTAGATACTTATCTAGTAAATCAGAGAAAATTTGATTCATAAATCGGGAAAATATGGCTCCTGCATTAGACAAGCCAAAGGGCAAAACAAGGTACTCAAATTTACCAAACCTGGTATCGAAGGCAGTCAGATATTCATGCCCCTCTTTCATCCGGATCAGATTGTACGCATTCCTGAGGTCCAACCTAGTAAAAATGCGTGCTTTCTGTAAGTGATCCAGCAGATATTAGCGGGAGGGGACAATTTTCTTTTATCGTGAGTTTATTGAGGGAACTGAAATTGTGGACCACTCTCATGGGTGCCTCCTGGTTTGCTGGTGCCAACGGGTCAGGCTTCTTTGGTACGAAGAAGGTAGGACCAGACGCTGGGGAAGTAGATGGTCGGATGAACCCCTTTTGGAGATTAGAATCCAAGTAATCCTTTAAGGTGGCTAGTTCCTTGGGTGACATGGGATATTGTTTCCTTGCTGGAATCCTGGCTCCTGGTATCAACTCAATGGTGCAATCACAGTCCCTATGGGGGGGTAGTGCTGTGGCCTCTTGTTTGCTGAAAACGTCTGCAAAATCTGCATACTTGGCTGGCAACTGGACCCCCCCTGCTTCCATGACTGCGTTGATTGCTGGAGAGAGGAGAGTGGCTTGAATCTTGTGGTGCTGGCATTCCTTAGCTGGGAAGGAGATTGCTCCCGTAGTCCAGTTCAACAATAGGTTGTGGATCTTCACCCAAGGTGTGCCCAGGACTATAGTCACATTAAGTGATGCTGTAACATAAAGTTGGATCCACTCAGTGTGGTCTCCCATTGTTAGTTGCAAAGGTTCTGTGAACCTTCTAATCGGCCCTGCCTTGAGGGGCTGGCCGTCAATGGTCTCCACTTCTATGGGACGTGGCAATTCTATGGTTGGGATGATGAGGTCTTGTACAGTCTGTACATCAATAAAATTGGTGGAAGCTCCGGAATCCACGAGGGCCTCTAGCTTGGCCTGGTGCTCTGGGTTGACGTGCATTATTACTGGTAAGTAGTAAAAGGATTGCCTGGAATCCTCGGAATGAGCCCTTCTTAATTGATTGATGGTCTCCCTGCTGAGCTCTGTGGAGGGAGACCGACAGAGTTTCCCTGGTTGGAAGTAGAGGCGGAGGTGGCTCTTGTTTCAGCTGCTTGCCCTGGGGCTCTTATGGAATTTGCTTGTCTTCTCGCTGGGCAAGCTCTCACCATGTGCCCCTGGACTCCGCAGTAGAAACAGAGGGCTCTCTCTCTCCTTCTTTGTCTCTCAGCCTCAGAAGTAAGCCTCCTGCTTGCCCCAATCTGCATCGGCTCCTCTGGTCCTGAGTAAGGAAGTGCTGTGGAGAGAGCTGGAAATCCTGGAAGCGTCCTGAGGCCCCTGCCTCTCCCTGGCTGCATGTGTCTGAGCTCTTCTAGCCTGGCATCTATGACCACAGACAACTGATATAAACCTTCTAGGGTAGCTGGTGTTCCCTGGTACACTAATTCATTTTTAATTCCTTCATCCAGCCCCTGTTTGAATTGGTCTTTCAAGGCACTCTCATTCCAGTCCAGAACTCCTGCTAACAGCTTGAAATCAGCAATGTAGATTCCCACTCTCTTGTTGCCTTGCTTGAGCTTCCAAATTTCCCAGCTGGCAGTGACCTCTCTGATCAGGTCGTCAAAGTGTGCTCAGAACCCTGCCAGAAAATTCTGGTAGTCTTTGAGAATTGGGTTGTTGTTCTCCACCATGGGAATAGCCCATTTGGCTGCTGGGCCCTTTAGCAGACTTAAAATGAAGGTGACTCTGGTTCTGTCTGTGGGAAACTCTGCCGGTCTGCTGTCGAAAAACATTGTGCACTGTGTGAGAAAAGTTCTCAACTGTCCTGCTTCTCCTCCAAACTTCTCTGGTAGACTGCCCTGGGATCTCAAGACTACTGGCGGAGCTGCTGCTGCTGCTGCTGGCACCGGTTGTGGGTTAACCGGAGCTGGTTGTTGTAACTGCTGTAGCATGGCTGCGTGTAATGTGTTGATCTGGAGATCTACTTGTTGAAATGCTGCTGCCAGTTGTTGGATGGCCTGCCGAATTTCCTGGTTTTCCAAAGGCATTTTCCCAAAAGTCTCTTCCTTTTTTTTTGTTCCTCCCTCTTTCAATGGGAGTAGGAGTTTCTTAGGATTGATGTCCTAACAGTTAGGAATCACGCTGAGATGAGGAATAGGTCTCTAGTGTTTATTGCTGCTACATAAGACAGAAAATCCTAACAAACTGAAGAAGCATGGGAAAAACCCAGACAGATAAACCCGAAAAGTTAAGGCAGGTCTGATCTGTGTCTCTTTGAATGGCTGCTTAATTTCTCAGTGCTATGCATGTGTTTTCCCCCCTGGATAGAGACCCCCTCCTGCTCACCATCAGTACTCAAGACACTCATGATGATCTTTGATGGACTTCAGTGATCCAGTAAACAAGTGACCACCAACCACAATATCGGTCACCTCTCACAGGGCAAGCACTCACTGTGGGATGCTGTCTTTCAATTGTTAGCTGAAGATGTAGGCTGGAATGAAACAGTCTTAACTGACCACTTTACAGAAAGACTCTCCGGTGAAATACAGAACAAATTCATTCATTACAGCAGTCAAAGAACTTTGTTGGCATTCTCTTGGGAGTCAATGGGAGACTTGAGGAGTTGTGGCTGATAGAAATGGAGGAAGAAGATACCACCATTCTTTTTAGTTTTCTTCCCAAACCTTCCGCCAGCTCCTCTGAAACTTCAGATGTTAATCCCATGCATCTAGGTTCAGAGTACACTGTTCTCATCATCAACAATCACCCAGAAATCCCAATCAATTTATTTGGCCTCCTCATTACATTCTCTAATACTCTTGGACATGGATTGTTTGAAACATACAATCTGTATTTGTTGGGACTAGGATACCTGTCAGGCTCCCTTCTCTTGGTTCACCTGCCATTAGAGGTCTCTACATGCTTTACCTGGCTTCATGCATTCACCACATTCCCAGAGAACCAACCCATGTCAGCTTCACATTCCTTTGCCTCAGGCATTTCAGCCAAGGACATTTTGCTGCTGATAAGGCAACTGTTAATCACTCAAACCAACTGCCGAGATAGGAGAGGGGAACTCAGGAGTGAGAAACAGCCTGTCTGTGAGACAGGGAGGAGGGATGAGATCAGAGGAGGGAAAGAATCACTTTGAATGTCTTGGCACAAAAATCACACTTGGAGCTTTGATTACTATCCTGTGTTAATCGGATCCTCAATGAAGAATTCTTTTAAGCTTTCTGATGGACGGTCTGGAGAATTTCTAAGTTAGGATCTTGGTACTGGGATCGTCACAATACCACCACCTTTGATTCCCTGGCATGCAAACTTACAGCCTAAAATGCAAGCCACCACTGCTCCCTGCTCTGCAGCAAGGACTCCTTCTTACCTTGCCTGCCAAATAAGTAAACTGTGTTGATGTGTTTGGAAAGAGAGAAGCACAAACTCTGTTCCCTTTTTTTTATTCTGTGGGTATACTGTACTATCAGTCTTGTTCCTCAGACCTGGATTCCCACAAAACAAGACTGCCTGATGTCATAGACAGTTGGACTAGCTAAAATGGTTCATCAGTGAAAACTTTCAGATAGGCTTTATCCCTTCCTTTTCTTCCTCTGCAAGAGCTTCTAACTTTCTTGTTATAAGGATAGCTCCCTATATATAGTCCCTGATCATTGGCTCCTGAACTCTGTAATCATTGCAGGTCTTTGTCCTTTCCCCCACATTTCTTTCCCCTTGAGATGGCTGCAGAGGTATGCATTCTTATCAAGTTAGGTCTCAGAGGAGCTTACAGTCTTATTTGCATGAAAGAGGGTCATGAATATTTGACTGCCTATGATATTTATTATGGGGAGTGTGATATTTATTATAGGAAGTTTTAATACATGGTAATGCCATTCAGATTAATCCCCTCAGTCTTCATCTGATTTATGCATAATGTTTTCTTGATCTTTTGGATGTTTTTTTGGGGGGGGGGGTTTGTTTATTTGGATGGTTTGCTTATTTACTCTGAAGATCCTGATCTCAGCTCCACACTAAAAGACGTTAGGGCAGTCTTTCCATGCTTTTGTGACTACAGCCTCTACTTTAAGCTAGAGAAATGTATCATTACTTCACCTGCACTGGACAATTTGGCTAGCATATTTCCTCAAAACAAATTCATATAGATTCAGCAACAACACACTTCATTTTCAGATGTGGGGAGAACCCTGCACTGTCAAGGATGTATAGCATTTTTGGGGCTTTGCTCATTTTTATTAGTGCTAATTTTGCTGTACAAATCACACCACTAACACAACGGGCTAAAAACCAGGAGACTGAGAGTTCTAGTCCCGCCTTAGGCCTGAAAGCCGGCTGAGTGACCTTAGGCCAGTCCCTCTCTCTCAGCCCAAGAGCCAATCAGGTGTAGTAGGAGAGTTCTAGTCCTGCCTTAGGCATGAAAGCTGGCTGGGTGACCTTAGGCCTGTCCCTCTCTCTCAGCCCAAGAGCCAATCAGGCGTAGTAGGAGAGTTCTAGTCCCGCCTTAGGCATGAAAGCCGGCTGGGTGACCTTGGGCCAGTCCCTCTCTCTCAGCCCAAGAGCCAATCAGGTGTGGTAGGAGAGTTCTAGTCCCGCCTTAGGCATGAAAGCCGGCTGGGTGACCTTAGGCCTGTCCCTCTCTCTCAGCCCAAGAGCCAATCAGGCGTAGTAGGAGAGTTCTAGTCCCGCCTTAGGCATGAAAGCCGGCTGGGTGACCTTAGGCCTGTCCCTCTCTCTCAGCCCAAGAGCCAATCAGGCGTAGTAGGAGAGTTCTAGTCCCGCCTTAGGCATGAAAGCCAGCTGGGTGACTTTTGCCAGTCCCTCTCTCTCAGCCCAACTCACCTCACAGGGTGGTTGTTGTGGGGAAAATAGGAGGAGGGAGGTGTATTAGGTATGTTCACCGCCTTGAGTTATTTTTAAAAATAATAAAGGCCGGATAGTAAATAAATAAATAAATGCCCCCCCCCCCCAACAATGGGATTCCCTTTAAGTGAGATTCTGCTGTCCACAAGCCTTCTTCTTGGGTACCTACTTCCACTCAGATACACTTCTGAGTGGAAGTAGCCACACTTGTCCTCACATATCATCCTCTTAGCCATTGTCCGTATCCTCCTCATCTCTTTGTTGTAGAGTTGAATGCCTCTAATTTTGCCTTAGGAGCTATAAAGTTACAGTCTGCTCCAGTGTTAGAAGAAAACCTCTTCCCCGTGCATTTCTTTCCCAAAATTTCCTTCAAGATAAAAGGAACTATGATTTTTTTTTTAAAAAAACAAACAAACTTCTTGCCAACAAGGAATGTATTTTGGTATTCAGCATGGACCTGTCAAGGTCCAAACTGACCACAAAACTTTGGAACACATCCATACTTCTTACAGACTCACACAGTGCCATGTCAGGTCAACATAATTCATTTCTTGGTTTAACTTTCATCTCTCTTACATTCCTAGCTTACAGAACAAACAAGGTGATTCTTTAACACCCTAATCCAGAATCTTTCTCACCTTACCACCTTCCTACCTCCATTTGATACTTTAAAAATATTGTTCCCTCTGATACTGGGCCCACCCTGAGATTCTTCCCCTACCTGATTATTTATTTGTTTGTCTGTTTATTTTTCAAATTTTTATCACCACTCATCTCTCCCGACAATTATTTACTCAGCAAGACTAGAATCCACATGTGTGGGCTTGGATAGATAACTTTCTTCTTCCTCCCCTTTTCTATGGGGAGGAAAACCTGGGTCACAGCAATAGATTATATGTTCCTCCTCTCTTGAAGTTCTTCCTTCTTGTCAAGCTTATGACAGACAGGCAGCTGGACATTTTGCGTATTCATCTCCTTCTCTGGGCCTTTTGCAGCTCCACATTACCAACGATATCAAAGCCTATGTTTTTTTCTTGCCACACTTGTCTACTGGCCAAACTTCTCATCAGCAAGCCAACTGGACCACTGCATCGCTTTCCTTCCCCACAGGGGGCTTGGGACACAATTTCCTTGGACTAATTACTGACCTACCATGAGTCAAAGGCCTGGATGTCATCCAGGTAGTGAGCCCCATTTTTTCCCCTAAGATAGCTCACTTATTTCCTATCCAGAGACAGCATGTCTGTTTATGCAACAAGTTTTCCAAAATAAACTCACATCTGACAGAGCCACTTAAAATTGGCACATTTTTAGAAAGCTCTGTTTCAACTATTGTGGTTTGACCTGTCCTTTGCTTATCACCCATATTCAGGTAAAGAAACAGAAAGGACAAATGCTACCTTAAACAGTGCCTTTGTTGCTGTGTAAAATACCAGCAAAACAATTGGACTTGTATTTTACTTATTACCAAGTTTACTTCTAATACTTGAATTCATGCTTCTATTCAGATGTCACTGTTTCAGACCATGTACAGTTACCATTCACATCTGCTGTCAAATACATCCTGGCATTACTCCCATTCTGGGGGCTTCCTGTTTCCTTCAGGAAATGCAAGCTACTCAGGAATTAACTAAATCGTGACAAAGCCTTATGCAATCACTGATCATCATCACCAGGAAGCCCCATCTATTTCTCTTGGTGGTGAGAGACAACACCTGGTTTCCTACCAAAATTATCCCCTCTATACAGCCGTTTAAAGAGTTGGATGCTTTGTTTCTTGAATTATTTCCTGTTCTTACACAGATCAATCCTGTAGTACCCTCTCAAGTCCAAACCACACCTGTGGTTTCAGCACTAGCTAGCAGTTCTGACTGAAGGAGAGAGAAACTTGGGGAATGGGAGGGTGACAGTTTTATGACTAATGAAAGAGAGAGGCTAATGAGAAGCCAGACCTGAGAGAGTGAGTTCTGGAATGAAGTGAGCTCATGATGGAAACTCCCCCATTCCCACAGTCTGATTCCAGGAGGGGTTGGAGATAGAAGAGCTTTAAATCTTCAGCCAAAGGAGAAATGGAAAGTCCTTCTCCTTCTGAGACCTCTAGGTAAGTATAGTAACTGTCAAGAAGTTGGAACAGAACTGTCTGGAGTGATGAGATGTATTGCCAGGTTTGATGTGAGGTTTGACACTCACCTAAAATATCACCTAAAGCAGGGTTTCTCAACCAATGTTCTGTGGAACCCCCGGGTTCCATGAGAGGTCACTAGGGGTTCCCTGGGAGATTACAATTTATTTTAAAAAATATTTCTAATTTGGGCAACTTCACATTAAAGAGGTAAGTTTCATTCTTTATTTTTAGTTTAAGGGCACTGTTAATGCTTATATACAGACCTACCCATGAAGCAAATATGATAATTCTGTAACTTCTGACCTATATTTGAGCCTGAATGGGCAGGGGTTCCCAGAGGCCTGAAAAATATTTCAAGGGTTCCTCCAGGGTCAAAAAGTTGAGAAAGTCTGACCTAAAGTATCAATTCTGAGCATGAAGTCAAGGACAAAGCTGACCTCTTCCACATCTTCAGAAGCTGTAACTTAGACAGCTGGCTCTGAAGATAGACTGAAGCCTCTGAAGCCATAAGAATGGTAGCACCATTAAGTAGGGGACAACTTATTGAATAAACTGCACTCCCTGAAAATACATGCTCAGGAATTTTTCCTAAGCAAACCATTTTTCCTTAGGAGTCTGAGTGTGAGTAGAGTCTTCTGCTACCTCTGCCTAAAACTCTTGAACAGAAGCAAGTAAATGCTGGAAATAAGGTTTCTATGGCTCACCCTACGCCACCCTTCTTCTTTTGCATCTTAACCCTAATTTAGCTGATTTAGAAGCCATAAATCCAGCAAACAAAACCCAGTCTAGCTAAAATCAGTTTAGAACTTTGTCATCCAAACTTGCCTGCTCACCCAGACAAAACACCTGAACAGTAGACACATTTCCTTGTTAATAATAAAACAGTACAGAGATGGTGCAGCCTGCTTCATCCCCTGTGCATTGCAAAGTCTGAGTGCTGTTGAAGAGAAGGTCTTGTATTTTTTAGATTTGTGATATATTTCTACCAAGTATGCCAATGAGGACATTTTAGGCAAATCTGAGCCGAATGACAAGGTCTTTTTCCATTAATATCTCGCAGCCTTTTACTTACTGCAAGTAATGAGTACTGACTGACTGAGGATATTAGCATGATCAAAGTTTGGTCCTCTGATATGGAGGAATTGTAGAAGCAGAAGTCATTCCCAACTCTGGCAGACTTCCACATAAATAACTCAGCTTATCTGGTGCAAAAAATTGCAATTCCAACGATGTCCTATTTAGAAGAAGGGCTGATCTTATTAGTTCTAAAGGATATCATTTATTTTCATTATCAAAAAATATTGTATTTTGGCTGAAACCAGTTTCCCGTGTCCTTCCACTAAAGATAAATAAGTACAAAGTTGTAAGGAAATTATAAAGGCAAAAGGGGGGAAAATACCCATTTAAGACAACAACATATTCATGAAAGTCTAGATTACTACTAAAATACAAATACGATATTATCACTTCTTTAGGAATGATTTTAATTAAAATATTCAACAAATGCAGTATATCCTGACTAATATAAGTATTCACTGTTGAAAGGCTGAAAAACCAATTTCTCAAGTTGTAGGTTTTTTTTCAGGACATTTTAAATTATTTATATTCTCACTTCAAAACACCAAATGACATCTTTTTAATCTCCCTGTATTTTAATGATTTATTGAAATCTTCACTGCAAATAACCACAGATGGGTCTTAGGTTCAACATTTAAATGCTTCATTTAAATGTTCAAAGCTGGAATTCTCAGAGGCAGTTCAGTTCTATTACCATAGAATGCTGGTATTACAAGTTTGGCTACCTTGATGATTATTAATTGGTCTGTTACTATGGTTTTGCATAACCTGGCAAGTCGAAGCAAAGAGCTTAATGGATATGAATGGCAATGGAAATATCCTTTAACATATGAAATGGTATAGTAGACACTTCAGCTAGTGAAAGTGGCAGAGGAAAAATGGGTTGCAAAGGGAAGTAATAAAACTGAGCTATAGTCTCTTGGGAAAGGATTCTCTAGGTTTTTCCAACTGGCACATTCTAAATGAATAGAGGAATTGTGAGAGTGGAAGTCCAACAGGTCTAAAAGAAGCTTAGACAAGGATAGCTTATAACCGTGGCTTTGGGGGTGTCTATTCTGCTCTTTTATCATTTTCTGGTGAGTTTTTTGTTTTGTTTTCTTTCGTTTTGCTCCAGAAAATGATGTGTGCCTTGCTTATGTGAGCAAAATGGACTTGTGTGGAGCATCTGGCCAAACTTGTCTGGTCTCAGAAGGATAGGGCCTGAGTGGTGCATAGATGGGAGACATCAAAGGAATCCAGAGCTTTAGACTAGAATGAGAAAGAAAAATATCTTACAAGAAGGCAAATGCAAACAGGCAACCATCTCCCACATAAGGAATGAGACTGAAAAAGGAAAGAAATATCCAAAACTTCTCTTCATAAAGATAATGCTATAAAAAAGTATGACTGGGTATCTGAATCATCTCTCTCTCCCAACTACTCAGAGGCCATCCAATGCCTAATACAGCTGCTGAATCCAATATACAATAAATTAATGTTTCCTAGCTGAGTAGTCCCGTGTTCCTAGAAAAAGCAAGATAGTATAATTCCAATGAATAGAATTCAGTCTGATTTTCTCTAACATTAATGTGTTGAGTTCCAATAGCATTGCAATTCATTCTCTTAAACGTTTTATTGACTTTTCCCTAGTATAGCACATTGCATGTGTGGGCATACTTCAGTATGTTCTACTGTTATTTGCAGTCCATGAAACCTCCTTTGATGACAATTATTGAAGGTTGGTAGCACAATTTCTCACCACTCTGAGGCAAGGAACATACTAAAAGTGTGGTGGACGTCATATAATCTTAGGTTTATATTTAAATCTTAAAACTAAGATTTCCCCTCAAAAGTGTCCCCTGCAAAACCAAAGCAAATTAGCTTAATACCTTTTGCATAATCATCACACCAATGTGGAAAGAAAGAAAAAAAGAAAGAAAGAAAGAAAGAAAGAAAGAAAGAAAGAAAGAAAGAAAGGAGGGAGGGAGGGAGGGAGGGAGGGAGGGAAGAAAGAAAGAAAGGAGGGAAGAAAGAAGGGAAGGAAGGAAGGAAGGGACACCAATGTGGCCATTTGGAAAGAAAGAAGGAAAGAAGGAAGGAAGGAAGGAAGGAAGGAAGGAAGGAAGGAAGGAAGGAAGGAAGGAAGGAAGGAAAGAAAGAAAGAAAGAAAGAAAGAAAGAAAGAAAGAAAGAAAGAAAGAAAGTTATGTGTTGCCCCATGACCACAAGGTTGCCCACCCCTGGTATTTTGGCTGGTTGCAGTGTTTCCTTTTCTATATAGATTTTCTCCCCTCTTTCATTCTGAGATTAACCCACAGATTTTCTAACATGGTTTTGATGTTACTTACAATCAAAAGCACCTGGGTGTCAAAGAAGATTCATATCAAACTAACAGCCAAGTCCATTTGGGCTATTAGAGACTCAGCAGGCTTCTCAGTGAGTCACTGAGATTTATTTTCAGACAAGTTCACTTTTGACAAGAATTTAACACAACCTCAATACATACTAAAGCCAGCAGTGCCTTTTCAAAACCTTGTGTGAAAATGGGTTGAGTGAAGTCTTTTTTAAAAGCAGTTGATCCATTTGGAAAGGCAATAGTTAAACTAAATGGTGAATATAAGTTTTATGCTGGTTGATTAGAAGGATTTTGGTTAGGTTTTTTTTTACAGCTTTGGCATATAAAGCCTTTTAAAAGACATATTAAAAGGTAGAACATAATCCTTCACATTCATAGAAATGGATGGTTTACAAAACAATAGCCTATTATTTTCATTTCCCTGGTTGGAAAACCACTAACTGAAATGTTTATCTGGTCAAATTTTTTCCTTCCCTTCCCTTCCCTTCCCTTCCCTTCATGATTATGTAACATATAGCTGTCTAAAAAGTTATACATCGAATCGAATTATGCCGATTCCATAAGCCAGCTCTCTCCATGAGAGATATATCTTACAAGACATAATCAAATGAATGTATTTCTACTGGGCTTCAGTATAAATTTATATACACTGTGCATATTCCTTAATATAAGTCGATTCAGAAGATAAAATAAGAAAAATAGCTAAGGTATTTTTAAGCTGCCATCTTTTAAGCTCCCACTTATCTTAAGCTAAGCACAGTTGGGTTTAGTTAGGCCTTGGATGGGAGACCTTCAGATAATACCAGAGCTTTAGGCTGAACTGGAAAGTGCCAAAATATATGAAAAGATGGCAATGGATAATCACTTCCAAACTGCTGCAAAGAAAACTGTATGATTATTTTCGATGCAGTCAGCAGAAGTTGAGCTTAGTTTGAGAAGTTCTCTTTTTCCATCTCAGAATATACTCCTGCACTGTTCAGTCTCATTTATATGGAAATATGGAAGCATATGTGAACTCCCACTGAAACCAGTGAGATGTAAAATATTTAATTTTGACTTGATGGAATTCCTTAGAATCTATTACAACAGGATGCATTTTACAGTGATGATGAAACAAACACACAGGGCTCTGATCCAGCTGTGAGCCATTTCACAAAACCAAGCTTTCATGGGTATGGTGTAGTGGTTCAGGTGCTGGATTAAGAGCTGGGAGACCATGGTTCTAGTTCTCCTTTAGGCATGAAAGCCTTCTAGGTGACTTTAGGCCTGTCACTCTGTCTTATCCTTAGACTGGGAAATCAAAAAAACATCTATCTACC
This sequence comes from Candoia aspera, assembly GCF_035149785.1. NCBI lineage: Eukaryota > Metazoa > Chordata > Lepidosauria > Squamata > Candoiidae > Candoia > Candoia aspera. Next base: position 11,396,227 of record NC_086160.1, read on the forward strand.
AATTCATGCTTGGACCAGCACAGATTACAGTCCATAATGTAAAATGAAGACACTTTCATCCTGTAGTATGTTAAACCTTAGTTTAAGTCAAACAATATTTTGCAATTGAAGAAGGGGATCAAATGATAATACTTTTGTTCCCAAAGCACAGGCCAGAATTTTCAGTACCCCTTTATATTTTGGGGGTCCTTCTGTTGCTATTTTTCTTATCGGAGTCTCAAGGCACTCAGTGCTTTTAAAAAAAAAGTGACTCTGCAGACATAATAGTATTAACAATATATTTTTTTAAAGTCCATTCAATTAAGTCTGATTCTCAGAGACTGCCTGGACAAGTCCCTGCAGTTTCCTGAGCAAGATTTTTCGGAAGTGGTTTGCCATTGCCTTCTTCCTAGGGCTGAGAGAGAGTGACTGGCTCACAACCTTAAAATTAATAATCCTGGTTATAAAAAGGCTGGATAACTATGTTGTAAACAGATTTATTCTGGCAGGATTATCTTTAATGGGATTTTGAACTTTTGCTCACTTTTTTTTAAAAAAAATCCTTTTTTCTTAAAAAATCTACATCAATCTCCTCAGTTACTTAGGAACATTGAAATTTGTGGTTGATTAGTAAGAGTTTGGCTGATGAGTGCTGTTTGGGCTTTCAGGATGGGTTATGTAGATATAACCCATCTGTTACACAAAACATTTTCTTGAGCTAGAAATAGACGATAGATCCATGTACCAGATTGAAATCAACATTCCCTTTCTGTAATGATATCGTTTTCTTAATAGGATTCTCCTAGGTTAAAGTGACAGGGCAAGTCATCAAAAGCATATTAAATAAACATACAAGATTTCTCCTTCTTCAGAAAAAAAAAGAAAATATTATTATGGAGGAATAAGAAGGACTTCCTTCTGAATTACTCACTGAATTTTGAAGTATTTGTTTAAAGGAATACATTGATGTTATCCTGTTCCTTCTGGCCTTGAAAAGCTGATTTATGTGGGCTGAAAGGACTTTGTACAAAAGACTTTTAAAACAATAACAACCTTACTAAGCAATGTTCTTATTTAAAAAGAGCTATGAAGTGCCAGTTCTGAGTTGGAATGATGATGAAATGGCTGTATCTTCTGCATTAGAAATCAAGTAGCATTGAACCTCAGGGCAACTGGCTTGATTTCTTTTTCCTCTCAGCTATTTGGTAACTAGTTTAATTAGGAAAAGCCAGGTTTTAACAATACCAACATTAATAGATGTAGTTCTCAGTTTGTTTCAACACAATCAAATTGGGAATAAGCTGATGATGTCCTAACAGTCAGAAATCACACTGAGATGAGGAGTAGGTCTCTAGTGTTTATTACTGCTACATAAGACAGACTCCTAACAAACTGAAGAAGCATGGGAAAACCCAGACAGATAAACCCCAAAAGTTAAGGTGGGTCTGATCTGTGTCTCTTTGAATGGCTGCTTAACTCCTCAGTACTACGCATGCGTTTTCCCCCCTGGATAGAGGCCCCCTCCTGCTCACCATCAGTGCTCATGACAGATGGTCTATTTACCATTAGAAGATCTGAAAGACCAGGTTACGAACAGATTATCAGAGAAAAAAAGCTATCTATGTGGTCAGTAAGAATTGACAACTTGATGGCACATAATCAATCAATCAATCAATCAATCAATCAATCAATCAATCGTCTATTAGGTGAAATGTTTTTGTATCCTTGGTAGAAATTGGGGCAGGCAGAAGATGTTTGCCTTTAAAGATCAATGCAATATCAGAAATAAAGGGTTTTTCATCAGAGAAGAAACTTAATGCGGTATTCAGCTCATCATTTAAACAAGTTTTCCCCCAATCTTAATATATGATTGTGTGAGAAAACCACACTGAATGTGAGAAGAGGCTATGTATTGAACTGAACAAGTATCATTGTGATTAACAGGAAATCAAGTAGGGTACAAAGAAAGATTGGTGTGCAATATGAGAGTCATCTTGGACTCACAGCTCCTGCTCAAGTCGCAGATGGTAGCTGTGGTCAGGAGGGCCTTTTCACAACTCCTTCTTCTGTACCTGTTGCACTTTCCAGGACTGGGAGGCCCTTCAGACACTCATGCCTTAACTCACAAACGGACTGCTGTAACATGCTGTACATGGGACTACCCTTGAAAACCACTCAGAAGCTGCAGCTGGTCCAAAATGCAGCAGTACAGGGTGGGGTGGATTATACCTAGGTGACCCCACTGCTCTGTGAATTGCACTGGTTACCAGTTGGCTTCTGGATGCAATTCAAGGTGCTGGTTATTATATATAAAGCCATTCATGACTTAGCGCCAGGTTATCTGAGGGGCCACCTATCATTGTCCATCCAGTGAGATAAGATGGAAAGGGGAGGTTTTGGGTCCCATTTTTTAAGCAGTGTGATCGAACGGAATCTAAGAAGTGTGCCTCCTCTGTTGTGGCATCTCCACTATGCTGTAAGACCACTTCAGAGATCTAGATGGCTCCCAACCCAATGACATTTAGGAAGCCATTAAATACTTGGCTATTCTCCCAGGCCTTGGAGCAGGTTGATGGTTGGACCACTGCTGGATAATCATTTTGTTTCTATGTCTCTCTCTGGGATTCTCTCTTCCCTTAATGTTGCTAGGAGGAAATGTATCCTGTTTTAATGGAAGAGACCCAAGAACACCCTTATTTCACCCAAGGGCATTAAGGGTGCCTAATATTTTCTTTGGATCCTTATTATGATTTTGGATCTTATTCATGTCCTTTTCAGCAAAATGTTTTGGTGATGATAATTATTCCACCTGTGATAATCACGTGCTAGGAAATGAAGATAGAATTTAATTTAGCCTCCACTAAAACCAAACCACAGCTATCTCAGAATTCAGAGTATTCTTGGGCAAGTCCATGTTTCCAGTCCTTATAATTTCTACAATTTGCTTCTCTTCACCAATACCAACTCTGGAATTTGCAACAGTGGCAGTGGGATCTTTGAACAGCAGTTCAGCTCATCACAGTTTTTATTTCACAGTTGACCTCTCAAGCACATTAATTTGTTTTGAATTGAAATAACTGACAATGGCAAATATTTTTCAATATGTGCTGTGGTGTGCAAACCAAACTATAAATACAACGTTTTCCAAAATCATAAAGAAATCTAGTGCATTCACACATCAGATTCAGGATGCGGAGTGTTTTTAGAATGTATTGACAAGTCTTCTATTTCTGGTTCCTTAAACTGTTCCTTCCTTTGCAAAGGAGTTGCTGGAAACAGCTTTTGTTGTGGTTTCACTCCAAAAGGCACAGAAAAAGAAGAAAAAAAGAAGCAAAGAGGTCTGTATTTAATTTCTGGAAACGGTTAGATAACTATTTTGTAAAATGGATTCCTAGGGGCCTTCCTAACCAGTGGGCCAATTCTGTGTAGAAACAATGCACAGTAGATATAAAGTGAACAAACTCCTTTGAACCAGCAGCTGCGCTGCCTGCTGCTCTCCATGACAAGCAGACCAATTCCAGGCAGAAACAGAATGAGCACAAGATATAAAAAGATCAAAATTGTTTGAACTCGCAACTGTGCTACCTGCAGTAGTTAATCTTTCCTGGCAATCTGTTTGAGACACACGTTCCTTAGGTGAAAAAGACTAACAGGCTTTTGCCGACTGCTGAGACAGCCAACCAATCTGCTCTCTCCATATTTATTGAAATGCCTAAATGGAAGATTCCATAGAATTCCATGGGAAAAGAGTGAGAAATGCCTTTTATTTGGCCTTGGATGAAAATGGAAAAGCATTTGGGCATTTGGGCATTGGAATGTGTCTCAAACGCAATTGCAAAAGACTTCCCCCTGTCTATTGTAGGATTCTGAAATTGGGCAATATGTGCTTTGCCAACATTCTGCTAGACTTCCGCAATGAGTTGTACTGTATGTGACAAGCTTCAATCTGGAGGCAACTTGAAAGAATCCTGCCTTGGAAACAAATCTTAGAATCAAGTTCAAACCGACTGGAGATTCAGTGGACATCAGCGCATGGACCCAAAAGTTTTATCACACTGAACCTTCAAACTGAATTGGTTTGACAATCCAAAACAAGGATTCATACCGAATCCACACATCAGATGTAACTGCAAATTTGAACTGGAGGTTTGGGAGATTTGTGTATTCCTAACATGGAGTGTGTAAAGAAAGTCCAGAAGATGCACATAGAGTGGAATGCAGCAGCCTGGGTTTGCACCAGCTTTGCATGTTTAAATTGTAGCTTATCAGACTTAAAAGCACTACACTGCAATCTTTTCTACTTCATTCTCCTTCATTGTTTACCTTCCAAGCCACAAATGGCTCAGGATATACAGTAGCTAATTCAAGAAGCACCTCCTCTTACATCAGTTGGGGCACATGATATCATCACCAACTGATGCTCTTCTCCAAATGTAACTTCCTTCGATGGCTAAACTGACTTCTTTGATCAGAGAAAAATCAATATGTATGTTTACTGCTGACTGGAAACCCCTTACGGACTTTTTGTGTGAAACAGAAAAAAAATGAACTTTTGATTTATGGTTTTGATGATTAAACAGGACAGATTATAGAAAGAAGAGAGTTATGTTGTAACAACAGAGTATGAGGTAAATTTATAATGGTGCTTATAGCGCTGTGGGTTAAACCGCTGAGCTGCTGAGCTTGCCGATCGGAAGGTCGGCGGTTCGAATCCGTGTGACGGGGTGAGCTCCCGGTGCTAGTCCAGCTCCTGCCAACCTAGCAGTTCGAAAACATGCAAATGTGAGTAGATTAATAGGTACCGCTTCAGCAGACAGGTAACGGTGTTCCATGTAATCATGCCGGCCACATGACCACGGAGGAAGTGTCTACAGACAAACGCCGGCTCTTCGGCTTTGAAACAGAGATAAGCACCGCCCCCTAGAGTCGGACACAACTGGACTTAATGACAAGGGAAAACTTTACCTTTACCTATACCTGTAACTGCTGTAAAGAAGACCAGAAGCTACTTCTTTGTATTCTTTTTCTTTCTTTTCTATTTTTCTTTTACTTTTTTCCTTTCATGCATTTTTAGCTTTCTCTTTGATTTTTCTTTTTCTTTTTTTTTTCTTATTTTATATTAGTTTGCATTAGTTTTTATCTTCTTTTTTAAAAAATCTATATATCTATATCTACACACACACACACACACACATAACTTCCTTGGAAAAAGACTTTTATTTCTACAAGGAAGGGGGATTTTTCTGGAGGAGAAGTGTTCCTGGCTCCAATCTGCTGTCTTTTAAATGCAGCCTCCCTTTTTATTTGTCCTAGGCATGTGAGAGTACTATTTCCACTTGTACTCTCTATTCAACATTTTAATCACTTGTACTGTGACTGGCATTTCTGCAATATTTTTGTCTACATTTCTGGTATTGCCAGTTGTGGTATGACTCAGTGTTCTTTCAATCCATGGGTAAAAGATGTTTTAAATGAGCAAAATATCATGACTATCACCACTGAATAAAAGAACCCTCCACAGAAATGAAAAACCATGGAGGTAGGGGAATTGAAGTGATAACTTGTAAATGATTGAACTTTTGTCTTTCAAGGGGAAAGGACTTGATCTAGGGAAATCTCCTGATTTTCACTGCATGGGAATTTTTTAAAAAAAAATCTGCAAGTTTGAGAATAATATTTATAGTCCAAACTCCCTATCTTGCAGAAAAGTAAGAGATGTTGGAATTTATACCTGTCCAACAAGGGGATCTTCTTCCTTATTCAAAATATTGATTTTGGCTGAATGGGCAGTCAGTAAAATGCATTATGTACTTCCCTTAGTAATTCTACTATGTTTGGTATTCTCTGTGACCTAGATACAATTATGCCAAAAAGAAAAGAATAAAGGTAATTCTATCTGACTGCATCTTGGAGAGCTGCCCATAATAATATTATCTTCATTACCTACAGTACCAAGAGTGCCTTAAGTTTTGGGTTTGGGAATTGGTAAAGTGCTAATCTTACATTATTGGATCTGAAGTTGAACTGGTGTTGAGATGAAATATTGAACTGTTTCCTTTAAAAATAGGACATTTATATAGTGCATCCATTTCTCTTGAAATAAAGCCTGTACTGTTTGAAGTTCTCACTTGTTCCTACAGCCCTAATGTGAACTACAGATATCCAGTTGACCATTAGATCACAGCAAAGAGACAAAGAAAACCCTAACTCTTTGCTGCTGTCTAGTGATCAGATTTGTTGTACCTGTTCCTTCATTTCTAATAATCTCCAATAATGCTAACAAGCTAGAACATTCAAATGAACAAAAACGGTATCAGTGTAGGGCTAACGAAGGCACCTTTCTGCTACTTCCACAATGCCCTGAGGGATATGAGAATTCAGTAACAATGATGACCAAACACATCCAGAAACACCCATTGTTGGAGGAAGGTACCTCCTTTTTTCAAGGGGATGAAAAAAAATGAAAATGTAGGATTGTTTTGCCTAAGGCGAGGAGGTGGGGAATACCTAACTGTTATCAACACATTGAATAGTTTCCTAACAACACAGCTTGCTGAAGGATACCTTTTATTAAGATATGGCTATCAGCAACAAACAGGGTTTTTCCAAAATAGGCAAGAATTCCAGGTCTTATATTGTGAAATAATGTAGACCTTCCTTTGGGAAGGGAAAAGGGAGCAATGAACTGAAGTAGAAAGATTACTCATTCCTGGGAAAGAGGAAAGTGTGAGAAAGAAGCTCAAAATGACCCCACTGATGTTGTTTTGTATAAGACATGGTAGAGAAAAACTCTGACAGACTTTCAAGATCTGGTAATGCTACCCTACAACAATAAAGAGCATTTCTGGAATCTCTGATGCTTCTGTTTCTTGACTTGGCCTACTTCAAATGTTTAACACATATATAGGAAAGGCCTCATTCAAAGCATGAGTCGAAGTGAGGTTGGCTTCATCCCTGTTAATTTTCCAGAAGTCCCTCAATACTTGGTTATGCCATCAGGCCTGGAGGCCCCAAGGAACCAATGAGTTGCTGAAATGGCTTCATGCTGTTAATATCTGCTGCTCTCTCTTTGCCTTTTAATCACATTCTTTTTTTTTAAAATTCTCTGGATTTGTTAATTGTTTTTATATCACTGTTTTATACTTCTTTACTGTATGCCACCCAGTCATTTTTTTGTGAGATGGGTGGCCATATGATAAATAAATAAATAAATATTAGGTGACAAGATAACAAGGGCTGATCTTTTCAAAGAATGAATTAAACTGTAATTTCAAGAGTTAATCTTGAATTTCTTGCATCATTCCCATTACTGTGGCACTACATTTCAGTGGACAAAAGAATTGGGGAGGAAAACAGACACTGATATGGGATGCAGAGACAAATAGGAGAATGAATATGTTGACCTTAGGCCTCTCAGAGTCTTAAAAACGCCTTGGATATGAGAGTAATCTAGCCTGTTTTGGGTCCTGTGGAGCAATGTTCTTCTCCATCACTCCAAATCAATGGAATGGTTTATTGAGAACATGGAATTGAGAACATGAAGAATAGAGAGTGGAAAATCTAATATGTTGAATATTTGCAGGGATGCAGTAAGGCATACAGTAAGTTAACAAAGGGAACTTATTGATTCAGGAAAAGAAACTGTGCCTCAGAGACTTATCTAAATCCCAGAAAGATGCAGCTTGGGAAAACTTGCTTCTTAAACCACCATACATTCTGCAAATGAAACAAAACCCCAAAGGGTTGAGATAACAAAATGATCTGTAGAATATAAATGTTTAGATGGTTAAGATAGATACAGAGTAACATCAATGGAGCTTTGCCAGGGGAGGCACTTCCTCTATTGTATTTGCTATAAATACCTCTGCCTACAATTGGGGCATTAAAAGGAGTGATGCTAATTTGCTTGAATATTTGTAAGGCCATAGTATCAGAGGATTATCAAGTTTCTAAATCAGGTTTCAACTGCAGGGAGAACTGCAATTACTGTAATTATGAGCTGCAGATAAATGCCACATTTTCATTTAAATAGTTCAAACTCACTAAGGTAATCTGCATGCATAATTCGACCACATAAACACCTGTATTTGTTTCTGATTAACTGAGAACAGTGATTACACACACACACACACACACACAAACACACACACACATTGTGTGTGTGTGTGTATACGTATGTATTTATTTATTTATTGGTCAAATTTGTCACCACCCATCTCCTCCAAGCAGAGGAACTCTGGGCAGTTTACAATATAAAACAATAAATACACAATCAAATTTCAATATAAAACTCATTATAAACAATTTCTCAGAGCTACCAAATATAACAAATATATACTGTATATTATATATATATATATATATATATATATATATATATATATATATATATCTTATGGCATATGTGTGTATGTGTGTGGAAGTGTACATAGAGATAGATAGGCTGGAAAAATGTACCTTGTGTATCATACTACATTACAGAATGTCCCTTTGTACAACAATCATGAACTGGAAGGAGGAGGAGGAGGAAAAAAATGAAACTAAGCTTAAATTATGGTTGAAATCCCACATGGTACGAATTTGATTAAATAGTGAAGTACCACTTCTCCCCCTTTTTCTTTCCATTTAAGCATTTTTTTCCCTAAAAACCAAATATTTTTATTGATCCATTTTCAGACATACATACATAAAATAATATAAAATAAAAATAAGCATTTTACCATATCCAAAAGTTAAGGAAAGAAAACTGTAAACAAGAAAATACATATGAACACAGACAAAAAAACCCTGTAATATATATCCCAAGTTCACCTGATTTTTTAAATCTCTAAAAAGAAAAAAACTTAACTTAACCAAGCCTGTTCAACGTTTTTCCCCAAACTAACAAACTTAAGTCACAATGTTGGGCATGGAAATACCAATTGGTCCCCTAAAATTAACCAAATATATAATTTTCTCAAAAACTGCTAAATCACACATCGTTGAAATCCAGTCTTTATGTCCAGAATTACAGTATTTTTCCATCTCCTAGGGATTATTCTTTTTGCTATTGTTAGAGCACAGAAGAAAAAAAAACACCTTTGTTAAATTCCAAGTTGGCATATAATTCAGTATAATATACATACCTTTAAAAAACAGAGTTTTCTCGATAACTCTATCATGGCCAAAGTAGGCCACTCTCCATGGCTTAGCCCAATATGCACAAAGATGGAAGACTATAGAATAATGGAGGAATGGATTGTGAAGATGGCTGAGTTTGCAGAAATGGCTAAATTGAATTGTTTGATCAAGGAAGGAACTACAACTACTTTTATAAATGCCTGGAAACCCTTTATAGACTTTTTGCTGAGAATCGATAAAAATCAACTGCTGATTTCAGGTTTTATTGATTAAAAAGGTTTGTTTGTGGGAAGGGAACTAAGATATGCAATATAGCAGGGTGGGGATGGTAATTACTATGTTTCTAACAGCTGCAAAGAAGATCGGAAGTCATTTCTTTAGATAGCTTCCTTTTTCTCACTTTTGTGTTATTCTTCACTTTTTACTTTACCGTTTTATAATCTTTTTTTTTTCTTTTTCTGTTTCTTCTTCTATGTTTCTGTAGTTTTTTAAATCTTTGGAAAACCTTATTTTAATAAAACGTATTTTTTTTTAAAAAAAAAAAGATTAGTTATTCAAATCAAATCTTTATTATGGTCATAGACCAGTATAAGGAGGGTCGGGTACAGTCAGTTAAAAAATGTAGAAGATACACCAGAGTCTAAAAAAATTATCAAAGGCTACAAGATGTAAAAATATGTATTAAAACGGAAAGTATACAGTATATAAAAACAAGAGTCTAAAAGAATCTAAAAGGAGGGATAGGAGCATTAGATGGGTGTAGGGGAGCATAAGACTATATCTGTCAAATTACCCAGCACTCTAGTATGGTGAACTAGATGCTCATTAAGTCTAGTTTATGGCACCAGTCACCATCTGGTGAATTTTAAGCGCTGCTGCACAGAATCTGGCAACACTGTATGGTGTAGTAGGGTTGAAAGCAGCAGGGAGGTGTAAAATTGTCCTGTGCACCCTGGGCATTGATGCAGTAACAGTGAGATGAGGCTAGTATGAATGCCAGTAGGTGTCCTTGAAAGTATTGCGACATCGTCTGCATAGAGTCATTAAATACTTATCTACTTCCCTGAACAACTTTTTTGAACTTCCCCAAAGTCACTTCCTCCTCCTCCTCCTCTTTTAAAAATATTGTAATAATAAAAGAGCTTATAATCAAATGCCACCCCCAGGGTCACTTGCAACAGGGATAATTTGATATTATTTAGTTATCAGAGCCTTTGTATTGCAGTGGTTAAGGTACTAGACTATGATTGAGGAGACTCAGGTTAAAGTCCACCTCCACCATGGTGGCTCACTGGGACACTTTAATCTCTTAGCTTGACCTGCCCGGGGAGGGGGATAAATAATAAAGGCAGGAAAACTATATACATCCTGCAGGTAAGATGGGATATAAGCCAATAAATAAATAAATATTCAAGGTGCATGTTATTGGCACTGTTTCCTACGCCTTCACTCACAAGTGTGTGCAAACTGACATTTAAACAGGTATCACAAATGCAAAACCTGGTAGGGCAGCAGTTCTTCTGCAGCCCCTTGAATGGGTAGAGCCAACATTTGTTCCTGAAATGTCTCTAAATCAATATCAGTATCGGCATTGGCATTGGCAGCTTTCTAACTTTTCTGTTGGAACAATGATTTAACTGTACTGATTTCTTTACTGAGATCATTCCCCCAGATTGCCTCTTGGAGCTAGTTTAAAACTGCAGTTGGATGTCTTGTGCTATTATCTTATAAATTTTAAGAAATCTCCTTGATTAACCAAACCTATATAACCCATTTTAGCAGACTAAATAGCCTTCTCTTTCAAAAGAAACCACACAGCTCTTTCGTCTTTTTTACAAAGCATTCACAGCATGATCCATTTGTCTAGTCACTGCACCAGCCTCTTAAGCCTAAAAGGTGTAATCTTCAAACAGCTAACAAATCTCCCCAAAGCATTAACAATAAAGAGCAGGCTTGAACAATTTTGACTGTTCAAGTCCCACTTTTAGTTTTTCCTCAACTATTGAAATTACTTTTCTCTTTTAAAAATGCTCCAGGATCATTTTTTTTTGGTGAAAGGAAGAATTCAAATTTCATAAATAAACATCTCAAAAGGATATACAACAGCTATGTGTACCACAGCCTTTTAAAAAAATATTTTGTTGTTGTTCTTGTTTGTTAGTTTGAACTGAGCCTCTATTTTAAGGTTATTTTGTTTATGCATTCCATCTGGCTTTCATTAATAAATGAAAAAGTAAACAGAAAAGAGCAAATTGATAGTAAACACTGAATGCAACATCACCAAATGTTTCAGAAAAAGTGATAACAATTATTGGTGATTGTCTAATCTCCTCCTGAATATTTTAGCCATTTTTCTGTATAATAGCTAGTACCACATCACCCCAATGTGTCTTCTCTCCCTGCCATTTACAACATTAGCATTCCCAAGTGAGCAGAACAAGAGGACAGAGAGACAGAACACAAGATGTGTTAGACTGTAAAATCTAACTTTAAAAGGTCTTAATGAAGAGTATCATAGCTTGCACTATCTGGTGTCTGGAATTTTGCTTCCTCAAATCCTCCAACGGTCCAACTGTTGTCTCTTTTCCTAACACTGTCATTGTCTCTGTGTTTCGCTTCCAGAGGACACAGATGGATACCTTTTTTCAAAATCATTTTAATGGAAGTTCTTACAATTGCCTTTCTTCAATTTGGGGTCATAAAATTGTTGGACTTCAGTGTCAAAAGGAATCACTGAGGCTTTCAAAAAAAGTCCACTGCTCAACACGGGGATCTCACAACTACAAAAATGCTGACATATGATCATCTAACATCTGTTTCGTATCTCCAGTGAAGAAGTCCCGCTCACCTCTTGAGGCAATTTGTCTAACAGTTAAGACAATTTTCTCACTGCTTAGTCAGAACCTGTAGCCTTGCAATGGACATTTGCCATGATAGCCCTTTGGATATTTAAAGACAGGTCTCATGCTGCACTTCTTCCCTCCATGTTTAACCATCCTGGTCCTCCAGAAGTTGAGCAACTTTGTGAAATTGAGAGATAAAAGAAATGGTGAGTTTGAATGCTTATTCAGAATATACCTTGGTTGCCTGCAAAAACATTTCACTAAATTAGATATGTGATTCCAGGGAGAGTCAAAATTTCACATTGCTTTGGTGCCATTACCGCTATAAAAGTAGGTCCAAAAAGGAATTCATATTTCTGCTTGTTCATATTCACAGTGGGATTGTACTACTTGCATTCTAGTTATCCTTCTTCTATTGGCCCCAACTCTGTAGTAAATCATACTAGACTAGGCAACACACTGAGACAGGGCTTCAACAGGAATGTCATTTGAAGCAGAATTTTCTTAAAATTTCTTAAAACGTTTGGGACCAAGATCAAGGTTCTACTACTTATGGGTTCCACCACTTATGGGTTCCACTTATGGGTTCTACCACTAATGGCTATCAATTTAAACTTCACGGTAATCCAATCAGGTCCATTAATTTCTTGGTCCTCATTGTCCACAACATCATTGGCCCAAGCCCACTTCAAACCTGCCTGTGATATCCTTTTCTTGCTTTCTTCAGCAGCATATTAATGACATGATCATGTACGATATCACTCATAATACTGCAACTTTGCCAGAACCATGAAACTCAAAGACAGAAAGGAGAACACTGCAAAGAACAGCAGGAAAAGGAAGTGTGCATAAAAACAGTATCTCAAATCAATGTAAACAGAAGGTTCATTGGGACTGTGTTCAAAAATGGGAAAGAAAACAGACAAGGAAATAGGAGTAAGCCTTATGCATTGTCGCCAATCATCATTTTCAGCAGACCTTTGGTACACTAACCCTAAGCCTTCTTCAGGAAGAAAACTCCATTGAACATAATACAATACAATACAGTACAGTACAGTACAATACAATACAATACAATACAATACAATACAATACAATACAATACAATACAATACAATACATATATAAACAGGCAAATAAATATTCCCTATACCTTTCTATTGCACAGCTATATAATGAAGGCCTCTTCCATTTTAACTGCTTACAAAGCATCTCAGGAAGCATAGATTTTGACAGTGAATTTGAAGCACCAAACAGCTTTTTTATGGAACTTGAGGACAGGGAGTGCTCTTCAAGCCAGGCATGTTCTCCTTTTTAATGGAGGAGATGTCATCTCCCTGCCTTGGCTCTTAATTTCTGAGAGAGTAGGATGTGACTTGGCCATAGGAAGAGGTTTATGCACATTAGTTTTCCTTCTCAGATCACCTACAGCTGACCTAGCAAAATGAGGAACAGACACAACTCAGAGCAGTAGATTTTATGCAGCGTTGGCTTGACTCCTCTTTGAAAGCATTTTGGCAAGATCACAATGAATGTCTGAAACCTCTTTGCATTTTAATTGTAGACTTGGGCCATTTCAAAGCAACTCTTGAAAATCAGGCCTATAATTGTTACCCTCACCCAAGTGGCAGCCCCTAGCCGACTTTGGCTGAACTTGAAAAATGCTAAGCAGGGTTGTACCTCGTTGGTAACTGGATGGGAGACCATTAGGACACCCCACATCTTGTAGAATAGACAACAAAGTTGCAAAGATCCCCAAGTAGCAAACCAGTTCCATACTGGTGCCAAGAAAGCAATATGGACTTGCTTGATTCAAAGAAGATTCCCCTTACTGCTAGAAGCACAGTGCAAACATATAACTGAAGTTTGGATTCCCATAGCTCCCTCACCAGCCTGTGTTAATGGCAAGCAATCAGAAAGCAAAATGGTTCTAGAAAAGCCCTGGAATGCCCAAACAATGGTTTGAAAGGGAGAATATTCCCAATTATCAATAAATAATAGCTAACCAATATTGCAATTTTATGGAAAATGGGCACTTGGGAGCAGGATATAAATAAAGAGTTGTTACCAAAGCAGCTGGTTGGGTGATTAGCATGCATATAGAGATATAATCTCTGTAGCCCATAAGGGCCAGGAAGCATCTGGGGACTTTCAGTAGACCTCAAGGAATGTCATCCAATCTAATGGGAAGGAAGTAGAAGTCTCCCTTCTAGAAACAAAATCAGCAGATAAAGCATATGTTTAACAGCCTTGCAAAGCTCCACCAATACCACAGAGAAGACGGAATTGGAAAGTACAACTGGTAGGAAAGGATTTGGGAAGGAAACTTAACACTGCATTACTGTTGGAGGCTTTCTCGTAATTAGTATCAGTCAGTCCTCCTGAAGCTAGTGAGATTTGTTCCTGTGAAAGCATATTTAGGAGCTCGTCAAATCCTATCCAACACCATAGTGGAGCCCTAGAGAAACTTCTCCTGACTTTAGGCTTTATAATATTCAGTTCTGAAATCAGATCTTATTATGTTGATCCTTAAGAATTGCTTTCTGTATTCTGTGTGGGCCATGTTATTGTTTTGTTATTTCTTAAACACACCTAATGCAATTTCAGATCCAACGAAGAAAGCATTTGCATCCTCTCAGTATTATACAACTCATGTTCAGAACACCACATCATGATTGTAAACATTGGATTATCTTATCTCCTAATTAATTTGGCACTGAACAGACATAGTTGATCAAATATGCTGTAGGAGCTAAAGTAGATATTCATTAGTCTGTTGCTAGAATGTTGACTGTGATATTCCACATTTGAATTTGCATGTTGAAAGTCTAATTTCAATCTGAAAGGCTCAAATCTTCATTGTTTTGACTAGTATCAGATATGAAACATGTCACCTGCCAAAGATTAGATGCTAGTTGTTGTCAGATACTATATCAGTCATCAACTAAAGTTAAATATTGAATATGGCCATATGTCAGCTCTCATCTGCTCTCATCTGTCATCAGACATTCAAACCATATATGTCCATTATTAAATAGTCAGTTTATAACACAGCACTATCTGTGTTTCCTTGAAGAGAAGTCCCATAGAATTCAATGGGATTGATATCTAGTTATGGTAATGATACCTAGTATTTGGCAAATACTTCAGTATTTACCAAATAAACAAAATTACAGAGGGTAATTTAAAGAACAATTATGTTTGAGTTGTCCTTATGGACTATTATAGCCCACTCTTCACTCATCCATTTTTGTATGATAACAAAAATTGTATCCAATTCAGAAGCTTCTTTACACTGAAATATCATCATATGAAATCTGCAGTTATTTCTCTTGTTTTCAATGTTGGTGTGCCCACTCATGCATATTATATTTCCTATCATCCATGTTCATTCTCCATACTGATTGAGATTAAGGAGAAACATCATTCTCTACAGTTTTGAGGAAGTCAAGTTGAAGAACTATCACTGAAACTTCAGCAGATCCAGAATAGGTCAGCTATACCCATTACCAGTGTTTCCTACAAGAAGGAGGTAGCATTACAATATTCCTACAGTGGCTGGGCTCTGGTATCTTCCTCTCTGGATCACTGTACATGTTCTATGCAGGACTTGAAGATGACTTGAAAGTTGCAGCTAATGTGGAATGTAGGATCAAGACTGATCTGAAATATGTTCCAAAAACCGCATGATATCAGTCCAGAAAGAATTGCACCAGCTACCTGTAAGTTACCAATGGATGTTAAGGTTTTAGTAGTTGCACTTAATGATATTAATTGTTTAGGATGCCAAGTGTTTGACAGCTGAGAGATGCATCTTATGTGAGATACAAAAGCAGGCCTCCTATATCACTACCATCTTCTTCTTCTTCATCATCATCAGCAGCAGCAGCAGCAGCAGCAGCATGTTATTCAAGTACAAATCATAACAATAGAAAATGACACTTATTAACTGTATTCAAAGCTTTTCAAAAAAGCTGCCTACCTAAAAAGACTAAATAATACCAACAAAACATAAAAAAGGAAAGGAATTTTTAACATATATAATACTATAATATTACTTTTCTACATTTCAGGCCCTTCTCTATTGTAACTTGCTCAGTTTTGGAATGCCTGGAAGCCAAGCCAGCATCAGTTTTATCTCCTTGTTGACATCAAGTGAAAATCCAGGTTTTAACTCTCACATTGGACTTTCACCTAGTGGCCGTAGCCAGTCTATGCCCTTTGTCCCTTGAATTCTACTCTTTCAGTAATATGGTCATTATTAGAGTGTGATTTAAAGTAGTGCATTATTATTTTGCTCAGTTTTATTGTTTTATCTTGCTTTTTAAGGCCTGTAAACTGCCACAGTGAAGGTGAATACTTAGTTACTAAAACAGATAATCATTCCCTCTTCCTAATAATTTAAGTTTGATGCTGGTTACTGGTTTATTTCCAGATATTTCAGAGTCTGTTAAACCTATAGACTCTGGATTTTGGACACTGAAAAAAGTTTTTTGACTTATATGTATAACTTCCCACTTTTTTCTGAAGTCAGTCCCATGATAAGTGCCCTTGAGCCTCAGCCTATCAAAAGTATAATTATTCTCAACAACTAGTAGAGTTTTTTCAATGGTGGGAGGTTTTTCCCTGCTTTAGAATTAATTTAAGTTATTAAGGCCTTCTTGTTTGAACTTCACTGTGACTGGCAGATGATTTAGAGATCAAAGGTTTTCTACTGTTGAATGAAAATTATTAGTTTCCATTTATCTAAATTCTTCAAATAGAGAAAATTCCCCTCTCCCACATACACACTTTTTAAAATGCAATCTTTTATTTTAAATAGGTACATTTTCTCCACTGAAGGAATTCAGTTACAGTGAAAAATAAGCTATATGGTCTTTGAAGAAAATACATTTCCTTAAATACATCCATACATACATACATAGGATGAAATATAGATTAAAAACATATTCTGATTCTGGACTCTGAATTATTTACAGTTTTAGGCTACTATCTTATGGATTCATTCCCTGGAGTAAACCCAATTAACATAACAGGCTTTACTTCTCAGTAAATACACAAAGGAATGCAGGGCTATAAAATTATATTATTTATTTTTATTTTATTTATCAAATTTCTCTGCTGCCCATCTCGTACATAATGATTCTGGGCAGCTCTGTTAATGACACATTCTATATTCACTTGTGAAAGGTGAAAGGTCCCCTGTGCAAGCACCGAATCATGTCTGACCCTTTGGGGGGACGCCATTTTTGCAACGTTTTCTTGGCAGACTATAGAGCAGGGTGGTTTGCCACTGCCTTCCCCAGTCATCACCTTCCCCAGCAAGCCGGGTGCTCATTTTACCAACCTTGGAAGGATGGAAGGCTGAGTCGACCTGAGCCGGCTACCCAAGAATCCAGCTTCCATTGAGATTGAACTCGGGTTGTGGGGAGGGTTTCGGTTGCAGGTAAGTAAATATTCACTTACCTGGCATAAATCCCATTCAGTTTAGAAGGGTTTCTGAGTATTTTTTTTTTCTTCATCAACTTCCAAGCTTTTCACCATGTGATAGAGGGCAGAATTTCAAAAAGGGACATATTTCTGTTTACCTCATAGGAGGAAAAAAGCAGTATTATATAGGCTTTTTTGAGAAAGGACAGAAAGAGAGATTGATAGTGACCAGATTAGATATTTTCATTAAAGGACTAGGAAAAAAAATGCAGGAACCTATTTCCTTTTCTGTTGGTCACAACTATGCAATTTCCACTTCCAGAGATAATATGCATCATTATCAGAAGTTAGTTAATACAGCTACTAACATCATCATAATCATAACTGGTCTCTGACTGCTGCTGAAGCTGTTCTTAACTGCAGTTAAGAACAAAGCCCCCTTTATATGTGATCTGATCACTGAAGAGGGGGCAGACCTGGCGTGTATTACCAAGACCTGGATGGGACCTGAAGGGGGGAGTCCCCCTTTCGGAAATGTGCCCAGCCAGGTTCACAGTATGGCACCAGCTGAGACCCCATGGCAGGGGCGAGGGGTGGCTGCTGTCATCCAAGAGTCTCTAGTGGCCTTCAGGGGCTCTGTTCCACAAGTGGCCGGCTGTGAGACCCTGTTCTTCAAGTTGGGCTCCCAAGAAAAGTTGGGAGTGTTGCTGCTGTACCAGCCTCCCTGCTGTGTAGCAACCTCCCTGCCTGAGCTGCTGGAGGCCATCTCGGGGTTGGCAGTGGAGTTCCCCAGGCTTATGGTTCTGGGGGACTTCAACCTGCCGTCCCTGAGGTGTGCCTTGGAGGCAGCTCGGGAGTTCATGGCTACCATTGCAGCCATGGGCCTGTCTCAGATTATTCAGGACCCGACTCAAGACAGTGGCCTCAACCCAGACTTGGTTTTCTTGTCGGAGCAGTGGCAATGTGATCTGAGGGAGGAGTTACACCTATCCCCATTGTCATGGTCAGATCACGCCCTGGGGAAGGTGGTTGAGGAAGTGGTGGCTTTGCAGCTCCAGAGGGTTCTGGATGAAACGAATGATCTTGACCCCTTTCAGTCAGGTTTCAGGCCCAGATATGGGACAGAAACAACATTGGTCGCATTTATGGATGATCTCTGGCAGGAGCGGGATGGTGGCAGTGCATCCATCCTTGCTCTTCTTGACCTCTCAGTGGCTTTCAATACCATCAACCTTGGTATCCTTTTGGGTCAGCTCAGGGAGTTGGGGGTGGGCAGCGTGGTCCTGAGCTGGTTTACCTTCTTCCTCCAGGGCCAGTCCCAATTGGTGGTGAAAGGAAGTGAGAGGTCCAACCCTTGGCCCTTCCTTTGTGGGATGCTGCAGGGTTCGGTTCTCTCTTTACCCCTTTTCAACATCTATATGAAACTACTGGGTGAGATCATCCATCACCACGGGATGAAGTATCATCAATATGTTGATGATACTCAGTTGTACATCTCCATCCCAGGTGAGGTAAGTGATGCTCTGACTGCCCTCTCGTGGTGTCTGGGGGCTGTAGGGGTCTCAATGGGGAACAACAGGCTTCAGCTGAAGCCTGGTAAGACAGAATGGCTGTGGGTTTATGGCTTTTCTGTATCTGGGACTTTGTCATCTTTGGTTCTGGATGGGGTTGCACTGCCCCAGACAGACCCAGTGCATAATCTGGGGGTCCTCCTGGACTCATGGCTCCTGCTCAAAGAGCAGGCAGCAGCCGTGGCCAGGAGAGCCTTTGCACAGCTTCATGCTGTGTGCCAGTTACACCCCTTCCTGGAGTGAGAGGCCTTTCGAACAGTCACTCATGCCCTTGTTACCTCCCATATAGACTACTGCAATGCTCTCTTTATGGGGCTACACTTGAAGAATATCCGGAAGCTACAGCTGATCCAGAATGCAGCCATGCAGGTTATTTTTGGTGCCCTAGGTCAGCACACATAACACCTCTACTGCGCAAGCTGCACTGGGTGCCAGTTTGCTTCCAGCTCCAATTCAAGGTATTGGTTATCACCTTTAAAGCCCTACATGGCATGGGGCCAGGCTACCTGAGGGACTGCCTCTTCCCCATTACATCAATCCATCCCACCCAATCATGCAGAGAGGGCATGTTGCAGGCCCTGTCTACAAGAGAATTTCATTTGGTGGGATCCAGGAGGTGGGCCTTCTCTGCAGTAGCTCCCACCCTGGGGAACATGCTGCCCCTGGAGGTGAGGTTAGCTCCATCGCTCCTGGCCTTCTGGAGGAACCTGAAGGCTTGGTTCTGCCATCTTGTTTGGGGTGGAGAAGGGAGTAGCTCTGCTTGGGGATGGCTGGCACCTTAGAACGCTCCTCACATACATGGACTGTGTTAGATCTTGCCACTTGGACTTTATTTTTACTCTTATCTTTATAGTTATTTATTAATGGTGTTTATATTTTTTATACTGTCATGTTCACTGTTTCAATGTGCACTGTACATCGTAATGTTTCACATGCCATGGCGCTGACGCGCGTTTCTGTTTGGGAGGGAGCTGCTGCGAGACCTTGTGCCAAGCTCTGTATGTGGAATCGGTACAATGGAATGTGTTTGGGTTATGTGCTCTGTTCAAGGCCTTTTCCCGCAGACCATCAGAAACCATTAGGAGCACCTGGGATTGTGGACTTGAGAAGATTCTACGGGGGGAGGGATTTCATTTGCACCGAGGGCTTTTAGTTTGAATTTGGCATGCTTTCATCGTTCTCAGCTTTCTCTGTGATCCTGCATATTATTCTTTAATAAATCAGATATCTTTGAATTTCTGCTCATGAGTCTGATGGTGTTTTAGAATAGGCAACCATTACATATACATTGCCTTTTATTTTATATTTATTGTTTTTATTGATTACTTTTGTTGTAAACTGCCCAGAAACCCTCTGGTGGGAGAAGATGGGCAGTGACAAATTTGATGAATAAATAATTATGCAGCATTGAGATTCAAGGCTAAAGTGCTTTGGAGCACACAAGGTAAACACAACATCTATCTGCAACTCCTTAAACCAATTTGAATGGCAACTATAAAGGCAACCACACAGTCCTTGAGAAAGGTGTGTCTGCTTTAAGGAATCACAGGTAGCTGCTTCATTTACAACATCCTATATTCCAATTATCTTTGTGCCTTTGAATTCCAAGCACTGCACAGCCCTAATAATGATAGTTTTACAACTTGTTCACAGATTAATACAAGAGCATAGAATCTACCTTAAATCTTACATTTAAATTGTCTGCAGTAAATAAATCAAGTGATGCCAACGTTAATTTTAAAAAATGCCAAAGATAGTTACAGTGTATAATATTCTCAGATTTCCTGGTCTGTTTAGTTTCCAGGTAGCCTGAGTGGTTGATGTGTGTCATGAAGCCTTCTGCTGTTAATATCTCTCTCTCTCTCCCTCTCTCTCTCTCTCCAAATGTTTGTTTCCTTTTCCCCATGCACCATCTGTTTCCTTGCCTTCACAACATGTCCTTGCAGCATTCAAAGCTTAAATGCTGAACCCCAAAAAGCAAGGAAACCAAGAAGCGAAGATTTAAAAACATAAGGAGTTTCTTGTTTCTTTGAAGGGTCCCCGTAGAGGCATGTGTAAGAGAGCTCCCCAATGGAGAACTTCATCAGAAAGGCCTCCTCCATTTCAAAGCTCTCTCTGCAAACATAAACAGGCGGAACACATGACATTCTTTCTTCAGTGACAGATGAAAATCATGGCTGAAAACAAAAAGAAGATACATATTTGACTAAGGGAACTAAATCATAAGTAAGCAGCTGAATGTACACTAAAATGTAGCCAAAGAAGTCATAGCTGTTCAACAAGACTTAAAGTATTTTCTCCCTGGCATTGAATTCTAGTCCAAGCATGTCATGGCAACTTCTTTTTTACTGATGGGTCTTCATGATTATTCCTTTATTGGATCCCTAGCCCATACCTGCGGCCTCCTTAAGTTATCCTTAGCTATACAGGTGTTAACATAGTCTTTTCCCTGTCATCTCTGCATAGGTTTTGTTAAGCATACAATCTGCCACATTTCACTAACCACTCTTTAGGCTGTGGCATGAACAAGAGGCCTTAGCCCAGCATCTGCTGTCCATTAGAGATTGGTGGAGCCATACCTCTCCTCCAAGTCCTCAGAGACCTGGGTCAGCTTGAACAGCAACTGATCAGCAGTGGAGATAGATAGGTGGGGTTGGATGGGGAGGTATGTGACAGAGAAGCATGGAGAAGCATGAGCTCTCTTTCATGCTTCAGGTTCAACTCTTCTGTACCTGGTAGCTGAGAGTTGGGCTCCATATGTACACCAATTTACAGTATTCTGGAATAGCACTAAAAGGAGCTCAACTATCAATAGGTATTACCTGTGAATGCACCCGCATAAAATATTTGCATAAAAAGAGCACATTTTGACACATGGCTAAACCTGCTGGTCGAACCATCTGCTAAAACTCAGTTCCCCCTGGCTGCAGCAATATTACCCACTAAGGAGAGTGTCTCCTGGATGTTTTCCCTCTGGCTGTTGGCATTTGGTGGAAGGCACAGAAGACAAAGTGGGTGAATCCACCAATCCTGTATTTAATGTGCTCTGTACACCATAAGTTAGTTCAGCGACTTTTGCTGGCATTCTGCATGTGACACGATAGGGATTACTAGAGCAGGGAGGGTAACAAATTTTATGCTATTAAAGTTTTCTACTTGGTCAGGGATTGGCAGATAGCACTTTAACTCAATGGTAAGGAAAAGCCCTTAGACAGTGACTTTAAGACAAATTACATCCAATTCCCATTTACTATATTTTGGCTGTAATCCCATACCCAACCATACCATAATAACAGCCAATGAAACAAAAAAGATTATCCCCTTTGTCATGATTCAAAACAATCCAAAAGGAGGGATGTCCTTAATCGAGATCCAAACCTATGAATGTATAATTCAGTTCAATCATTAATGATAAATGGAAACCAGGTCAAGTGATGGATTATTAGAAAATAATTTCTCTTTTGGTTTCATAGAATCATAAGGTGCAGGAGACTACATTCTAATCCAATGCCCTGCCCAAGTCAGGAATCCTCAGACCTTCCCAGACAAATGGTTGCACAAAGTTTGTTTGAAAACTTCCAATGATGGAGGATCCACACCTTCAGGAGTCAGGCAATTCCACTGTTTAATAGGTCTCCCCTTAGCTTTCTCTTCTTCTTTATACCTAATTCTTTCTTCATAGGGCTTAGCTTCCAAGCCCCGCACCATCTTTGTCATTCTTCTCTGCACACTTTCCAATTTCTCAGCATTCTTCTTCTATGATTTTGTGGTGACCAAAACCAGACACAGTATTCCAGGTGTGTCTGACCAGTGCAGCATAGACTGGAATGATCACTTCCTGTGATCTCAACATCTGTGGATCCAACCCAAGGTTGAACTGGCTTTTTTGATAGATGCATCACGTTGCCAGCTCATATCTACAACAACACCTAGTTCTTTTTAGAAGTAGTACTGCCAATCCAGGTACCACCTGTCTTGTACCTGTGCATCCATTTCTTCCTACCTAAGGGCAGAATCTTACCTTTCTCACAAGTGAATTGCATATTGCTGGATAAGGCTCAATGCCCATCAATATCCTTTTGAATCTTGAGCCTTTCTTCTAAGGTGTTAGCAATTTCCCTCACCCTCCAAGCTTTCTGTCATTTGCAGATTTGCTGAGCATCCCTTCTAGCCTCTTATCTATTTTTTTAATTTCTATCTAAATTAATTTTTAATTTTTTTTAATCTGTTCAATCATGTCCAATTCTTGGAGACTGCCTGGACAAGTTCCTGCAGTTTTCTTGGCAAGGTTTTTCAGAAGTGGCTTGCTATGGCCTTCTTCCTAGGGCTGAGAGACCGACTGGCCCAAAGTCTCCCAGCTGGCTTTGTGACTAAAGTGGGACTAGAACTCACTAGCAATTCCTAGTTCTAAGAAGAAAAAGATGACATTAACACAGATTTTCAATTGTCTTCCATATGACTTTGGCTACAACTTTCATTACTATTAACTACTAACTGGACTATTGATTCTGGGAACATGCTAAATTGGGGAAGATTGCCCAAACTGGGGGGGTGGGGGACGGGGGACGGGACTCATTTTATTTCAGCAAGCAATCCAATTAGATGAAAAAATAATTTTGAGGGACAGAAAGAGCATTTCTGCCTAGAAAGGAAATTAATAAGTATATTAGATAAATCTGAAATGTGCTTGTATTTTCTGAATATGAAAGAAGAGTGGATGTCTCTTCATATGCAAATCAATGGCAATTTAGCTAATGTTACTGAATGGGAACTCAAATACAGCAAAACACTACATGTATAATCCACTGAGGAATTATTTTAGACAATCCATTCTGATAAAAGGGAGATTGGCCCAACCAGCTGATTGGAATGTCATGAAAAGACAAGAGAATGTTAGCTATAGTGCTTACCATTACATTTTTTTTAAACTTCCAGGACTAGAAGGCAGGAATTTATCTCTGTCTAGACAGCACAATTACATAAACTTGAATACCTCCAATTCTCAAGGCTGGAAAAAGAAGGAACAAAGGTTCATTGACTGGAAACGGTGGAAGAAAAGAGGCCAAGGATTTAAACACAGAGGCTGACTCATTCAGGTGATGTAAATGCATGCCTTGATTCCTATGTTCTTCAGTAGGTAGTGCTTCTCCATATGCATGACTTCTTTTCTTGTCCGCAGTAAAGCAACTTCTCCATCTGTATCAAACTGGCATAGCTTCTTTTGGGGGAGATGGGCGGTGGCTCAATTTGATCAGTCAGTAAATAAAATAAATGTTACCGAATGCAGGGTTGAATTTCCCGATAACTGATACGTAGTGCATAGTGAAATCTGACAGAGAAGAACTTTTTAAATATTCTGCTTCAAGTTACACCTCAAATTATGCCTTTGGTTTGCTATTCTCTTCCACTCAAACCCGTCATTTTATTTCTAGACACATTTGTTGTCTTTATTGTGTACTTTGTCTTTATCTCCTAAATTATCATTCTTCATAACTGTTCCTTTTCCAAATCTAGACAGTGCCATCAATTACCTGAAGACCTCCTGCTCATGTAAATATCTACTATCTCTTGTTTTCTTCTTAGAGCTTCCCTTGCCTACAGTATTTCTAGTCTAGTTGGCATTTCTTCATTTTTTGCACGGTCCAAGCCACTAGGTTACCATGGTAATTGAGTACTTTCTTAAGTATCAGAAGGGTGAAGAGGTTGAACTTAATTGTCCTCAGTTTGGGTGTTAAAAAGCTGCATTGCCTGGGGGAGGGCAGCTTGCCTGGGCTTGTTTAGTTTCGCTTTTGTAGTTTTCTAGCACAGCATCTCTTCTCAGTCCCCTCTGAGCTCGTGTGAATGCACAGCTTGTAAATATCTTTTTGTGCTTTCTGTAAATACATTTATTTTGATAGAAATGCCTGGTGTGTGATTTTTCTGATCTCTTGGGCTAAATGCTTTCCAGCACTCTGACAGGTACAGAGAGTACATGCTTCCTAAACAAAAAGGCCAGAAAGTAGTAGACCAGTTGTCACTCTAATCCCTGCTACTCCAAACTCACTCCTTTGATGATACCTCCATGGCTCTAGAGAAGTCCCATTCTCCAAACCAGCAGCTAAGCACTGTCAGATTCTCAAACAATGGAAGTCATTTTTATTTTTTTATTTTTTTTGTGTGCCTTCGAATCAGTGTTGATTCCTAGCAGCTGCCTGGACAAGTCCCTGCAGTTTTCTTGGCAAGGTTTTTCAGAAGTGGCTTGCCATTGCCTCCTTCCCAGGGCTGAGAGAAAGTGACTGGCCCAAGTTCACCCAGCTGGCTTTGTACCTAAGGCAGGACTAGAACTCATGGTCTCCCAGTTTCTAGCCTGATGCCTTCACCACTACACCAAAATGTAAGTCAACATGAAGAAAGTAACTGGTATGATCTTGATCTCCATCAGAAATTTAGTTTGTGCAAGGGCAGCATTAGCAAAGTATCATTAGTCACAGGTCAAAGGATTAAGGAGGAATCCCAGAGCATCATTTTCTGAAACCACCTATCAGAAAGGAAGTCAGAAGAACTTCTAAAGTTGATTTCTCTTCAAAATCCATGTTTTTAGGTAAGGAGAATTGGCAGTGCTCCCTGCATTACAAAGCTGCCATTTATTGATTTACAATTTCACAAGTACTGATCAGCAGTCCAGTGGAGTATTTTATAGAGTTCAAGGAAAAGTATTTAACAGCAGGTATATTCGTGATAGTGGGCAGGAGTGGGGTAGGGGAATATACCAGCTACAGATCCATAAACCAGAATGGTTTATAAACTCTTAAAATAGAGTTTAAGAAGTAGCAAGTACTGTACATGGCAACCAAAATGTCTAGTAAAACTTTCAGAGTCCCAAACCTTTGCCAAGATAGTTCTTTAAGATCACCCTTGTGCTTTTCCTTCTGTGAATGAGTACAGCAGAAGGTATTATAATGAGTCTTAATCGTATTAATATTAAGCATTTGGCAGATATATTCTGTTGCATGCAAGCTCTTCCTATAAAGGTGAATTTACTTTGCATGTTGTTTAGTACCCCATTCTTTGGCATTTCCATCCATTCCAAAGATCTCTCTTTCATATTCATTACATCAACATTGTCATTTGAAATACCAAGGACGCCATCTGCTCTCCACCAACACTGACAAGTGCCCCATCTTTTTACATTACAGAAGATCTACTGGGGAAAGTGTTTCATTCATTCCTATGGGACAATGATGACCTTATGTAAGCTAGACTGGAAAGTTAAAGAAAAATCCTGAAAGAAGGCAAAGACAAAACACTTCCTTGTTGTTTTCAAGAGCAAAGATGTGTTTGTGGCAGTTGCCAAGAATTAAGAAAATTCAGAGATTTTATTTTCATTTTAATACATGGTTTCTCCCCCAAATCCTGATGCTTGATTTTTTTGCCTAATATTGAGATAAAGTTATAATTGGGAGAAAGCTAAGCAGGGTCAGATCTGGTTATAATTTGGATGGGGAGTTGAGAAAATATCCTGGAAGAAGACAACAGCAAACCACCTCTATACTGTTGCTAAAAAAAATTAAGTCACTTGAGCTAAAGGAAACTTTTAAAAAAGTCCTTGAGTTTCTCAAAAAATCTATATAGGGAACATTATTAGAAGAGCTTCCAAACTGTTCATTTCATGAATTATGACAAAAATAACATTTTTCATGACAGAACCCCATCATCAAGGGGTTCTTTCATCAAGCTTAGGGCTGATTTATATACATCCGCATGGGTGCCCATCACCTCAAAGCTTCAATGACCACATCAAGTACCACTCAAGTCCTTGGATGCCACCATGTATATGATGCTGTTTTCTGTTGTAGCTTATTGGATTTTATTAATTATTTTATTGTACAGGCAATGAAGTGGGCTGAGACAAATCAAGAGCAGAGGGGGGAGGATGGAAAACAAAGCATTACATGCAAACCAAGCTGAACAGGAGAGCTTTCTAAAGAAAAAGAAGGTCTTATGTCAACAGCCTTAGTGTGATACATAGGAAATGGATGAAGGAAGTACTAGGACCTGGTGTGCATAGGGTCCACATCTGTTCTTCAGCCAACCTCTGTCCTCTGGAATCAGCAGGACAGCTTGTTTCATCCCATCCTGAGTCAATTGTGTTTTCTCCTATCACCTGGAAGCAGAGCCAGTTTTTTTTTTTCTCCCGAGCTGGTCTGGAATGCTAGAGCTTTTCTCCATAACCTTTATTTGGACCTTTATTTCCTGAGTCACCAGGTTGCTTCCCTTGATCTAGATTTCAATGGGCTAAAGCCAACTACTTGTCACTGATTCAAGAACGGGTTAAAGTTAATTAAACTGAGAAGCAGGGAAAGGCTCCATATCTGTATCTTCCAACAAATTGAACTGATGTCTGTTTAGTTGCTTGATGTTTTGAATGTTCACATGTCCATTCTTTGTGCAAAGTAAGTCATTGTATTTACGTTATTTATACTAAGCTTATCCCATTCATAACTTATTAAAAAATAAACCGGAAAAAGTTCAAGGATCTTGATCTCCCTTCCTAAGCCTCTTTATTCTTAAATTTGGCTAGATCATCTTTCAAAGAGAAGACACCTTCACAGTGGATTTATTTCTTACAGCTTTCCAAACAAAGGGCAATACTCTGTCAACCGCTCCATGAAAACACTCTGCAACAAAATAGAAATATCATCTATGTACCACCCAGAGAAAATAATGTATTTTTTGTTGGAATTATCAGGGGTCAACTCAGCATTGTCTCATAAGCATAAGGGGGTCTGTCTAGTAAACACATCTCTATTGTGCTTGTGGGATGTCACATGGGTCACCTGATTTCCACTTCCTCCTCCTTCTTGGGCTTGGGGATTAACAATCACCATTACCCTTCTGGCAGACCTGCAAGCACGAGGTGCTGCAGAATGCAGCTCTGGTCCATTTTCATCTTGCTTGCACACAGGCATTTCTATTTCCATAGAAATGTCTACAAAAAACCCAATGATGATTAAGTGCTTTCTACTATGAATCTACCTTTATCCAGATCTACTAAATAAAAGTAAGCTATCTCTATTTTTCTTCATCTAACTACTGTCATGTTCACTGTTTCAATGTGCACTGTACATTGTAACGTTTCACATGCCATGGCGCCGATGTGCGTTTCTGTTTGGGAGGGAGCTGCTGTGAGACCTTGTGCCAAGCTCTATATGTGAAATCAGGACAATGGAATGTGTTTGGGTTATTTTCTCTGTTCAAGGCCTTTTCCCGCAGACCATCAGAAACCTTTAGGAGCACCTGGGATTGTGGACTTGAGAAGATTCTATGGGGGGAGGGATTTCATTTGCACCAAGGGTTTTTAGTTTGAATTTGGCGCGCTTTCATCATTCTCAGCTTTCACTGTGATCCTGCATACTATTCTTTAATAAATCAGATATCTTTGAATTCCTGCTCATGAGTCAGATAGTGTTTTAGAATAGGCAACCATTACAACTACTATGTGAAGACTGAATTTATTTCTGAACGTAATTAAGCTTAATGTGCAAGTTTCCTTTGGGTTCACACTTCTACTTTGCAAGATTGTTGTTAGCTGCTTGGAGTTCTTTTATTAACCTTTAAAGACTCCATCATTTTTCCCAAATGCATTGGTGTCTAGGTGTAAGATTATAGCTGTATTCCAATTTTGCTATAAACAAATTAGCCACCAATAATACTATTAATGTTTTAACTCAGATTGGTACAATGATCAGGTGCATGACTGATGATCAGGAACTGCAAATGGTTTGCACTTCTCTTCTGTTTTTGTTGTTACTGTTGTTGTTGTTTTCTTAAACAGTACTACCCCTCTACCTTCACTAGGAAGTGGGGAGAGAGAGAGAGAGAGGGAGATGCATTCTGCAGTGTAAGATGTAGTGCACATGAGAACAAATCAGCACATGATTTGGAATTCAAAGGGAAAAGAATAGTATGGTTAAAACATAAACAAAAGTTCAGGGTAAGAAAAGGAATAAACATTCAGTATTTTCTTACTGTAACAAAATACACAAATTAAAAATTAATGGCTATTTCATATTTTAGGGAGAGCTGGTTTGGGATATCTAGGTCAGGCATAAGAATCCAAAGCACAAACTGTCAAAGCGTAAAAAGAGTCTCATTTTTGTCATTAATTTCGGAGAAATAGAAGGACAACTGGATTAGGATATCTATGGGATAAAAATATGTGACAAATCAATATACACATCAAGAAATGCACTGGATTAAGATATGCATAAGATACAGGATATACAGTATAATTATATGTAAGCCATATGCAGACACCAGAAATAGGAGACGAACTCCCCATGCCATTGATGGCATTGCATCCATATCACATTGTATCAGAGGAGGCAGCTGCAATGTGCTTCTCTTGCACAGACTTGTTCATAATCGAAGGTTGCATGAAAGTCAAACCTGTTCCCTTGGAATGCCTCTTCATTTCACATGCCATCTCTGCACATCTGGATGTTTGGTCTTCTAAAACTTCACAGGTGTGATATCCAGCCCTCTAGTTTCTTGTCACAGCTTATGTGAGGAGCTGCACTGGGTTTTTTCTGTGATATTGGGTTTTTTTTGCTGTTGTTGTTTTTGTAACACCTGAAGTCAACTATATATAGGAGTTTTAATTTTGAACAGTACAACTGAGAGACAAGTTTACTACTCTAACTGCTGTTTGCAAGATCTAGCCTTAATGAAATATCCTGCTGCAACATGCTTTCAGGGTGTTTGGTTTTTTTTTTACCCTGCAATCAATGGAATAAATTCAGTTTTGCTTTATGAGATAGCATCTTACTACAAGTCACTGGAAATATAGCTCTTAAGGTATACATGTATCACATTATAAGAGATTGTAGCTAGAATTTCTTCACATTTGCAGTTACATTTATAAAAGGGAAAGCTGTAGAATATGGAGTTCAATAGATCACTAGTTTAATCCCCCTAACATGCCAAAATCCATTAAACTGCTGTCTGTTGTAATGATACCCAAAGTTCTTGTGCTATATTTAACAGACTTTTAAAAAATCCGTTCCTCAAATATATGGCAAAGATCCATGTCGACAGAGAAAGCATTTTCATTGTTTATGGCTTTCTTTTTTAATTTCTTTCCTTCCCCTCCCCCCACCCACTAGCACACACAACAGATCTGTTACAACTGGTTTCCATTTTCCCCCCAAAGCCGTTTCAAAATCATTATCCTCTGGGTTAGTTCAATTTTAAGTTCTGCCTTTGATCTATTTTTAAGTGGCAGTGATTTTTCTGGAGTTTAACTCACCACATCAATTTTGGAAGAACAAGCATTCTTTCTGGTTTTCCTGAGAGATTCAGAATCTCAAAGCAATTTGTTCTCCAAATTATTATGAACTCTCTCCTACTTCTCTACTACAGAGTCCCCAACTGTATTTTAAATTCTAAGAAGCAGAGGGTTTTTTCTTTCCTTGTGCAAAGTTTTATTCCCTTAGCTACATAGAGACTGGCTTGACTTACTGGACATTTTAATGTTTCTTTTGTGTGTGTGTCTATCTATCACAGTCAAAAATAGAAAATAGAGAGTTCCAGCAGATAAGATTTGATTTATTGAGACAGAAACCTGAAGTTTTCTTTTTCATCTATCATAGCACTACTTGCCTGATATGGAGCTAGTTCTTTGTATCACCCTTACATCTTCCAAAAATGCATTTACTTCCTGCAGATCTTGTTTTCTACCATTCCAGTTTTCATCTGGGGGCTGCCTATGTAAAGTTGCAATATGTGAGAAAAAATCCAAAGAAATCTGTTGGGTTTTCTATTTTTCTAGCTATCATAGCTCAGCTGCTTTAGGGTTTTCTCTTTCTCTTAGCTGTCATCTACTGGCCATCCAGATTTTTGCAGACTAGACATGGTTGTTCTTGGTTCTATCAGTATTTCAGAAACAGATTGGATTATGATAGATATGATGATCTTGTTCATATAACATATTTAATCCAATCAAACAGTAACCCAGTCATAATTTCCTACCAGCTGAGTCCAGCATCACTCTTTAGGGGACTACAAAATCCCATCATCTTCTTCCCTCAGGATAAAACAAGCTATTTTTTATCATAATAATGATAATAGAGCCTTAATCTCTTTGGTTTGAAAGGCAGAAGTAGACATTTGGGGCACTGCCACTGAAACATATCAGTACTTGGACATGGTACTTCTGTACCAACAGGTCTTACTAATACGTATTTCAATGGAATGACTTGCTCCTTTGAATTTCCAATTATTTTTCATGGAAGACTGACAAGGTAGAGTTTGGAAACTGCTCAGTTTACCAGATTGTTATCTTTGCACAAGATATATGAATGGGGAGAACAGCTTAACCCAAAACGGTCACCAGATTGTTTTGAGTTAAACCAGATCTTCTCCTTCCTCACTGCTGAATCTGTCTTTGAGTTTGCAAGACAGGGAGTGTTGTGCTAACCTAGACAAGCCTTCACCACTGTCCATACACTTCTTGATATGCTTTCTGTGCATATCCCATGGATCATATATTTTCACTTATCAGACCATAGCTATGACACCTTTTCTTTCTCCTTGTACCTCCTGGTTTAACATAGTATCTGGGCCGACTGGTGAGCTGGCACACCAAGTGATCTCCTAAGTAGGGTCTCTCCAACTCGTAACAAATTCATTTTAAACAATCCTGCTGACAAATTTTTAACCAGCTGTGAGACTCATAGGGGCAATTTTCCTCTTCCCTCCATGAATCCAATAAGAAAAATATGCAGCCTCCACATATGAAAAGACAAGAACAGATTTTCTTTACTGTTTGCATTAAAAAAAAAAACATTAAACATACAGATATACCAGCAGTATCATACAAGTAGAAAAATAATTTTAACCATCAACAAGCTCTTGAACTCAATGGGATAACAGTCTCTGTGCCCTGCAGAGAAGCTTGCTCAGAGCCAGCAGGTCATATGCAACACATCAAGCAGTTTCCCTAAAGGTACAATAATTTCAAAAGCACACATACTTAAACCAAACTATTCTCCCCTCCCTTGGCCAAAATGCTCATGGCAAACAGCTGTTTCTTCCAAAGCTTCATACTGCAACTCTCACTCTTTTCTTTGTGACCACTTCATTGTTCCTTCCAGGATGAACCTCCTCCCATCTGGCCCATCTACTGTAAATCTTGTTTACTTCTTTTCCTGGCCCTTCAAAACTTAATTCTCCCTCTGCTGATTCACTGGGCAAGGTCCTTACTGATGAAATTGCCAGCCTTTCTCTATCCATGTTGAGTATTGATTGGCAACTCTAAGTTGCCAATCAGTACTCCTAAATCCTTACATACCCCAAGCTGCCCTTGTCCCCCATTAGCTGCAGGGAGATTTGTGTTTTCTTTCTTTTACCTCTTACTTACTCTTGAGTAGTCTTCCCTTAACTTAAAGTTTTGCCTCTTATTCTCTTTATCTGCATAGGCTGCCTCTTACTAGGCTAATAATTTCCTTTCCTTTTTTTCCCCCAGCTATGCCTCTAGGCTAAACTACTTCTGCTCCTTTAATTTGTCTCCTGTGCTTGTGTGCATCTGTGCATCAGACTTGCACTCACTGCTCCTCAGCTTTTTATATCCTTCCTAACTCATCTAAAGTTCATTTTCTTGCCTGTCTACTCTTTGGAAGAGACCGTCTCCCTTCTAGAAGTCTCTAATTCTGATTTTTTTTTAACTGAATCAATGCTGTCCAACTAAAAGCCTCCTATCCCTCCCCTAATCTCCTTCTTTATTTTCTTAGCATCTCTAAGGATCCTGTTTCTTATGCTTATGATTGCTTCTATTCTCAGATCTGTGCAATCAGATCCTTAGCACCTCTTCGCTTCCTTGCTTCTCCTGGCAATTCCTGCCAGCTTCAAGATCTATTTCTTGGTGACGTCTGTTTTTACAAGAGTCTGGGTGCACTGTAGACCAAAGCCGCAGTTGCATTTGGCTTTTTTCCAGATGTGCTCATGGAGATGGTAGAGAGCAGTACCTACTGTAAGGACAGTACCTCTGCTGATATATTGTTTTTTTAAAGAAAAGAGCCATGGCTCTGAACTGGGAGTGTTCCCGTTTGTGAGGATCACAATTTACACATCTCCTGCATTGATATGCAGCATGACACCTCTGGATTGACTAGGCCCGATATACATATACAGTGGCCAACATACCACATTGTGAGCTTCTAGCCTATAATTGCAGATACCAAGGATTAGAAAACAATTTAACCAATACCTTTCCATAGCTTTTTCTTTTTATGACTTAGAAACTATGTTTTCTTAGCATTTTTTTTTTAATCTTGAAAATGGAGATGTCCAGAATAAAGTGCAGAACCCAAAGGATGACAATGGGGACCACAAAGCTCAATATTCTGCTCTCTTGGTATCGGTAGAGAAAGAAATGGAGAAATAGAGCACATCATTGCTCAACACAGCCCACATCTATTTCACTGGACAAACCTGTCTTTCTCTAAAATTTCCCTTGTAGAACTCAACAGGTATAATTTGGAAGAAAGATATGCTGCAGAGAAAACAGTTGACTGGCTCCAAAGTAGACTTGGGAGCTTCTTCCTACTAAATCAATTGGACACCTCCAGAGTGCGGGCTAAAAGAAATGGTATTGATAAGCTTGTGTCTGATCTATGCCATTACCACTGACAAGGTTCATCCCCTCTTAGGTTGATGTACACAAAAAATGATTTTATTTTATTGGAAGCTTCATCTGGGTTGTACTTTCTGCCTTTGTATTTTTTTCCTCTTCACTGCTTGGGTGAATTTTAGAGCTCTAAGTAAGCAGCTTTGTTGCTTTCCACAGCACAGGATCAAAAGCACTGATGCTTGACTGCTGTCTGGCTCAATCTTTTCAAGTACAGGTTCAGTATAATAGCTCCCTATCACCAATGGAGCATTTCTTCATTCATACCATTAGCGTTACTGAGGGTAGACAGGAAATTCCCCCATGAGATTGTTGTTCTTAAATAAGTTACCTCTTCACATACTTTCCTTAGCTAGTGAAAGCATTTCATTCATTCTTGTTTGGTAGCTTTTCTGAAATTGATGAACAATCCATAACATAATAGATTTAGCAACATATGGAACAATAAACCAACCTACCTATTCAGGACGATCCCTGGGTTTGCTTCTTGCTGTCTAATTTCCCTCAGTACAACCCAAAGTTCATGGTGGTCTTGATCATCCAGAGTAGTGCAGGCCTCAGGTGTGATTTTCTACCAGAGTGGCAATGTAATCCTACACATATTTACCAGAAAGTAATTTTTATTGAAATCAGAAGTAATCCAATATAGTATACTGGATAGCACTTTTGCATTTCCTACATCTCAACTTATGAAAGGCATCCTATGGTCCTCAAGAGGCTGTCCCAAGGACCACTATAATTCTCCTTTCCCACAGGTAGAGGGCAAAGAAGAACACCTTTTTATTACACTGGGGAAAATTTCCTTACTGCTCCTTGTAAACCATCAAGACTACAGACGAAAATATTATGTTGGTGCAAATTAAGGGGAAGTTTGATCTTATGGTCACTAATGTATGCAAACACACACTCCAATAAGGTCAGGAAAACATGCCAACCTAGACATGAAAGTTTTGAAATTTGAACTTGTGTTCTTTATTTCAGCCCTTAATAACTTCATGTTTTATAATTTGCAAAGCAAAGGCCCTTTGGTACAATACTTTAATTTCCCTGAACTTCCAAGAAGTTCTGTTTGCCTGATAACTAGCAGAGCAAAATACCCAAATTGAGTTCCTAATCTTAACCATGGATCATTTGCATCCTTTTACATAATTTGGACTTGCAAAATAGGCCAAAAGGCATTTAATCTAGATGAAACTGCCCAAATGCACTTGAAGGCAAATTCACAAAAATAAAGGGGGAAGAGGGCAGGAAAACTACATTGGAATAAAATCAGGTAATGAAAGGCAATCAGTTTTCACTCCAGGATTCTTCCAGATTGCTAAATTGCCTCATTTGTTACATAAAGCTGCTACACATTACAAGACTGAAGAGTAAATCATAAAGATCCCAGTAATGGAAATTACTGCAGAAGGGAACTGTGTTTTGTTTGGCTCAATCGAACAAAGGGCAAAGGAATGCCTGCAAGGTTGGAATGGTATCTCAGGAGCAGCTCATGAAGCAGAAGACCAGGGAAAGATGCAGCCCACCCCAAAACAAATAGGTCAAATTAACTGCAACAATAATGGGCAAGAACCGCATCCAAATTACATCTTTACTTTTCTTACCAGCACCAACTCAATTCTTCTGCATCCGTTGTGTTCAATTATATCTTAAATGATCTAAAGGCCATTTGGCTAATTTTAAAATAATGTCTGGGAAAGAGCATTATCTCAACATAGATGGCAAGCCTGTTTATTGTTTATTAGCACCATTAGACAGAAATGAACCACCAGTCAAAACACTGCATTTTTTAAATCAGCTCTTTGATTGCTTGCTTCTTTCTTCTGAAATATCTTCTTCCCTTTTCTTCCTCTGCAAAAGTTTCTTTCCTCAGCTCAAAAACATATCCCAGGCTCCTTATTTACTCTTCTTCACTACCATTTTATCTATTTATTTATTTATTTGTGTATATATATTTCAAATTTCTATCACCTCCCATCTCTCCCGAAAAGGGGAATCGAAATAAAATATAATTTTAGATTATATTTACTATCCATTTTCTGGTTTCCTGACTCTACAAGCGCTGGTTCTCCTTTTTCCCATGGCTCCTTGTTTGAACTTCTTTCCAGGAACCTGGAACAGGCAGTCAAGAGATTTTGAGGGCTACCCTAGACAGGTTTGCCAAATAATATTTCTCTATTCTAGTTGGAAGAACATCTGCTCATAATTTCCCCCTGTTGCTCAGCAAGTCCTCAAAAGCAGTTGGCAAAGGATTCTTGGTGATTATCCTGGTGTAATGTATGTCGAAAAGACCTTGGGGGAGGGGTGAACAGATGCTGCCTACAAAACAGTCAGATAAGAGAGGGCATAGCCTGCAGCTGGATAGTGGGTGGAGCAAGGGGCTCAGGAGGACCCTCCCTAGCTTCTCAGGCTGTAAAGGAGACCACAGGAGATTCGTACTTTTAGACTAGCAAGATTGATCTCAGCCTTACCAGGTAGACCAGACAGAAAACACTACCAAATAAGCTAATTCTGCTTTATTGTAAAGCTACATTGACAGAATCTTGCAAGTCTCCTTTACAGTACAATTCTCCCACCCACTATCCCGCTGTGGGCTATGCCTTCTCTTATCTGACTGTTCCCTAGGCAGTATCTCTTCGCCCCATCTCCAAAGGTCTTTCACATATACCATTACATCTGGAGGCAAAGGTGTAGGTTGGATTTATTCTCTACCGGGAATGGCTTGCAACAATTTGCCAGTTCTCTCTGTATGTGTGAGTGAGAGAGAGAGAGAAAGAAAGAGAAGGAGAAAGAGAGAGAGAGAGAAATGTAACAGGACTCAGTACTTATATCTCTAATGCATGGTCTGGGCCATCAACTGAAGCCTCAGAAATGTCAGGAATCTATAAGAAGCCAAAATAATCAGAACTGAGGAACAACAAAGCATGCAAAAACAAACTATAGTTCAAGAAGACTTGTTGCTCAAGCAACTTTTCACTGGAGCAGAAAACCATTGAATAATTTCTATCCAGGAGGATCTAGTGATCAGCATGAGTAAGCAGTCAGTGTCATCTCCACTAGGAGGAAAATCAGTGCCTCAAGATGGCTAAAATTATTGCTATTTAAACTGGCTATTATAACAGAATCTTGCAAGTCTCATTGTGCTGTACCTTGTCCTCCTCCTTAGAGTTCAGTGAATTAGGGAAGTTTCTGTTCCAGATGTTATCTGGACATTCTGGATATTTCCCCATATCTCCATCAAGGTCATCTTCCTTACTCTCAACAGTCAGTCCAAGATCTGAATTTACTTTGCCAAGTTGTCACAGGTCATTCAAAGATTCCCTAGATCAGTGTTTCTCAACTATGGCAACTTGAAGATGTGTGGACTACAACTCTCAGAATTCCTCAGCCAGCCATGCTGGCTGGGGAATTCTGGGAGTTGAAGTCCACACATCTTCAAGTTGCCAAGGTTGAGAAACACTGCCCTAGACACTAGCATCCTCTGGAACCAACAAGAAAGGACTTTGATTTCAGCCCAATACAGCTAACCCCACTGTCTCCATGTTGGGATCTTCAGGTCCTGTTATCAATATAAGCAATAATGTATTATTCCATTCTTAAATTATGACAGATTAGAATAGTAAAATTCCATACTTCTGGGGAATTAAATCTTAGCCTAACTTTGAGCTATCTAATGGTACTACTGAAAATGTATGAAAATGCTGCTTTGGGAATTATTTTATAAACTTAGAGAATATTTTGCACTTACAAAGTTGAAGGCTGTTCAAACTGTTCTCAATTATGTGTTCCTAAGTCTTTTCTAATCAATTTACCTGTTTCTTTGTGACTAACAATATTCATCCAAACTGCTAAGGGAACCAGTTTCCAATCATCATCATCATCATCATCATCATCATCACCACCATTATTGATTCCTTTTGTAAAAGCTTTTTGTAGAATTATTGAAGTGATTACTATGTTTTGCTCGCATAGGTGACAGAAAATATGGAATTTTAAAATATATTAAAATTGTATTTCTTAAGTATTGTTTACTTACAGCTGCTTTAAAAGTGAAATTCTTATGTGTAAAATTCATATATGTTATAGACACTTCTAGCCTTATTATGATTCATGGTCAGCAATGCCAGATAAATAGATTTATAGCCTGTCATCATTACATGGGCTTCAAGGAGCTTAGAACAACCTTTTGTTTCATTTATTTGTTTGATCTCTGCCTAAAAAGTATGACAGCACTAATAGAAACTAGAAGGGTATTTGGTATGAAGGCAGAATAAAACTAAAAAATAGTTGAACTTGATGAAAAAATTGCTATTGCAAGGATAAACAAAGTCTGGAGAAAGATTATTTCACACCAATATAGGAACAATTTTATGTGCAGGTACATCTCCAATCAATCAAACATTAGTTTCAGTAATAAATGAGTCTATCACTAGTCTATAAGTAATAGACTTTCAGTAATAAATAAGTCTATCACTGAATCACTGGAAATGATAGAAATGGCAACATGTGTATTTGCATATAATTTAAGGATAATATTTGCAAGAAAGGTATCACTATTGATTTAGTCACTCAGGGTCCAGTGAGCTTATCAATCTTTACAGGCTGACCAAAGGAGGCAAATATAAAAGAATGGCATAAATGAAATAAAATGATTCATCTCTTTGAAGTGATATAATGATAATAGAAACAAATCCAGGCCTACCAGTTTGGGCTGCATGAAATTGAATGACCACTGGGTGGCAGCAGAGAGGCACAGAAACCCTGGACTCTGCTGCCATCTCATGGCCATCTGCATTTGTGCAGCTCAGATCTGATAACCCTACACAGATCTGCAGCTTCTGCATAGGGAGATCAGAATGCAAAACAGTGATTCATAAAAAATCAGATGTGCTCTTCATAGCTTGACTGCATCTGCCTGCATGTGCATGTGCCTTACAGTAAGCCCTGTGTGATAATACCAGTCTCTCCATTCCCAAATATATGCTTCAACTCCAGAGCTATCTATGCACACTAGGAAACAGATGGATGGAAGAAATACAGTACATGCTAAAACAACCCTTGTGTTTCCCTCCCATTCCATCTGGCAGGGTGAGTTCAATCAGTTGTAGGCAAGCTTATGAATAATTTGGATTTTGGAAGGTATGTTGAAGATGCCCTCCCAAAAAGGCTTCATAAAGTAAAAATAGCTCATCACTGACCACCATTTCCCAGAAGGTAAATGTTTGAGGTAGTTTGCAATGATCTTCTACCTCCATGGCCTCTGAATACTGTCCACATGTAGCTTTTTTGGGGGAAGATGGAACTAACACACTGGGTGAAGAGAAAATTCCCTTGTTGTTCTTGAAGAAGGCATATGTCAGGCCCTGTGACATCCTTACTGATATAAGGAAGACTAAAAGGCTAATGCTTTGCTTTGCAGATGTCAGCTTCTTGTTCAGTATTTTATTCAAGGATTCATAAAAATAAAGTATTGCAAGGAATACCGGTGGTTTCAAAATCTTAACTTTTCCTCCAGCTATGGAAAGAAGCTGCCTAAAGAAGGAGAATGAGTTTGGCAGAAGGAAGCTATTTCCTCCCCTTCTTTGGAGTCCAACACCACTCCCTCTCAGTCTGTTGCAGATTGTAGATGAGAGTAATGGAAGATATTTTCACCTTAACGTGGGGGAGGAGATGTGCTGTTAACATTTTAGAAAGCCTGTTTTAAGGTTTTCACTATACTATCTGCATGTTTCCTGCCTTAAAATTTCAGGAAACTCTGTTGACCACTTTTTTTTATCCAGGAGACTCTAAGTAAGGGATTAAAATAAAGTCTATCTAGGACTTGAATGTAGGAAAGAAGGATGCTTGCTAAAATGAAGTCTGAGGGGCATTCGTTCTGTCTTCAAAAAAAAAAAACTGTAGTGGGTGGCTTCATTTACTCTAGAAAACTGTTTTTATCTGTCTGTCTATCTATCTATCTATCTTTCCTTTCCTTTCCTTTCCTTTCCTTTCCTTCCTTTCCTTTCCTTTCCTTTCTTTGACAATTGAAAGAGATTAATATGCATTTATGTCTCCAGCATATCCTGGGAACTGTCATTCACATTTTCTGCCTCCAGGAAACCCCAAGGAAAAAGCTGTTGTTTAAGAATATTTCTGCTACCTTAGACATACTATTATTTTTTCCACAAGAAAATAAAAGGGAAATGGGGTCTTTTAGCCACTGGAAATTACTGTGAGTTCCTCTTCTGCTTCTGGGTCCAATCCACCAAGTGTGTGGCTGATTTTTTTTTTTTAAAGGATGGAAATTTCATGGAATGGAAACTATTGCCCAATAATGAAAATAAGAATGGAGCAAACTTGACTAATTGACATGAATGAGAAAAGCTGAATGGAGACCCTCAAAAGGAACAAGATAAGTAACACTGAGGGACTGTTCTTGCTTCATACTACATCTCACCAAATTTGCCCAACCTGCACATTGTTAGTTAAGCAGGTATTAGTAAAAGGACATAAGAGTTCAAAATACTTTGTGGGTTTTAGTTAATTCAAATATGTTTTCCATGTCTAGACATATAATACTCACCACCTTCAGTTGTACAAAAGTAGTAGAGACGAAGATAAATCAAGTGGATAGGATAGGAACCTATCAAAGAAGTCACAAAGACATTACTGTCTAGGTCCTTTGTCAATCACATTAATTACAGCCAATCATTTATTTTCTACTTCATATTAATAACATTAAGGCAACTGGCAATATTCCCAAAATTTCTAGGTTATCTATAAGGGATCCAATTTAAAAAGCTTTTATTTTTTTGTTTCATAGTTCTGACATTTAACAAAAATAGCATCCCTCACAATGCTACGTATTTTTAGACCTGCTTAAAGCACTTTAAGTGTTCAAGAAATGCCATAATGCCATCAAATTCACATTTCAGAGATCTGTAATTTTTTCTTACATTACTGAAAGCTACACAACCAGCAGAGTGATTGTATAAAGGAGAAGAGAAGAGAAGAGAAGACTTGGTTGGCAAGCAAAGCTTATAAACTAAACAAACAAAAAAGTGAAATCAGATTTATAACTTATGGTCCTGGGATTCTGAACTTCTCAATTTTTTATATGAACAAAGTAAAGGCTAATTAGAGGACAACTGATCAGAAGTTTCCATGCGAAGCAGAGAACATTCAGCAAGGACTTAAGGACTTGTTATTGCAGGAAAGAAAAATCATAAATTCAAACCAGGAAGAATGAGTTAGCAAAATAAATTGGTTTACATTTGACAAAATAAATGAAAACAAATGTCTTAAAGTACTTCAGGCTGAAGATAGTGTTTCTGCTGCACTAAAGGAAATCCTGTGATGAGAGACTATGATGATGCCAAGTGAAGGTAACAAATCAAATGGTTTTATATTAGAAAAATATTACTAAATAGGAACATCTGTGCTTGGATATGCCTAAGATTGGAAAAACTTTGTATTATGAGAATTAATTAAAATCCACAAAGTACTTCCAACTATTGCTTTTGTGCCACAGTTTGGAGGAAACAACAAACCAAAAATATATAATCTGGCGTACCATTTCTCACAATGGATTACCAGACACAAGGACTGTAGATCTCTCTCTCTGCAACTGTGGCTGTTTATTACTGATTATTTCATTTATACTCTACTTTTCCATTCAACAAGGATGATTAAGATGGGAAAAGAGTGACAGGTTGCTTTGTATTTGGGCTCCAAAAGCTGCTTAGGAGAGTGAATGTAACTCCTGCTAGCAATACTTTAAAGCAACTTTGCTGTTCCCTCAGGATTATATAGTGCAGTAGCTGCAGCCATGCAGACCCAGGAAATGGTATGGCTGTTGTTGTTTTTTTAAGCCATTCAATTGTGTCTGATTCTCAGAGACTGCCTGGACAAATCCCTGCAGTTTTCTTAGCAAGGTTTTTCAGAAGCGGCTTGCCATTACCTCCTTCCTAGGGCTGAGAGAGAGTGACTGGCCCAAGGTTGTCCAGCTGGCTTTGTGCCTAAGGCGGGACCAGAACTTGCAGTCTCCTGGTTTCTAGCCTGGTGCCTTAACTACTACACCAAACTGGCTCATATTTTAAGGTACTACAAAAAGGAACTCCCATGCATGTTAATGCAGTTTTTGGAGACTGAATCTGAAGATGTGGTAAAAAAGGCTAAACAAGGTACCTTCAGAAGAGTGAATGGAATTAAAGATAGATATGACAAAAGATTTTAGATAAAACTGAAGGGAGGCAAGTCTAGAAGAAATATTTTAGAGATTAGCGTGGGAATAATAGTGATAAGATGAAGAGTGGAACTGAAAAAATGCTGTAACTGTTAGTGCCCAAGGAAAAAAATATTTTAAAAAGTCATAAATCAAATGTTGTTGTTGTTTATTCGTTTAGTCGCTTCCGACTCTTCGTGACTTCATGGACCAGCCCACGCCAGAGCTTCCTGTCGGTCGTCAACACCCCCAGCTCCCCCAGGGACGAGTCCGTCACCTCTAGAATATCATCCATCCATCTTGCCCTTGGTCGGCCCCTCTTCCTTTTGCCTTCCACTCTCCCTAGCATCAGCATCTTCTCCAGGGTGTCATTCTCATTATGTGGCCAAAGTATTTCAGTTTTGCCTTTAATATCATTCCCTCAAGTGAGCAGTCTGGCTTTATTTCCTGGAGGATGGACTGGTTTGATCTTCTTGCAGTCCAAGGCACTCTCAGAATTTTCCTCCAACACCACAGTTCAAAAGCATCGATCTTCCTTCGCTCAGCCTTCCTTATGGTCCAGCTCTCGCAGCCATATGTTACTACAGGGAACACCATTGCTTTAACTATGCGGACCTTTGTTGTCAGTGTGATGTCTCTGCTCTTAACTATTTTATCGAGATTTGTCATTGCTCTTCTCCCCAGGATTAAGCGTCTTCTGATTTCCTGACTGCAGTCAGCATCTGCAGTAATCTTTGCACCTAGGAATACAAAGTCTTTCACTGCTTCTACATTTTCTCCCTCTATTTGCCAGTTATCAATCAAGCTGGTTGCCATAATCTTGGTTTTTTTGAGGTTTAGCTGCAAACCAGCTTTTGCACTTTCTTCTTTCACCTTCATCATAAGGCTCCTCAGTTCCTCTTCACTTTCAGCCATCAAAGTGGTATCATCTGCATATCTGAGATTGTTAATGTTTATTCCAGAGATTTTAACTCCAGCCTTGGATTCCTCAAGCCCAGCTTGTCGCATGATGTGTTCTGCATACAAGTTGAATAGGTAGGGTGAGAGTATACAGCCCTGCCATACTCCTTTCCCAATCTTAAACCAGTCCGTTGTTCCGTGGTCTGTTCTTACTGTTGCTACTTGGTCGTTATACAGATTCTTCAGGAGGTATACAAGATGACTTGGTATCCCCATACCACTAAGAACTTGCCACAATTTGTTATGGTCCACACAGTCAAAGGCTTTAGAATAGTCAATAAAACAGAAATAGATGTTTTTCTGAAACTCCCTGGCTTTTTCCATTATCCAGCGGATATTGGCAATTTGGTCTCTAGTTCCTCTGCCTTTTCTAAACCCAGCTTGTACATCTGGCAATTCTCGCTCCATGAACTGCTGAATTCTACCTTGCAGGACATAAATCAAATAAGAATCTTGAAAATGCTAAGGCTGAAGGTGCAGACAGTGTAACTGGAGGTATGTTAAAATATGGATATGGATTGCTTATGGAGTGGTTGTACAACTTGTTTAATGTGAGTATGTAGACTATCTCCGTGTGTGATGATTGGAAGAAAGTTATTACTGTTCCACTACATAAAGGGAAAGGTAACAAGGGTGGATACAATAACTACAGGGTATTTGTTTGTTAAGTATGCTAGGGAAAGTGTTTTGCAGAATTTTGATTTAAATATTACATAAGATGACATAGAGCAAAACTGGGGAAATAGGGAGTAGTTTTTCACCAGGCAGGAGGTGTGTAGACCACATTTTTTCTGTTCAGCAGATAACTGAGGAATGTATGGATGTGACAAAGAAACTTTATCGTCCATTTCTTGATGTGGAGAAAGTGCATGATAAAGTGAATGTTTGCTAAAGTTTGAATTATGGAATTTTTCTGTGAATATGGAGTTGAAAGTTGTTAAAGTGAGACCATTATATGATGGAAGTAAAGCATATGAAAGTAAATATTATACTTAGGAAATGGTTCAATACTGAACAGTATGTACAGTAAGACAGGATGAATGATGTCCCCCAATTGTTTAACATTTTTATGGGTAAATGCATAAGGAATCCTTGAGGAGACATTAGAGGTTTCTTGGTTGAAGAGGTGAATGTGCATGTGTTTGTAAATGATGTTGTGTTGTTGGCTGATTACCCATAATGTTTGCAATAAATGTTAGATATATTGTATGATGCCATGGGGAGCATGGATCCAAAAATTAATGCATCAAAGACCACCAATTCACATTTCAGAGATCTGTAATTTTTTCTCACATTACTGAAAGCTGCACAACCAGCACAGTGATTGGGGAGGGAGGGAAATAGGTTGAATGGTTGTAAGTTATACAGAAATGGTAACAAACTAGAATAAATATATGGGTTTTTGTACCTTGGTCATTTACTAAAAACGGAGAAATGGATGCAGAAATTCAAAAACAGGCACATCTGATAGAATGGTAATTGGTCGTATTTGACCTGTTGCCAGAACTAAATGTTTGTCAAAAGATGTGAAAAGAGCATGTTTTCATCCACTTTGTTATGTGGAAGTGGAATAGTTAGATCAGGAAAAATATAAAAGTAAATTGGATACAGTGGGAAAAGGATGGTGGCTAAGAAGAAATGATATAGTCAAGAATTAATAAGTTCTGAATGAATATGTATTAAACACAAAAGCGAGTCACCAATACAAAAGAAGCATATTGAGATTGTTTGGTCATACAGAGACAACGCATGAGTATTAAGTTGCAGAAAAATAGAAAATCAATGAATAAAGACTGAAGAGGAAGACTGAGAAAGTCATGGTTGGATGGAGTATAAAATCTTCAAAAAGAGAGAGGCAAGAAGTTTAAAAAGCAAAAGAGAGTATATCACTCAATGTATAGATGTGATGGAAGCAAGAATGGTGTGCTAGGACAGAAACACATGGAGTCTTATAGTGAATGCCATAAACTAGATTTAGGTATATTTCTGTTTCTTTTTTCTTATTTCATGCCTTCCCCAATAAGAACCTCATACCAGTTGCCAAACACTGAGGCGGTAATGTCATGGTTGGGGATGTTCTGCTACTTCAAGACCCAGAGAACTTGCCATTGTTGAAGAAACATGAACCCTGTTTTGTAGCAGAGAATTTTGCACAAAACTATTAGGCCATCTCACCAT
This sequence comes from Candoia aspera, assembly GCF_035149785.1. Classification (NCBI taxonomy): domain Eukaryota; kingdom Metazoa; phylum Chordata; class Lepidosauria; order Squamata; family Candoiidae; genus Candoia; species Candoia aspera. The sequence continues at coordinate 11,441,176 of NC_086160.1, forward strand.
CTGCTGAAATGGAAGGGCAAGGGGTTCATCCTGCAGCAGCACAATGTTCCAAACAAGTCTACAAGTGAAGCAAGAAAAAAAAAATCAGCATTTTGGAACAGCCTGATCAAAGCCCAGGTTTAAGTCCCATAGAAATGCTGGAAAACCTTCAAAAGCTACTAAGCTGAAGCAGTTCTCTATGGTCCAAATTTCTACAAGGTGATATTGTTGGGATCTTACCAAGGAATCAATAATTACAACAAGTGTTCAGTTTCAGTTACTACATTCAAAAGTGGCAGAATCATTTAAGGGGGAAGTTACTTTTTCACACTGGCAAAAATTGGAGCAGTCTAGGCAAACCAAGAGGGATGAAAATGACATATTTTTGGTCTTTTCCCCTTTTTCTTTGGAGAGGACCAGCCCCCTGGTCAGTAACTGTTTGCAATCTGGGTAGTTTTTCAGTGATAATCTTGAAACAGAAGTTCTGCTAAGATAGAGTACATTCTAAAACAAAGCACAATAGGGTGGAATGGATGGTTGCCTTTTGTTTAGGAATTGGGAGGTAGAATGAAACATAAGCATCCAAGCAAATGGGAAACCAATTTGCCCAATAAATAATTCAGAATCCAAAAGCATTGGAACTCCAAAGCATTTCAAAGAAAACACTAGCATGACTGGAATGGGGATCAATCAGCTTGGCCTGCAAACTCTCACAATGTGGTGGGAGCTCAGAGATCTGACGTAGCATTGAAATGGGTACAGAATCTTCATGGAGAAATCCCATGGGTATATTCATTGCAAAGAAATACTCAGTGATTGTTGGACTGGGAGGGATGGAAAGGATGAAAATTCAGACAGGTTTTGGACAAAATTCAGACTGGTTCCAGATGATAGTTCTATCTACTTTCCAAAACAGAACATATCTCTGCTCTGAATCAGAGATATGTTAGATTAGTTCTTCCCCCACATTAGATATTAGTATATATCTCCAAAATCTGAATAAAGCCAGCAATAAGCAACAAAGCAGGTTTTCCTGTATAAGGATGTTTCCATACTTGGCTTCTTGCAAACATCTAGCATGCATGAGCAGTAAATGGAGTTTCACACTTTAATAGAATTTAAATGTACAACCCATGCTAATATGTTGCATTTGCTTCTAGGGCTGTGGGTTATCTGAAGCCACACTGATCTTTATTGCTCATCAAATAAACTGCATAAACATTCCAATTTGGCATGCAACGCATCAGCCTGGGCTTCAAGGCAAAGAAAAAACATTAAAACATTAGTAAATAAGTCATAATAAGTAATGCCCATAAACATATTTTTAAAGCACATGCACACATACTTTCTGCCATGAGAAAAATAACAGGTATTAGAAGTAAGGCCCCTTATCTCAGGAAAACACATTTGTTAGGTTCTTAAACAAGATATAAATTATGTATACTTTGCTGCAGTAGCAAAAATATAAACCTTAACCTTAAAAAAAGTCATTAAATTTTCAATCGTCTACAGCATTAGCTCAAGAGGAGATGATATATTTAAAAATGTTACTGTATCCTACTGTCCCTTTGTTCTGGAAAGGCCACATGACATTGTTATGCCCAACTTGAGGGGGGGGAAATGATACTGGGAAAGCAATACTTCACTGCAGAGCAGGGAGGATAAAAATCCCAATTGTTCCATTTGCAAACTGACCAAGGAAGAAGGGAGGTGCCCCATCCATGAATAAAATTTCTGCTCCTAAAACAGAAAGCCACTTTGGAAACATTTGAGAACAATGTCGCATAATTAACCTGAGAAACAATAGATTGCTTTTCAGAATCAGATACATGGGGATGAGCTTTGCCATTCAAAATGGTCCCCCATTTTGAACCCCTCGTTCAAGTAGCGTTACTGAGAAGATAGGTGAGCTTCTGAAACATATATCAACTTTTTTTAGCCACCTGGCAACCAATAAATGCACATATTACCCTTGCTTTCTTTTTCCTCTCAAGTCTCTCATGCTGTGTTGACTTGAGTAGATTTACAAAACCAATTAATTTCCCAAAAAGTTGTCAGCCCCTCTCCATTAAGAACTATGTTATAAGTCTTAAAAGAAAATGTTCAGTAAGTGTTAAAAGAAAATGAGTTTGAGGAGAGTTATAAGAGAACTCATCTACATTTTTTTACAAACATCAGGCATGATAGAGTAAATTGACACAGTCCCCCTCCTCTCTATATACTTAGAATATTACATTTTAAAGCAGGCATCTTTGTTTGATAACACAATTCCAGGACCCAGTATAATTATTCTGGTTGTTGTTGTTGTTTTAAAAATTAGGCTTTGGAGACATGGTACTGATACAATTCTAGAAGTCATCCTGACTCAGATCTTTGACATGATCCCGGTCCAACACTGAGTCACTCTATCTTGACAGTTCAAATCAGAGGATTGACATGGGACTCCCTGGATTCAAACACTTTGATAACAAGGACTTCTGCCCAGATCTTCTGTTGAAGATACATACAGCCCTAGTAAACATAATAGCACTAACAATTTTGGCAGTAATACACAGTTTTGAGATTGACATGTAAATGCTTGCTTTGAAAAGTAGTGGAGTTGCCTATGAGACATAGTGTAAGAATCTGACACTTTTAATCCCAGTAATAGTCTGACTCATGCACAGGTAAAATATGCAGATTTCATATTTATTGAGAATGTGTACAGATCAAGAGAAAAAGCCACGATTGAATATTCCCGCCTAAACTTCCTAATTAAAAGCAAGCAATTACCCCTCTCCCTCCTTTCTACTGTTCCCACCTAATTCCAGACATGCCAGGCACAGATGTCTTCTGATGGTATGACCGCAACTTTCCCAATTAGCCCAAACAACATACTTTCACACTCCTTGATGTTTCCCCTCTCCCCACTGGTTCTTGACACGTGTTGACTCAAAATGGCAGACGAACACGGTCAAATGATTCATCAGTCATTTGATCATGGATTCTGACACATAGGTAGATACTTAGATCATTCATTCCATCTTCCTTCCACTATCTCAAAGACTTTAAAACGGTGGTGCTTTTATCCTGCTGTACACTTGTTCTTCGCTACTTCTATCTTATTTCTCAGAAAATCCATCAGTCAGTCTGCTTATAAGTCATCCAATAACTGCACAAATCAGTTTGAATATAATTTAGTGAAGTAAAACAATCTAAAAGCCAACATTTAAGGAAGTGCCCAAGCTTCTGTACAGACTTCAGGGAGAAGTGGTAAGGAAAACGCATGACTGTGGTTATTTCACATATTAATTTCGTTCTGAGGACTCATTGACTCCTACATATACGAATGTTCTTTTGAATTATAAATAACAAAGAGACAATAGAAGTAAATCTTATATGGTTTTATGGTTGCAAAGAGAACAATTCTGGAAAGCTGAAAGGACACCCATTCTTGGTCAATTATACAAAGGTCTGAAGAGCAAACCTCTCTTTTTATATTAGAGCAAATATTTTACTGTCAAGTGTGCTTGGAGCACTCTTTAGAAATATGAATTGCATCTATTAGTCTCCATACTTAATTTGCATTTATTCCTACTGTTAAGTGAGCTGACTTTAATCTTAATAATTTAGTTGTATAAAATGGCATGAATGAATATGTGGGTAGCACAAGGTTGTTTCCCCACTCCACCCCCCTTCATAATTTAGTATGAATTTTGTGTATGGACTTAGTTATTCTTTATGTACTAAGTATATAAAATTATGTATATCAGAAACTGTTCCATGAGAAGATGAATAATACCAGGGGATCAGGAATTCTCATCGTTAGTGTTTGTGGTGCGTCTCCAGTTTCACAGTGAACAAGCTGAGAAAATCAAGCCATTAAAGTTTTCTGCTTCAATGTGGTTATACATTACATACCTACCTACCTACCTGCCTACATAATGTGGTTGATTAGAAGCCAGGTTCCTTAGTCAAAATCAGTAGAACATGTTCCTGGATCCATAACTACGTTTTCTTAGAATTAAGCTTACTTCCCTCTTCTTGCTCAGCCCTGCAGACCACCACCACCCCTCGTTCAAACAAACGTATATCATTTTTTCAACTGTGTTGATTTAAAAATACAGAGACATATTATCAAAATGGTGCTTGGATGTACACACTTCAAATTATTAAGAAAAGTGTGTATGTGATAAGAAGGACAGGACAGGAAATAACACTACCCATATGGTCTTGCTATTACGATGTCTATCATACCCACTCAACAAACGCAGAGACTGTTCAAAGGGCTTCCATCCATAGGTAAGTGGACAATGGAAGTGTGGACAATCCAATGTTCTTCCACTTATAGTTTCCAGTGGCAAGAGTTGTTTGTTAACATGTGGGAACTCACCTCCTGGCAGGTTCCTTGGTTTTCCATGGAAATATTACCTTGCGATATCTTCTACTGCTTTCCTAGACTTGTCAGAAATCATCTGAGGTTAAGCTGTGGTTTGAGCATGACATTTAGGACAGTGCTCAGAATATGTACATCAGCTTTCCTTGTGATAAACTTAACCTTCAATACAGTTATCACCTTCCAGTGGGAAAAAGAAATACAATGCTAAATGAGGCAGTGAAGCAAAGGTATATTTTATCCACTAAATGATAAATAGACATCGCTGTTTGTATTTTGGGAGCAGCTGTAACATGAATGGATGCTACAGATTTATTATACTTGACAGATTGTTCTATTCAAAGCAATACAAATCTCAGTTACAATATTATAAATACTTCTCTGAGAGTAAACCCTACTGAAGTCAATAGTACTTGCTCTTGAGTAAATATGCATGCTATTCTTTTAATAGGACTACGTCTTTGTGAGCATTCATAAAATGACTTAATGTCTAATTATCTATCTTCTGACATAGGAGAAAATACAGTACACTTCAAATTTCTTTACTCCTAAATGAATATACCATATTCCTTACCATGGTGAAGAAAGCCAGAAAATCCAGACAAACAAAATAGGCACAGGATAAAACAAGACATGTAATTGATTCAAAAATTTAATTCAGCCATTACAAAAAATAATCAGCAACCTTCTTCACCATTTTATAGGAATCACAGAAAGCTTTAAACAAGAGTCTGATAAAATAAAAATATCTTGACAGCCTTGCTGAAAATATGCAATCCTGTCATTTTAGATGCATGATCTAAATTTTGGGTGTCAGTGCTGGAAGAACCCAAAAAGTTTCACCTGTTGCCCTTAAAACAAGACATGGCAATCTATAGGGCAGTCCAGCAGCCTTGAGATGCCTTGAACTACAACTGCCATCATGCTCAGCTGGCACATCATCATCCAAAGGCTGCTGCAGAGTGAATATGGGATTTAAAAGTGATCTGAGTAGTCCCCCAATGTATTTATTAATTTATTTATTCAATTTCTATAGCCGCCCAACTCAACCAGTGACTCTGGGCGGCTTACAACAATAAAAGCCATAAAATGATAAAACAATTACAATTAAAACAATTAGAATAAAAAATAAATATACATGGCTGCCAAGTAAACAATGTAAGATGTTAATACAGCCAAGAAACGGGACCATTACCACACTCGGGGCCCCAGGCCCAGGCACATAACCAGGTCTTCACAGCCTTATGGAAGGCCAGCAGGGTCAGGGACATCCTGATCGCTGAGGGGAGAATATTCCAGAGGGCAGGCGCTACGGCTGAAAAGGCACGTCTTCTAGTCTCCGCCAACCAACATTCTTTGGCTGATGGGATCCGTAGCATGCCCAATCTACCAGATTGAATTGGATGGGCAGAAACAACTGGGAGAAGACAGTCCCTTAAGTAACCCAGTCCCAAGCCATGAAGGGCTTTAAAGGTGACAACCAGCACCTTGAATTGCACCTGGAAGCACACTGGCAACCAACGCAGCTCCTGTAGCAGTGGTGTTACATGTGTTGAATATCTGACTCCTTTTACTATCCATGCAGCTGCATTCTGCACCAGCTGAAGCTTCCAAATGCTCTTCAAAGGCAGCCCCATGTAGAGCATGTTGCAGTAATCCAGATGGGAGGTCACGAGGGCATGAGTGACAGTGAGTAGAGCCTCCTGGTCCTGGAATGGGTGCAACTGGCGCACAACCCAAAGGTGTGCAAAGGCCCTCCTAGCCATGGCTGCCACCTGCTCTTCCAGCAGGAGCCATAAGTCTACGAGGACCCTCAGATTGCTCACTGGGTCCGTCTGGGGCAGTGCAACCCCATCCAGGACCAACAATGGAAAAACCTTGTCACCAGAAGGCCCCCAAACCCAAAGCCACTCAGTCTTGCTTGGGTTGAGCTGAAGCCCGTTGCACCCCATCCAGACCCTTACAGCCTCTAGGCACTGGGTCAGGACATCCACGGCATCACTCAGGCGGCAGGGGGTGGAGAGATAAAGCTGGGTATCATCAGCATATTGATGATACCTCACTGCAAACCATCAGATCATGTCCCCCAATGGCCTCATGTAAGTGTTAAATAGGAGAGGGAAGAGAACCAAGCCCTGAGGCACCCCACAAAGTAGGGGATGTGGGCGGGACCTCCCCCACCCATCAACACCGACTGGAACCGACCCCGGAGGAAGGAGGAGAATCAGCACAATACTGTGCCACCCACCCAAACTCCCAAAGTCAGTCCAGAAGGATATCATGATCAATGGTATCGAAGGCCACTGAGAGGTCAAGAAGAGCAAGGATGGTCGCACTGCCCCAATCCCACTCCCGCCAGAGGTCATCTAAGAGTGTGATCAATGCCATCTCAGTCCTGTAAACTGGCCTGAACCCTGACTGAAAAGGGTCCAGATAATCCGCTTCATCCAGGGTCTTGTGCAGCTGCCACACAATCACTCTCTCCACAACCTTCCCTAGAAAGGGGAGATTGGAGACTGGACAAAAATTATCCAGGTTGGTAGGGTTGAGCAATGGCCTCTTGAGGAGAGGATGCACCACTGCCTCCTTAAGAGTTGGCGGGACCACCCCGTCTCTCAAAGAAGAATTAACCACTGCCCAGTGCCTCCTCCCAGGCAGCCTTGACCAACCAGGAAGGGCATGGATCCAATGCAGAAGTGGCTGAACCAGCAACTGCAAGGACTCTGTCCACTTCCTCAGGTGGAACCAGATCAAACTCCACCCAGATAACCATGCCAGACTTAGCCCCCACAGCCTCCACTGGCCCTGCCTTAAGGCTGGAGTCCAACAAGGAGCGGATGCGAGCAACTTTACCTGCCAGATGCTCAGCATATTCCTCACAATGGACCTGAAGGTAGACCCCTGAACCACTCCCTCTAAGGAGAGTCTGGGTCACCCTAAACAGGGCCACTGGGCGGCTATCTGCAGATGCAATGAGGGCGGAGAAATAACCATGTTTTGCCGCCCTTACTGCCACGAGGTATGCTCTAACAGCGGCTCTAGCTCATGTTCGATCGTCTTCACTTCCCATCTTCTGCCAGCAGTGCTCCAGGCGTCTCTTAGCCCTCTTAAGCTTCCTCAGCTCCTCTGAAAACCACGGGGAGCCGCGGGAGCCATGGGCACGGAGAGGCCGCTCAGGCGCGATCCGATCCAAGGCCCTGGCTGCTCCCTCATTCCACGCGGCCACCAAGGCCTCAGCTGGACCATGCAGCAGACTTCCCGGAACAACCCCGAGCTCCCTCTGAAACCCAACTGGGTCCATCAGTCGCCTGGGGCGGGCTGATCTAATAGGCCCAGCCTCCCTGCAGAGGGGGGTGGCACCAGAGAACTGGAGGTTCACCAGGCAGTGATCTTACCATGACAGGGGAGAAACCAAGATCTCTCCCAATTTCAGAGCACTCTGCCACTGCTCTGACAGAAAAACCAGGTCAGGCAAATGACCACCATTATGCGTCAGGCCCTGGATTACTTGGGACAGGCCCATGGCTGTCATGGTAACCATGAACTCCCAAGCTACCTCTGACCCTGCCCCCAAGGAAGGCAAGTGGAAATCCCCCAAGTCCATAAGCCTGGGGAAGTCCACTGCCAGCCCAGCTATGGAGTCAAGGATCTCAGGCAGGGAGGTTGCTACACAGCAGGGAAGCTGGTACAATTGCAACAGTTCCAGCTGATCCCTAGAGCCCAGCTTAACAAACAGTCTCGCACCCGGCAATCTGAGCAGCAGCGCCCCTGGATGCCTCCCAAGTGTCTCGGATGACCACCGCCACCCCACCGCCCCTACCCTGGAGTCTTGGCTGCTGCCACACCCTGAAACCAGCTGGGCACATCTCAGAAAGGGGGACTCCCCCTTCCTCTCCCAGCCAAGTCTCCGTAATACAAGCCAGGTCAGCTTTCTCATCCACGACCAAATCATGGATGAGGGTGGCCTTATTACAAACTGACCTGGCATTTAGTAGCTGCAGCCAACAGCCCAAGGCCTTGAAAGTCTGCCAACTGGGGCCTGGGAGTGAGTTTGAGGGGCTGGAATGTGCCACAGGAACGATATACCTGTGGCCCCTTCCATGTAAATACCTTGCCCCTCATCTCCCACCATATCTCCCTCTACCCATCATTACTGGGATGTTATAGCCTGCCCTCATCCCTCCATAGCCTTTCCCCCTCCCCTGTCTATCAAGCTCCATGCCCAGGCCCACACCCCCCACCTCACATACAACATACAATTCCCAGCAAGGCTCCTAGATACCTGAGGTGCTTCTGCAATACTGGCACTCAGCACCTCTGGTTAATCAAGGGCCCCTTCTCCTCATCCTCCATCCACCAACCACACTATGCCTTAAGCCAGCCTCCACTATGCCTTAAGCCAGACTGCTTAGGCTCCAATTGCACAGTCCCTGTGATTCAAGCCCCTCCCCAGCTCTCCCCCAAGGGCAGGTGACAGTATCTCAGGGAAGGAACTAAGTTCTAACATTCCTAAACATTCTAATACATTCCTTCAATCGGTCATCTTGGGTCACAATGACTGCCAATTAAAACAGTTTATGCAGATAGTTCTTAACAACACCTTCCAGCTCTCTATCAAGGAGGTGGCAAAAATGGCTACCCGCCCACGTGTGGGAGGGAACTGCAGCTACAGAGCCCTGGCCCTTGCAACCACCCCGATCCAGCTCTGCCTCTGCCACAGTAAAATCCCTCATCTCCGCGCGGCTCTGTATGAACTCCAGACGTTTAATGACAGACCCAGATGGATGGAATAACAAGCTCTCCCATTATATAAGGGATCCCTGATACTTTTGGTAAAAATAGAATTTAAATTCAGAAGAGGGATGGTGACTTTGAAGGAAACCCATATTTCCTCCTTTTCCTTGTTCATTTCTGTAAAGAAGCATTAAAAACCTAAGCCTACTTCACTGTAGGGGATTAAATCTAATTTCCACTATAACTGGCCAGAATTCTCAGCAGCTACATTTGCTATATTCATAATATGCATAATTTTGAAATACTGTGGGGATTAAAAAAGAGTTTTGAGTGTATATGTGTGTGTGAGAGAGAGAGGATCAGCAGTCTGCAAACATATTCCCCCATTGTCTAATTAATAGGTTTAAAAAGTCATAAGACATGTGAAATACCTATTTTTCATGTTCATATTTAACCATCTTACTTTTCTATTTATGGAAAGATTACCCTGAAAGAACAATAATTCTTAAATCCCTCCCTGAAAGTGAAGGACTAGCAATGCTGCAGTAAGTGATTAAAAAGCAGCTTCTTTGTCCTCAACCATCAAGTTGAACATCCATCCATAACCCTGAAAGATAGATCCAAGTTTTGATCATCTAGCCTGTTAACTATTAAGACGTGAACAGAGGCCAATTACATTTTGATTTCAGACATTGTATGCTAGGTGGGATATCAGACGCTGGAATTATATGCATGAATAAATTCTCAAGGACTGGTTCTTGCCTAATGGAAAGTGAGGTTTTTAATAATGTGCCACTCTTGATTGCAAACTGCTATCATACAGGTAGTCCTCACTTACAACCATTTATTTAGTGATGGTTTAGACTTGTGATAGTGCTGGGAAAAATGACTTATGGCCGGTCCTCACACTTACAACCATCGCAGCATCACTGTGGTCAAGTGATCATGATTTGGGGACTTGGCAACTGGTTCGCATTTATGAGTGCTTCACTTAGCAACTGAAAATCCAGTCCCAATTGTGGTTGTTAAGCAAGGACTACCTGTAGTTAAATCCCAGGAAGTTTAAAAAGAATGTCTAAAGAATTATGTTCATGACACTTATACTTGTCCAGATTCTAGCTTTACCACTAAACCAACCACATGGTTAAAGACCTAGTTATTCTTTCTCTGAAGAAGCTGAAGAAGCTGTGGCTGTTCCAGTAAGTGAGCAATCAAAATAATGTTGCTATTTTTAAAATGAATGAATTAAGTGGCATCACAGAGAAAGAATCAAGGCAATTTTCCAGGAGGTGAACTTGGAACAGATTCATAATCCTGAACATTTTGTACAGTGTGTTCCTAATAGACAGGAAAGATGCACCCTTGATCTTATACAGTTGCAATGAGAAGGAAAGGGAAGGGAAGGGAAGGGAAGGGAAGGGAAGGGAAGGGAAGGGAAGGGAAGGGAAGGGAAGAGAAGAGAAGAGAAGAGAAGAGAAGAGAAGAGAAGAGAAGAGAAGAGAAGAGAAGAGAAGAGAAGAGAAGAGAAGAGAAGAGAAGAGAAGAGGCTTATTGATGCATAAGAGTTCAGTCCCACTGAAGTTCAAGGAGTGGGAAGGGGATAATATTCAGATATTCAGGGTCAAAAACCAATAAATCAGTCCCATAAAGACACTTAAGCCAAAGAATTATTCAAGCCAGTCCATGAGTTCAAAGCAAGCAATGTGATTCCAGAAACAAGAGGGTTCAGGTAGACAAATGAAGCTCCAGATACCCAACAAAACAATTCATGGTCCAAGGTTCCGGACACTGGAATATTAAGCCAGCTGAAATGGTTTCTCCCAGGAACAATTCAGCCTCTTGAAACTTCTTTATGACATTCCAAGCTGCCATCCTATCTGGTTAAGGTAGAATTCAAATCAAATCAAATATTTATTATGGTTATAGACCAGCATAAGGAGGGTGGGGTACACTCAATTTAAAAACATAGAGGATACATCAGAGTCTAAAAAAATTATTAAAAGCTAGAAGATATAAAAATATGTATTGAAACAGAAAGTATATATAAAAAACAAGAGTCTAAAAGAATCTAAAAGGAGGAGTAGGAGCATTAGATGGGTGTAGGGTAGTGCAAATGTTAGTATGTGAAAGACTGTCAAATTACAGAGTACTCTAGTATGGCCAATAGATGTTCCTTAAGTCTAGTTTATAGCATAGGTCATCATCCAACGAATTTTAGGAACTGCCGTGCAAAACCAGGCAACACTGTATGTTGTAGCAGGGTTGATACCTGAAAGCAACAGGGAGGTGTAAAATTGTCCTGTGCACCCTGGGTATTTATGCAGTAATGGTGAGATGAGGCTAGACGGATGGCTCTGTAATGCAGGCACTGGAGAAGCACATGCTCTGTTGTTTCTGTGTGTCCAGAGTCACAGGGGCATTGTCTCTCCAGTGGGAGGAGATGGGTGGTGACAAATCTGATAAATAAACAAATAAATAAATAAATAAAGGAATCTTCCTGTATCAATCTTCAAGGACAGCTGAGGGGAGGGCGTGACATCGTGCCAGAGTAAAGACCCTCCTGTGGTTCAGTACTTACAGCTTAGTTAAGTATGCCATAGGGGAGGCAGAGTACCTGTTGGATTCACTGTCAATAAAGGTTGGGATCTTGGCAAGATCCAGTTGTTTCTCGGTACCTGCTACATCCTGTTTAGTGAGTGCTTTGGCCTGGTTTTATCCCATGTTGACTAGCAGACCTGGAGAGAAGCTCAGGGTTGATATGGTACGAAGAGCAGTGGAGACTAGGACCCCCAGGCCCCATTTTGCTCTTCCGTGCTTTACCCTGGTTCTGCCCCAATTGAAAATGAATGAGATCCATTTAGCAGCCGTTTATCAGCAGTCCCTGTCTCCTGAATCAATATGATGTCACAGGGGGAGGTGAAGTCACTAAAACAAGGATCTCTGGTGGATGCAATTCCAGGTTAGAAGAGTGACCTTATGCCGGTCATTTGGAAGTCAGGCAGCTGCACTGCAAACCAGGGGCTAGGTGGGTAATTTCTGCAGGGGCAGTAGCTTCGCATTAGCTGATGGTGGAGATGGTTATACTTGTGTCTCCCTCTGTGGTGGTGGTGGTGGGGAGCTGGGATACCATCACATTCCTGCTCTCCCTTCTCTGCCATCTGTTTGGCCATCAAGCCTCTCTTCTCTTCATGAGGGACAGGGGAGTTGTGTCAAGGAGACTGGGAGAATCAGTGCAGCACAGGCAGCTAAATGTGGATCACTGGCAAGCAGGGATCCCAACCCTTTAGTAGTGGGACTGTCTTTAGTAGTGGGACTGTCTTTCTGCTTGTCCAGTGAAAGAAGACATGAGGGGAGCTGTTTCTCCTGTATGTCAGGTTTCCTCAGGGCCAGGAGAGGTTCCTGAGATTTGGGAGCAGATGAAGGTATACCTTCAGACTGAGCTTCTGTAGTGCTTGGCTATGTTTACCTTGCAAACAAAACTAAGTTTTGTTTGCAAGGTAGTTTCCATTGGGTATCAACTACCTGGAATTTCATGGTACAATTCATTATGGTTCAGACCCCCCCAAGGAGGCTTTTACTCTCAGGGAGCCAGACCCTGTGATTTGGTGGTCTTCACCTTGCCATCTTCTGGCCTGCAATTCAGCCATGGTGGCCCCACTGCAATAGATCTTAGAGCTGCAGATTCTGAACATGTTGCAGGGACTAGTTTTTAATCTTAAGCTGAATCATAGAACATTATGACCTTTGCATTCTCCTTCTCCATGGAAGAACCCAACTGAGAATGACCATAAGAGATCTTCTGCATGGCAACCTTCAGCTGTTTGTCTTTTGTGCAAAAACTGGCTGGAAACTAACACAGCTTTAAGAAAAATTCTTGCCCAGATTTCAAACCCTTCCTCCACTGGTGGCTTGGTGACCTGGTGTTCTATCTCATTTGTGGTTAATGTGATCCTGTGTTGGTAAATTACCCTGGATCTTTATCTCCCACCATACCATGCAATTGTTTCCTTCCTAAGCATCGGATCATACCAAACATTATACCTTTTAGAAAAAAATGTCATTTATAAAGTAAAAGTGCACACAAGCAACCCAGTTTTAAAATTAAAGTTCCATTCTTGCATTTTCTCAGGGTTGGCTCCCTATTTTCAGCTGCAGCTATTCCTGCAGTAGTGTTCCAGTGGGGTAGTAGATATCATGTTTGCTTTACATATAGAGAACTCCAGGTTTAAAACCAGGCAGAAATATATACTTTTCATTCATGACATCCTATAATGAGTCACAGAACTTATTCAGATAATAGAACTGCATTGGCTGTTAACTCATGCAGTTCTACTATCTGAATAAGTTCCCTGACTCATTCACCTGTAGTGCAGCTCTTTAAGTCTAAACAGGAATGGCCATTTGCAAAATATTGCAGGGCCAGAACATCTGTGCATTCCTTCCTGATCAAAAATGGATAGCAAAATCTCTCTTGCATCAAGAGACAGTTGGAAAGAGGATAAGAAGGATTTTTTAAAAAAAAAAAAAGTTAACACACTTACTGATAAACAAATGCAAAAATATAGGAATATGTAAGATTCTATGACCTAACTCCTTTTCCCTTCAATGAATACAGTATAATTCCATATTATATTATGTTAGTGTATTCGAAGAAGCAAAGACCACCTGCATTGAAACAATGATCATCCAACACCAACTTCGCTGGACCGGCCATGTTGTTCAAATGCCTGATCATCGTCTTCCAAAGCAGCTACTTACCTCCCAACTTAAGAATGGGAAAAGGAATATTGGTGGGCAGCAAAAGAGATTCAAAGACATTCTGAAAGCTAACTTTAAAAAGTTTAATATCAGCACTGAGAACTCACGAGCGTTCTAATTGTCCTAACTCCTGAGCGTTCAAATTGGAGGTCAGCCCTTATTAAAGGTGCTGTGGACTTTGAAGAAGCATGAGGAAGGGCGAAAGGGAGAAGCAAGCCAAGAGGAAGGCACATCAAGTAAATTCTCATCATGGCCGTCTTCCATCTGGAAACGTGTGCCCTCATTGTGGGAGGTTGTACGGATCCAGAATTGGCCTTTACAGCCACTTACGGATCCACCGTTAAGATTTTAACCCTGGAAGACGATCTTACTCGGCTACAAGTGATCCCCAATGAATGATAATTCCATAACCTAACCCCTTTTCCTTTCAATAAATACCATATGATCAATAAGAGTGTGAAAATCTTAGCTTTCTTGGTTATAAAGATTGGTAGGAACTTGACACCATCTCATCTTTTATATTTGATTATTACTTTCTTCATATCACACTTCCAGAAGTTGATGGTGCTGGTGGTAAGGGCTAAAAGCAGTTTTTCACCATTTCAATTGGGAAGTTGCAACATGTAGGGATATTTCCACGAATCACTGGAGAGACCCGGAAATGTTTTCTCAATCTTATTACAGCCACAAATGATGCAACATGGACTGATTTAGTGATGGAGACAATTGAATATTCATTGCTATGCTCATTCATTCCTTAGGCAAAGGGAATTCTGAAGCATCAGCCTCAAGGAATAGGCTGGAAGTTATTTTGTTTGGAAGGGATGAAAATACTTGATCACTCTTCAAATGGTAAGAGTCTCAGTAAGATGACCCAAAGCATCTATCCTAATTAAAAGCATTATCTCCCCCCTCCAGAGATCCTTATTGCAAAGGGCTGCCTTTATTACTGTTGCCTATAGCAATAAGTGGGAAAGTAAATACATTCTTAACAGGGAGTGGAGATAAATATTGACTGAGTCAAGACTAAATTTTGCCAGCATTCTGCTGATAGTGATAGGACTCATTGGGTAAATGTAATTCATAACATTTCCCAGGTAACTTGTCCCTTTAGGCAGGACAAAGTAAAACCAAGCTGTACTTGGCTGCGCAATTTTGTGCAGCAAAGGAAAGACCTGAGGTCTCTAAACTGTCACCAAAAGACGACCTTGGCACACTTGTGTTTAGGTACCATCAAGACTCCTTTTGCCCAGAATATCTCAGGATGCTTTACATTTTCTTTACAATTTATCTGATTTTTTTTTTTAATCTCACTAGGTGAAAATGGATGGGAGGTTTTGTAATTGCATCAGTTAGACATTTCCCTATTAATAGAAGAGAATATCTGTCACTCAGAGTTGGACTGCGGAGTCCTTGGTGCTCTCTGAGCTTGGTTGATTTCTTGCAGATGTTTCATTACCCAACATTCAGATAAGCAGGGATCAACAACAGACATAAAAATCAGGCAGAAAACTATATTCCAATCAAGGAACCACTAAGTAGGAAATCACCCCCACACTGGCAGGGCAAACAACTTCATATAAACAGGCAGCAGACCCCATAGTTACTCGCACTGATGATGTTACCTAGCTGGGTCATGAAATGTCTGTAAGAAAACAGCCAAGTTTAGGGAGCACCAAGAACTCCACATTTCCCTATCACTTTGCAGCTCCCAGGATATCTACATTTCCTAATCTGAAGAAGTTCCATAAGAGAATTTCTCTTGAAATAAGTTCCTTTGGGATTTAATGGAAATGTGGAAAAACAGACTGCAGACCATTGTATTTTAAAAGCAATTTATTTTCTATCAAATTGAATGAAAATCATTGAAGAAGAAAAAAAACTTTGAAGAAACTTTCAGCGTAGCACCGTACGGGGCATTTCAGCATTGGAGTTAACATCAAACAAATTCCACCTGTTTCTTTACCTGTGCATCTGAATGTTCATCTCCTTGTTCAGATTCTGTTTTCTTATGCTAGAAGCAGTTGTCAAATCAAATGTTTACATATTTGGATATTTTCAAGACATTGCCTTTCAAGATGTTAATATGATGCCTGGCCTTTTTCATAATTTATCTTCATCCCCTATGCATATATTCTTCTGCTGTTTACAGGACTGGATGGTTGCACAAAATTTGATGTCCCTTAAGCCGAAGACATTTCCTTTGCTCAAAGGAAATATTTACCCTGTTTTGTCCTTGAACAGCTTCAAGTAATCTGATGGACCATAGATCAGTTAAGAAGTTGCAAATATTTTCACCCAGCAAGCAGCAATGTATGTTTGAAGCTAAAAGCATTGTTAATCTACCTACCTGGATGAATCTGATTACTGTATAACTAATGCTGTGTCTTCTGGTTGGTCAGAAGAGACTTATGAAAGAATCACGCAGAACAGCCAGCCAGTGAAATAGGAAGGGAGCTAATGAAATAAGGGGAGTGACCATGCAATAAAGAATCAAAACACGCATGAATTACTGTTCAGTGGCAAGTTGGACATCTAGCTCATTTGAGATGTATTTGATTTTTTAGAACATGAATAGGCATATCATCCATACGAGACACAATGCACGGGGAGAATCAACATAAAACTTTACTTTGTTGTCTTTTGTGGTTCACTTTCCAAGCTAGGCAAATTATAATAACTTACACAATGGGGGGGAAATGCAGAAAGCTGGAGGTATGGGGACATACACATAGGACGACTTCTCCTGGATTGTAAAACATCAGAGCTGTTGTTCATCCATTTCACAAAAGAAATGTAAAAAAACTAATAGCTAGAATGGTGGGTATACAACCATGCAACTAGCATGTGCATGCCAATGGAAGTTTTGTGATTTCTGAGAGAGACGTGTAAGAAATCCACTCCATGCACTCCATTGTTGTTAGCCCTACAGTTATATTGTCAGGCCATCTGCAGTGAGGATTCATATAAGTCAAGATGGCAGCCATGACCATGAGATTAAAGAGATGAACATTTTTTACAAGCATCACACACACAACACCGGTTCAAAAAGGGGTGGGGCTTTGATTACACAGTCATGAATGCCTCTGGTTATCATGCTTAGATCAAATTTTAAATGAAAGTGTATCTATTTGGAGAAGCTGCACTGAAATTAAGTGTCTGTTACAGAAAGTGGTAGACAAAAAAAAACAGTTGTTTTACAACACAGGATATATTAGTGATACCGAATACATTAAGGACAGGTGTTCAACACAGTGGATGCTATGTCAGTCACAACTCAAAGAAAATTTAAAGGAACAGAATAGAAAGGAAAACATAACTGGATTAATTTTCAACTTCTAATTTCTGAGAAGTGAAGTTAGATGAAGGGCTTCATCCAGCCTTTTGCTTTATTTTTCTCTGTAAGGAAACCAAAGTAATAATTATGATTAGACTGTTAAGACAAGATGGGTTTCTTACCGCCTAAAATATGAGTACTAACTACAGCTCTAAAGAAATGTAGCTGTATGCAAGGTGTCATTATAATGCACAGCTAGTTAAAAGAATAAGTGTTCACCTTTTCAAGTGCTTTCTATCACAATCAGACAATCTCCCTGCAGGAATTCTGAATCAAGAAAATATCAACTATTTTTTAAGGAGGAAAAAAATTCCTACTGCCAAAGAATTGTGCACTCACTATGAGGCTTTATGGACCAACAGTGGCATCCAGTGGAGAATCAATTTATCATCAAATATATTTACTATTGTGGTATTTCTTCACTTTCCTCCTCTCTGTTTTGCTTGGGACCTCAGAAGGACTGATCTCCAGTTTCATTCAGTTGTTTAATATTGCATCCCATTGAAAGAGCTTTTTGCCCTGCATGAAAGTTGAAGTTGCTTGGTGCAGCAAAATTCAAATCAGGTTGTTTTTTTTTAAATGCTGATCAAATAGTCAGTCCCAAACCAGTGTGGATATTCTTAAGGGCTGAAAGGATTCTCAGAGACCACTGGCTGAGGAATCAGTCACAACAGCGCATTGCTGGAAATGTTTCTCTCTCTGATTTAATTTATTCTGTAATAACATGCTGTGGACTGGCATCTGAAACATGCAGCACCTTAACTCTTTTTCTTTTGAATTAATTGATGTATAAATTGTAGGTTTAATAACGTATAATTTATTTATATAACTGGGATGCAAAGAATGAGAAAAGTACACTGAGGACTTTTACTTTGTTTTCTCCCTCAAATCAGAATCATAGAATCGTATAGTTGGAGCACTTCTCAGAGGTCATCTAGTCCAACCCCACCGGATTTCTCAATGGAGCTTGGCAAACGGTTTTTAAAATACACAGGAGCTTCATGCTTCAAGATCATTCAAGACAATTTTGTTTCACATAATATTAGCACTACAGCTGCTTTTCTAAAGAGAAAGTTTTTAAATGTTTGGGGGTGATGTAGGACCCTTGGGAATTAAAAAAGGAAATCTTCATACCCTTGCTATTATTTCATATTAGTTGCTTTTGAGCCATACAGGAAGCAACCAAAGGTGTCATCCAATATTAATAATGAATAATATAAATTCTTCTGTGTATTCCTAAACCAGGCATATGTTTACATTAAGGTGGAAGTTAAAACTAATGAAATAATAGATAATAATATTTAAATAATGATGAGTAAAATGGAAACATGTAATTAAGCACATTTAAATAACAGCATCAAATATATTTATTTACAACGTTATGAAAAAAAAAAACCCTGCCAAAATATATCCAAATTATTTTGCTTTTATCTTTTAATACACTGACTGCATCACAATGTTTAGAAAAGTGGGTCATCCAAAGGATGCCTACATTCTGATTCACACATTACTAATAGGGGCATCAGGTCAGTTTTCACCAATATCCATAGACTGAATTTCTTAAGCACCCCTGTTCAAACTCAGAGAGTTTATTAAGTTAGGAATGTAGAATAAATCCACCATGGAATTTAGGGGAAAGAAAATTGTATGAAATGCCAAAACAACTTCAGTTATAGCCCAAATGTGCAGCATTTGCTGGCATCCTAATTCTACATTTAAGTTTGTACCTAGAAAGGTGCATTTTGGAAAGATGCATAGAAATTCATGGTATTTATGTAGGAAAGATGGTGAATAATAATTCTAGTTTATTATAATCTTTTCCCCTTAAAAATGATAGCTGTGGAATAAGAATTTGCAAATCAGATTTAAATTGATATGCACACTACTATTAGAAATTCAGAGGAAGGAAGGAAGGAAGGAAGGAAGGAAGGAAGGAAGGAAGGGAGGGAGGGAGGGAGGGAGGGAGGGAGGGAGGGAGGGAGGGACAGTTTAAATCTTGTTTAAAAATAACCTGACAAGGGTCTGTAAGCTGCAGTGGAAGACTAAAGAAAAAAGAAAGGAGATGAAGCTGGGAGGGGACAGAGCAGAGGGAATTGGCAGGAACATTTCAAGAAAGGAGCAGTGTGCTGAACTCCTAGCAGCATTTTCCAGCCCTGACTGACACAATGTCACATTGCTGCTTAAAGGGTTCACTTCTCCCTGTAGAAGTCACTTCTCTCCAGGAGAAGCATTGTGAACTTTGGAAGACTCACTCTCTCTTGCCTACTGTCAGTGCCAGATGGGATAAGTAGTGAGCCTGACAAAAATTCAAATCAGAAGGTAAGCTTTTTTTAAAAAGGCTAACTCGTTATCTGACCCCCCCCCCATTTGTTTAAAAAGGAAGGAAGGGAGGAAGGGAGGGAGGAAGGGAGGTTCAACAGATAGGAAAAATCATATCAATCATAATTAATTCATTTCAATTCCACATAAGTGAAAATTTAAATGAAATGTATTCTTTCTTTCTCTTCTCTCTCTCTCCCTGCCTTCAATTCTTCAACATTTTCATGGATTTTTTTACCTTTGGAACCAAACTTAGTAACATGGGGGTGCGGGGAAGGAATATGCATGACCTCTGATTCACATTTATAGCTCTGGGCATTATGAACCCCATCAAATATACATTCAGGAGAGAGAACAGTAAATACATACAGAAAAAAGGTAAGATTAAGAGTCCCACTTCTTCCCTTGAGCTTAATTCTTGGAGACTTCATGGACATAGCCATGTATTTTACTCAGCAGCAACATGGGAATGGTTTGCCATTTTCTTCTTTCAGCCTCCCAGCCTAGCCTCCAACACTGGAATTTTCTGATCATTTCCCATCCAAGTTCTAACTGGCTACAACTCTTCATAGCTCTTTTGAGATCTACCAAGGTCAGGCAGATGCTACCACCTGTGATAGCCAAACAAGCTAGTAAGAAAAGAAGACAATTAGCAAAACCAGAACAACTTCTCCAATGTTGTGTTCTCCAAATGCGTTGGACTACAGGTCCTGATATAGAGCCCAGGGCATCTGAAGGGCAATTTAATTTTCAAAACTTGACTCATGAAGTCCAATTTCCTAGATGCCAGCATAATTTGTAGGTTTACTTCCTTCCTACTACTATGTAAAGTTAGTGTGTAATAAGAGGGCATATTCATCCTTTTGTTGCCTATTTCTTGTCCTCTCTTCATGGAGCCATGGTCACAATTTCTGACAAGAGCCTAAGACATTTGTGTGCTTTATTGCTTTGCAAGTATTCCATTAAAAGCCCCTAAACCACCCCCTCTCAGCAGCAGGCAAAGACACCCGACACAACTCATCTGTCTGCAGGATGCAAAACTTGACCTTACAAGGAGTTCCACCATTCCGCTGAACTCTCAATAAGCCATTGCTCAATTTGTCCATGCTTTGTCTGTGTCACCACTCATTTAGCATGCTTAATTACCTTGCCTGCATGGCAGCAGAAATCTCACTGAAAATATTAAATAGCACGTAATATTTCCAGAAACTAGATCAACTTAACCATGTCATTCTGGAAGAATGAGCTTAATATGAAGAAGGCAATTAAACAACCGTGAAGTTAAAGATACACTTATTGATATAGTAGAGTCATTTTGTGCATTATGGGGAATGAACATCATTTGGAGCTTTATCTACACATGGTGCAAAAGACAAGTTTGTTTTTCCCACTTAATGACAGCAGGTTCAAGCTTTGTCCCCTTAGCTTGACAACAGCTACAAGAAAATTGCTACCTGCTCTGTTAGATGCAACTTCTTTTCAGAACATTGACCTTATTAAAATTTTGCCCAAGGCAAAGGAAATATTGTCCTAAAAAAGCTTGGCAGAAGCTGACAAGAAAAGATTTAAAAGTGGAAATACTCTGCTATAAATAAACATGTGCTACTGAAACCATCTGTTTTAAGAGATGTTACTTGTTGGGGAACTCAATCTAGATGGATTGGAAGCAACTTTCATTTTGAAAAGGAGGAAGAAATCAGAACAGCGGGTCCAAGTTCTTTGCTGCCTGAACAGAAACCCACAGACACAAACACACATTCAGGGACTATCATCAGTGATCAGAAATAACAGTTACGTTTGCTTTGATAATAATTGTTTTTATACAGTAAAGGACTGGAAACCCTTTATGGACTTTTTGCTGAGAATGGATAAAAATGAACTGATGGTTTCTGAACTTATTGATCTAAAAAGGATGTATATGGGAAGAAGGGAATTATGTAACTTACAAAATATACAGTCTGGTTTAGACTGTAAACTCTTATTTGGTAAATATGGCAGGCCATGGAGCAAAACTGGAGTACTATCAGTATCCTTCCTATATAATAATCTGGTAAGAATAAATGGGGGGGGGGGAATGATTCCTAATCCATTAAACCAACATCAAATGAAAGGATTAGAGTAAGCAGTCAGCCCATAATAGAAAGCTGTAAGTGTTAGTATGAACCATTGCCTACAAAATTCTGCAAAGTAGCAAAGGTTAAACTCTTAATAAGCAACAATATACAGATACAGTAATCATTTTCTTAAGGGTCTTCTGCCTTTCTCTCGTGTATTTCTCAAAAGTTCATATTCCTTTACATTTCTGAACCATAATAAATGAGCTCAAACAGTGTGGAATGCCACCACCACTACTGAAAACAAACAAATCCCAGCCAAGCCACATGTGTTTCATTTACTTCTTCAGTTGGCTGTTACTATGGCTTCTTCACACTGCAGTAACAATGTATGCAGTGAAACGTGAATTTGCCCACACGAAATAATGATGTAAATAAAAAGAAGGAGATTTTGCATTGTACTTACAGCTTCGTAAGGCAAAAACTGCTTCTACGGTCAGAGCATCATGTCCCAAACTTAAAGGAGGTATTGAGGCTCATCATTGCAACTTTCAAAAATGCCACACTGAGGGTGCAATAATTGCTTTTATACGGTAAAGGACTGGAAACGCTTTATGGACTTTTTGCTGCGAATGGATAAAATGAACTGATGATTTCTGAACTTATTGATCTAAAAAGGATGTATATGGGAAGAAGGGAATTACGTTGTGTACTTTGGGCAGCCGGAAATAGAGTTAACTATGTAACTGCAGCAAAGAAGATCAGAAGTCACTTCTTTAAATGGTTCTCTTTTTTCTTTCTTTTTCTTTGTTCATTTTCTCTTCTACTTTTCTATCTTCTCTATTTTCCTTTTCTATTCTTTTCTTTTTACTATTTTCTTTTTTACTTTTTTGTAGCTTTTAACTTTGCAAAAATAATTTTCTTCAATAAAAATTTTATACATACAGTACATACATACATATATATATATATAAACATACCACACTGCGACTTTTTACACCACCTACTCCTCAAGACAGAATAAAAGGACTGTGGAAGGTTTGAATCCTATCATCCATTTATCCCAGGCAATTCACTGTTATTTCTTGAGCTCCTTAATTTAACTGAAAAGAAGGGATTTTCCCCCCTTACTGACATCAAAGGCTCTGCTGATTTCTTCCTCCTTTTCAAAATGAAAGTTGCTTCCAATTCATCTAGATTAAGAGTTCCCATACAAGTAATGTCTCTTAAAAGAGATAACTTCAGTGGCACATGTTTCAAATGACTGCCTAGAAGGATGACACAGTCCCCCACAGGTTGCGAGACAAACATGTAAACGAATGATAAAATCTGCTTAACCCATCACAACGTTCTGCTGTCTTTATCCTTCACAGAAATTATGGAGAGGGCTGTACAGCACAGCACAGAGCATGCATCCATGAAGCCACCATATCGTCCCTTGCTGCTGCGTGAAAATAAAAACGTTAAGTAGTCTGACACTGAACGATTGCAAGGCAATTTAAGATGGTGCTGTTGGCTTGCCATAACTTTAGCAAAGGGAGGGGAAGGGAAGGCTCTGTCAGAAAACACTGAACTCCCATGTGATGACAACCTGACAGAGATTCCTGGAGAGAAAATGTGAGAGCAGCGGGCTCTAACAAGTGACAGGAAACTTGGCATTTAAATGAGGACACCATTGAACCACCTGACAATTTAATAAATGCTCTGATAGCAATAGTGGCAAGATGGAAGAGCTCACTGTGGCCTTTAGAAGAGGGGGTTCTTATGATCCAGGAGCATTGCCACATCTTAAAAAATCATTGACATCCTTAGTGTTTGCCCAATTTCTCCAACTTTAGGAGTTTCTTTGAGTAAGCCCATTCTCTAAAAGGTCATTTTTTAAAGACCAAAAAGAAGCTCATAAATATTCTTCTGAAGACTGTTTGAGAGCCCCCTTCTGCTTTAAGGAGTTAAAAGGTGGTGAGAGGTTTTTACAACTCCATTAGAGTTGTGCAGTCCTCCCATTTCAATCAAGCTGTATATAAAGAGGAGAAACAGCAATATGGATAAATAGGCTAAAAAAGGAGATTAAAAAAGGATGTTGATTGGAGATGCTCATTACTGGCTGTATAGCATCATGACCTATATCTTTAGGTTCACTATTTGATTCCCAATTCATTAAAATTATATTATTTGGCTCAAAGATGTGACCTTGAGAATATTCAGTGCTCCACTATAAGTCAATTCTAGTGTATCTGCCTTGGAATTAAAAAAAAAAAAACTTTCAAGTACCTTAGATTAATATAATAGACTTGTCCATCTAATTAACATCATAATTAAGATTAGATTTGGAACAGGGTCTTCCTCATGCCCATACTGCTCCCATGGTGGATAAGTCCATTCTGGCCCAAATTGTTATGTTCACTGTGTAATTACTGTGTAATTATCCAAAAGCAGAGGAAGGCATTACCACAGCTGATGATGTTCTGCATACCTACATTGCAATGGCTGGTTGGTTAACTTTTTTTTCTAAAATGGCCTCTCCAATTCCATTATGATATGACTAACAGATCTCTCTTTGCCAAAACTGCAATGTTCATGCACAACCTTTATGGCTGATATCCAATGTTCTTATTTTTGGTTCCATCCTATGCCCAATCTATCTGTCATGTCCCTCTGTGTACACTCATGCTAGTTGAATCTTTCAATTAATTATATTTAGCACCTCACTGGTCAGCATGAACAACATACCACTCAGTCTTAACTATTTCCCACCTACAAAGTGGATAACTATTTTCTAAATGCCTTGTACCTTTTATGTTATGGATGTACAGTATATAAATCAACATGTAATCTGCAGGCAGATTTATCTCCTCAACATGAGGTGTGCTTATTCTGGACTCTGTTATGTTGATGTACAGAGGCATAATATGAAGGTGGAATTGTTTGATGGAAGGGATAGGGAATTTCTAGATTCTAGATTTCAGGAAATGCCATGGGACTGTGATGTCTATTTGTTTTCACTTGCAACCATGCTGGAGAGATGAAAGATAGTCAGGAGGAAGTAAGGTCTCTTCTAACCATGTTCCCTCAGTGTTACCAGAGGTTTTGCAAGGCTGAGTTGCTAAGATCCAGAGACCAACCAACCAAAACCCACAAGATGAGATGCCACCAAGTGTCCTGCTGACAGAGATAAGGGTTGCAATCTTATTTGGTAGATTTCCTGAAGGGCTTAGGAAAAGAATCTCTGTTTCCATCCCTCTATGCAAACTAGACTGTTTCACCTGTCTTGATAGGTTTGGAGCTAACAGACTTGCAAAATCATATGGCGGAGGAGGCTTGTAAAGAAGCCTTGAGGGTAAGCTTCATAGGAGTTATTGCTCCTGTAGAGAAATGCTGGGCAGTGGCCTGGAGAAACAGATAGAACAGAATGCAAGACAGGATAAATCAGGGTTCGTTGATCCTTAAACACTTCCTTGTTTGAGGAAGAAGAAACAGACACTTGCCCGAAAGGGGTAGATTTTTCTTTTCTTTATGCTAATGGTGAGATTGCGGTCTTTCATGCTTCTCATCCAGGAACAAATCAAAATGGACTATCCTGAAATCTTGCTATGAAGAGGATCAGGTAGTCATGGCACAGCTCAGTGCTTGAATTAGGGTTGTACTGAAATGTCATGTTTTTTCACAAACATTTTTTTTCTTTCAGGGAAGTGGAACAAATTAAAATGAATTGTGCTCTCTCTCTCTCTGTCTCCCTCTGTGTGTGTGTGTGTGTGTGTGTGGGTGCATGTGTTTTAAAAAAAAGGTTTTCCACCAATAGCCACAACTGCAATGCAGTTACTAAATTCTGCCTTTTATTGCTCATTGTCTATAACATGCATGCATAGTACACATTTCAATATATTTCTTATTATTATTATTATTATTATTATTATTATTATTATTACTATTTTGGAAGTGAATTAAGGCCTGGCTCAAATATAATGATAAGCTTTAAGGAGAATGCAGCAGAATTCACAGGCGGTCAATATCAACAAGATGGCAGAGAGAGCATCATGATACAAGCCCTTTCTCTTTTGTACAATCATCATTGTGTTGTACACACATTCAAATGGGTTGGTGCTTCTATCATAACATTCCTTACGTTATCTTATTGATTTTGCCTCCCACTCCACAGATGGTGCTGGGAACCTGTAAGGATGGAATACCCAGTCACAATAGCTAATTGTGACTGGGTGCTCCAGCCTTACACAGAGCTGAAGAAGAAGACTGATGGGGAACAAGTGAATGCGTTTGGAGCCAGAGGCATGAGCAGCCATTAACTGTCAGAACAAACAGAACAAGCTGTCACTGCAGAGGAGAGCCATCAAAGAAGAAGAGAGGAAGGGGTGGGACAGAAGCAGAAGGCGGGAGGCTTAAAAGAGAAGGCAGGAGGAAGTAGGCCCCATTCATGGCTTTAACAGAGTTTGATACTGTCCCAATAAAGGACTACGCATATCTCTAGTGGCTTGTGCTGTGAGTTGCTGGATTTGGGGCATAAAGATCAAGAACCTCACAGAACCTGTGACCAGCTTTTGGAACAGCAAGGCTCCTTGTCATTGCAAAGGACCTCAACTACTGTAGTAGCATAGGGAACATCACCAACCATAGCAGTCCAAGTGCTATGAGAATTGCAATGGCCATCCAACAATAGCAGGAGCCGATAATGATATCTGCAGCAGTGATCTTTTCACAAGCTAATGCACCTTAAAAACCACTATGGATCATGTCTGCCCCCAAATATAATAATACAATTACTGTCTCATCCTATTCTAGCACTATTTCTTGCTTCCATTTCCTCACAACAATCTGGTTAGCCAGGGTTAGGTACAGCAGTACTTAAAACTCAGTAATACAACATGGGTCCTCCTTGCCATTTTCTTAGCCCTGCAGCTTCTCTGAGCCTCTGGCCTTGGGGCCAACACACCAACAAATGGGACAGCTTCTTCAGACTTGTTCTACTTTCTGCTGGCTTATTGGGGATGGCTTGTGGAATGACTATAAATTCAGAGAAGGCCAAGGAAAATGTTACTCTGCTGACCAAAATACCACGTATCCCCGATCCCCGAGGGACCCTTACTGTTCTGTGATGCCTACAAAATTGACCTATTTGCACTAGATGTGAAAGGAGTGTATAGCTCAAACTCACTGCTATACCCCAGTGTGTTCTATAACCAGCATTATTCTGCATACCTAATGGCAACTAAAAAAAATAAGGAAGGCTATACAAAACAGGTATTTGTAGTGCCCACACTATGGACTCCCCACCCATACTGCATATCATGATGGACCAATTTTTTTATGGTCCATCTAAGAATCCTCTGTAGATATTCTATGTGATGTACCATAAGCATCACTAAAAGATTCTTACATTTATATTCCACTTGGTGTTTATTTTAAAAAAACAGGACTGGGACAGGATATGTCAAAGATACATCTACTCCAAGGCTAAATTGCTCATGAACTCCTAGGATTTCTGAGTTCGCTCACCTTGCAGAAAAACTATAAGTCTTTTGCCCAAGCTCATGCAGCTTTAATGCTTTCTGTTTTGTTTTCCAATACAGTTGTTATTCATTATTAACTTGGGATGAGCAAAGGTTAACATGTAGCATAAAATATAACTTTAAGCAAAATGAACATCAGCAGCAGTAGAAGGTAATTTAATAAGAGTATCCGTTCATATAAATGTGGGTGAAAGACAGAAAGGGAGTATGAGTGCACTAATCTGCCTTAAAGTTATATCCAAGGAGATATGTAGAAGTATGTGCCTCTTTTCAAAGTAAGATGCACTCAAATTAAAGGGAAATATTATTTATATTTTATAAAATGAATCGTATTAATTAGAATGATGGGTATGCAGTTCTGTATAAATCTGATCTGTTTTATAGATCATATTAGTAGAAGAGTATTCTAGTCCATTTTTAAAAAATTGAAAGATATATTAAATAAAATTTGCATCAATTTTCTTGACAGTTTTCCCCAAGATAGAGTGATGATAGAGAAAGATGGACATGGAGATGGACATGGAGATGGAGATGGAGATGATGTAGATAGAGATAGAGAGACTTAGGGATAGGGATGAGTGGATAGAGATAGATAGATGGATAGATGATAGATAGATAGATAGATAGATAGATAGATAGATAGTTAGATAGATAGATAGATGATAAAAGAGATAGATGATAGAGTCATACATATTTTTCACACATCAACTGGAGTTTTGTCTATTTATTTAGAACTTATGACAGACAGATATTAGAGGACTCCATTGGATGCTGTTATTTATATCAAAAGGGAATTTGTGAAATGGGTGGTGTAGAAATATGAGAAATAAAAATAAATAAATTTTAATAAATCTCACAAATCAATTCCCATAAAATCTGAAACAAGTTTCTATTAAATGTATAGCTGGGTTTAACTTATTCCATTAATTTTAATGGCAGTTTGGTGTACAGTGCTATAAAACTTCATGTCCAAGAACAAAATGATGAAAAGGAAATCATAAAGAATATGAGAATGTAGAACAATAGTAGAGCTTCAGATGTAACTGGTATAACTGAAGAAATGTTGAAATATGGATGTGGTTTGTCTAAGGAGTTACTATGAGACTTGCTTCATGTGGGTACCTAATGACTGGAAGAGCGCCATTATTTTTGCCTTATACAAAGGAAAAGGAACATGTCTGAATGCAAAAACTACAGGAGGAATAGTTTATTAAACATCCCTGGAAGGTGTTTGGAAGAATTCTGGTTACAAGACATGACAGTGAGCAAAACTGCAGCTTTATGCTGGGCATGGGGAGCACATACCAAAGTTTTGGATGTGATAAGCTTTATTGTCTGTTAGTCGCTTGTGTATGATGCAGTGAATAGGCTTCAATTATGGAACAATTTGCATGAATATGGAGTTGAAAGTTGGTTGATGAATACAGTGTGGGCTTTTATGATGGAAGTAAAGCATGCATCAGAATAAACTGAATGTTTAATCAATGTTTCAGCATTCAGCTAGGAGTAATAGGGATGTTTGTTATCCCCTTATTTTTAGTGTATTTATGATTAAAAATATAAGGAATTGTATTAGAGGTGTGTTAGTTGGGAATGTGAATGGATGTATACTTTTACAAGCAGACAATGCCACATTGTTGGTTGACAGCCTGAATGATTTGGAGAAAATGTTAAATAAATTATATGAAACAATGAGGCACACGGGCCCGAAAATTAGGGCATCAAAGACCAAGGTATTTAAGTTTGACAGGGAAAATAGAGTCAATGCTGCAAGTTATACATAAATAGCAAAAAGCTGGAGTAACTAAGTATTAGAATATTTAGAATTAGAAATATTTCTTAAAGATGGTAAAATGGCCAGGAAAATGGTGACGTATGCAAATGCTGCTAGAAAAGACAGTGAGTCCTATGTGGACTGTTGCAAGCAATAAACATTTGTTGAAAGAAGGGAGAACGGCTATGTACAAAACTTGCTTCTTCCACTCTAGGGAAATGACAGATGTGTATGCCAGGAGAAACATAAAAATAAGTTGAATGCTGTGGGAATGGATCATTGAAGAAGGATCTGTATGATAAAAGAAGCAGCAAGAGGGACAAGAATGAATGAGTATTAAATGAATGTAAATTAAATATGAAAGTACAAAAAAACACATTAAGGTGCTTTGGTCATCTAGAGAGAATGAATGGGATCAAAGCAAAAAAAAAAAAAACACTTGTATTAGGAAATGAAGAATGTGTCCAAAGGAAGGAGAGGACTGGGAAAGTCATGGTTGGATAAAGCTGATGAGATCCTGCAAATAGAGAGAGGGGAGAAGCTTGAAGATCAAAAGGCAACATATGAGCCAGTGTATGGACATGGTGATGGAAACAAGGACAGTTTGCAGGAACTGCATGGGAGGCATTGTGAATGGTCTTGATGTAAACTAGATTGAGTTATATTTCTTTTCTTATTTCATGCCTTTAATACTTTTGACTTAATCTTTCTTACTTCACTTTGTGCTCTTTGCATAAGGAAAAAGCATGATGGGTGTGTATGTATGTATATTAATTGTACATCTTTATATGGATAAGGATTATGCTCAACCCCTCCCCCCCACACACATAGTAGAATCCTGTGCTACCAATAAAATTAAAAGCGATCACTGGTTAAATATCTGCATGTTCAGTCACTTCAAAAATGGACAAATTATAAAACTCCTCCTAAAGGATTAAGAAATGACAACATGTTTAGGGAATAAAATCTGCAGAATGAGTTTGGTAACTTTCAAGTTCAAGTCAAAGTCATCTCTTCTGCTATCTTGAATAGCAATCCAAAGGCAAAACTGAAAAATAAAAAAAAGTGGGAAGGGTTCATGAGCTGAAGCGAGAAAGAACAGTCAAACTCAACTGTGTCCTTCAGGTGTATTCCTGCATGCACTCACAATGATAGTAAAAAAAGAAGAAGAAAAAGAAAAAGGAGAAGGAGAAAAAGAAGAAGAAGAAGAAGACTTTATCCATAAAGGATATCCTGGGGCTGCTGATATCAAATAGTTTGTCCTTTCATCTGTAAATTCAGAATTCCTGCACACATTTGAGTTTTCTTCCTGCCTCCTAATCTTTTAACAAAGTCATTGACAACCTTTTATCTGTTCAAACATACCTTTCTGATGATTGAACAGTTAAGCACTCTCTTATCTTTTTCAGGAATACAAGAAGAATAACTAATGCTATCATCTGTTCGATGGTTCACATATTGCTCCTCCCCGTCTGCCTCCATACAAATAGATTAAATTGTAATTCTATGAACAGACCCTGTTTCTATCTCTTTTCATCTTTTTCTAGTCTATGCAGCGAAGCACAGGGCATCATACAGTTGATAGCTGATAAGTTTCAGGCATACTGTACAAAAACAATCCCACAATATTTAGTTAAGGATGACTGCAAGAACATCTCTCTATGTTTTACTAAGTTATAAGTGAGAGCCAGGTTGGTCTAGTGCTGGGCCAGTAGTGGGGAAACTTCAGTTGCAGTCTTGCATTAAGAATGAAAGTCAGCAGGTTGACCTTGGGCCGGTCACTTTCTCTCAGCTCTAGGAAGAAGACAATGGCAAACCACTTCTGAAAATGCTGCCTAGGTAACTGCATGTAATTGTCCGTGTAATTGCCGGGAGTCAACTGGGACTCAAAAGCAAAAGCAAAAACAAAAAAAAAATGTTGTAAGTAAGCAAGTATTCTTGAAATATGTAATTCTAATTAAGACTAACAGGAGCTATAGTCCAAAATATCTGGAGGGGTGTGCAAGAATGAATATTCTGAGAATGGAGCATTCCAGGAAACTGAAAAATTGACTGTTCCATTGGTAAACCATGATGATCAGGCTGTGTTGGAAGTGAATCTGAGATATTTTGGGAAATCAGCCCTCTGAAACAGAAGTAATACATGACATTGCAGATATTGCCTGAGCCCCAAACTAGGTCTGAATCATTTGGAATACCAGATTTGGAAAACCATGAAGCTCTTTCAGCTTGGTGAATTAACTGCTGAAAATCTCCAGACCGCTCCTGGTTCAGTGTGCTCTAGAGGAGGACATTGTGTCTGATATACCTCTAGTCACTGAAATGATAAATTAGTAACCAAGATTACCATTGCCTAACTTCTTTGATAATGAACTGTCCACTTACAGAAAGACTAGGTGACTGGATAACATTCTGGATAGTAGTATGTGTATTTGCGTATGCAAAATGAAACATCTGAATCCAGGATCACACATACTGAGATACAGTCTCCACAGCTGTTGCCAAAGTGTCTACCAAGATATAATTTGTAATGTGATAGAAGGGGAGAAATATTCAATATATGGGGGTAATAGAACAGTATTTCGTCTGAACTGTATGTCCTCTTATTTTAATTAAGTTTAAATGTAAATTAAGTTTGGCTTTGATTTAGCCCTACTCACTTTGGAGTACAGCTCCATACGTGGCACTCAAAAATGTGAAAGAAGTTGTACATTTGGTAAACTCCTGGTTGAATTGTCAAATCAAAAAGTTATATTCTCATAGGTTTTCAAGTTGAGTCTCATAGCAAATGATACTAAGTCAAAACACATATTTTACTGTTATAAAGTAAAGGTAAAGGTTTCCCTTGACGTAAAGTCCAGTCGTGTCCGACTCTAGGGGGCGGTGCTCATCTCCGTTTCTAAGCCTTGGAGCCGGCGTTGTCATAGACACTTCCGGGTCATGTGGCCAGCATGACGACACGGAACGCCGTTACCTTCCCGCCGAAGCGGTACCAATTAATCTACTCACATTTGCATGTTTTCGAACTGCTTGGTGTGCAGGAGCTGGGACGAGCAACGGGAGCTCACCCCGCCGCGCGGTTTCGAACCGCCGACCTTCCGATCAACAGCTCAGCGGTTTAACCCGCAGCGCCACCGCGTCCCATATTTTACTGTTAGTTCAGGGGAAAACCTTCCAATCACTATAGTGTATTACCCACCTATATGGCAACACCTGACCAATTTTGGGTGATCTCAGAAAGCTGAACAAAACTCCCACTTGGATGGGAGACCACCACTTGGCTAGAGTAAAAAGTTGGGAAAAAAATCAAAGAAAAGACAATGGCAACATTTTGTTGCAAAGTTAACTACATAAGCAGCATGTAGACGAGACAACCTTTCAACTAGAGAAGAAGACAGTCTTCTACATAGGAGGACATGTGGCTGTCCTAACAATTAGAAAAATGAGTTTGATTTCCATATTAGGCTGCATGGCTGGAATGCAGTCCTGGGACAAATTTAAAAAGTGAAGCTATGAGTCTTGGAATTGGTATTGAAACTACTGGGCTAGAGAAACTATTGATCTTACTGGAAGGCAGTAACAAAGGCAGCTTCCAGTAATCATGCAGTCTGGCAAGAAGTATCAGTACATGGCATTCAACTTGCTTCTTGGTCTTCAGAATCATTGGACAAACTGTGATGGGCAGGTCAGTTTCACTGAAGGCAATCTGGAATTTAATGCATGAAATGAAATTAGGCAGCATACTTGTTGATAGATTTTGCTAAGGATATAAAAGTGTGTGTCAGTGGACAAGGAGGCTGGGTAATAAGCCTCAATTCCAGGGGGAAAATTTGATATGGACCAATTTCCTTTAGAGTACAGAAATGTAATTTAAAAGGGAATCTAAATTTTCCAAGGTTTTTTAATCACTATTCTATTTCACTGAACCTGGATCTGTTCTATTTTTAATGCTCTATCTCTCCCTTTGAAATGTGGAAGTGGGGGGAGCAAAGGAATGAACCTTACCTATTAAAAATAAATAATATCAAAATTGTCATGTTTTCTTCAAACTGTTAGTAGAAGAGAACATTGTATAATTCATAGGGATAATGCTAAGTTTGAAGTCATACCATATCAACATTTCCTTTCATTTATTATGAGTTTTAACATATTGCTTTTGCTTAGCACTACTCATTATGCATTACAGATTCTCCCTGTAACTTTTGCTAAACTATTTTAATTAAAACAGGGCTCTTTCTATGTGTTTATGGCACATTAATATTCCAGCACACATAAAAAATTTACCAAATATTATTAAATAATTAAGCAATGTATTATTTATTGGCTTCAAAACCTTTCCTATAACAATATAAAGCATTGCAAGGCTCTGTTATTGCAAAGTCTAACCACAGACAGCAAACAAATTGCTTCATAATATACAGCACAAGGATATTTAAAAGCAGAACAATAACTTGAGAAGGTGTTTATTATAAAAAGGTCCCCTAGAAATGTAATGTAATAGGGGACTTCTGGGGAAGAAATGGCGGACTGAAGATGGTTCCATGAAAAGCAGAGTCAATGACTATGGTGGAATGAAGAGCCGGCGAGTAGACAGGCTCTTTGTAATTCCTCTCTGGACAAGGCAGGGACTTGAGATCACCCACAAGTGCTCCAGACAGCTGCTCCTCATGAGGAGACCACAAGACAGCCATCTCTGGCTGGTTTAGAGCTCTGGGAGATGAGGAATAGCCATCTTGGTCAAACCACAGTCACTGCCTTTAAAAGGATACTAAGTTCACATACTTCCTTTTCTAACCACTTTCAGAAATTGCTTGTTAACTGCTTTTCAGCTATTAGGAACCTTTGGATTGACAAGTTTTACAGCACCGGGTGAGTTCACTGCAAAAGAAGTTTTAACTACAAGTTTAAGGACTTAAAATTTTTTTTTTAATGAACAACAAAAGGCTGATTAAACCTTTTATTTTAGAAAATCACAAATGGACTAAGGGTCATGATCAATTTGAAATAAGATGTTGGAATTAATTATAAGAATCCTTCCCATGGAAAAATGCTTTTGTTTTTAATTCTTTTTTTTTTTTTAATGTGATAGGATGGGACTTTGAAGGTTGGACACTAGAGGAACTAGAAGGAACTAAAGATTACAGTTAAAGGAGAAGAACACTTAAATTCAACTTACAAATACAGAATTAAGCAAAATATTTTAACATTGAATATATGAAGGATACTTTTGAACAATGGACCCTGAAGTTCATTTTAAGAGTGCCTCTATAGATAGATGGTGTTTAAAAGATGTTATAGAAGATGAACAAGTATTACCTGACATGATTGAGACTGATTTGAAAGCAGATTTAAAAATTACAGGATACAAGAATGACATGGAAAAAATGTTATATTGGACATACAAAAGAAACCGGCTGATATCTTAATAATTAAAAGGGATATACAAATAACAAACCAAGAGAGTGACCTGGATAATTTTCCTATATTGGATTTACAAAAGAGGCTTGTTAAAGCTTTGAAGCATGTTTTGAGAAGGGACAAAGAAAAAATGAAAAGAAATAAAGTGCTAGAATATTATTTGTTGTATTTTAAGAGACGGTGATAAGTTACTAAAATGGTTTATACTTGTTGTGATGAAGGGGGAAGTCACTTCTTGATATATTTCTTTATTTTTCTTTACTATATTCTTATTTTTTTTCTTTTCTATTTTTCTTTCTATTTTTTCTATTTTTTCATTTCTGCACCTATTATTTTTTCTTTTCCTTTTTTTAGTTTGTATTAGTTTATATTGTAAATTGTAATCTTTAATGAAATTACTATAAAAAATAAATTACTGAATAAAAAATAAAATCATCATCTGAAAAAAAAAATGCACTGTAATGTTTGGTTCCTCCCCCCACGTTATATAAAGGTTGGGTAACAAGGAGAAGCAAGTGTTCACAGTTGCTGTAAGAACCCTGATTTTCCAACCATGCTTGATTTCAGAAAGCTTTAAGCTTGAATAGAGCTGTAAGCAAAAGATGGGTAAGAACCTACATTTCAATTAATGCAGCTAAGCCACTCCTACAAGGGCAATGCAGATAGCTGTAGTAAAGGTAAAGGTTTCCCTTGACGTAAAGTCCAGTCGAGTCCGACTCTAGGGGGCGGTGCTCATCTCCGTTTCTAAGCCTTGGAGCCGGCGTTGTCCATAGGACACTTCCGGGTCATGTGGCCAGCATGACTCACGGAACGCCGTTACCTTCCCGCCGAAGCGGTACCAATTAATCTACTCACATTGGCATGTTTTCGAACTGCTTGGTGTGCAGGAGCTGGGACGAGCAACGGGAGCTCACCCCGCCGCGCGGTTTCGAACCGCCGACCTTCCGATCGACAGCTCAGCGGTTTAACCCGCAGCGCCACCGCGTCCCTTGCAGATAGCTGTATCTCATGAAATAGCATGGAAGAAGCTGCACTTGATTGCTTCCCCTTCTTTCAAGTTGTGAGAGCAACAGTAATAAAAAATATGGAGAACCAGTTTGGTCTAGTGGTTAAGGCAACAGGCTAGAAACCAGGAGACTGAGATTTCTAGTCCCGCCTTAGGCATGAAAGCCAGCTGGGTGACCTTGGGCCAGTCACTCTCTCTCAGCCCAACTCACCTCACAAGGTTGTTGTTGTTGTGGGGAAAATAGGAGGAGGAGGAAGGAGTAATAGGGATGTTCCCTGCCTTTAGTTATTTATAAAAATAATAAAGGGGGGATAGAAAATAAATAAATAATAGCATGTACGTTATGTCATGTAGAGCTTCATTTTGCCATGAAGGGAAGGGTAGAAGGGAAGCTGGCAGCCTCAACCATATATCTGTGACTCACCCATGCTTTTATTGGCTTTCTTGATTCACTGTGAGAAGAGAAGGACATTTCATTTGAATTATCCAATTGGTTTGATTTAAATGGGCTTGATATTAATTTTTGCTTTGATTTGGAAGGAAGCAAGCTGGCACCAAGGCAAAGACAAGTCAAATGGTGGAATTGACCTGGAGGGCCCTAATTTGATTCAATGCACTCTATCCATTCAGCAATCTGATGCAAACAGAGATATCCACAGGATTTGATGATCTTGTGAAAATCAAGTGCCACATAAGCATAACGTGTGTTCCATTCAGTTCAAAGAGGTGAGTTAATCAAATGCCCTTTGTATCAAACCTTTGGGGAAAAAAATCTTCATATCCCCCTACCAAATATGCCAAAGAGAGCCCCATGTAAGGTGCCTAATTCACTGGAGCCCAGCCAGGGTCAACTAGAAAAATGTCTACAGGGCCTACTAGGCAATGCAATATTTTCTGTTTTTGAGAAAGTGTCACAATGCATTTGCTTCCGTTTTTTACAAATACATAACATATGAAGTTTTAGCTGAAACAGCTGGATATCATGATAAAACACTTGCCTGAAACAGCTGGATATCATGATAAAACACTTGCCTAGGCAAGTATCCTACATATGATGTTCTCTAGATGTGCAAACATCACTGTCAGCTGTGTGCAGAGTTAGCAGGCCAGGGGTCACAGGTTGCTTATAATCATGTGGAATGTTTATATATAACTGTGGTCATACTGTATGTATCCTTCTCCAAGCAAATCCAGGATCACAGATGAGGGTATAAATGAGGGATCCCCATCAGGGAATGATATTCCTAACTGGCATTCATAGATTTTTGCTAAGTCTCCATTGCACTTTGAGCAATGCTAGCTGGTTGAACGTATTCAGCATTTTATTGAACTCCCATTTGTCACCACTGTGAGAACTGAAAAAATATTTGTCCATTGCTGGATGGACAGATCCATCTGTCCATTGCAATAGCAGTTATAGGACACGGGAGAGACTGAAAAAAGTTTCTTGATATCAAGGTCAAATTAAATCATCTGAATTTCCTAAATTTTGCTTTTTTGCTGCATTGCATACCTTAGACAGTCTACTTTCCTGTCCCCCAGTTATCAGAACTTCATAATAAAAATTCCATGGTTTCTCAAGAAAACAAATGGGTAAGAGAGAATTGTTAAGTATGGGTCACCTGTTTCCTGTTTGTGTGTCTGAATTAATTAGTATTTACACATCAACTTCATGCACAAACTCCTTATTTGTACTGTTCTACATGATTACTGCTGGGTCCAAATGCTAATTAAGACCTCATTGTTAGATGGATTACCATCTAATTGAGGTTCTCAAGCTCTCTGCTGTCCCACTGGGTCCTCCCTGAGACACCAGGCAGATGCCAGAGACAGATTTTCACAAAATGTGATATTAAATAACACAAATAGGTGAACTGTATCCTTTAGGAGCTGGTAATCCTTTGGTCTTACTGGAGCCCACGTACCTATTTGTTATTCCAAGCTTGGTTTGCCTTCCTAAATCCCTGTGTGCTAGTAGGACATCATTGGCTGACTTATCTTGGAGTAGCAATGCTGTGCTTGCTGAGTTTTCACAGCAGTCCAACCTAGTTCCAATAAACTGAGGGGTGGCAAGGCAGGAGAAAGGAGAACATGGCAATTATGCCTGTTTTGTGTATTGTGTGTCTCTTTTATTTTAGCAAAGAGTAAGTGACCATATTTTTTTCTTTGTCCCCCCTTTTCTTGTAGGTCTTCTGGGTCAAAAAAGAGAAAATAACTGAAAATCTATGGATATAGTATAGTAAAATACTTGAAGCAAGATGAGCAAAGGAGCATACAATCAGATGGCCTCAAACTAATGCAAGCAGGGTGGTGTGTGCGTCTTTGTACGTGTGTAATGAGCATGTATCTTCTAAAGCTCTTGGGAAATGATTTCATTAGAAATTCTGCCTAAATGAATATCTCCTGCATTGCCTGAACTGTCCTGCAGTCTTTTAATCCTACAGAGTTAGTGTTTCCTACAATATGTGTTTTATTTCAGAATCAGGAAAGAACCCAATTGTTTCTTCTTTAGGATTGTCAACTAGTTCAAAGGACATTGGCCCTTTAAGTCTTCACATATCCAAACTTTGACCTTGGAATGATGTCTGCTTAATTTCTAAGAAAAATTAAGTAATATGGAAGATAGATTGTCATTTTAGATTTCTTCAAATCACACAAACAGCCTAAGAGAAAGCATGGCACAATGAAAAGATATCACATGTGTCCTTCAGCCTGCTTATTAGTTTACTGTCAAACATGTTATTGAACAGCCAACATTATGCATTTCAAATTATTTTGATAACAATCTCTCCAATGTTTTTTCATATGAAAAGAAGTCAGGGCTGTGTACTTGTAGCATTCTTCTTATGACAGCCATGCTAGTAGAGCCCCTGTTTCTCACTCTTACAGTCTTCTATGTGTTAAGTCAATTTATTCTGGTATATTACCTATCTTTTGTGAGTTGCTAAATCAAAGGCAAGTTATTAAAAATTACTTACATTTCAGAATTACAAAGAAGTCTCTTTTACTTCCATTTTCCTGTTCTTTTCCCCATGTGCACCCTATTTTTCCCCATTTGCACGTTTTGTAAGTCAAGGGCCTTTTTTATTCTTGAACTTTGCAGACTGAAAGCAACTTTCAGAAATATAGAAGAATTAAGATTTGTTCGAGATAGAAGAAAATATTGCTCTTCAAGCTAAACAATTTTGCTAGAAGTCAGATCTGCTGTTCTGTAGGGTATTTGGTTAAATATTAATATTTTGAGTGTTATCTGAGCGGCCACTATTGAAGAGTTGTAAACTGTATTTAACTTACAGAAGCCATAAGCATGCATATGCATTCAAGACTTGATAGTTCTTATTAATTAGAGGCAATTATCCCAAACTGGAAATGCTGGGGCAGAATTTTGTGAGAAAAGCTACTGAGGCAGAAACATATAGTTCTCAGGCCAGAGAGAACTATGATGAATATAACGTAGATCAAGTCTCTACTAAGGCTGTTAAGAGAATGACAGTATTTATGGACTTGGAAAGGTAAGAGGAAAAAGCCTCTGATGGACAGAGCAGACAGGCCAATGTGCCATCTCCCTGTTGATACATGTGCAAGTACACATTCCACCACATTATCATGTCCAGCAATGAAAATAATTCTTTATTATTTATTTAGTATGGGGCAGATCTAAGCATCCCAATATGGGTTGAACTCAATAATTTCAAAACCTTGGAAAAATCATTTCTAAGCCGTCACTGATCAAAAAGAAATAGA
This sequence comes from Candoia aspera, assembly GCF_035149785.1. Taxonomy (NCBI): domain Eukaryota; kingdom Metazoa; phylum Chordata; class Lepidosauria; order Squamata; family Candoiidae; genus Candoia; species Candoia aspera. Next base: position 11,480,196 of record NC_086160.1, read on the forward strand.
AAAGCAGTGAGCATCCATACAGTAAAGCCAAAACAATACTGGGCAGGGTAAAAGATCTAATACTGTTGTCTGTGTAGGAAATGTTCCTAATCAAATCAGATCTCTATTATGGTCAAAGACCAGCATAAGAAGAGTGGGGTACAGTCAGTTAAAAGCATGGAAAATACATTAAAATTTAATATAAAAAGCTATGTGTATGTGTGTGTGTATGTGTGTGTGTGTGTATGTGTGTATGTATGTATATATATATATATATATATATATATATATATATATATATATATATATATATAGTTCCTAAATAGCTCTGCTTCAGCAAACAAAGGATTCCAGGTCTCTTAGTGAGAAAAGAGCAGGCAGGCTTGGGAAGACAAAATGAGACACACACCCACACAAAGAAATCCTCTCTCTCTCTTTCTTTCTGTGTCACACACACACACACACACACACACGCACACTGACCCTCCCACCCACACTGAATTGCCCTACAGAAGTCATCAGGAATGGAGAAAGATTCCAACATCACTATTGCAATAATTCCATTGCAAGCAAGTTCAATTACTCTGTTGGGGGAAAAGAAAAGCGAGAGGAATAATTCCAATATTCCTTCTTGGTCATTATCAAGACCAATGTTGAACAGTTTCCCAACCTCATGTTAGCATTCGTCAGGAAGAGAAACATCCATACAAGATGTTCCCCACTCTTCTTCACTTGCAAGAGTTCTGTTTAAGATTACTAAGAGGAAGAGAGAGTTGTCCTTTTCATCTGCCTTGATTCTAAAGAAGGTTGGGCTGGAGAAGAGACTAAATGCCTTCTGCTTCAAACCACAAATGATATCAGGTGGGAGAAGGAATCTCGGGTAATAAGGAGATGCAGCCTAGATATACACACTAGACCACTTGGGAGGTCTCTGAGAACTAGTGGTTGCCCAGCGATGCATGGACAACCACAGAGGGGAACGCATACTCCTTACTTCCTATATTTCCAATCACAAGGCAGTATGCTCAGTTTGATTCTTTTTCCCCGAGAATTTTTTTTCAAGTACTCAGAAAGCATTCAAGCTTTTAGAAAGCTCAATATTTGTTTGAGCAAAGCCCAGGAATGTTTCTTCATCAATAAGAGAGGGCGGTGGGGGGAATACATCTTGTTAAGAAGAAGGAAAGAAGAAGCAATCTCCCCTTGTTAACCTAAATTCCAATTTAAGTGCTTTGATAATAGTTATAGACTTTGCCCTTAAAATAAATAAATAAATAAATACATCAGGAGTGCCTGCAACTGTAATTAAAAGTCTAGAACTTGAATTCACTTTTTTTTTTTTTTTTGCTTTGATGAAATGTTCTGCCGGAATCAATACACTCATTATGGCTCTTTGTTACTCCAGGCCTTTAGTTTGCCCTGAGCTTTGCATTCTGCCAAATAGACCTCCTGTTTTTGTTGCGAAGTCAGCTCCTTGGGCATCTTCACCCACATTTGTGTCAGGCAGCAACTGGGGAAGAGCTGTCTCTGGACTTTGTGCAATAACATGTATTTATTTATTCATAGAGACCCTCAAGCAGCCAGCCCCTGTATCGTGATTTTAAGCAAGGGAGTTGCAAAAAGTAGCTGGGAAGAAGAATGTGAATTGCTGAGGAAAAGATAGAGACTGACAGAAGAAAATATAACTAATTCAGGAGGACACAGAGAAGAAGAGAAGGAACAACGTGTTTCAACCTTTCAGTTCAACCTGTCCCTTCTTTGGCTTGTTTGACACTTATTTTTATATCTCCTCTTTTCCCATAGAACTTTGCTACTGCATTTCATTCCATCTCTTGGATTTTATGATGCCATTTTTTAGTTCACTGTCAGTTGGGTTTTTTTGTTTCTTCATTATGTTTACTCTTTACTGTTTTAATGTTCCATGATACTTGGTTTTCATTTTTTTATACATTTATTACCATTGATTACTGTACATGATTTGGATTTTGGTTCATCATCTTTGTGGGGAGTGAGTGGCATACAAGTGTGATAGATGATGATGTGTGTGTGTGTGTGAGAGAGAGAGAGAACAATGAGATAGATAGAACAATGAAATGAAATGAAATGAAATGAAATGACTAAAATCAAGTGTGAGTGATAGCAAACCAAGTTCCTTCTTGAAGCAAGTTTGTTTCCACTTCCATACACCCTCTGTAGCCCCATTCAAACACAGCAAATCAGGGTACACCTCACCATGTGAGTGGGGATGAGCAACTAATCTCCTCTATAAGAATGTGCTGCAATTTCAGGAAAGAGTTGGTCTCCATGGATGCAGCACAACTGCCTACAGTAAGGACCATATATATGTAGAATGATTCATGTGAAGGCTTCTACATGAGGTAGAACCCTGATGCAGCAACCCTATAACAGGGGACAGTTCTTGGAAGCTGGGATTGAGGGCAAAATCTGCCCTGTGATGCTGACATTAGATAGGTCAGTTTGGGATGGAAGGACCTAGCATCCTGTACTTAGGGACATATTAGGTAAATAGCCATCCTTACTGCAAGCTGAGGATACATCTAGAGATTTTTTATTTTATTTATCAAATTTGTCACCACCCATCTCCTCCCACCAGAGGGACTCTGGGCGGTTTACAACAATAGTCAATAAAACAATAAATGTATAATAAAAATACAATATCTAAAAATATAGTATCTAAAAATACAGTTGCAATTACAATAGTTATAGATAAAAATAGAATCCAAATGGCGGATGATAACTCAGACCTTGTATGCGATGAGCACTTTAGGGAACTAGCCATCCCCAAACATGATGACTCCCCTCCCCACCCCAAGCCAGGTGGCAGAGCCAGGTCTTCAAATAGGATTTCTCAAAGACAATATTTAAAGATTCAACCAAACTATAAATACTGTAAGTTCTTCAGTACTCTAGAATGCAATCCATTTTATCCATATGTCTGGAATGTTATTTCACCAGAGATTCATGCAGCTCCCAGATTTATCACATTCTGGAAAATATTAAAAACACGGTTGGGATAGAGTGGTTGTAGAGCCCCTTTGTAGTTTAGTTTAGTTTTATTCTTCTGGTTGGCTGTCTTCACTTTTATTGTTCCTCCCTCCCTCCCTCCCTCCCTCCCTCCCTCCCTCCCTCCCTTCCTTCCTTCCTTTCCTGCCCAGAGTTGCAGAGGAGCCTCAAAATTGGAATCAATCAATCAATCAATCAATCCTGGTGATCTGATCTCAGTCAAGTTTGGCAAGTATTCTCTGACTCTGTTTCTATCAAGCATGAGCAGGTTGCTCCTTCAATCCACTTTTCACACACAACCTCTTCTGAGACAAGGTTGAGCCAACTAGTGATTCTGCCTTGTTATATATTAACCTTTTCCCAGCTGGTGTACAGTTCCTTTTCCATTTCGAAAAGTGCATATCCGAAGAAGCACTTCTTCCTGCTCTTAGTGTTCTTTGCCTAGCACTACTCATTCTGGGCACTGGCATTTCTGACTCCATCTCTATCAATCTGGGCTTCTTGTATGCATGCTTTCTTAGTGATCTGTCCTTCTTTCCACCTGCTGTATGTATCCTTTGTGATTTTCAGATTTTCACTGAAGTTTTTCATGCAGCAAATTGGCTTATTTGTGTGTGCAATTGGGTATGATTATTCCCATACCAAGTAAGAAGTTCTCAAATTTATTTCTTATATTTACATCCTGCTTTTCCTCCAAAAGCACAACATGGCTAACATGGTCATCATCCTTCATTTTAACCCCACATTGTCCCTGTGAGACAGGTTGAAATAATGATCAGCCTGGCCTCACCCAATAGGTTTCCATGGCTCAGGGTGGACTTGATCCTGGGTTTCACTAAACTTAACTAATCTTGTCTTTGAGAAATCCTATAGAATGGAGGACTTGAGGAGGACAAATATTCTCCGTCTTCAAAAACATGAAAAAGGAAGATCTGGGAAAGTATAGGCCAGTCTGACAGCAAAGCTTGATGAGACCCAGAGCAGATCATAAAGTTAGTGATCATGAAAGCAACATTGTGATTACTAGAGCTGTGAAAAGCATGGACTGGGTGATTCCATGTGATGAAGCTCTGATCAAATCACATCAATGCAGACACAGGATTTGAAGCAACAAATCAAATTTGGTGGTACAGAAATGCTTTTGAGATTTGAGAACTTTCTTCTGCTTCTGACAGACAATAAACAATGTCACAACTTCAACTCCATATAGGGAGACTACAGGCGATGGTAGAGTTGTGATAAGTTCTCTGAAATTGATAAGAGCAGTTGGCCAATGAGATTTATCACCTCATTAAACTCTGAGAGATCTTTCAGGATGGCATTGCAATGGGCTTCATTCACTTTATCAGGTCTCAGTTTCTTTAAGACAACCATCCATAAGTCTGGACTTTATTCTCCCTTGTTACTGTTCTATGCTGCTCCTGTGAACAGAATTGGATGCTCAGCCTAGCTCTCAGCATTCTAATTAGGGTTCATGGCTGACTTTGCTTTTAAAGTCTACATGACTGGAACAGATTTAAGTCTCTTGAAGATGAATGAATGACCATCAAGTCAGTACAGGTATTGGCTCCAATTTTTATTGCCCTAAAAATAGTGGCAGGGTGGCCAGGCTACAAATTACACTTCAATGTGCCAACCTATTTTTTCATAGCTTGTCTATTTTTATTGCATTGTATCTCATTATGCCAACCCATTTCTGCTGCCTCTTAAAAGAGTAGTCTAACACAGAGCATTGCCAGCAAGTGATAATTCTGAAAGAAATAATCATGCCAACTATATGGGAAAGTGGAGGGGGAGGGTGGCTTCCAGAAATGATCAGACTATGCCAAGCCTCCTACCACTCCAAAAAAAAACCAACAGTAAAAGGCTGAAAGGCTATGACCTCCTTGACATAGCTGGGAAGAGAATTGTTTACTTTTTAAATCCAGTTTTTGAACATTGGAATTTTTAAACAAATTGGAGTGAGAGACACTCTGCATTAATCCAGCCAAGATTTCTATGGGATCTTTGCAAAACAATTTGGAAACTTGGCTATCCTTTCTTCCTCTCTGCTATCTCTGACTAAAAGAGATACCAGAGGGGCAATATTTCAACTATTTCTTGGGATGAAGCCTTTGAAGATGTCCAGCTGAAACTTTCAGGGTTAACATTCTCTGTCATCCCCTTCCTCCAAAATGTGAAACGGTTTCAGACATTTTGAAGCTTCCCCAATATACAGTAGCCAATGGAAAAATATTTTTATCACATCGGATATTGGATTTCAAAGAGCCTCAAATAGAAACAAAACCATGCCCCTTTTTGTACCAATTCTAATTGAACCAGAGCTGATTCACATGGGTTTGGTGATTACTCTAAGCCAGCATGGATTTATTAGGAAAAAAAATTGGTGGGAGAGCTAATAATCAAGAAGACTGGACCAAAATTCAAGTGATCTCTATAGGTAAGAAAAAAAATTAAATTCTGTTAATTAAATTAAATTCAGCATTAAATTCAAACAAATGCTAATTTCTTCACTTAAGGACATAGAAATCAAATGGGATGAGTGATACCTGGCTTGGTAAAAGTACCTGCTGTGGATCACACACTGAATATGGGTTAACAGAGTCACATGGCTGCTAAAGAGGCAAGTGAAATTTTGAAGTGTGTTCACATTCACAGAAGTGTTGTTTCAGTGAGGTTTCAGCCAGCTTCTGACTCCAGAAACGAAACTCATCAGGAGAGGCTTAAAACAGCAGAACCAGGAAGTGACTAAGCAGAGCGAGAGAATTTGCAAACATGGATTGGACAAACTCCAGAGGGGGATTTGAATTCTCCAATCAGTGGACGAGACAGGAGAGCTGAGAAGCATGTGAATCAGAAAGCAGCTCAATTGGCTGCTGGAGAGAAAAGGCACGGAAGGGATTGGCATAAAAGGCAGATGCATGAAGAGCAAGCTGCCGGAGACAACTGATCTTTCGAGCTCACAGCCCTTGCAGAAAAGTCCTCACCTGCATCAGAAGCCTCACCTGTAGCCAGAGTGGAACCAGTGCCAGCATCTTTTACCTCCAAGGAACCGCCTTCTGCACAAGCTGCTCCAGTCAAGCCTCTCCTTGCTGTCCCTGCTGAGCACAGCAGCTCTGGACCTCGTCACTGTGTTCCAGTGCATTCCAGGTGTGCATCCAGCCTTGCATTTAGCTCACAGCTTTGCCTAAGATCTCCAGCCCTGTCTAGTCTTGACTCCAGCTCACAGCCTTGCCTAGAATTTCCAGTCCAGTCTCGCCTTGCTTCCAGATTTCAGCCTTGCCTAGAATCTCCATTCCAGTCCAGTCTCGCTTCCAGCTCTCAGCCTTGCCCAGACTCTCCAGTCCAGCCCAGCCTTGCTTCCAGAGATCAGCATTGCCTTGACTCTCCAGCCCAATCCAGCCTAGCCTCCACATTCCAGCCTGATCCTGCCTGTGTGCCAGTCCATGGAACCTTGCCTTCCAATTCCTCCTTGCCTCGCACTCTAGCATCACCAAGTCTGACAGCTTCAATCAGAGAGTTAGCTGAATTCTGCCCTGCGGTTCTGCCTCAGTCTGACACCACAGTCTTGCCTGTTCATCTGCCATTGCCTGGGTGGTCTTGATTGAAATTGCTTGCTCAACTCAAGTCTTGCTCATTCACAGACTTTACTGTTGTAAATAGTTGTTTTTAATAAAGAGTTTGGCCACCTCATAGTACAAACAGGACAGTTTCCAAATTATAGGTAGTGATAACTCCACTACCTTCTGCATTAATCAGACCCCACCTTATGAACCTTTTCTGGGAACCACATTTTAAGAAAGAATTAGAGAAACTGGAACAGAAGCACAGAAGGGATACAAGGTGACTGGGGAGAGGAAACTGTATAATACAAGCAGGGTTATGGGGTGTCAAAACAATCAAGATAGAAGCCCTGACTACACAACTGAAGCCCTCCTTCTTTTTGTGTGTCATGCATGAAAAAGGTATGGGACTTGGAATGTGTGATCATGATTACCATTTTGATACTTCTGACCCCCATCCACTCACCTTGGACCCCCTGTAGAAGAAAGTAAACTGTAGGAACTGTTGACAAAAGACAACTGAGAAATATGGTTGTCAGAAGGAAAGTCACAGAAGATAGTCAAGCTGTTGTCCTGGCGTGCAAAATATGGAATAATGGTCTTGAGTTACGAAAATGCAGATTTCAGTTGAATCTTGAGAAAAACTTCTCAAGATGTTCTACTAAAGATATGAGAAGTTGGGCAGCAGAACCAAATATCCATAAAGATAGTTAGGTACTATCTTTATGGGTAATTGGATACTTGCATAAGCAAAGATTTGGACTCAATAGTGTGCTCTTGCACAGGAGCCAAACATGTCAGAATCAGAAATACCTTCACAACTGATTCACAATACTGCTAAGCAGATGTGAAATGGCTACACAAGTGACTGCTACTGATTCATGTTGTTCCATGAACTTCAAAGGTAAAATAGTCAAGGAATCCCATAGGCTTGTCCTAAAAGCAATTGCAGCAGTTACCTGATTTTTAAAATTCAAAATGACATTCTTCAAAGCATTTCAGAGAAATAGGGCTTGGCTACTTCAGGTACTGCCTGTCTACCATAGTAGCTGCCAGCTGATTTGATCTGGCAGGATTGGTGCACCCCTGGTTCCTTCGATTAAACCATGCCATCTATCAGGCCCCTGAAAGGCTAACCTCTGGAATGAGGTTCCCCCAAGATCTGAACACCTCCCACCCTGCTAATGTTGCAAAAGGAGGAGGAGGAGGCGGCGGCAGCTCATGATATGCAAGTGATTAAATTACATGGCAAAAATCTAACTAGAATAAAATATATAGCAAAATATATACAGTGGGTGAGGGAGAGAGAGAGACGGATAAAAAAAATCCCAAATGCTATACAAAGTACATTCATATTTATCATGGCTTTTACAAACTCTATTCTCTTGTGAGCAGAGACAATAACATTAGCCAATTTTCTTTAGGTTTCGCAGCCGGGATGCAATGCATATTTCAGGAATGGTGGGATTTGCTTTCTCATTCAGACTGCAGAGGTTTCAGAAGAAATTAACTTTATTCTTATTCCTCACTCTATAAACTAAATGCAAATTTGTCAATAGTGGAATTCCACTTTTTTTCCCCATCTATCACCAGTGTGGAAAAGTATCCTTCTCCCCCAAATAGATTTGCAAAAGGGAAGCAACGAATTCATAATTTTTGTTCAACTGCATGTCAACCTGAAAACAGATGGCTGTTTATTTCATGCACAATGTAAAATTAGTGTATATAAGACACATAGTAAAACCTTAATGCCATCATTTTGATCTAGATGAAAATGAATCAGATAATAATAATAAACATCTCATGTTAACATTTTTTTTAATCCGTTCAATCATGTCCTGGACAAGTCCCTGCAATTTCTTAGCAAGGTTTTTCAGAAATGGTTGACCATTGCCATGTGTTTTGAAAAACATCTATTGTATTATCTCATACTATTTATCATAAGAATATTTTTGTAATCCATTCAATTGTGTCTAATTCTCTGAGACTGCCTGGACAAGTCCCTGAAATTTTCTTGGCAAGGTTTTTCAGAAGTGGTTTGCCATTGCCTCCTTCCTAGGGCTGCGAGAGAGTGACTGGCCCAAGGTCACCCAGCTGGCTTTGTGTCTAAGGCAGGACTAGAACTCATGGTCTCCCAGTTTCTAGCCTGATGCCTTAACCATCACACCAAACTGGCTCTTCATCATAAGAATACATTAGTCCAGATACAGACTAAATAAATGAAATGGGGTGTAGATTCCTTAGGCTTGTAATGAGCAAGTATAGGACATTTGAAGCATGTGTTTTCCTGAAGATAAAGTCTCATGGTCTGAGCAGAATCCAGATGATGGCTTCTGAGCAAGTTGGGTTCAGGGCCTGGAAGAGAATAAGAATGTATGTTATCAAGGTTTTGATAAACTCATCAATATGATACATCAGATACTGTGTAAATGTTCTGGAATTCTGCCAGGTCAGACTCTGTGTCTACAACAGGGCTAATCAAATCCTCCAGATTTTTAGATCACAACTCCAAATATTTCTTGTTAGTCACCATTATATGGGGCTTTGGTGTCTAGAACCTTTAGAGAGTATCAGATGATCTATCCCTAAATTATAAATTCAGGCTTCACTGACAGACTGAGTCCCAGGAGAGGTGTACATTCAGCAGCTCAGATGTAAGGAAATGCCATGATATAAAAACATAGTTGTAGCTAGAAGGGAGCAAATATTTCACTGTGAATCTTCTTGAGCACAGAGCTTTGCAAAACATGTCCCCTCAATGCAGAACTGTTCTGACTGCAATATATTCTGTTTTGAGTTTGAAACAGTGTCTTTCACACTCAGAAGTCTGACACTCAAGGCGGGATGTTTTGCCAAGTTTCACACTTGAAACAGTTCAAAACGAAACATTTTACACTCCCCTGTTATTGTAGGTTTAGAGGGAGAACCCATTCAGTGTGAATCTTTATAGGAATATTCCCAAGTTGTATCTCTGAGACTAACTTATATAAACCAAATCACGGTACTTACGGTATATCCACCTAAACAAATTGAGAATTCAAAAGGGGAGTAACTGGGGAGCAATGAAGACGTCATCTCTTCCCCCACCTTACCATGTTCAGATAGAAGATCTAAAAGGGAACTGGACTAGGATTTGCTTGAAAGAGAGTACAGCACTACATCTATCACACTGTCAGCTATGGATCTCTCTGAATAGGCTTGGAAGCTAAGCAGAGTCCGATCAGGTTGGATGAGACACTGTGGAAATCCCAAGGTTGTGATGTAGACTGGAAAGCCAGAAAAATCAAGAAGAAGATTACGACAAACTATTCCATAGAGTTGCCAAGAAAACTGTGTGAATGTGTCTGTGTCGTCACCAGGAACTGAGGTTTATTTCACAGCATTTTATCTCTAGTTTACTGCTCAGAGAGATGTACTCTGTGGCCTCTTCCAGTTCAAGGGCTGTGCGATTCTATGAAACAAAGATGGTAAAATGAGAATCTAGTAGCATTTGTATAGATCAGTCCAAGCTAATGAGCAAAGTGTAAATTCATCTGGCTTAAATTCCTCCTGCTAGCTTTTCCTGCTAGCTAGCATGACCAATAAGCCTGGATGGAACCATGTCAGTTTCTTAGCCATACTCACTTTCTAGTTGAACACAGAATCCATTCAATGTCATTCATTCATTCATTCATTCATTCATTCATTCATTCATTCATTCATTGAAGTCAGAGCTCTAAATTTCTGGGTTTTGCTGTATGTGACTACTGAATGCAACCAACTTGTGTAAGTAGACTGCTTCTCTAGGACTTTAGTTTTCATATCAGTCCCTGACCTTACATTTCGATAATGCTTGCTTGCTTGTTTTTTAAACTAAAAGACAGGAGAGAGAAAAAAGACTGAAACTGATAAACGGTGTGTATTTGGCTGTGGCTCAGATATACAGTTATTTCCCCCTCTGTTAGACAGAAATACCTAGGGTTATATTCAATTTCTGTATAGATGACAATTCTAAAGAGAGGGAGATTATGATGCTCCATTATAGAATTTTATGCTTGGTGTGTTAACAAGGGTGATTCATCAGTCATTCCACTCAATATTTAGATGCTAGCAACATAGTTAATTTCATGATCAAACAGAGAATTAGTATCTGAGGTTTGGTCTCTCAGAGCATTTAATGTTTTAGAACCCACTGGGGAATGTGAGGTATTTTCTCTGGCAGAAATTAAAGGGTGAGAGAATGAAATCACAAAGAAGCATTTTTGACTGTTATTAATTGTGAACAAGAATGGAAAATGAAAGCATCAGCTACTGACAAGCAGAGATAAGCGTCTCACCATATAGATTGTAACATTTTAATTATATTCTTCCCTTTTCCCTCGGGTTTGTGCATGTGTGAGTGTGGCAACTTTTTGTGGTAATAATCCCTCAACTAATTAAAGACCAGCTGTTTTGTAGAAATTTTCAACACTCCATTTCAAAGGCCAGAACCTGGTAAATAAACTTCAGAGGCACTCAAACTGTCTGCATTACCTCCTGTCACTTGGCATGGATAGTCCAATTTTCAATCACTTTTGTCACTGATGCTTTTTCATGGTTTTCCTTTATAGCCCTCTAAAAAATAAGACAATCTCACATCCTCGTATGGGTATCATATTTGAAGTAACGCCTGAGTGCTGTAATGTTTGACAGTGACTGTTGGAGTTTAAATCAGCTCTCAGCTGGTTGCCACATTGTGGAGAGGAAAATGCCACCCTCTTTTCTGCTCTTCCCACTGGGAAAAAGGAAACGAAATAGCCCAGTCCATTCTCTCTACTTATGTGGGAATAAGTTGGTTGATGAAGCTAATGGTCCATTAATCCTTGATTAACTATAGATTGGGCTTGTTTTAAGAGCTATTTGCTGTCTGTGGTGTGAATAGTAGACTCACATCTGTAAATATAATTATACACAAGAAATCATAGATTGGCTTAAGAACCTGACGCCTACTATTTGCTTTGAATTTTGTTCAAACATAACCAGAATGGCCAATATAAAGGGCTTGTGAGATTTGTGTTCTAAAATATCTGAAGGACACCAAGTATGACAAATAAAAGAGTGAATGAAATTCTGCAGAGGAAAGTCAAAGTGAAGGGACACCCGGAGGCCCTGGCATGGTGCCATTTCCCTAGAGAAGAGTGAAAATGGCAGCTCTCCTTGCACAGTAGAAGGATGGGCATCATATATAGAATTGGTGTGGTTGCAAGGGTGTATGATTGCCATGGGTCCCTCAGCCCACTTGTTTTGAGTGGACAAAAAGGGGTCTGGAAGTGTATCAGATTGATAAGAACGGTAGAGACAAATGTGGTTGACACCACTTACAGCCAAATTCCAATTAAACTTTCTTCTTATTGGTGAATGGATGTGGCATGGTGAGGGTTTCAACACCAATTTCCCGTTGTGTACATATGCTGTAACTTCTCATGCATATCCAGAAGAGGTAGAACTTGCATAATGATGGTGCAGAGCAATACTGTGATGCTGTATTTGTCATTGGATGACAACACTGATTCCTGTAGATACCTCAGTGAAGGTGACAGAAGTGTCAAGTGTCTGTCTTCTCTGGGGAATTCAACTGGATATTTGGCTAGAGGAACCAGTAGCAGAAATTTCCCCTCCCTAAGTGAATACAGGCAGGGGTGTTATCTACATGAGGCAAGACCGGTTCCAACTATAATTCTGGTTTGTACAGGTCTCCCCCAGAGAAAGGGCCTCTGTGATGCCATGGGTTTTCCTCCTAGGAAAAAGAAGGTTTGCAGGCTAAAGGAAGCTCTTCATATTTTAGTGTGCCAAATTCCTCCCTATCTGATCACTCAGATCTTTCGTCCCTTTTTTCTCCCGCATGATTTCTGCAAACTTGACCTGCCGCTTCTCCCTCCCCACAGCTGTACTTACAAGTCTGATCAGTCTCTCTCCCCACCCCCCAACCCAAGCTCAGTAGAAAATCAGTTCTGATGTGCATCTACTTCTTGAAGTGCAGAGGAACGACAAGGGAACAGTGTGCAATCTACACCTACAGCAACATATACAAGCTTCTGGCTAATACAAGATAAAAGGTCAAAATATTTTCATTTTAATATTCAATATTTTTATTTCATTTTAGTGAAACATTATGTTAACGTGGAGAGCTGGTTTGGTGTAGTGGTTAAGGCATCAGGCTAGAAACCGGGAGACTGAGAGTTCTAGTCCTGCCTTAGGCGTGAAGCCAGCTGGGTGACCTTGGGCCAGTCCCTCTCACTCAGCCCAAGAGCCAATCAGGCGTGGTATGAGAGTTCTAGTCCCGCCTTAGGCACAAAAGCCAGCTGGGTGATCTTGGGCCAGTCACTCTCTCTCAGGCCTAGGAAGAAGGCAATGGCAAACCACTTCTGAAAAACCTTGCCAAGAAAACTGCAGGGACTTGTCCAGGCAGTCTCTGAGAATCGGACACAACTGAACGGATTAAAAAAATATTCTTATGATAAATAGTATTATGAGATATACAATGGATGCTTTTAAAAACACATGAGGTCAACGTGAAGTCAGCTATTGTGCTATTGTTCAGAAACATTGCTGTCCCCTTTCAATCAGGAGGATATAGCCAAGAATTATTTTGTTCCCCAACCTCACAATAGCTTGCCCTGCTGCTTGCTAAACAAGAGGTCCATCCATTAGTGAGACAGTAACTTATCAGGTCATTGTCTGTCTAGGATGCAGTGACCTTGCTTGGGCCAATCTGAAGCTTCCTGTGTCAGAGACAGTTTAGAGGTGAGTGGAATCTCTAAATGTCTTAAATGGCAATAGTACAGCTATGTGAGTAGGAGAAAAGGAAACATCCTTTCCACCTCCACATAGAGAGCATGCAAGGACAAAGAGTTTGCATTCGAGATACAAGCAGCTGCATCTCAAAAGAACTCATTTTTCACTCCATTCTCCCTCTAGATGCTTACCAATTCTTCTCAGTACAAATCTAACATCTTATCAACTACCTTTCAGTTCAAGTACAATTTTAGTGAAAAATGTATATTATAGTTGCTTGCTGGACTATTTCCCTGCCCCTTTCAGAACCCTTATGGCTATAAACAAAAAGACAGGAGAAGAACATTTCTATTTTTTAATATAAAAAAATAACATTGTGCTTACATTGAGTTGAAATAGTAAATATAGTCACAGACAGGACTATAAAAAGGGATTCAAATGCATTTCAGTTCCTCTGGGTTTGCTATGGAGACTTTAGATATAATGGAAACAGCAACTCCATTTGGGAAGATTCTAGGAAGATTTTGTCATTAAAACTCTCACATTGGGGTATGATTAATGTGTGACATCACAAAGCCAATTCAGGGTAAGGGTAAGGAGCATGAGTTTTGGTTAGAACAAATATAAATAAATATAGAGGAGGGGCTAAAATAAAAGCATTCCCTAGGCTGCCATTCTAGATGAGGTTAATGTTGCTTTTCCTCACTCTGAATTGACTCTGTGGTGTTACCATGTTTAGTGTGTGTGTGTGTGAACATATGTTAAAATATTGGACTAGAACCAGGAGACCAAGACTGAAGTTCACCTACTGCATTAGAAACTCAGTGCGGACCTTGAGCCAATCAATATCTCAGTCCAGCTATGTCACAGAGTTAGAGGAAAATGGAGTAATAATGATAATGCTAATAAAAAACAGCAGCAGCAACAGCTGGAATCTGAAACTCTGCAAAAGGTGTGCTTGCATGTGTTTATCTTTGCCATGCAGCTCCATAATCTAAAACTGCCTTGTGCTTTGTGTCTGAATATTTATTTTTATTCTTTTAAAGTCTGGTTTTGAACCATAATAAAGAAATACTGTCCCCATAGCTGTGGGATCAAGCTGAAAATGCAAGCAGTACACAGAGGATTATAGGATTATTTAACCAATGTAGATAAAATCGGGCACTGACTACATGATGACTGTTTAAGTTCTAACTCATTCTGCAGCAAAACTGGGACTTCCGGCAAAGGCAACTGACAAGGGGTGTTTTGAGCCCATGCTTGAAAATCAAGACGCCAGAGGGATTAGAAGTCAGCCGTGTTTATTGTCCCTACTTTCTCCAGTGTGGAGTAAAGAGGTGGAAAGCCTTTAGAGGGTTCATTTTTCATGCACATTAATTATGTGAAATTAGAGCCACAGAGAGTGGGCTATTAAGTGCTGATTAGACCATAATATCAAGAACTCAACCAGTGCTGGTAATGATGTACCTAATTTTACTTCCAAAGGGAACCGAGTTCATTATAATTTTAATTTGTTTCCCCACAGTTCAATTATAACATGCTTGATGTGCTACATATTAACCTTAAGGGGGCTGTGCAGAAGCCTAGGCCCAGCCGAAATTATTATGCTCGTTGGCTGCCTGTGAACAAAACTGGCACAGCTCGAGCAAAAGATTTGCATGCTGTCAAATCTGTTGCCTACACTTTGTGCATGGCATGAGTCGCTTATACCACAAATTTAAAAATACAAATGCTAAACTTGAGATTTCAACAAAGCAATAATCCTGAGCTTCATTTAAATCCCTGGGCTGGTAGTGCAATTCTAAAAAGAGCAAAATCCTTTTCTGACAAGAGAGACTCCTTCTGCTAAGCATATGGTAGTCATGTGAGTTACCACCTGCAATCTGAAACGGTACAGTCTGGTTCCAGGTCTGAAGGCTTCAGAAGAAGTAGGTGAAATGCTCCCTTATTTTAGGAAGACCTTGAAAGTGGGTGCTAATCCCATTTCCAGTAGGGATTGTGTGAATTGCTTAAGAAAATTCACTAGCAGAGTGTCTGCAGGATCCGATTCGCTTGTCCAAATGACAAAAGCACTGTTGTGCCATCTCATCACAAGTTCTGCCCCTTTCATACATTGTGTGCAATGTCACAATGCAGGGAAGAATGGAGTAGAGCTTCTGGAGTGACAGCAGAACACTGTTTCATCCTATACCTTCTCTTGCCCACCCCACCCCATACAGGCAGTTTTGATGGAATTGTGGTGTCTTGCAATCAAGGGGAAGGGTACTGGTGAAGTTGCTGACCCAGTGTTAGAGATCTGGAGCACACAGATCCCACAAGTGGAAGTTACAGTGCAAGACTGTATAATATATAATGAATGTAATGTAAGATGTAAGGCCCACATTCTGTAAATTCCTGGACAGAAGAGATCTGGGAGGAAGAAAGGAAGCAAGTTGTGAATGTACTCACCTTCACTGATGGCTTCCCATGATCAAATGGGGCATGAGGAAAAGAGTCTAAACTATGAGTGTGAAACTTCAGGATGATATGAGTTCAACACAGGAAATCCTCAAGAAATAGTTACCACTTTCCCTCAACAGGACAAAGAATTAACAAAAAGCGGGGAGGATTCTACATTTCACTGGCACAAGTCAAATTGCAAGCAGAACTGTGTTAATGTTCAGTTGAGTTATAGGATATAAAAACAGTACGGAAGAATCTCTGAATCAAATCAACTTTCCAAAACCTATTGGACACTTCATCCAAATGGTGAATGTGGATTGGATCCCTCTAGATAAAGACTTTTTGACACTTCTAGGCATGCAGAGAAACAGTATCCCTAGTCTTAGGATCTTGCATTTTAATGACAAGATACAAGTTGTTAAACTCTGATAGTGATGAGGAGAAATTGATGTGAATAAGGGACTTTGTAAAGGAATGTCAACATCATTAGAAGATCTAGTAATTCTACCAATCTCTCCTAAGATCTGCATTCTCAGCATGGTGTGAAGAACCAGCATCGCATCTTTGGTCTTTTGCAATTTTCTTATTCTTGGGATGGTTTACTTTCTGGATTCAAAAAATGCCTTCATTCTGCTAATAACTGCTGACCCTTAGTGCTTTTCTTCTGACAGTAAGAGAAATAGGTGGATGTAAATGGCAATTCCTAAGAGAATTAATGGCCCATATTAGAAATAAAGACAGGAAAGAAGACAAATTGTTAAACCCATCTATATATAGAGTGAACCAGCAATAGTTCACTCATATTAGTTAGATACAATTTCTTGGAATCTGAGTGAGCTAATGTGAAGTTTTTTTCTGTTATTACTTTAAGGACTATCTAACCTATCAAAGCATATTTGCATATACACACATACAGTATTTAGTATTAAGTAATCATAAATACCACTGAACACCAGTGATTCAAAACTGGGCTGAAACTGCAGCAATTAAGAGTAGTATTTTTTTTTAAGTTTGGTTTTTAAAAAGTGTAGGTCAAGGCTTGATTCCAAAGCACTGTGTGATTAGGTTTTGCACATTCCAGGGTGGTTGGGATTCATCTCAAAAAAAATGGCTAAAAAGTATATTGAACACACTCAAATTTGTTAGTGTAGTTCATAGAAAGCAACTTTTGGCATTTCAGGCCACGTTTGGGATTTTGAGATGTTGTGACCACATTTTGGGATGCTGAGATGTAAAGCCACTTTACCACACCTTCTAGCTTTCCAAGCATTCCCTTGAACTTTCTGCAGTAGATGGGCATCCTTCCAAATAAAACCATCCACCACTTTTACCTTCTGAGATTGCCCATGGAAATAAAGGATGGTGCTAGAAATTGGCATTGTTAAACATTTCCCATTTTTGAAAACAAAAATAAAGTCTGGTGGAGAATGGGATCTGGTGGATACCAAGAGTGATATCCTACAGCATATAGGTGCTTGCTTCAGATGGACAGGGCTACTGCTTTACTGTCAGGATGGAAGCCATACTCATGTGACCAAAACCCCATCCCTTTATTATGTGTTGAATACATGACACATGTAAAAAAAGGAGCAGAGCTTCATTCACTTCATTGTAGCTACCATCCTGACTTTCTTCACACAAACACACACACACACACACACACACCTGCAGATTCACCTGCTGACAATACTCGATAATTTCCATTCCTCTTATTGGACCCACCTTCACATAACTAGAGAAGACACTTTAAAAAAAATGTGAATAGTTCAACCGATTTAATAACATCTCCATAATAGCATCACACTTTGTAGAGTCCATCATGTGTAAAAATATGGTAGCAAATATTAAACACAATAAGATGCCTTGTAAATCTCAGATGCAGTTGTATATTTACAAATTACACAGGTCAGAATTTGCTTTGTGTAATTGCTTCATCAGAAAAATATCTGCAAAGATAATCACATTTTTAATAACATCCAGTTATCCAGTTCTTTGTATTTCTATCAAAGTGGCTGTATTTGAAAGGCATAGCAGAACAGTTTTGTTCTGTGCTTATCTTTTCCTTCACAGTTACACCATTTTACAAGCAATGTTCTGCTCATAAAAGTTTTGATATACATCATATTTATTTTGAAATAAAAACCAGTATTATTATTAAGGATGGGCAGTGCTTTAGATCTGAAAGCAGAGTTGAACTGTAGGACACAGGAGCTAGGGTTAGATACGCAGTCAGGGGCATGTGCTTGGGCGGTGAGGTCAGTGATATTAAAATGGCAGGCATGACCAGGCGATCAGACCCCCACCCCTTTTTAACATGTGTCACACACATCTCACACACATAATTAGGGACAGGACTTTGATTACCTATTGTGCCTGCCACTTTGATGTCACGCACACATACAAACACACACCCTGGATGCCACTGCACACAACGGAAAAGACTTTTTGGTTGAAGAAGTTGCAAAGTAGTATGATGTCATTGGGCTGTCATATGCTCTGAAGCCCATTTTTGCCCTTGAATCTCTGTAGTCTAATAATGTTAAATTTATTAAATTATATTAAATTAGGTAGAACTCAAGTAAAGAAATAGGAACATTTCAAAGTTGTATATAGCCTTTCTTACTAATAACATTTCTTCTTACTACTATTTGGTGCGTATTTCCACTGGATCCATGGACATACCAACATACGTATTTGGGATTGTTATAGAGAATGGAAAACATATTGTCACTTTGAGGATATTCACTTACGTCACCATAAATGTTTTATCATTCATTCATAGTAACATTTCTAAGCTATTCCATTCTCCCAGACTTCCATTCAAGTCATCAAGCAAAGAATTAAAAACAACCTAGAGTTCAAACTATGTAGATAAAAAAAACAAACAGTAAAAGTCCATTCTTCCAGGGACAAGTCAGATCTTAAGATCCTTTAAATACTCCATGTTTTAGCAGCCCTGAAGAAACTCAGCACGTAGGTGGCAATTCAGATGTTCAAGAATTTTTTTTGTCTTTTTTTTTCCCTGCGCAACAAGATCTCTTTTCTTGGAAACTCCTTTCACCCAAGCTTAAACATTAAAGAAATCTACAGAAAACTGTAATGAGTAAGCTATTAAAAAAAAAAAAAAAACTACCCCAAAACACAGCTGTGGTTTATAAAATACCAGCTTTCGTGTTTCACACTGAATTGATTCACAGCTATGCAAAATGAAAAGGAAGTGAGCTTACAACAATGATGTTACAGAGCAGTTACTGCCTCATAAAATTGATCATACATTTTAAAAAAAATCATTTTACTCAATAAATTATTGGGAAACAGCAACTTTCCCCAAAATGGGGGGGGGGGAGCAGACAATAACCTACAACTATCAGTAGTAGCAATTTAAACTTCTGTTGAGGTCTTAAACTGCACACAAAGCTTTCCATGAAAAAGATTGGCCTTATTAAGTACTTCCATGAGAAAAGTTTGTCTGTGGATCATTTTCTAACGCTGGAAAGAATGGGCTAAGTTTTGTGCATCTCCACAGATCATGGATCAGAGTAACAATTCCTGCAAGTTTTTTTTTTTTAAAGATTCTGTATAATATTTGGTTGTATTTTAAAAACCATTGTTTACTTTGGTACTTTTAAAAAAGAAAAGTAATGCTCAGTTAAAAATAATTCCTTGTCCTAACAATAAAAGTTGACTCCAAAGACACAATTTGTTTCTACATTTGATAGAGCAAGGGTGTCTGGAGGGGGTCAAAAAAATCAAGCTGGTGGTTGTGACCATGTGATTGTAGCCCCACCCCTTTTTTGTGCACAATAAAAAGGGGTGGGGCTTCAATCAGACAGTCTGTCAGAATGGAGTCTGGCTCTGAAGTGGAGGAGGGGGAATTGGAGTTGAATGTTGATAATAACGATAAAGGCAGGAAATTTGAAGTGGAGCATGATTCAGCAAGGCGGGAAAGTCTGGAGCTGTGGATTGGCAAGAGCCAGGAGGTGGATTCGCCACCGCCTACGAGTGCAGAAGAAAGGCGAGCTGAAAAGCGCACCAAGCAGAGAGAATCCCGATTGGCCACCAGTGGGAAAGCAACAGAATAAAAGGGCACCGGCACCAGGAATGGGTCACTGAAGACAACTGTTCGCTAGAAGCTCCGTTGAAGCCTGCATCCATTGATCTTCAGTCTGATCCTGTGCCTTCAACCGCCAAGTGCATGAACTCCAAGCCTGTCTGTATCTGCAAAGACTCAGGGGCTGCAACTGAGTCCTGCCTCCCAAATCCAGACCTCGTGCTTTCTGCTGCTTTGTTGCATTCTTCAGTCAAGCCACGTCCTGCTGCTTTGCTGTGTTCTTCAGCCAAGCCTTGTCCCGTCACTTCGTTGCATTCTTCAGTCAAGTCATGTCCTGCCGCTTTGCAGCATCCCTCAGCCAAGTGTTGTCCTGTCACTTGGTTGTGCTCTTCAGGCAAGTCTTGCCTTGCTGCTCCATTGCATTCTTGCCCTGTTGTCTTGCCTTGTTCCACAGCCGAGGCTAGCCTTGCAGTCTCATCGCGACCTCTAGCAGAATCTAGTACCACCACCTTGCCACATCCTACAATGAACCTAGCCTTGCCCAGTTACCATGTGCTATGCTGGAACTTCATCCAGAGAGACTCCCGAACTCCGCAGCCCAGATCTGTGCTATCTCCTTGCTGGGATGGAACCGAGAGATGACTAATACTGTTGTTACTTGAATTAAGTTCTAACTGGTGTAAAGAGTTGTGGATTTGTAAATAAAATACACTATTTTACCTCCTCCTGGCTGATTCATACTCAGAACAGAACACAGTCACAACTACCATCTTGTCTTTTTTTTAAAAAAAAAAAAGCCCCAAACACATCCCAGTACCCATCCCTGTGATAGAGGCATGGAGAATCGATTCCAAAAAATGTTTGATGTAACACCTAAAGTTATAGGTAGTCATGTTTTGTTAGTGATATATGGTCACACTGTGCAATATGAGGCAAGAGGATGAGCCCAGGATGAAAGTTGATGTGTATCTCTTTTGTTGTTTATTCGTTTAGTCGCTTCCAACTCTTCGTGACTTCATGGACCAGCCCACGCCAGAGCTTCCTGTCGGTCATCAACACCCCCAGCTCCCCCAGGGATGAGTCCGTCACCTCTAGAATATCATCCATCCACCTTGCCCTTGGTCGGCCCCTCTTCCTTTTGCCCTCCACTCTCCCTAGCATCAGCATCTTCTCCAGGGTGTCCTGTCTTCTCATTATGTGGCCAAAGTATTTCAGTTTGGCCTTTCATATCATTCCCTCAAGTGAGCAGTCTGGCTTTATTTCCTGGAGGATGGACTGGTTGGATCTTCTTGCAGTCCAAGGCACTCTCAGAATTTTCCTCCAACACCACAGTTCAAAAGCATCGATCTTCCTTCTCTCAGCCTTCCTTATGGTCCAGCTCTCGCAGCCATATGTTACTACAGGGAACACCATTGCTTTAACTATGCGGGCCTTTGTTGTCAGTGTGATGTCTCTGCTCTTAACTATTTGATCGAGATTGGTCATTGCTCTTCTCCCAAGGATTAAGCGTCTTCTGATTTCCTGACTGCAGTCAGAATCTGCAGTAATCTTTGCACCTAGGAATACAAAGTCTTTCACTGCTTCTACATTTTCTCCCTCTATTTGCCAGTTATCAATCAAGCTGGTTGCCATAATCTTGGTTTTTTTGAGGTTTAGCTGCAAACCAGCTTTTGCACTTTCTTCTTTCACCTTCATCATAAGGCTCCTCAGTTCCTCTTCACTTTCAGCCATCAAAGTGGTATCATCTGCATATCTGAGATTGTTAATGTTTCTTCCAGAGATTTTAACTCCAGCCTTGGATTCCTCAAGCCCAGCTTGTCGCATGATGTGTTCTGCATACAAGTTGAATAGGTAGGGTGAGAGTATACAGCCCTGCCGTACTCCTTTCCCAATCTTAAACCAGTCCGTTGTTCCGTGGTCTGTTCTTACTGTTGCTACTTGGTCGTTATACAGATTCTTCAGGAGGCAGACAAGATGACTTGGTATCCCCATACCACTAAGAACTTGCCACAATTTGTTATGGTCCACACAGTCAAAGGCTTTAGAATAGTCAATAAAACAGAAATAGATGTTTTTCTGAAACTCCCTGGCTTTTTCCATTATCCAGCGGATATTGGCAATTTGGTCCCTAGTTCCTCTGCCTTTTCTAAACCCAGCTTGTACATCTGGCAATTCTCGCTCCATGAACTGCTGAAGTCTACCTTGCAGGATCTTGAGCATTACCTTACTGGCATGTGAAATGAGTGCCACTGTTCAATAGTTTGAACATTCTTTAGTGTTCCCCTTTTTTGGTATGGGGATATAAGTTGATTTTTTCCAATCTGATGGCCATTCTTGTGTTTTCCAAATTTGCTGGCATATAGCATGCATTACCTTGACAGCATCATCTTGCAAGATTTTGAACAGTTCAGCTGGGATGCCGTCATCTCCTGCTGCCTTGTTATTAGCAATGCTTCTTAAGGCCCACTCAACTTCACTCTTCAGGATGTCTGGCTCTAGCTCACTGACCACACCATCAAAGCTATCCCCGATATTGTTATCCTTCCTATACAGGTCTTCTGTATATTCTTGCCACCTTTTCTTGATCTCTTCTTCTTCTGTTAGGTCCTTGCCATCTTTGTTTTTGATCATACCCATTTTTGCCTGGAATTTACCTCCAATGTTTCTAATTTTCTGGAAGAGGTCTCTTGTCCTTCCTATTCTATTGTCTTCTTCCACTTCCGCGCATTGCTTGTTTAAAAATAATTCCTTATCTCTTCTGGTTAACCTCTGGAATTTTGCATTTAACTGGGCATATCTCCCCCTATCACTGTTGCCTTTTGCTTTCCTTCTTTCTTGGGCTACTTCTAGTGTCTCAGCAGACAGCCATTTTGCCTTCTTGGTTTTCTCTTTCTTTGGGATGTATTTTGTTGCCGCCTCCTGAACAATGCTGCCAACTCCTGTCCAGAGTTCTTCCAGGACCCTATCTACTAAGTCCAGTCCCTTAAATCTATTCTTCACCTCCACTGCATATTCCTTAGGAATATTAGTGAGCTCATATCTAGCTGATCTGTGGGTCTTCCCTAATCTCTTTAGTCTGATCCTAAATTGTGCAAGAAGAAGTTCGTGATCTGAACTACAGTCAGCTCCAGGTCTTGTTTTTACTGACTGTACAGATGTCCGCCACCTTTGGCTGCAAAGGATGTAATCAATCTGATTTCGGTGTTGTCCATCTGGTGAAGTCCATGTATAAAGCCGTCTCTTAGGTTGTTGGAAGAGAGTGTTTGTTATGCAGAGTGAATTGTCTTGGCAAAATTCTATCAGCCTGTGTCCTGCTTCATTTTGTTCTCCCAGGCCATACTTACCTGTAATTCGAGGTGTCATTTGACTGCCCACCTTAGCATTCCAGTCTCCCGTGATGAAAATAACATCTCTTTTAGGCATGTTGTCCAGTAGGTGCTGCAGATCCTCATAGAACTGCTCTACTTCAGCTTCTTCAGCATTTGTGGTTGGGGCATATATTTGGATCACTGTGATGTTAGATGGCTTGCCCTGAATTCAAATTGAGATCATTCTGTCGTTTTTGGGGTTGTATCCAAGCACTGCTTTAGCCACTTTACTATTAATTATGAAGGCTACTCCATTTCTTCTGTGGTCCTCTTGTCCACAGTAGTAGATCTGGTGGTCATTTGATGTGAAGTGGCCCATTCCAATCCATTTCAGTTCACTCACGCCCAGAATGTCTATCTTTAATCTTGACATCTCACCAAGAACCACATCCAATTTGCCCTGGCTCATAGATCTTACATTCCAGGTTCCAATGGTGTGTTGATCCTTAGAACATCGGATTCGCCGTTCACCACCAGCACCGTCGGCCGCTAGCCGTCCTTTCGGCTTTGAGCTAGCTGCGTCATCACGTCTGGGGCTAGTTGAGCTCATCCTCTGTTCCTCCCCAGTAGCATTTTGACCATCTTCCGACCTGGGGGTCTCATCTTCTGATGGTATACCGACATATCTCTGGTTGTACTGATCCATTTCGTTTTCACGGCAAGAATACTGGGGTGGGTTGCCATTACCTTCCCCAGGGATCGCATTTAGTCTGACCTCTCTGTCATGACCTTCCTGTCTTGGGTGGCCCTTCACGGTTTAGCTCATGGCATCATTGAGGTGCTCAAGCTCCAGCACCACGACAAGGTAACGATCCTTTGCTGAAGTGTGTATCTCTAATCTTCTTTAATTTTCAGTTATTACAAGTGGCTTTCTAAAGTAGAAAGGGGGGAAAAAAGCATTTTCACCTTTTTCTGTGTTTGTCATTAACATTTTATACCATTTAAAGCAATAATTGCAATTAAACAGACATTTCTGTTTTAATTTAAAAATAGCTTTGCTTTGTTTTTGATCTTCAAAAGTATTTGTTTGAAAAGATTCCTCCAAGGAAGAAATGGCATTGTATGGATAATTTCCCCTTAGCAGTTGGAATTTTTAGGACTCTTTTATACTGTGGAATTTATGGTAATGGAATTGCTCAGCAAGGTAGTCTGGATGCACATCGATTACAAATAAATTTAGCATTTGTTGATAGAACGTAGACAGATGGAATGACCCTTGGATGCTTATAGGCAAGTCAACTTTAATAAATCTTTTTATTTCACACATCTGTACTTCATCTAACAATACAATACAATTGATGTGGCAAGCACATTTCTACAATTACTATTTACATTACAAAAATGTACAATAATTTAAAATTTTATTTCCTTTCCTTCATTGCAAAACTCCCATGAATCTTCCCTGACACTACCAGTTACCTATAAAAAAATCAAGCAGACTGGGATGATGCAGCACAGTATTAGCAGCATTACATTATAATGCCCAAATATGCATTATAAATCCTATTGACTCATTTATGGTCTGATCCCAGCAGAAAGGGTCAGGAATGAGATTTATTTTAGTCCCAGAATGGTCAGAATGGACACTAATTGACAATGAAGGCAGAAATCATATTGTTTAGTGTTAGCTTTCATAAATCTGTATTTTAAGCAAAATATTTCATTGGAAGTAGAAAATGTGCATAGTGGAAAAGATATTGACCAATAATATTTTCCCCCAGTAGGCTTGTTTTCCACCTGCAGTGAGGTTTTGTTTACACATGTTCCACCAGGATTCTCTAAACCAGCCCTTCTCAACCTTTTGACCCTGGAGGAACCCTTGAAATATTTTTCAGGCCTCAGGGAACCCCTGCACATTCAGTCTCAAACATAGGCCAGAAGTTACAAAATTGTATTTGTTTCATGTGTTGGCCTGTATAGATGCATTAACAGTGTTCTTAAACTGAAAATAAAGAAACTTACCTCTTTAATGTGAAGTTGCCCAAATTTGAAATATTTTTTTTTAAATAAATTGTGATCTACCGGGAACCCATAATGACCTCTCACAGAACCCTAGGGTGCCACAGAACCCTGGCTGAGAAAGCCTGCTCTAGTCTCTTGATTCTCTTACGTTTTGCTGCATGTATAAACCCAGATATACCATGTGTCTCCTAAGCTGTAACTGGAATTATTTTAGCTGAATGCTCCCTCTCTATGGAAGGTTTGCAGTCTACAGCAGGATCCAGAGTGCTATACATGCATAAAAGTGCTGATCCCATTCTTTCTAGGTTTACCTTGCCACCTTGGACTATTAAGTCAGCTTTGAAAACCTGTGAGCTTTTCAAGTTCCATGGTTTGGGACTGCTCCATTTAACTCTGCAAATATGGCTGCTGATGGCTCACTGTTCCTTCTGGCCATAATCACTAGAGTATGCACAGCCACCCTATTGGCTGTAAAAATGGTTAACCTAACCAATAGCAACACAAGCTGAACTAGAATCCCATTCCTGAAACAGGCAATGAGAAATCTTAAAAAACAGAGGCACATGCCTGCTGTACTGATTTTGGCTTGTTTTGTAGCTCTAAGTTTACTCTTTAGTTTCAATATTTTGTTCCTAGTTCTGCACTTTACACACATTTCTAGGCTGCCCTATTGCAAACAATTCTGTGTGGCATCACAAGGTTAAAAGAATGAACACGTAATTTGTATATAATAGGTGTGATCAATTTGGACTTCATATGATCCACTAAGTCCTCAAAAAATAAGAGCAAACTGGTGACCCTTTTCCTTCTTCACATCTATGTTATCTCTTTAATATCCTATTTTTTCCTCCAGGAGAGCATTCACCATAGCCAGGTTTAGCATCTTACCTTCTAGGGTGTTGGATGAAAGGTGTAACAATGTCCCATTCTTGGCATATTTTTGTCTATGTTTGGATGAAGCTACTTCACTGGCTTTTACACTAGCTGGCTGTTGGAGCTAATAGCCTCTTCCCATCCTTACTCACTAAGCAAATGAACCAGCCTGAAGAAGAGGAAGTATATTTTTTTTATTAGCAGATTGGTTCACTGTTTATCTCCATGAATGTAGCTAAATTTGGTCCAATTGCAGTCAGCATTAGGAAGTACTGGGCTTGAAACTAGAGTCTTGCTTTCTATTCATTCATTCGTTCATTCAAGTTTTTTCATTATTTGATCTCTGTATTTGAATTTCTATCCTTGGTCTATGACAGTAAATAAATAAATTGAACTGGTGATTGTTGAAGAGCTTTAGGACCAATGACAGAACGGTCAAATATAGGTGAAATAAATGCATGTTGGAAATGCCTATGCCTCATCTTTTATTCTCATGTTATCTTCAGAATGTGCTCAAGACCAGAAGGAAGAGAATGCATTATCATTATTGAATTATTTTCACATCCTATACTTTTAGTTGATGTTCAGTAATGTCCAGCTGAGAAGCAAGGAAGAAAGTGTTGGCCAACATTATTTTGGGGAATAAATCTTGGAACTGAGCAGGGCAGGTATCAGTGCAAAATTATTAAGGTTCTCAGATCGATAGAGAGCTCCCCATCTCTTTTAGTTCAGCATTTACATTTAAATACATAGAAAGTCTGTACACTGTACATTAACTACATACTGTAATTCATTTATTTGATGTCCATGTCTGAATTGCTTCTAAGTCTCATCGTGGAGAATTCTGGTCCTCTGCAAGACAGTGTGGAGCTCATGAATAACACTTGCTGGCAGCTGCTTATTGGATTTCAAATGAGTCTCTCTCTCTCTGGTCTCCCTTTTCTTTGGTGATTCTGATCCTTTGCAGGACCTTTGGCCCAGGTCCACAATGTCTTCACCCATGTCCTCCAAACAGATAAGGCTGCTATGCTTCCTTGCATGATTCCAGATTTTTTCCTCCTTACATTCCTTGTACTGAACAACCCGTGATACTCGTTTCTTTAAACCTTTCTTATCTTCAGCCAAGTCGCTTCCAGTTTCCAATTCTGCATTCTGTACAGAGATGGGTAAGGTGTTAAATATTCATTCATTCATGTCAGGTATTTGTAGCCCACATCTGGGGGCTTAAGCCTTTCCAAAATGGTTTCCAACTGTTTCACTTCTTACAAATTAAAATAATAAAATAATGAAACAGTAAGCATTTTCAGAATTCAGGTGGTATTGACTAAAATCAAACCATAGTGTCAGCTAAAACCTCGAATGGTCCAATATAACACACTAAAGATAAAACTATAAAGACTTGCAATGTCCTTGCTCTGGAGTTTCAGGAACATTTGGGGAACAGAACTATTCAGAAGGGCTTCAAGGAGGGGGTTGACATCTGGCCTTTTGACACTTATTTAAATTAATATAAATTATACTGTTAGCACTGACTTTATTCCTTGATTTATTATTTTGATCAACTGAATCGATGGCAGGAGTGCTGATTTTAAACGTGCGCTGCCATGAATCCTTGGGAACTATGGTGGTATTAAAATAAATAGCTAAATAGCAAGAACAAATCTTATGAGCTATTTACATTTAAACTTAATTAAAATAAGAGGACATACAGTTCAGACGAAATACTGTTCTATTACCCCCATATATTGAATATTTCTCCCCTTCTATCACATTACAAATTATATCTTGGTAGACACTTTGGCAACAGCTGTGGAGACTGTATCTCAGTATGTGTGATCCTGGATTCAGATGTTTCATTTTGCATACGCAAATACACATACTACTATCCAGAATGTTATCCAGTCACCTAGTCTTTCTGTAAGTGGACAGTTCATTATCAAAGAAGATAGGCAATGGTAATCTTGGTTACTAATTTATCATTTCAGTGACTAGAGGTATATCAGACACAATGTCCTCCTCTAGAGCACACTGAACCAGGAGCGGTCTGGAGATTTTCAGAAGTTAATTCACCAAGCTGAAAGAGCTTCATGGTTTTCCAAATCTGGTATTCCAAATGATTCAGACCTAGTTTGGGGCTCAGGCAATATCTGCAATGTACAGGGACCATGGAGTGAATAAGTAATAGATAACTGAAACACCACTGATTCCCATCCATGAGGGTCCTATGTGTCAGACTCCCAGATCACGATGTTACCAGAACATCCTGATCAGGCTTGCATCCATCTTCAGTGAATCCGTGTCAACGGACATCGTGTCGCCAGATGGGAGGGGGAGTTCGCACGGAGTGTGAATTGGGTTGTTTAGACTACATGTTTATTGCCCAAGGCCATCTGGGCAAATACCATTCTGGCCATCTGGTGGCAAAGGGGGAGCACATGCTTTGATGGACAGGGGGGGGGGGGAAAGTAGAAGCAGGGATTTTTAAACTGTTGAATGCTCTGGAAGTACCCCATTTGCAACTTTGCTTTGTACCAGACGTTTCTCTTCATTAAACAGTTAAAAGACCTCAAGTTACACTATGTTTGCACAAGTATAGCTTCCTGTCCATTTATTTTTATGTTGGATAGCGTTCCACTACACTCGGTTGTTTACTACACTTTTTCCTGAGGTACTGTCAAATTGCAAAATATATATGGTGATGTACAGAGAGGTATATACATCTCAGACTGAGTGACCAAAATGTAATGAATGACATAAGGGGAGAGAGTGGGATAAGTAGAGTATTAAACACATTTTAAAAACTAGGAAAATGAGCCAAATGAGATTAACTGTTAAGGAATTGGACTGATAGGAGAGCAGTATAGAACAGGAAATGTACTTTGGGAACAGAAGAGATTAAATGGGAGTTTATAGGCCATAAGAGTATAGAAGAGGCATGGAGGAAGTAAAACTGCAGGAAAGTAATTTAGAGCAAAAAAATTAAAGTATTTGAAAGTCAACAGAAGTTTATATTGTCATCATTATCATTCATCATGTATGAAAAGTTTCTTCTCTATTCCCAAATTGGTAACTCAAAAATGAATCATATCCACAAAGACAAGCCATCTGCTGTGTCCCCATATGCTTTCAGTGATTTCTAGTTGAGTGGATGGGTAAAGTCAGGGCTATAAATTTTCTTTTCAACCTACCTCACCTAGAGATAGCATTAAATACTTATACTCAAAAGGCTCAACTGTTCTCCCAGTGGGAACTTAAGATCCATCCTGAAAGATACGTTACCTTGAAGACACAAGTCCCATTAGATCCTAAATGTCTGTTGAAATACAACAGAACTTTGTTGCCATGGTTCCAACCACCTTTTTCCTCAAGTCAAAGAACATTAGAATGGAAATATATTAGTAAGTTCCCTATTAAGTCCCTACTTACTACTATATTTCTAGAATATACATTTCAAGAGCTGCTTTATTGTTTAGGATTTCCTGTGATATAGCACAGGACAAAAATGAACATTATGTTCATTCAATTTTAAAAAGCTCCACTTGTTTTATTAAAAACATAAGCCTGCTAAAACTCTCTCTCTGTGTGTATGCTGTATATGTGTGTGTACATACACACACATATACTCATGTAACTTAATGTCAATACACAAATACTAATTATTGTGTAATTAAACCTCAAGGTTTCCTAATGGGAGCTTCTTCAGTTTATGGACTTTTTAAATAATATATTTCCTTCTTTGATGTAAGTTGGAACCACTCCGACTTACATTAGAAGCATTTTCTAATTTAGCCAGCAATTTACCTCGGATAAGTTGGCTTTAGCTTTGGGAATACTTTGGTTCTGCTGAATTGGTATTAAAGGTAGGCCACCAATTTTTGGATTTTTCGTAATAGATTGCTTCCTTGTCTTCCCGCTTGGTGGACACATAGTACTGTGCTGTGGAAGAAAAAATGGAAGGGCCTTTCATCACCAACTTCAGTATTAGATATGGCAAATCATTTACAAACCATTAGGAATGGCAGACCATGCACAAAATGAAACAATTGTTCTGGAAGCACCGGGATGTCCATGTTTGATAATGCAGGTATGAAATGGCTGTCCAGAATAAAATGACCAGCACAGGTTCTCCAAAACTGATGGACATGCCTCCCAACAAAGCTTAGTTGTCCTATGTGAAGAGGGAAGTAACATGTGAAGATATCTAGGCAAATCTAGGCATAACCATAAACCAAGAGAGGATGGCCTTTGATCCAGAAGACAGTCTCTTCCAACACCAACCCAAGAATTGTGATTGGCAAACACACTATTCTCAAGGTCTGTCTTAATGGTTTTTGTAACCACACCAATCACTGATACTTAATATCAAAATGTCTTAGAGGCAGATTTTAAATGAACCTTGCATACCTTTTAATGTTTTATACACACAATATATACGTTTTATTTGTTTTAGTATTATTCCTTCCATGCACATTTTACCTGCTTAAGCTTCCAGGAATCCAAAAAAATTAGTAGGATGCAAATCAAACAAAAAAACAAAAATAAAATAAAATAAAATGTATTTATTTAATCCAATTTTTAACACTGCCCATCTCCCCCCACAAGGAGGGACTCTGGGTGGTTTACAACAATAAAATAAAAATGGCTCAGAATGAAGAAGTGAGGGTGGAAATTCTTTCTGTTCATCCAGATGAGGATGTGGGAGAACTATGGAGAGCATGAAGCCAAAATGCATAGGCTAGAAGCATTAGGGGTGGGGTGCATGGTATAGTTATTTATGAATGTTTTATAATGTGAGGTGTGTGTGTGCGCACGTGTGACAGAGAGAGAGAGAGAGAGAGAGAGATAAATGCACCAGTGTTAGAAACTCTTGGGGTTAAAATGAGAAGGGATTGATTACTTGGTTTAAAGAACATGTCTGTAACAGGCATAACTTAAGAGCAATGGAATGGAGAATGGAGAAAACCACTGAAATTCAGATTAATTGTCCTTTTTGCTGAAATTGCCTCCTGGTCATTTCATGGCCATGTCTAAATAGTTTGGCAATAATACAGAATTTATTTCCTATTGCTTCTATCTGGAACATTCTTTTAACTTCCCACTCTAGTCTAGAGCTTGGGTGTTTTCTGGTCTTCCCCCATCCAAGTAGCGATCGGATCTTACCCTGCTTAGCTTTTGGAATTGTACGGACAGCGGTACACAGTTGTAGCTGAAAATGAACTCTCTCCCTTTTGGTGGCCTGAACCTACAGTTTGAGGGGAGGTCTGTCATGAGCAGGGAAACAAAATAAATTGAATGACGTTGCATCATAGCCGTCAACATGACTGGGATTTTTCTTCCCATTTTTTTTCCTTTTTTTTTTTTTTTTTGAGTTGGGTAGAATTTGGAAGTGTGTGTGTATTTTTTCACCTATGTTAATTCCATTTGAGAGAATACATTTTTGCGTTTTCAGTTTCAATTTTCAGCAATGGTGAAAAAAAAAGGCCTGGGACCATTCTTGGTCTAAATATGAAGGGTAGGGGAATCAGAATAACAATGTTAGCTCTGCTAGGAGAAAGATCTCCACCAAGTGCCATGTACCTCTGGGCACAAATTATCAGCTTGTCCTACCAAAATAATGAGATGATTTAAGACAGAGAATTTAATCAATGAAACATCTGAAGTGGAAACCGTTGTTGAAATGGATAACTTCAGTTGCTCACACAAAGACTGGATAATGCTCCAGACACATCAAAGGACTAGAAATCTAGGTAACTGTGTCCCATAACAATTGTTCCTGGGACCAAACAGAGCCAAAATTGGTTCAGATTTGAGCATTGAACCTATTTTTACTAAAGTCAATATTTTAAATATGCATGACTTGATAAGCGCCCAAAAAAGTCTTTCCCCCCCGCCATTTAAAGGCAGTGATGGGGGCTTGAAAAATAAGAATAAAGGGGAAAGTTGAGAATAAAAAGGAAATGGATCAACTATCTCCAGAAAATAAGGGGCAGGCCAAATGACAGTAATACATATTTCCTGTTGTCAAATCTTTACTTATGGAAGCATACATATATCATTGGGGATTAATGCGTGTACTATAATGAATAGCTTTGCAGCTAGTATAAAAGTCAGGGTTATCCGTGATTTTAATCAGTCTATTTAGAAGTTCATAAGAACATATTGATTAACATTCTTTTTTATGTTTCCATAAAAATATAATTCTTATGGTTATTGAAGAGGTGAATACAACACTATTATGAGAAGATTTGATTCCAAGGAAGACCTTATACATCCTAGTTAGATGATTAGTAAAGTTACAAAGACAAAACACAGGAAGCTTTTAATTAAACAACAACTCGAAATGTGCTCACTTTCAAATTGTTTTGGGGCTCCCTAACTAATAAATTAACATCTCTCTCTATGTGTGTTTGTGTGTGTATCCCACCTTAGGCACAAAGCCAGCTGGGGCTTCAAAGCCAGTCACTCTCTCTCAGCCCTACAAAGCAGGCAATGGCAAATCACTTCGGAAATCTTGCCAAGAAAACTGCAGGGACTTGTTCACACAGTTGCCAGAAGTCAACGCTCACATACTCACACACCCACACATACACACACACACATATCAACACATACATTTGAATGTGGGCATTTGTTAGATTTCAGAAAGTGAATTATAAAGGATTTTGAGCTGAACAAACAACTAAGGGAAAGCTGACAAGAAAAGAGATACTGTACATAAAGAGGGCTATGACTGGGGGAACATTAACCAATCATAATCTTTTGGACTGCAACTTAGATTTTATTTAGAAAGTATGATGTGTTGATAGCAATATATAGTGACTTTTGAATATGAGCATTTGTTCAAATGAGAGTGTACATACATACATAAATAAAAAAGCACAGAAGCATGTAGTATGCAACCACTGCAATTCACATGTATTTTTCAGTGAAATTTTAGTCTGAAAAAGAAACAACGACAAATACCTGGGCTATGAAAATGCTGTTCAACCATTCTAGCTGAGAATCCTGCCCATCACAACACAAATACCTAGAAGACAGATTAATATGAATTCACTTCCAATGCTATAACATACTCGCTCCTCATGCAATTCTGAAAGGGAAGCCCTTAGCTGCCTGGAAGCTAAACCCTCATTAGCCAGAATAAATTAAGCAACAATAAAGAATATAGTATAAATATGGTTGAGATATAGATTACATAGGGTGTT
The DNA here is from genome assembly GCF_035149785.1 of Candoia aspera. Taxonomy (NCBI): domain Eukaryota; kingdom Metazoa; phylum Chordata; class Lepidosauria; order Squamata; family Candoiidae; genus Candoia; species Candoia aspera. The sequence continues at coordinate 11,513,413 of NC_086160.1, forward strand.
GAGACATATATTACATTGCATTCTCAGAAGGCAGATTTTATTATTGCTAGATAATCAATTTTCATTGCTAGATTTCATATTCCTAAAAGAGCTAGTTTGCTGCAATTAATCAAGCTTTAGACTGAACTAGGCAAGCATGATCTCAGTATCTGCTTAGCCATAAATTTCTTTGGGGAAGCCATTCTCTTCCAGCTCATTAGATTGTTGGGAAACAAAAAAGAGAGAACACCACATATGCCATATAATTTATATTAAACTGACTGATACATGTATACACTGATATACATACCCATGAAGCACACCCACATAGTTAAAGGAAACATTCAAGTTCACAGAACAATTTATGTGACTCCTATCTTAGACTATAGCTTTGTGTCAACCAGAATTGTTCAGATATGACATAGTGGGTACTACAGTTGGTATTAAAGCAGCCATGTCTTTTCAAGCTTCCATACAATATTTTTTAAAAGTCCTGCTTTAAAGAGCTGACTTATTACAGTTAGTATGATTATTAAAGCAGCAACATCTTTTTTTTCTAGGCTCATGAAGAAACCAGGAAAAAAAAGATGTGGCTGGGTTAATGAATAACAAAGAGGTGCTATGCTCAGGTGAGGTCCAAAATACTTATTCCATCACATCATTTTCAAAGAATACACATCCCTATCTAGTACTATTTACTTACCAATTATACTTTTCAGACAGCAGTGTTAGACCCCAGCTGAAAAAGCAAAACAAAACACCATGTATAGATAGATATATAGGATAATTAAGAAATACAAGACGACTTATATTCCAAAAGCCAAATTGTTACTATCCTGTTCAGAGTGCCCACAGATCACACACAGACCCTACTGTAAATTTAGGAGAATCATACTTGGTTTGGTTTTTTTTAAAATGTTTGAGCTTTTTGTCCATTGCTTGAAGTTTTGTGGAAAGGGTGCACAGTGTGTGGGGGGTACAAGCACCTTTAAAATCTGCAACTCTGAACCTCTATATGAAACTATTGTTTTAAAGTTTGGTTTGGAGTTAACCGTAACTAGTGTAATGTAACACTATAAGCAGAGGAAGAGGAAGAAGAGATAGCAGCAGCTGTGGCAAGGTTAAGTGGTTGGGCAAAATTATGTCTGGGACACTATCATAGATCTTCCCTGTTTCTGAAATTGATACAAAGAGAGTCACATTCATGTTTCATCTGCTTATGACTAGCATTTTGATCTAAGGCAGTGGGATAATTTGATCACATAAGCAATGTAGCCCATAGGAGACAGCATACTGAGATTAGAAATAACTGTTCAATAAAGTAATTTCTTAACACCAAAGTAATAACACAAGCCCCAAAATAACAAATATTGTGGAACTGTGGCTTATCACAGACCAGGCAAAAGATACAGATTAGCTCCTTTATTTGCTTTGGCTGTTCAAAGCTTGAAAAAGTTCCTGTATCATAACAATAACCAAAAAACTAAAAACTAAAAAGCATGCTTTTGGATGAAAACAAGCCAACACAGTTTTCTTGCCTCTTTCTTACTTTGTTGGTGGTTTCAGTTTTTTCTTCACCCCGAGATAAAGTTTCAGTGATTTGACAGGAAACACTTTCTCAGCTTTGCTACTCTGTTGAGGTTGAGAAATGACTGTTAGTGGAATGGAAACATACAAACAAGGCCTCCAGATCTGCTGATCTTCTGAACATCCTGTTAAAATTTTGCAAAATAGGTCACTTTGTTTCCAGTGATTTCATCTCTGTACTAGCATGTCTGAACAAGTGGTGGCACCTGACCAAGCTTGTCCAGGCTTGGGACCCAAGGAGGATTAGATCTGCTTAGTACATGGATGGGAAATCTCCATGGAACATCCACGCTGTAGTCTAGACTGGAAAGATTTAAAAAATAATTAACTTATGGCAGAAGAAGGTAAAAGCAAACCACGTGTGAACTTTTGCTAAGAAAACTAGAACAGCATCCCTCTGGAAATCTGAATGGCCCCAACCCTATTAGCCTTTCGTAAGCTTTAAAAGACCTAGTTGTTCCTCCAGGCATTTGGCCATGAGACCGAGTGAGCTCTGCTGGTTGTTTTCTTTTGTTCTTTCAGTAAATGAAATTATTTCTGCAACCGCAGACATTTATTATTTGGATTATTGATTTTGTTGTTGCTGTTGGTTTTACTCCTTGTACACTGCCCAAAGTCATTGCCATGAGATGGGTAACTACTGTATGTATATCAATTAAATTAATCAAATCAAATCAAATCAAATCAAATCGATATGGGGTATGCATAGAATCACCAGAAATTGAGTTCAAGTTGGTGAGTTTTTACTAGGGTTGCCCTCACAGGTGGTCTACAAACTGTATTCATATACTCTTCCATCAGTTATTTCACTCACACACACACAGACAAAATCTTGCCCTACTGAGGTAGAGTTAAGAGACTTCCTGCAGCAATTTTCCCAATTTCACTGCTACTAGAAGAAGACAGATGTCAAATCACTCAGGCTCAGTTGGCAGAGAGGAAGAGTTAACCTCATCCATCCTCCCCACTAAACCAAGTACTTCCGAAGAGAACTGCTGATAAATATAGCCCCACTGAGGTGTTCTTACTATTTCAATTTCTGCTCCCAACTTCCTGTATGGCCATGCATGGAAGATCCTTAGATGGAGCTTCTGCCTGTCTTTTCCAAGGTCAAAGAGAAGGAAGTCACAATGGGTTGTCGTGTTATTCTTTGTGCACATAACACAGAGATACAAGAAAAGCAAATACTTTCTTGAGGCAAATTCCTATACTGGAGAAATCCCATAATTATATAGTAGAGTTTAATTTGCCAAGGTGTTTGTAATGATATGGAAAGCTAGAGGTCTCCTGCAATTCATTATGCAGTTTTCTTTTTAGAGGCAAATCATACCTAAGGGAATCTAAAGTACTGAAACAGAATGTCATAGTGACCCTACCTACTTCAAAGCTCAACCATGCTTAGGGAAGACAGTATGACACATTATGTGCCATTTAGGCAAAAATTAGCTCAGTTCAGAGCTCTCTCTTCCTCTCTTTTTTTCCCCTCAGAATTTCATGGCTAATTGGGCTTTTAGTATTTCAAAAATGATTCCTAACCATTTCAGCTGCAGCAATAAAAGCATCCATTCATGCAACAGAAATGTACTTATTAATCTAGATATGAGCAAGTGACCACATTTTTAAAATAATAGTGCTGTTTTTTTGTGTTTTTCTTTTTTTCTTGCCAGGCAATTAATGTAACATTTTGCATAATAAAATAAACACAACCACTTTGCCGACATCATGAGTTTCCAAAGATTTGTAGTGGTGCGTTTCAGACAAGCTATTAATTACAGGGGAAAGGGGAATAAAGAGATGTGTAACAAGCCAAAGGGGAGCAAGCAGAAGTTTTTTTTGTTAAGCAACTCCAACCTTGCTTTTTGGTAAGTATGATCTAGGATTTATGCAACACTCTAAGCCTTAAGAAAAGAAGTCTAGGCACACAAAAGTAAGTTTAAAGTGAACAAATTAATGTTTATATGGATTCCTCAGAGCAGAAAGGAAGTTAGGACCTTCTCTCTGTATATTAAATCCACCTTGTTTTGCTACATACCTTGACAACACAAAAGGCAACCTAGTGAGGATGACAAACGTTTCAACAACTGGGGACATTATGGCCACTTTCCCCAACCTCACATCTAGTGTTCATAGGGTATGTGTATCCAAATCCAAAAGAAGGGATGCAAACCCTGCCTCTTTTGAAGCAGTTTCCTCCCAAGGGAGGAAGGGGAAGGACTTGCCATGTGATGCTCTGGGCGCCATCTTGCCAATTTTGACCCGCACCTGATAACGTCCTCCAAGTATGTTAGAATTACCATTCCCATTCTTCACAGCTAATTCCTTGGTAGGAATAGAAGAAGGGGAGCTAGGGATGTTGATGGTATAATCTGGCTACTTCCTGAATTTATCAGTATGACACATATATCAACTTATTCTGTGCCCATGGATGCCCAGTGCAACTGTTATAGGGACCACTGCTCCTGGTACACATCAGCATGATCCTGCTGTTTGTGAAGGTAAGTTGGTTTGAAACATCTCTAACAATGGTCAGTCACAAGAAATTCAAGCTAATGGTAAAGCATTCTTGGGCTATACCATTCAAAGCTCAAAGAGATGATCTGCATATCTCAAGGAAAGAAAGCACCAATCTTAACATCGCTTAAACCTGGGGATGACCCTCAACCAATGCCATGTCCCTGTGATCATCCTCTTTCTTACTTGGCTGCAGCACAACACAAATAAGAAATATTCTGGTTTCCAGCTGTTCCTGGAAGTTTTCATCTCCCAACTCCCGTTTTTTCTCCCTCCTACTACCCACATTTTGGGTTAAGTTGTTCTCCTTGGGTCTAGCCAAGTGGAGGACAGCAGAGTGCTATTTTGATACTTTTATTGGCATTGTGTAGTTGGTTAGCTGGAAGGAGTATTTATGGGATTTGCTGGTTCATTATTATAATATTTATATATTACCCCAATTGTCAGCTTTGGAGCTATTTGCAATCAATAGAAACAAAATAAGAAAATTAGATGAGTATTGTCAAAAGACCCCAATGTAAAACAAAACAAAATATAAATTTTAAGGTCTGATTACTCTGAGCATGTAATTACATATTTCCATCAGACTGCACAGAAACTTTCAACGGTACTCAACTGTTAATCATATACCAAGAATAATAATTCAGACCTTCCTAATTAACTCACAAGTCTAGCCCCTACCAGAAATTTGGCTGCAGCAAGAATCAGTGTGACATTTATAGCAGATAACAACAAAAAAGTATGTATTCTGTATACTAATTTGATTTTGAGACAAAAATAATATTTTTATTTCCATACCCTTTTGCACTATATTATTATTACATGGAAATGAAAGTGGACATGGAAATGGATTCTCTATACTATTCTTATTGCTAAGAAACTAGTCTTTTAAGACTAGTTTCTTAGCAAATGGCCCCAATTATCCAGTGGATTAAAAACTTGATTATTCTTGAGACTTATGAACTAGTTGCTTATAAACATAGATTATGTATAAATGATTACAATGAAATATGGTTATCTTTTACTGAACACACACACACAAATCAGGCTCAGATTAGCCTACTTTGAACATTACGTGAAGACCCAGCTCTCTAGCAAAGGTTCTAATGCTGGGAAAGGTGGAAGGAAAGAGAAGAACTCTGCTCTGAGTCACTTGCTCAGAAGGGCAGCTATAGAAATCGAAGAAAGAAAGAAAGAAAGAAAGAAAGAAAGAAAGAAAGAAAGAAAGAAAGAAAGAAAGAAAGAAAGAAAGAAAGAAGGGAGGGAGGGAGGGAGGGAGGGAGGGAGGGAGGGAAGAAAGAAAGAAAGAAAGAAAGAAAGAAAGAAAGAAAGAAAGAAAGAAAGAAAGAAAGAAAGAAAGAAAGAAAGAAAGAAGAGGATGACCAGCAGCAAGGTGGATGGACTGAGTTATGATAGCAATGAGTGCACCATTGGGAGACTTGAAAGAACAGGTTAGGAATAGATCATCATGGAGAAGGTCTATCTATGTGGTCACTAGGAATTTCAGGCTAATGATAAAACATTCTTCAGCTATACCATTCATGTGTTGTTGATAACACATCATTATCTATCTATCTATCTATCTATCTATCTATCTATCTATCTATCTATCTATCTATCGTATCTATCTATTCATTAATTCATTCTATGTGTCTGAGAAGTCCTGCATACATTCTTCTTCCCCAGAATCTGCTAGTGTAGAACTTCAACTGTTGTCACTTCTTACTCCTGCTTTTTAATTATCCTAAGCCAGGAATGCAACTGAATTTCACTGCAGCCTTGACTTAGGAAACAGATTCAGTTAAGATTAGAGTGGTCTGTGGAGTAGCAAGGTCAAGTAATCAGTCAATCAAAGTTAACTCCTACATTTTTCCCACCAGATCCTGTTGTTTTTTTTCATTTTTTACGGCTTCAGCACTGTAATGTTCTCATATTGGATTCTTGCCTGTCTTAGACTGTACCTTCCAAGGACCCACCTTTACATATATAGGAAGATGGAAGAAATTAATCATTCTCTGTCCTCCAAAAGACTCAAACCAACCCCTCCAATTCCATAACTGAGGGCTCTATTAAAAATCTTGAGGACACAACCTACATCCACTTGTCAAGTGAGTATGAATTCAATGTTGCATTAAAGAACAAAGTTGCAGAACACTAAAAAAAAAACCACTTTAAATTTTCACTGTTTACTCGTCCTCCTTCCATGAACCAAATGGTTTCCCCACTATCCACATAATCAAGAGAAACAACAGCCTCCAAGGTCATTTTGTCAAACCTCATGGAAAAGGAAGGGGTGGAATTGGGTGTGAGTTAAAAGGGCTCAACATCAGCATTTGTACCTTCATGTCCTTATAAAGCCGCAAGTTTCCTTCCCGCAAAACAAAATAACGGTCTTGAAACTTATTTGCAGACAGTAGTTTGGATGGTTCTTCTTTATATTTCAGGTAGCTGGTTTTGACAGTGCCTTTTGAAGTTTTCTCTGTCGAGATGATTAAAAAAAGCATTTGGTTCACAATCTTCTTTTTATATATTATACAGTGTACTACATTTTATACATCTTAACATTAATCTGGAAAAAAAACAAAACAAGAATAAATAATTGGAGTTCTATATTATTTTAGACTTTTTGGCTTTTCGAAGGTAACTTGCTTGTGTGAAATATATTATATATCTTTAGTTCCAATTAAACATTCTTCAAGACATAATTTAAGGACACTGCGACAACCTAGGATGTAAACGTATCTTTATTAACCAGGGTTCATTCATATGATCCAAGCAAACATTTAAAGTAATGATTTGGCTGGACCGAGTCCAGGATTGTACAGTTCTTACTAGCAGATATTTCCGCAGAACCTTCTAAGAAAGTGTCTAGGTTCTTCTTGTTGTTATGGTCCCTCAAGTCAATCTTTACTCTTAGTAACAGGTTTGCTGGGCAACGTTTTCAAAAGCGGTTTGATTTTTTTTTACTTCCTAGGTAGTTTTGTGAGGGGGTGAGTGGCCCAAAGTCATCCATATGGTTTTGATGCCTTCAGGAAGACTTGAATTCAGGTACCCCTGCTCCTGGTCCAGTGTCTGTAAACCAAACTAGCTCTCCTCTAGGTTCTGCTCCATTGAATTTGAAATCAGAAGTTAATAGATTTAAACTCACTGCAGCTGGGATTAGCCAGCCAACATTTAGTAGATTAAAACAGTAGATTTCTAGTATTAGATACTGCCTTATTGGTTACGATCTTTATATTATTTGACTCCCCCTTTTGGGAGAGATGGGCGGTAATAGAAATTTAAAAAATAAATAAATAAATTCGGATTTATGCATATATCTTATTCAATCCTATGTGCTTTTAATTTATTCTACTTGTTCTGTATGCAATTTCCTTTCTTTACTTTAATTTAGTCTCTGACTTTAAATTAAATAAACAAATAAATGGTAATTCTTCCACTTGTCAGCCTCTCCACTTCATAAGATGAATAATAGTCATTTTGTATATCTGTATTTGTACACATATCACTCCTATGGAGAATAAGATCTCGAAAATCAACATAGCTAAATTAATCTTGGGTGAAGAGTGGTTCACTGAATGTTTGGAAACTTAAGCAGGGATCAGAGCAAAATTATAAATCAGGGTTAAACGCTCTTTGTTTGAATATAATACTAAAGTTTATTTTATTTTTATTTATTAATCAAATTTACAATTGTGGTTTACAATAAAACATAGATAAAAATATAAAACTATAAAACCCTATAATACAAATACAATAAATATAATAAAAACCTTGATGGCTAAAAGTTCTTCATGATTTGCAGGCAGAGCTGGGTCCTTCTAAGAAACTAACCATCCCCAAGAATGGCTACTCTCCCTCTCTCTCTTTCTCTTTCTCTCCCCCCTTATCCCTATCCCTATCTCTATCTCTGTCAGTAGTAGTTTACTAATACGTCTAAATCTAAACAACCAGCAGTTAAATCTGAACTATGATTTACCAGAAGATGACAACTTTACACTATGGTGTATATAATTGGTTTGCTCCCCAAAGACAGAATTAAGACTAATCCTAATTTAGACTTTAAGTGTGGATAAAGCTGCAGTTAACTAAAAATGTTATTTCCTTCTGATGGCTGCATGAGGGACAGAAGGTTCATAATCTTATGATTTGTGCATATGACACCATCTAGTTTCTTTCCAATCCAATCCCATTTTGGAAAGAAATTATGTAAATAGACTTGGAACTCCATCTACTGTATTTATTGAAAGGACAACTTTTCAAAAATAGAACAAAATGGGATCAAATTTGTTTGGGGGGTAAAATCATCATCCTTAACCAGTGAAATCATCATCATCATCATCATCATCTTCTTCCAATGCATTCCTATAGAAGGACTTAGGCAATGACTCAGAAAGTTGCTGATTGTTCTGTTCTAATCCTCTGGGTTACTTAATCTGGAGTTAACTATATGGAGCTTGCCGTGTTCTTTCCATGTGCATACACAGATGCAACAAAAGAGAGTGGAAGCATACGCACATGCAGATGCAACACAAATGCAACCCCTTGATTAGGCCCCCTCTCACATACACTTACACACACACTTTCATGGTCCAGTGATGGGGAACTGCAGGAAGTGTCCAAATACCCAATGATAAAGTACAAGAGTGGGTATGTGCCTTTATGCATTGTGAAAAGCAGGAGTTAGGTGAGCATCATGTGTGTGCTTGCACACAGGGCTGCCCACATAGATAGCAAGAGACAGGAAAATGGGTGGGGGGGGAGATATGAAACATGGCCAGGAACCTGGAAGTAATGGAGTATGGAAAGCAGTCTTGTCTACCACAAGGGCTGAGCAGACGTTGCCTGGGGCAAGTTGTAGTCAATTTAGTTCAGGAGTACAAGGTAGAGTTGGGTACCAAAGTTGTTTCTAGCAACTGGGAGACTGTGACTGCTTGATTTAAATACCCACTCTTCCAGGTTCATGCAGCTGTAGAGCCTTCACACCAACTGTGTGGTGCAGTGTCTCTTTGCTGAAGCTAGCAGCCTGGCATTCATGTCTGCAGGGGGAGGTGTGTTCTGGTAGAGGATGGTCCCAGTGCCACCTCCAAACTTGGGAAAGAACAGGGCACTCCAACATCCTCCATGCACCGACCTGCCAGCCTCTCCCAATTCTGCCACTTGGGAGTTTTACATACCTACAGAGGCACCACATAAACACTGATCCTGTTTAGACCCTCTCAAACATACAAACACATGCACACACAGGCCACTTAGATGCACATACCCTAATCTGTCCCTGGAGAGAAAGAGCACATAGGTACAACACATCATTCTGTACACAGAAGAAAATACAGACACATCCTAGAGGGCCTAATCAGGGTCACGGCTGGTAAGGGGAATAGAAAGGAGCCTTGTATTGCATGTTTTTTGCTGTGGGAGTGGCTCAGAATATTGTTACCTGTTCTATTCCAAGTCCCCTCCCTCCTGATCACGTGGACCCAGAAAGGAATTATTATTAAAGGTTTGTAGATAATTCGAGATACATGCTTTCTTTGCCATGTTTTTCACTATACATGAACCAGAACATTGGCAATATTCATAGCGAATGCTAAAGCATCTGTTAGCACTACATTAATGAACCTTTGCTAGTCCAACAGGAGAAAAATGGAACCATCCACTTCCACTTCAAGTATCTATAATTATTATTAGCTGGATTCATGCATCATGCTAAAATAGGACGTGGTTTCCTTGTTGCTGGCTTAGAGCAATGCATGAATCCAACCATTATGGTTTGCCAACCAATTTTTTTTGCTTTGCATTACTGTATGTATGATTCCCACTTGGTAATGTTAACAATGGCTTATTTAAAACAAGCCAGTTTCAGAATTACAATTAATTATCCTAGCTTCTATAGTTAAAAGGCAGAATAAACATATTTCAATCAGTGGAATAAATACATTCATGTGGCTGAATCGTATCATCAATTTGCTATTTGATGAAACTATATCCATACCCACTTAAAGAACTAAGCAGTTTCAACAGTCAATTGAAGCTAAAAGCTCCTGAAAAGATGCCAGCTGTCTGTGTAAGAAATTGACAATGGAATCACATTTGATTTACTTCCATTATTCCCTTTTTAGATCCTAGCTTTACGATATATCAGTGACAACAGATGGAGCAATAATGCTAAAATCAGAAAGTCCGCTGGGATTGATTCAGGAGCCACTTGTTAAGGCAAAGGGAATAGAATTGTTAACTGCCCTAAAATCTATCAAAGAATAAGCCTCCACAAGACATGTTTACAAGATCCTGCTTGCTGAGGGCATTACTAAAGAGATGATGAAAAGAGAGCAAGTAGAAATACCTATAGCTCAGAAATGTAAAACACTGCCATTAGGGTATCCATTTTCTCTTAATTCATTTTAGCCCTCAGTTTAGTTTTGAAGAGATTTAAGTATTCTTAATTTTGCTTGAATTTTATTTCATTTATTTTTATACCATCCCTTATATTATAAGCATGGAGATTTGCAAAAGAACAGCAACACAACCAGCATTATCCTAAAATAATTCATTACAAAATGGCAAGGCGAAGGTTACATAAAACAGCTACAGATAACTGAACAAACGAATTAAAAATGTAGTATAGGTGGCAAATATATATATATATATATATATATAGAGAGAGAGAGAGAGAGAGAGAGAGAGAGAGGGAGAGAGAAAGAGATTTGATTGTTGTTGTTTATGTTCAGCTGAAGAAACTGCTTGTTAATTTTGCAGCAGTCCATTTCATTATTAACTTGTTAGTCCTGGTTGAGCTTTTAAATATCAAAGGTTTCTAAGGCATTGGACTCATGAGAGGTAAGCCATGTGTCTGATCTTCAGTGCAGAATGCAATAACTATGCCATGAAGCAACTCTTAAAATATAATATAAACGTTTGCAGCAAGAAAATATATCTCAGTCTTTGGAAGAAGCAAACATTTTCAGAATAAGTCAATCAGTATCTGCTTGTACTCTAGACATATCATAATGGAAATCAATATACTGTAGCTGTTATGTGGTAGGTCAAGCTAAGTGTCTTACTGCTGCAGCCATTATGTGTGATCCACTGGACTTCCAGAATACCCAGTGTATTTTAACAAACTAAGACACCTCTTGATTGGAAAGGCTGTTTTTTTTTTTTTCTTTCAGAGGGAGATGAAAAGTGCAGTAGGACTGTCTATCCTTGACTTCATTCTAATGGATAAGGAAAGTCAAAGTAGAAGTAATGAGCATGTAGGGGTAAGGTAAGGCAATACAATGCTGCTGAAATTCTGATTTTAAGGAAAACCTAGAGTGGCTGTAGTTAAATGCAAGTCTTAACTCTCCAATAAAATGTATTTGAATACAATACATGGGATTCCACAGCAGAAAAAAAAAGGTTAATGAAAAAAAGCAAGCAAAATCAGATTTTATTAAAGAGGAGATATTGGAAGCCAACCCAATGGGGGGCGGGGAGTGGAAAACATCAAAAGAAACCAATGTGGCTGTCCAAAAGGCTTAATGAAAACCTGAAAGTCACAAAGGAAAAATGGAGTAGCTGGAAAGAGGGGCAGGTGACCAAGGAAGAGTAAGTAAAAGCAATCCAGACCTATAGAGCTGAAGAAATGCCAAGAAATTCTAAAGCTAAGAATGAACTAAGAATAACAAAGATAGCATCTTAGATATGTCCAAACTAAAAGACGAAGAAATGAAACAGTATGGCATTTCCTCAGTCAGTACAGATGAAAAGGAAAGGCAGAACTATTTTATTTATTTTTATTTATCATATTTTTATTACCGCCCATCTCCTCCACTCAGGGACCCTGGGCAGTTCACAACAAAACAGTATAAAATACAATAAAATCAGAATCGTATCAATAAATATACATATAAAATATAATAAAATCCAAGTGATGGCAGACCTAATTCCCCCCAAAGGGGACGGAACTGGTCCTGGCAGGACTAGGGAACCAACCAGCCCCAAGAGTGGCTCTTCCTTTCCCCACTCCAGGCATGGTGACAAAACCAGGTCTTCAGCCCTTTCCTGAAGTCCATAAGTCCAGAAGGAGGAGGCCAACCTCACTTTCGGGGGAAGTGGCATCTTTAGAGCCACTTGGATTTTATATTTATTTATATTGTATTTTATATTGGTAATTTGTTTTTCTTTTTATCGGATTTTAATGTTTATTGTTACCGCATGAATTTTATTGTAAACCGCCCAGAGTCCCTCTTTTGGGGGAGATGGGCGGCAACAAAATCCAATCAATCAATCAATCAATCAATCAATCAATCAATCAATGAATGAATGAATGAATGAATGAATGAATAAATAACTAACTAACTAACTAACTAACTAACTAACTAACTAACTAACTAACACACACATTTTAAGTACTGCGCATAAGATTTCATTTTCGGCGTTTTCATTAATGACATGGAAGAAGAGGAGAAGGAAATACTGGTCAAATTTACAGAGAAAAACCAAAACAGAATGAGGTAACTAATACTCTAGAAGGCAGAAACAAGATTCAAAAGATCTTGATAGCTTAGTGAAGTGGGCTAAAAAACCCAACACAGTGAAATTTAATAGAGGACGAAGTTACTCTCTTCGAGGAAAAAAAAATCAAATGCAAAAATATAGGATGAGGAATATCTGGCTTTATATGAATAAAACAGATCTTGGAACTGGAGTCAATCACAAGCTAACTATGATCCAGCAGTCTGATGTGGCTGCTAAAAAGGCAAGTGGAATTTTAGAGAGCAAGAAGAGGAATATAGAGCAAAATGCTGGGAAAAAATAATTCCTCTGGGTTCTGCAATTGCCTGTCTGGAATATTATGTCCAGTTCTTGCACCACCTTTTAAGAAGGGTTCACAGAAGCTGGAGTATGTGTTAAAAGGTCAACCAATACTATGAGAGGTGTTGCAAGGACAGACTGAAAAAAATTGAGTATGTAAGTTCAGCCTTGAGAAGAGAAGGGGAGATAAAGCGTTCCTCAAGAAACTTTCACAAACTTTCTACCATCCCATAGTGCAAGCCATCAAACAATTACAGGAAGATAGATTCCAATTTAATGTTTTTTCAGGAGTTTGAGCGTGGAAAGTAGGTTTCCATTAACTGGGTGTGTTCTAGCAGAAGATGGATAAGCATGTTTATTTCGATTCCTGCACTGAACTGGAGTTGGGCTTGCCCTTCCAACCCCATGACCATTTGTGTCTCTGTAGCCTATTACTGCCTCGTACATCGTTTACCTGGAAATAACAGGGAATACGTTTCGCTACATACCTTCACCCATAAGCCTGGCTGTTGTTGGAAACTTCTTTATTATAAGACATGCGTTGCTGGGACTGGCCAAAGAACTCCAGTGAAGGATCTGTTCTAGAATATTCTCAGTGCAATGCAAGGGACGTTCTAGAAGAGAAAAAAAACAGTTGAAGATGTAAGTATTTGTGATCTAGAAGTCAGTTCTTCATCCTGGCTATTGCCATACATACTATAAAAGTTAAAATCCATATTTTGACCAAATGCAAGTATACCAAAAGTTAACACCTGAGCTGCTTATGCGCAGAATATATAGATTCTTCTTTATTTTAGAGGCTTTTTAAAGTAGTGAACTCATTTAAAGCAAGCAAGAGATTAATGTAGTGCTTAAAATGACTTGTCGCTCTCTCTATACACTTGTAGGGACCATCTCTATGAGACAGCCACGCTGAATTAATACGGCTGATCTCCTCTTCTTCCAAACATCAAGCAGATTTCTCAAAAATCAGGAGTCGCAAGTATTCAGGGAATCACTGCAAATGTGTTCCCCTTGATTTCTCTTTTGTGAAGCTACAGAGTATATGTTTACAAAAAGAAAAAAAAATGTCTACACCAAGTAACTTAACTGAGATGATCTCTCATAGGAAAAGAATATCTGAGCCACACCCACTGGTCCTGACTTATCCATCATCCCTTCTCCCTCCAGTTAGAATCCACATGTTGGATGAATAGATCTGATAAGGAAAGGCTTATCTTCAGCTATGAGCTTCCCCACACACAATTCAGAATCCTGACTGTATAAAGTTCTAAGCCACACAGGGACCAGTTCCTCTCGTATTTCTCCCAATTGCAGAGGCAAGAGTTGCATAATATTTTCTGGTCCAAAAACCTTTGGACATTTGACCTGTGAGGACATGCTGGGGTTCACTCTCCAAAAATTAGTGAGTGGGGACAAATCAAAAACTAAATTTCACCAATTTAAACTAAATTTAAACTAAATTCATCTACATATAAAATTTAATTAATACAGAGATAGTAAATACGGTTAGTCCCTGACCATGTATTTAACAACTTTGGTCACACACACAAAAATACAATTGGATAACAACTCGGGAGGATGAGTGAAGCACTGGGCATTGGTTTCTGCACCCCTAGTAAAGACAGTGAGCAATAAAGCTGGAAGGGGATAGAAGAAGCCACCAGTCTCTCCAGTTCTACATATTTGGCTCCAGTTAGAAATATATTGGAGAAAAAGTATATTTTATTCATGTTGAAGAAGCTCATGATATCATGGTGATCTCATCCACAAGATTTTGTGAATACATCCTTGAAATCTTGGGCATCCTCATGTAAAAAAGGTGGATTCCTGTAAAACTTGATGGTAGGTATGGATCATTTTGGGATAGGAGGGTCCACAGATATCATCTAGAGATATCACAGGCAACATTTTTTTCATCTCAACATTATGGAATGCGGGCATCCAGATAGCAATACATTTTGTAAAGATGAACAGTAGGTGTTCCCAGTTTGAAACCCTTAAATGTAATGGAGCACAACTTCCCTTATTTCCAGCCAGCCAGCCCATGCTAACTGTGGAATGATGGGCACTGTAGTTTAACATCTATGGTCAACCCTGGATAAACCAGGCTGGAAATATTGCATGAAAGTGAATTCTGTTTACATTTTTGAAAGCATCAACATAGCAAGAGGATTAATAATTTGAGAGAAGGTCAAGATGATGCTGAGAAGGTTAAGATATAGCTTTCTTCCAATCCCTATTGTAAAATTTAATGGCCAGTACTTTACACAAAGATGTGATAGCTTCAATTCTACCTTAAAGAAGTAATTTCAGAAACAAAAGGCATCAAAAGAAGGAACATCAACAAATTATTACTCACTAAGTAAATGTGTACTGCTTCATTTACAGCTATGCTGATGTACTATGTAAAACATAAATCATTCTATTGAAAAACATTTTACCACCATGATATCATGATCTTATTTGCAAACTATCCACCTTATAGAAATTACTATCAAAATATTATATACCAGAGATCCCACCATAGCAAGTCCCCTACATAAGGTTAGATAACCTCATTTTGTACCCCTGCTGCTTAATATGTAAATATTTTTTATTTATTTATTTTATTTATTTATTTATCAAATTTGTCACCGCCCATCTCCTCCAACCGGAGGGACTCTGGGCAGTTTACAATATAGAATAAATATACAATAAGAAATAATTCAGCTGACGGTTAATATTTTAGTTTCAATGCTTTAGACATCTAGCTGTCAAACTTATATATCCCATTATTCTGCTCCCAAGGTCATTAAATGTTGCCAGTAAACAGTGAAATAATTGTTTGTTCCAATCTAACAATAAATATTAAAAGGAAATTGTATTCTGGAAAATGTAGGTTTTTAATATACCAGTCTTCTCAGAACTTTGTTTCATCTAGTAAACAATTATAATTTGAGCTGAGATTTGTTAAAAGAAATACTGAATTCCCTGCAAAGCAGAGAAGGTTATTTCACTAGGAATGTGAATGTTTCAAAATGGGGGTCTTGGTGGATTAAACACAGCTTCTTGTGACGATAAATGCACACCCACAACTCTCCCAACAGAAACTGCCATGTTAGAGAGAAGGCTTCCATTGTTGAATGGTCCCTGACTTACTGCATTTCATGGTAAAAGGATTTATATTAATTTTAGAATTCAAGTCATTCTGGATGCAGTGAGCTACATTCCAGTGCTTTCATGGATATCTGAATTAATAATGAATAGTATGCAGGATCACAAGCAAAGCTGAGAATAGTGAAAACACGGGATGTCACCCAATAAAACCCCAAACAACTCCCAGTCCCTCCCCCCAAAGTCAGTACAATTCCATGCCCACAGGTGCCCCTAACGGTTCCTGCCGGTCTGCGGGAAACGTCCTTGACAGGGCGAGATAACCCAAACATGCATTCCTCATTCTTCACTCCTCGCATCGCAGCCTGGTACAAGGAACAGGAGCAACCCCCTCCCGTACAGCAACTCGTGTCAGCCCCATGGCATGGGAACCCATTACGGTGTTTTCCAGGAACACTGAAACAGTAACCATGACACCAGGACACCATAAACCATTTCCTGGGCTGGACATTTCATTTCCATATACATATGAACCACCCACTGCATGCTTAGAGCAGCTCATTTTGGAGGAAAAGCAGAACATTCCAATAGAAAAACAGAACGTTCTCAAGCCAGTTTGCTTCCCAGTGCAATATTTTGCAAATAGCTAGTGGACTCCCTTAACCCACCAAATTTTGCCTCTCCAAATTTTCAGGAAAGGACTCCTGTGTTAGAGCTAAGACACTATTCCCACATACACCAGTAATAGCTTTTCTACAAATGCAAAACAAATCACAGAGATTTCTGATTGGGTCAGGACTCTATCAGGAAGCAAGGACTCTTCTGTCTAGGCTTTTTTCTGGATCAAGCACTGCATGTCAGCATTTTATTTCAACAGCAATAACATCGGGACATTTGTGGAATTACCAGTTCACTAAATGATACCTTGTCTACTTTGGCCTTGTTCATTTTAAGCTATTGGTGCCTCCTATCCTAAAGGTGCAGAGAAAACACTTTAAAATATGATTCTCTAGTGCCAGTGAGGTTGAGAGAGTAAGTTAACATATAAACATCTCCCTTTTGGGGGAGATGGGCAGTAGCAAAATTTGAATAATAAATAAATAAATAAAGCAGGAGAGGAAAGGAGAGGAGCGGAGAGGAGCTCGGTCAAGCTGGTCCATCTCCTATCACCTCTCCAAAAATGAACTTCTTAAACATCTTTCAGAATCTCATTACATTGAGTGTTTCCATGGAATAGTGTTATGGCCCCCGCTGTTTTTTCTGCAAAGAAAATGGCAAGGAATAGTAAGCATAAATATTCAAAGATGATGCCAAAAATAACTAACCCAGTTCTCCATTTTCAATCACTTCAAATGTAGCCCACGTATCATCCTTATGGGGTGTGATGTTTTTTATTCCCAGGACGTCATTAGTCAATTCTTCTGCCTCCATTGTTGGTGATATCTGCTTTGAAGATCACATACAGCTTAGAAATTATTCAAAAATACCTAGAGGTTCTAACTCATGTCAGAGTTTTATGCCCTCAGAGGAGATAAAAATGCCCAACCAAGTCATCATCAACTGTGAAAGAAGATATCAGAAAAGACTCTCATTATGTTTAAAAATTACAGAAGAATAGTATTGAAAGTACTTTGTCCCATGTCATTTTATCTCCAAAGACCTATTTGATATTTCTAAGAGACTGAGAGACAAATCTCATCACTCCTTTATAAAAAAAAAACAGTCTTGCTGACCTATGACATATAATCTAAAATTATAATGAAACCAATCTCTATCAAATCCCTCTAACTTTTGTTAAACCATACTCTCCCCCCTCCTCCTCCTGCCCTCCCCACAATTCTATGGAGGACTTCAGGGTAAGTCTTTGGAAATTTCCACAGTTGGAAACAGTTAAAGCATCAGGCTTAGAGTAGCTATGTCAGGAGAAAAATGTATTTCACCAACCTTGTACTCAAAAATTACTTTTATTGTTTATTTCTATATGCTGTGAATATAAAGGGAATTATCTTTCCACAGTTAGCATTGTCACTATGTTATTGTTTAAAACATATGGTAAATAGACAATATGCCTCAGTCCACCCTCTGAGAGTTGGATGCTGTGGCCAATTAAAGCTGTGGATATGTAATTCATATTACTGGCGAAAGTAATCAACTGCAAAAGACATTGAAAAAGGGTTGGAAATTCACCTTTTTTTGTTTGTTTGTTTCTTCTCCTTCCTGATTGACACTATTACCAATAAAACTGGATGCTAGTAAATCTGCAACTCTAATATTCAGTTGTAGTTAGATATATATAAATACAGAGAAATTGAGTTCCATGAAAGCTTATGGCTGAGTAAGGGACTTGATCTACAAAATTTAATAATAATTAAAATAGATATAAATTTAAAAGTCAGCAACTTATGTCAATGTTTAAAAAAGAAAGGGCGGCCTTTTGAACTGCCTTAAAGCAATAGACAAAATACACATTTTTTAAAATGAAATACAAACCCTTATTATAATGCTGCAGTCTGGCTCCTTTCTTTCCACATAAACTTCAATTAGCAAGTCTCCAGCCTGAGAAATCTAAAATAAAAAGTTGGTTGATAAAAATTAAGGCAATGAATCAGCATTTGGGGGCTTCCCTTTTTCCTTATCCTAATGCCTTAAGTCTTTCTTGTGTAGATTGAAACAATTGAATCTTAAGTGCTGCAAATGTAGGACAACTTGTCATATGCTGAAAATGAATGAGAATAAATTCATGGTCCAAAAGAGAATGGCAAAAATCCTAAAAGTTATGGCAAATTTTCCTTGTATGATCCTGACTATTTAAAGGTGCACCAAATGAGCACTGCACCTGCACTTTATGCTAATTATGACCAAGAACATGAATCTGCACTGGACTACTGCAGATTCCAGATAGGGCTCCCTAGTTTGAAGATCTGAAGGCCTCACACTGATGGACTTCTGGAAGCTTGTTCAGAAGACCTGGGAGGAATTAGTATGATCGTCACTACTTGGATATTCATTTATTATTAGGTACTCTACTTATTATTAATATGCATTGTCTTATAGCATATTATTCTTTTCTAGATGTTTTTACTGTATTTCACTATGTTGTAAGCTGCCACAAGCTTCAGTGGTATGCAAATTTGATTTATTTCTATATTTTTAAAAAATATTTCATATGGAAAAACAGAATAGGTTAGATACCTCTTCCAGAGAAGCTAGTTATCTTAGAATCATTTACAGTGAATGAGATAGCATCCTCACTTGGTTGAAGTCTGAATTGATACAACTTAGCCAAAGAGAAAATATCCAATTGCCACAGCCCTTTATTAAAAAGCCTGTCTTCCTTCCTTCTCTTTCTCCAGCCAATTTTATATTGGTTACACTTGGGGTGGATCAACAATTCTCTTCCCATTTCAAGGAAACATCTCTGTGACAAAGTTTGACAAAGTTTGACAGCCCCTTGTGCAAAGACACCTCTGTCAACCATCTGCCACATTTTCAAATCATTAGAGCCCTGAGAAACTCTCAAGGCATCTGTGCTGTTTCTATTTAACACCAAAATTAGGTTTAAACAATTAAAAAAGGGTACCATAAAACTCCAAGCAAAGAATTAGGTATTCCAATGTGCTATAAATTAATCAATATGGAGACTGGTTTACCAGGAAGTAACAGAACTGTTTAGCCATTTTGTAATAGATGGACAGAAGCTAAACAGGGCTGGACCTAGTTAGTACTTGATATGAATCTGTCATGAAATTCTAGAGTGATAGGTTAGATTCAGAAGTTGAAAACAACATTCTGAAAGAAAGCAAGAGCGCACCACTTTTGTACTGTTGTCAAGCAAACAACATGGTTGTCTTCTTTGATCACCAGGCGCTGAGCTCAACTTCAAGGAGATTTTACCTTGTAAAATGTGACTAATCATCATAACATGTACTGTAAGAGAACTGTCCAATGCTGCAAATGCACCAAACACGTTCTTCCAGTTAGGCATTTCCATACATTCATACCTAATGCCATTTTTTTCCACATCAATTCCCTTTACTGACACATGTCAACAGAAGTCTAATGTACAACTACCAGGCCTCTGACCACGCTAAGGGAATTGTTGTGGGAAAATTTTTCTAGCTATGGCAAGGAAACCACCCCCTCCCAAATGCACTTTCCCAGAGTAAATAAACTCTCAGCTCAACCATAAAACATTTAAACAGAAAAGAATGTTGATTAGGGCTTTGGAAGATAATAATCACCATTGGGAAACAAGGCCACTCAGAAGATAACACCTACGTAAGGTAACATACAGTAGATCTTTCTCTAAGAAGGTTGTCTTTGTGTGGTTAAATAAACCTCATGATTTCATCATCCAGAGCAGATTAATACACAAATGCTATAAACTAATCATTTAATCATTAGCTGCATCTTATCTGATCGATGCGGCTCTTCCTCCTGTCTCCCAAGGTCATTCCCACACACCATTACACCAAGGTTCCCATCTCAATGGCTAGAACAGTGTAAGCACAGTCTCTTCTGAGTGATACCAATGATGCATCAGCCACTAAGAAGGGTCTGACATGTAAAGGAGAGGTCCTTTTATGTATGATTGACCAAATACCTGAAGACAGCAACATTCTCCTTTATAAGAGGAGATAAAACTTTGTCAGGGAGTAAATACATTTGTACCCCAAACTGAAGAGCATGGAAGTTGCTGCTTAATGGTGGGGCTAATCCAGATTAGCTGTGCCAGGGCTTCCTGAAGCAGCCAAACACAGAAGTTGGCTATAAATCAGATACACAAGAGAACTGCAGAAGTGGTTACAAACTACTACGGGGATTGTTACAGTATATAAAATGATGGCCTCAATAATTGCCCTGATGGTTTATAGAGGCAAGGTGCATTTATTAGCACGATGGTGTAAAATTATAAAAGCCAAAATAGTTATGGTAGCTAGTCCAAGTAGTTCTCTAGTAAAAATACTCGATGTTCTGTGACCAAAACACACACACACACACACACAACACTCCTGCTTTGAAAGAACCACACAATGGCAAGATTAGCAGTCTGGGGTCACAGCAGCCTCTGGAGAATTGAAACTAATGAAATCATTTGTGAAGGGGAAAAACATTACAAAGTGACTTTGAAGAAAACTTAATTATGCTGGCAATGACTCAGAAAAAGCTCATTTCCTGGTAAAATTTGCTTTTGAGCTGATTCTACTGAAAAAAAAAGGTTGGGGGAAGAATGAAGTTGACATTTGATTTGCACTAGTATATGTAAACAACTGCACACTGGAGAGGGAAAAATCTGTGCTGCAAACAAAAACAGCTGGTAAAGAAAAAAAGAAACAGCTGGTTTGGTGGGCAGAAAAAAAAAAGAATCAAGTGTCAACTGGAATGGCAAACAAGGTCATTATAAACAGCATGAGATTTTCTCTTTCAAGCTACAGAAGTTTCAGCTAAGTATGCTTTATTTTTAATACAGCATGCCTTTTTTCATAATGCAAAAGACCCTGGTAAGCTCAAACCTCACCAAAACCCTTAAGTTTTGCTTTGCAAATGTCTTTGAACCACTATATGAACAAATCATAATAAAAGAGTACTGCAATGTCTATACACTTCTAAAAGCTATTTTTCCTTTCTGAATGTTTAGCAAAGGCACCAGGCAAGCCTGAAGTTTCACCAGAATTGGTTGAAGTTTTGTAAAAAGAAGCAGATATGCAAAGGAAAACTAGCTCCACCTAGAGGGAATCTATTTTTTCTATTATTTCAAATCTGTAGTGTGACCTAGCTACAGAAGGTCATCACTCCTTTTTAGACTGGTGGTAAATAGCTTTTGTAGTACCTGGGATTGATTTTGGAAATCTTTCAGGTTGTAGGAAAACAAGGAGACTGAATTATTAGCAAGGTGATTTTAATAGTGACACACACATTTCTGTTGGTCAGGGTTTTACTGCCCTGCCCACCCACCCCCACAAAAAAATGTGGGCCACTGCAGCTTGTTAAGTTTCCCAAAAGCAAGGACAGGTTCTGTTCGAAACCTCCGTCTGCTTCCTCTCCCTACTCCTCCTTTAATGTTCAAACAGGAACTTCCTACCCAAGAAAACTGAGTTTTTAAAGAGACAAACAGAGATTTAGTGCGCACGCACACGCACACACACACTAAACACTTAGGAATAAGAATCCTGCTCTTCTGCTTATTCATCCTTTGGCTTTGCACTAACTTTCCATCTTAATCCATTTTGATGATATGGAGCCAAACTGCCTCAAAGCTCCTGGAATCAACTTTGTTTTCAGCTAAAACTTAATGGTTATCCAGAGTCCCTTCCCCAAGTGTGTTAGGACAACAATAGCTATAATGACTAGGAATTCTAGGCACTGTTGTCCCAAGTCATCAAGTGAGTGGCACTTTGGGTTATCCCTTAGCTCTTCCTTTAAACTGCAACTCCTTCATTATTTGTATTATTGTCAAAAGTTGTCCATTATTTCTCTTGCTTCTATAAATCCATCATAACTGAAGTTCACTGGTAATCCAAAAAAAGATTACAGGCAGCTTTCTTATAACTAGCCAGACCAGTAGGTCATCTGGTTCATTACTGTTAATGCTGACAGTAGCTCCCCTTAGATTTTCCCCTTAGATGGACACCCTTCCAAAGCAGACCTGTGAATGCTTAAGACGGAGCCCAGTGTCTTTCTCATGCCAGCATGCCCTGTATCTGTGAACCACACCCCTTCCCCGCACAAATGAAGGAATCATCATTACGTACTTGAGTATCTTTCCATTTGGTAATAAAGCTGTTCTCAATGTCCATTTGCTTCACTTGATCTTGCTGGACCTGTGCAAGAAAAAAACACTTTTTATGAAGTGAGTTGCCCAAGCATCTTTTTGACAAAAGCAAGGGACATCAACTCTGTTCCCGCATGCAATGCTGGCCTGCTCTGTACACAGGAGGACCATAAAAGACTTCCATGTCCCCAAACAGTTTTTCAGTGATATACTAAGCATCAAACACAATCAAACTCTTTTGTAAAACAGATCTGTTCCCTCCCTCCTCACTGACCTATATATGCAGTCAAATGAGTTGATCAATCCCATCCAATCTCATTGTAAAAGTTATTTCTCAAATTATTAATTAAGAAAAAACCCTAGTATTTATCACAACAGTGAACATATGGAGACTGTCCTGTCTTCATACAAGAGGCAACCTTCCAGCCCCTTACATCAAAAATGTAGAAAGAAGCAGACAAGGCCGCAAGTTGCCTATATAAAGGTGTCTCATTTGAAAATAAGGTACTTGTTGGAATTTTTGTGTTACAACCTCACCCTTCCTTCCAATGAATACCATTCACCAGAACTCCTATATTCTCATGCTTTGGATTAACTGTTTTCAGTCCAGACTGCAAGGATGGAAATATGACAATCTTTACCCCCAAACTGGAACAGTTCACTTCACTGGGCAAAAAGGTTGTTTCTTTTTGGGCACTTATGGAGCTAGTTTTCTATCTGCAAAAACTTTTCGTTTAGAACTGTAGTTTGAAGAAAACGGATCAGTGTTAAATTTGTAAAACGAAAGAGAATTACAAATGAACACAGAAGTTAAAAGAGCATTTTTAGAAAATGATGTACCATTGGTATACGACTCCAGAAAAATTATCTAGAATGTATAAAGCTACTTCAAATTTATGTTGGAAATGTGGAAACATGAAGGGTAATTTCATCATGCCTGGTGGACTTGTAAAACAGCCTGAAAATTTTGGATTCAAACACATACAATGATACAAAGATTTTTAAAGAGTGATACTCAACTGAAACCAGAACTTTTTTTTGCTGGCACTAATGGACAGACAATTAGAAAAGAGCCATGGAAGATTATTTTTATATATGATCACTGCTGCAAGATTATTATATGCACAAAAATGAAATACCCATAGTGAAGGAATGGCTGGTGAAGATGACCAAACCAGCAGAGATAGCAAAATTGACTTGTCTGTTTAGAGAAAGGACAATAACCGCATTTATTTAGTGACTGGAAACCCCTTACAGAGTGTTTGCTGAAAAAAGAAAAAAAAAAGAACTTGTGATTTATGGGTTTGATGATTAGGGTAGATTTTGGAAAAAGGAAATTATTATGTAACCTTAGGGAGAGAGGGTAAAATGTAAATGTACTTATAACTGCTGTTAAGAAGATCAGAAGCCACTTCTTTATTACTTTTTTCCTTTTTATTCATTTCTCTTTCTTTTCATTTTTTTTTCGTATAGTATAGTATAGTACAGTATACTTCTTATAACTTTTCCTATTCTTTTTTCTCTTCAATTCAATATATATAAAATTCCCTTCTCACCCCTATGGGTGGTGTGTGTCTTCCTCAGCCTCAGGTCCTCTGCCAGAGGTCTGGGAGTTTGAGGGTTCTGTGCAGTATCTTAGCTGTTCCTAGCACTGCACTCTTCTGGACCGAGAGCTCTGATGTTGCTCCTGGGATCTGCTGAAATCACTCTCCCAGCTTGGGGGTCACAGCCCGGAATGCTCCTACCACCCCTGGGACCACTTTGGCTTTCACTTTCCACATCCATTCTAATTCCTCCTTCAGGCCCTGGTACTTCTCCAGCTTCTCATACTCCTTCTTCCTGATGTTGCTGTCACTTGGCACCACTACATCTATCACCACCACTGTCTTCCGGTCCTTGTCTACTACATGTCTGGTTGATTGCCAAGTACTTGTCTATCTATATATAAATACACTACACACCCACCTGTGTATATCTTGTGTTAGAGTTAAGGTTTAAAATGCAAGAACGTAACATGACAGTTCACATAGACTCTTCAGCCAGAATTCACAGCATATATAAAGCATATATTTATATTTAATTTTTAGTATTGTTTTTATTGTTTTGGGGGATGTGGTGGCTCAGTGGTTAAGATGCCAAGTTTGTTGACCAGATGGTTGCAGTTTGGTGGTTTGAGACCCGAGTACAGTGTGACAGAGTGAGCTTCCACACTCGACCGAGCTCTTGCCAACCTAGCAATCTGAAAGCATACAAATGCGAGTAGATAAATAGGTACCGCTTCAGCGGGAAGGTAACAGCATTCCGTGACTGTCATGTTGGCCACATGACCGTGGAAGCATCTTCGGACAATGCTGGCTCTTCGGCCATGAAACGGAGACGAGCACCACCCGCTAGTGTGTCATTAGACATGACTAAATGGGAATCTTTACCTTCTTTACTTTATTGTTTTGTTTGATTGTTTTTATTATTGTTAGCTGCCCAGAGTCACTGGTTTGAGATGGGCGGCTATATAAATTGAATAAATAAATAAATATATTCATGTACACAAGTTTTATAAATGTCCACATGTAGATCTCCTTCTTTATTGTACATTTTTAAAAAAATTATTAAAAACACATTCATCAAACACAGACATGCTAAAATAAACCATTAATAGCATGTCATAGGAAATTTCATAGCGCACAATTGCAATCCTGTAATATAAACCACTGAAATCAATGATATTTAATCCTGACTGCATAGGTCAAACAAGACATGCTTAGAGGTGGCGCACTGAAATCAATGGGATCACTGCCACCTTAATGGATCAAAGCCTATGAGCTTTTTCAAACATAGAATAAAAAAATTAAAAAGGACCTTCAGCCTGCTTAAATGTAGACTTTAGCTTTTAATTAGAAGTTTGAACCAACTTACAGTGAAATGTCACCATCTCAACTGTTAAACATGAAAATGAAAGCTATCCAGACTGTTTGTTAATTATCTTCATTCTCTGGCAATTCTAATCACTAGTTTGTAATAGGAAAAGTTGAGAACCTTGTAATCATAACATTTCTAGAATAAGAAAGGATTGCCAATTATTTAGGGCCTATGGCAAATAGAATTCCTGCTTGGGGGGAAAAATGATAATGATAATTCCTTTCCAGTTTTAAGAAGTTGGACAGCCATCTGTCATGAATGGTTTAATTGGTTTGCCTTAAAAGTTGGACTAGATCCTTGCAGTCCCCTCCAAATCTACAATCCTATGATTCAGGAAATTGGTACCAACTTCCTGGTCTACTATATCCACCCTCTTGTTACACACTTGATTTTTATTGATGCTCGTTTTTATTTTTGATTTTATACACTATTTCCTACTTTACCACATTTGTATGATCTGCCAAACCACACAGTAAAATCTGGTGATTTTCCCAGCCATTTTACATTTACAAGTAGATATTTCAGCACTGGCTTTTCTGGACAGTTTTATTGCCGCTCTTGATGTTTCCATTATTGTTTTATGTTTTCTAGGAGTTGTACGTCACTTTGGCACATTGCAAATGAAGAAGGGATTAGCAAATTTTCCAAGTAATAAACACACAGTACAAATTTTGCAGTGAAACAAAATGGGAACTGTAGAAACCAAAATGTTGATTCAAAAAAAAAAAAAGTTACTTAAGCAAATTGAAATTGGAGTTGGTATGGACATTGCTAATTTTCTATTTTGCCATTAAAAAGGAAATGTGAATATCAACTTTCTAAAAATTGTAGGAAGAGAGCCATGTTAGTCTATGGAAACTAAAAATCAGGAGTCCGGTAGCACCTTTTTCATCTAATAAATTGTATTAAAATATTTTGAGGGAGATGGCTGGTGAAAAAAATTGAAATATAAATAAATAAAAGGCAACAGCCTTTGTGAATTGTAGCTGACTTTCATCAGATCACAGAAAGGCTCAACTGATGTCAGATTTAAGCTGGGGTAAGGTGGGCTGCGGGTTAAACCGCTGAGCTGTCGATCGGAAGGTCGGCGGTTCGAAACCGCGCGGCGGGGTGAGCTCCCGTTGCTAGTCCCAGCTCCTGCTCACCTAGCAGTTCGAAAACATGCAAATGTGAGTAGATCAATAGGTACCGCTTCGGCGGGAAGGTAACGGCGTTCCGAGTCGTCATGCTGGCCACATGACCCGGAAGTGTCCTATGGACAACGCCGGCTCCAAGGCTTAGAAACGGAGATGAGCACCGCCCCCTAGAGTCGAACACGACTGGACTTTACGTCAAGGGAAACCTTTACCTTTACCTTTAAGGTGGGGAAGAATGGAGGGGAAGAGAAGGTGGTTATGCAAATGTAGGTGGCATATGAGACAGATTGCTGATGACGATGCTATCCGTTCAGTTGGGTCCGATTCTTGGCGATTCTATGGACCAGCTCTCTCCACTTTTCCCAATCTTGTATAGCTTCTTTTAGCTGTTTAATACTCTGGCTGGTGTCGACTTTGGTGTTTTTCGGCAGCCTCCGTTACCAACACATTATTAATTAACTATTGTAATGTATTAAAAACCCACTGTGTGTGTTCAGGCCTTTTGAGATGGCCTGAAACCTTTTGAGGCATGTGAGCTCAGCAGTTTCTCACTCAATTGTGCTCTTAAAGTCTCCTTTTTCCAAAATAGTCACTTTGAGTAATCTCTCTCATGTGTAACCTGGATTTGCAAACAGCAGCAGCAACACCTTTTATTACTGCCATTGGTCAATCACCTGCATTTGTATAGCCACCCCACCTTCCCCTTCCTTTTCCCCCCACCCCACCTCCGCCCAGTTTAAATCCTACATCAGTTTAGCCACTCTCTGCACCTGATGAAGTGAGCTGCAGTTGAAGAAAGCCTTTTGATAAAATGTGTTAGTCAGAAAAGGTGCTACCAGAGTTCTTCTGATCTTTCTAAAAAGTAGAGCATGATAACCATAGAGAAAGATTGCCAAACACTAACACTTGATCCTTGATCCTTGACTATTATAAATCAAACATTTATTTTAAAAGAACTTATATAAAAAGATATATAAAAATCAGTATAAGTAAAAACAAAGGAATATTTTTTTAAAAAAAATGTAATGCTACGATTTGGCAAGTGCATATTTTTCTATTTCTGATTAAATATTTAAAGTACTAGGTACTTTGTAACAGGTGACTATACTCAGAGAGACTGCAGAGCTTTCTACAGGTATGGACATCACAGAGTTACATGTTCCCACAAGACTGCACAACTCATCTGGGAAGGGAAGGGAAGGGAAGGGAAGGGAAGGGGAGGGAGGGAGGGAGGGAGGGAGGAAGATGAGGGGAGGGGAGGATAGAATGCTGGCATATTTCAAAGGAGAGCACCAGCCTATATCATTGTATTTCTCCTGGGGAACTACTTTTAGAAAATGGATACTCTGGACTATGCCAACTCCTTTCTGAATAGATATGGCAGGCATTTCATAAGCATGCCTACTGTGCTCTCAAAATATCAAATATGCTCCTGACCTCCTGAATAAGCCTTTTCTAAGGGGATGATATCCAATGCGTAACTAAACTTTTAGCAAATGAAAAACACAGCTTTAGCTTCACCCAATCAGTAGTGCTCCTAAGTGTTTTCAGATATTCTATATGGGTTGGAACTACAACTACCACAATTCCTAGCCATTAGGAAAATCACGGGAGTCATAGCTGGAGGGATCAGATTTGACATCTGGAGGTACCAGATTCAACAAAGCTCTGCATTAAATTTAGAATCCTTCAAATTACAAAGCAAAAGTGATAAGTATCATACTGAGTTTGATTAAAAATAACCTTCCCAAGCAGAGACATGAAACAGCATTTAAGCTTTCATCCAATTTGCCAAATTATATTACCAGAGAGATCTGATCAATATGCAGAGTACTTACATCAAAAAGCTGCACATAATTTATAATCAAGTCTTCAATTACATCAACTTCTTCACTAGTTTGTCCTTTGGTTTGAAACAAGCACGATGAGAAAGCCATCGCCAGATTGTGAGGATCCATGAGATTGATTTCTGAACATTTCTGAACCCTGTTGATGAAGTTAATAAATCCATTTAGAAAAAAAAATTAGCAGGCAGATTTGCACAGATGTGGCCACAGGATGCCTTTCCAACAAGAGAGTTCAACTCAAAGAAAAAGGTCTCATTAAAATGAAATTGTACATGTTATCTTTTCCCAGCTCATTAACTTATGATTCTCATGCTGCTATTTTGACACAAACCCTTTCTTCTGCTTATCAGTACTACGCCATGGGGAAAAGCTCATCCAGGGTGAGCACATGATAGAACTGGATCAAAGCAAAAGTCCATTTAGGCCAGTAAACTAAACTTTCAGGCAGAGGTTATCCTTCAGGCCTTAGAAAAAACGTAAGACACTCAGTGTCATTTTCTGCAGTGGCAACTCAAGGTCAGAAATATAATTCACACATAAAACTTGGCCTCTTAGCTGCTGGATATCTCATTATGCTACCCAGAAACGCTTGTGAGATTTAACTGTGTCTTGCTTGCCAGTTTTTCAAATGTGTATTTGCATTCCAAAGAGCTAGAAACTTGTTTTTCAAAAGCAAAACCCTAAGTAAATGGCTCTCACAATACTTTTAAAGGTGAGTTTTAAATAAAGAAAACAGGCCATTAGAACAATATAGAGGACTAGGTCTATTCCATAATTCCAGGCAAGCACAGAATGTATTACTGGCCCCAAAACTCCTATGTGTGGCAGTTTTTTAATTTTCCTCAATACTGTTCTTAAAGACTGCAAATAACTAACCCTTATGACCAAGCTGGGTATGACCCCTTCAAGCTGAAAAACATTTTTAGTTTTTGGTAGGCAACAACTGGGTAAGGTGCAGCAGGCCCTGATCCATCATTAATTGTGCAAAGAAATATGCCAACTCCTTTTCGACGTGCAGATTTTCTTCACCTAGATTATTTTTAAACAACTATGGCAATATTCTGTGTGTGAGTGCCTTCAAATCAGTCTTGACTCCCGGCTACTGCATGGACTAGTCCCTGCAGTTTTCTTGGCAAGATTTCAGAAGTGTTTTGCCCTTGTCTCCTTCTTCCTAGGGCCAAGAGAGAGGGACTGGCCCAAGATCGCCCAGCTGGATTTGTGCCCAAGGCGAGACTCGAACTCACGGCCACTTGGTTTGGAGCCTGGTGCCTTAACCACTACCAAACTGGCTCTCATGGAAATGTCTACCATCTAGTAAAATAAACTGTCATCTGGAAGTGACTTGTACATTTATACTAATCATTTCTTCACATGATAATTTGGATACACTTATGCTGGTCTATGACCATAATAAAGATTTGATTTGATTGATTTGATATACATTCCCAGGATGCCTTTGTGAGCTGCAATTTTGTTAATCCCACTTCACATCTATAATACAGAGATGAGCCTAATATAATGTAATATCAGATATTATTAATCTATTCCACAGACAGTAACAGCTAGTACTAACTGTACTGCGGAAGTATGTGCGTGTGTGAGATCCAGTTACGTTTTGACAATATTTACTGCTATTTACTTTGATTGACATTATGCATTGATATTTTATCAATGACTTTAGATGATAGTCCTGAACCATTCTTGAAAAGGTCAGCAAGGATCATGAAAGCAGGACAAAGTATTACCGCCATCCCCGCTTAAAACATTTCATGAATTTCTGAAATGATGCATACAAAATATTTATTCTAATGTTACACACTCATCTAGAGAATGTCTTAGTTCCGTGCTATTATAATAATACACTTGACATTCCACCCTAGCTCAAATAATGCCTTCCTTTAGCAGATTTGCTGACACACTGACCTGTAAAGGTGTTCCATTAACGCTGCCAGTGTTGCTTTGTTGACGGGTGGAAGAGTTCGAATAAAAGTGCTATATTTTCTCACCCTGTCTTTGTCATCCAGCGTATCTGATGGAGAAGAGGGAGAGTTTAGGAATTAAATTACCCAGGATTAACTACAACGCAATCCAGTCCAAAAGACAAAGGAATCGATCTGCCACTTCAGCAGCATCAAGTCATTTACAATGACTATTTACCCAATCAGCCTTTCCTTCATCAACACAATACAGATAATTCACTTTCAATGCAAATGGTTATGGACTGCAATTGTAAAGAAAAACAACTTGGAGGCAACAGAGATGCCTTGTCACCCCTTTGTCTGCGATAGCTTCCACAATAATGATCCATAAAGCTTGATTCCTCTGTTGACTCACGACTAACCCATAACAAGCATAGCTGATTTAAATACAAATGGACAAATGTAGAGAATAAAAGATGCTTTCTTTTTTGTTGCTCATTGTAGGTTCTTGTGAGGTTACAGTATTGAATTTTGGAACAATTCTCTTTTCTATTACTGCATTAATAGCTTGTCTCAGTTTTCAGGGTAATTCTTTGGCCCAGCTCAGAAGCATGTTAGGGTCCTTTTCTAGCTCTGACAACCCATTGTTTCAAAATGTTTTCTTGGAGGTAAACAAAGAAATATGGTTCTTCTCCATATTTCAACAACCATATTTTATCTGGTGACAGGTTTATTGTCCTGTGGCACCCAGAGATGTTCCACTCTTGTCTTGACCTCAGAGATGGTGGGGGAGGACCAAGATTGGAGTCTAAGAGAATTCAAGCTTTCTAACAGTTAACCAGAACCTTTGAGAAGCTCAGAATCCACTGCAACAGAGAATGATCGTTTTTAATGTAACAAAAGGAGAAAAATATTAAAATATTGGGAGTAATCATAGTCACTAAGTCTTCAACTTAAATCAGATTAAGCAGCCCTGTTCTCTTCTTCAAGCTAGGCCCATATTTTTTTTTTCAAGAGAGTACCACAAGCTTGCCACTGAAAGGCCAAGTATGATAGTATCACTCTGTACACACACACCCCATATATGTGTATTTAATATGCTTTCCAAATCTGGCAGCATGTAAATTTTATAAATAAATATATAGCAATAAAGTTACTGTATTATATCTTCTGTCCCAGAATGCAATTTCATTGTAGTGATTTAAAGCAAGTTGAGAAAACAAGGAAGTTCTTATGCATAGTTTCTGAAGCAATCAATTTATTTTCACATGTTCTCTAAATCAATATCATTTTCTGATATTCATACATTCCTCAGTGAGTTGTTGAAGAGCAAAATCTCACCACCTATTGGCATAAAGTCACAGTGCACTTCTTACATTTTGCTCATTGTCACCTCCTCCTCTACAAAATTCTGCCAAACACCTTGCCAGGTATACTTGGAAAACTAATTCTCCAATCATCAGATTCACTTATACATACATTAAATAAGTCACAAAGATACCCTTTAAGTACACCACATCCATATTTTCATGTCATTCCAGTTAAACCATCTAAGCCTGTAGTCTTACCATTCTTTTTTAAGCTTCCCACAGCAATGATTACTTTTCATCAACTTTTTCCTATACAATAACATTTGTAGCATTGGTTCAATTCCAATAGACATATCCCATACAAAACTCTAAAATCTGCCTTCCAGCATTCCTTCACTTCTGTTTCATGCCCCCAAATCTCATCATTTTTATTCTTAATTCCATTCACTCTACCACAGTCTTCCTATTTAGCCCTTTTCAAATATTATGAACCCAATTTGTTATTTCCATCAAAACTGTTCTTAATTTTCTCTCTTAACTTTAATGTACATTCTGTGTGTGTATATCCACATCTTCTTTACTTTTAATGTATATTCTGTGTGTGTGTGTGTGTGTGTGTCTGCCTATCTATCTATCTATCTAAAACAGTAGCTTTTTCTCATCTTTTTTGATTGCAGCAATACTTCCACATCCACAGTCTCTTCTGTTTCATCACTCCACAAAGCATCCTTTTTCATACTTCCCACTAACGTAACTCCATACATTTTTGTGACATTCTAACATAATTATTTTCATTATGTTTCCAAGTAGCTTCCATATCCCTTTTACTCATTCCACTTTCCATTCATTTTGTTGGTGATTAATCTACCTTCTAATATTTTTTATAAAAAATATATACATTCACTTCTGGTTTTACTTTCATTTCCTTCACTTCTTTCCTTTTCTTCCATGTCCATGTCTCTTTTCATAAGGCCCACTCTTGATACCACCAATAATGGTCTGTTCCCCATTCAAAACCACTTATCACCCTTGTATCCTTAATTAATTCTCTCATTACATAAAACATGCTTCTTTATTCAAATCTTTTCCATGTATATGCATGAAAAGGTTATGCTGAAACTACTTATTCAAAACAGATCACTGGTCCCCATTCTCATTCATTCTAGAGGATCACTCTGGAAAGGGAATATCAACATAACCCCATATCTTTTTTATACACATATATACAGTGTGTGTGTGTGGGTCTCTCTGTGTGTATAATCAGAAGGTCAGGTTAAAAGAATATTCCAGCATGCTAAAAAATGAAGCATGGTAGTGTCTTCAGAACGATTTCATAATGCATTACCTAATGCTGAAATCCAAAAAGGATAAAGTTCTTTGGTCAGTAGTGCATCATCTATTTCAGAAAGAAAACATTTCAGTGTATCAGTAACATCTTCCAGCTGGTTCATCCCAGCCCTCAGCTTAACACTTCTTGCATCTTTTTTGAAACATTCTAGAAGCTCCCTCACACATGAAGGATCTCCATTCTTCAGGTAGATGTGTTTGCTTCCCAAACCTTAGATAGGAAAATATTTTATCAGCCAAATAAATGCCAAAAAAAAAAAGAAATATGTCAAAGAAACAAGATAGTCTATGCCATTATAAGCGGAACAACCTCAGACAGTTGATCTGCAGATAATGTTTTGAAATTGTTTAAATGATGTTGAGACAAAATTCAGAATTCAGACCTCTAAGACAACCATAACCAATTTCCTATCCTCCAGGAATGCTGGTATTGCAACTCCCAGAGTTCTGGGAATTCCAAGCATTGCAATTCCAACACACCCAGCATCAGGTAGAGACAGATTGAGGAAGGCTAATAATGGGGTCAATCCAGTGATCCCAGTCACCACCAGCTGCTTGTGGATTAGTGGCTTGGAAAAAGTAAAGCATGCCTGTTACAAAGAGCCAAGCTATAGAAGACAAATTATCTGGAACATTATCTGTGGATATTATCTGTGGAACACAGGTAACTGCTTGTCCTCCATGCTGCAGTGAGCATTTATACCTCCCAACCTATCCTCCCAGGCTGAAAAAAGTTGACCATCCCTACTGAAGAGCAATGTCTGGACTTGAAGAGTCTCTTGGTTGTGCCAAGATTAATAATTTGGAACTAAAACATCTCCTATGATTACTTCAAGAGAAAATGTCCAGGGAGAATGGCTGGCAAAATATTTTTATAATCAGTAGGCTAAAAGGGGAATTCAGTTTGGGCATTGTAGAATACCAGTTGCCAATCACCATGCAAGTGGCTGTCTTTGTAGCAGGAGTGAAATTTTCAAAAACAGGTAGCTGCCCTGCATCAGATACCACACAGGGCATCATCACCGTGTAGTTAATTATTCCCCCTAATACAAATAAAAGAGATCCCTCTGGTGCAGGAAGCTCTAGTTTTAATTTCCCAGCCCCATTGTCCACTTGATAAGGTACATGTGACATTCTCAACACACCTACTCAGAAATGAGCATTACGGCGAACACCTCTAAAAGTGTAGCCTTTACAGATCACAGCTCAAGCCCACATAATGTAATCTGATGGCGAAGCTTCTTAAGTACTCTACCCGAATGCATCTCCAATTTTCGGGAATCTGAACAAACGCTCGGCTCCACTTACCATACTGCGTAACAAATGCAATACAGCTGTTCACTATAATCGGAACGTCATTTTTGCTGAGCTGCTGATCTTCTAACATGTTGCCATCTGTACCTGCTGCTTTTTCAATTGCAGTATGCCAGACTGTGAAATCCAACTTTGTGTGGCCACGGATATATAATGTTCTGCAAAAAGATTGAGAAAACATTTTGAAAGGTGCAAAGAGAGAACACTCGGAGAAAATGGTCTCTCTTTTAATGAAAAGCTACGGCAAGGACCGATCGCATAAATGCTACGAGTGCAAAGCAGTTCAGAAGACTACAGCTGGCTATTGCAGAAAGCATTTAAGGAAAGAACACCTTGTCTGGCTTAGAAGCTGACCCAGTCAGGCCTGGTTCATGCTTGGATGAGAGAGCAGCAGAAAATCTCAGGGTTGTAGACTAGACAGGGAAGTTAAAACAATAACCAAACAGCCCAGAACAAGGCAGCAGGAAACCACCATATTGTGGCCAGGATGTGTTAACCAGAAGTTGACCTCAATTCCAAGGAGACTTGCCTTTAGGAAAATCTTCAGTCTATGTAGGTATGCATGCAAGTGTGTGTGTGTACACATGTATGTATTACAAGACAGAGCTCTGGGGCTTTGGAAGAACTTGCAAGTATGAACTTGAAACTATCAGGACACAGGTCAAATTGCCTGGCCTTTCCCATCTATGTCAATAACAATAAAAGCAATTGCATTTTTTCCATTTCCTATGAGACTGAAAAACAATTAGCAATGGAAAACCCTACACCAGAAAAGCTATATATTGCAGTTACTCTTACAATTAAAATTACTTAACCACAGGGATAGACTAAACTACCCATTTCTATTTCTCTATTTTTTTTCAGTCTTAATTTTTCATTTGTTCCATTCAGATTGAATTTTTTTGAAGCTCTGCCTAAAATCCATATGCATTTTTGGTGCGCCATTGTCCTGCTACACTTCCCACAAGAAACTTTCCTAAGGTATTGTTTTTGCTGAGGCATAATTTATGTTGCACTTTTCTTAACATGTCACAGTTGTGCTTTTTTTTTTTAAGGGAGAATTGCATCTCAAAATTCAAGAGTTAATTTGAAAAGATAGGCAAGCTTCCATTTTGTTTTGAGAAGGCAAAATGGAATAAATTCAGATGAAATGCAATTCATTTAGGTTGCCTCCTCCCCCTCTCTACCTTATACTAGATTACAACCAGTCAGATGGGAGGGAGATGCTGAATTAAATCCTTGCTCAGTCTTAAAACTTACTGAAACTTTCAGCTAATACATCATTTTTTTCTCTGTCTCTTCACATAACCTGCCTCTCAGGATTAAAGATGAAAGGGGCAAATAGTATCACGAACCCTGCCCCTGAATGCCTGATGGGAAGCGGTGGAGTATAGAAATAGTCTGACAGTTATAAAGAAATTTTGCACTATGAAATAGCCTGCCAGGTTTTACACTACCACCAATTAAAAGCAGAGGATCTACTTGATAACCCTGTGGTTCTTGATGCAAATACAAACACAGATACCTGAAAGCAGTTAATCTGATTTGTTGTTGTTGTTCATTCGTTTAGTCGCTTCCGACTCTTCGTGACTTCATGGACCAGCCCACGCCAGAGCTTCCAGTTAATCTGATAGTCCCGTTCATATCATTTATTTGTATCAGGCCAGCTTGTTTGCCCTTTAGCTAACCCGCAACACTCCCAAACTTAAGAGATTGTAATCTTTAAATGGCCAAATCTAACCATCTCTAACAGGTGCCTTCTTTTTTTAAGAACAGCATCACCATCCTTGCCCCCACTGCCACTCCTCCAATAAGCAGGAAGGAAAGGAATCTCAGTTCCCTATTTGGCCAGAGTTATCTTTAAGTAGAGTAGTTCTAACCATTTTAATTGTTTTGCAATTAAGCTTGCAAAATAAAAACAAAAACACCCTAGGGTTGAGGCTGAATATTAATCTCATGGTAAATTAAAACGTTTGTACCCAAAACCCATGCCCATTTCATGCCTACTCCAGAAAGAATATAAAATCTTCAAATATATACATCCCCCAAGGATTACCCTAACTGCAACAGTGGGAATTTCTACTCTATTATGGCTTCAGCCTGTATTGATAGGGAGCGAGAGATCCACCCTGCAGCCCCTACTTTGTGGGGTTCCA
Organism: Candoia aspera; assembly: GCF_035149785.1. Lineage (NCBI taxonomy): Eukaryota > Metazoa > Chordata > Lepidosauria > Squamata > Candoiidae > Candoia > Candoia aspera. Next base: position 11,550,102 of record NC_086160.1, read on the forward strand.
CAGGGCTTGGTTCTCTCCCCACTCCTTTTTAACATCTACATGAAACCCCTGGGTGAGATCATCTGTCTCCATTGGTTGAGGTATCATCGATAGGCAGATGATACTGAATTATACATCTCCATCCCAGGTGAAGTAAGTGATGCTGTGACCACCCTGTCTAGGTGCCTGGGGTCTGGATGGGGAACAACAAGCTTCAGCTGAACCTTGGTAAGACGGAGTGGCTGTGGATTAATGGCTCTTCCATATCCAGGAAATTGTCATCTTTAGTTCTGGATGGGGTTGCACTGCCCCAGACAGATCCAGTGCATAACTTGGGGGTCCTCCTGGACTCATGACACCTGCTCGAGGAGCAGGTGGCATTTGTGGCCAGGAGGGCCTTTGCACAACTTCATGTTGTGTGCCAGTTACACCCCTTCCTGGAACGAGAGGCCCTTCAAACAGTCACTCATGCCTTGGTTATCTCCCATATAGACTACTGTAATGCAGTCTACATGGGGCTACCCTTGAAGATTATCCAGAAGCTATAGCTGGTCCAGAATGCAGCCACGTGCATAATTCTAGGTGCCCCGAGGGCGGCACATGTAACACCTTTACTGTGCGAGCTGCACTGGGTGCCAGTTTGCTTCTGGGTCCAATTCAAGGTGTTGGTTATGACCTTTAAAGCCCTACATGGCATGGGTTCAGGTTACCTAAGGGACCACCTCGCCCCCATCACATCAACCCATCCCACCCAGGCAAGCAGTGAGGGCACGCTACGGATCCCATCTGTTAAAAGAGTTCCATCTAGCGGGGTCGCGGAAATGTGCCTTCTCTACAACAGCTCCTGCTCTTTGGAACGTTCTCCCCCTGGGGTTGAGGCAGGTCCACTCACTCCTGGATGTAAAAAATTAAAACCTGGCTTTGTCAACATGCCTAGGGTGGGGAAGAGAACAGTTTATCTTGGGGATGGTTAGCTACTTAGAATTGCCCTGTTTTGCTTGCGGACAGAGAGAGAAAGTTAGCCATCTGGATTCTATTGATATTTTATTGTTTACTGATATTATTATATAGTATTTATATTGTATTGTGGTTAAGTATTTTTATTGTGAACCGACCAGAGTTCAACACTCCATTCCACAAAACTGCTTCCTGGTATTTTTGGTATTCCTCTCTTGCTTGAACAAAATGAACTATTAAGCACCACTCCTGATCCTTCTCAGTTTACCCGCAGTTTTGTACATTTACACACAACAGCTGGAGGATCTACCTTTATAGTCAGCATAAGGCATGCCAGGTCTGGTATGACAGAAGAGAAGAAAGAGAAAGGCAGAGGGAACAAAATGCTCCTTTGGCTTCAAAGTTCGCTAAGTGGCTCCACCGAACTTTCTTCCATGGGAACATCTCTCTCAACTGAACAGTTTTCTGACTTCAAAAGGACAAGCAAAGTTCCATGGCAAAGGACCTACTTTATCTTTGCAAGGCTCCACTTTCATTACACAGCAATTCCGTTTAAGTTTTCAAGGCTGGGAAAAGCACGCAACAGTGATTTTAGAGGCCATGCATATCTCTTTTTCTTAATGTCCAAGTAGGACTTTGGAATTGGTGCCAAGTGATTCCCCTTGGGACAGACCATGCTAGCTAGAACACAGCCATGCTAGCCTGATACACACATACATTTTAAAAGGCAAAGGGATAAAACCATGTGCAAGATATATTTTCTCTGCTCAGTTGAGTTTTTCAGTCAATATTTATACAGCATTAGCTAAATAGAGTATGCCATTGTACTCCATCATGTTTTATTTGACTGATTTTTAAAAAAAGAACAATAACAACTAAGGGGAAAAGCAACTCTCCCCTCCCGACAGATCTATTGCTTTATGTTTATGGCCAATACATCACTTGCAAAGTCTTTAGGGTTCTGTTGGACATTCTACAGTATCATGTAAATAGTCACTATAAAATAAAGAAATGCAGTTTTATTAAAGTCATTCTCTCTTGAGCTTTCCAAAATGCATATAAGCATGCATGTAAAACAAATGCAGAGCTTTATTTTGTAAGAGAAGAGCAACACCTAACCATGCTTTTGCCAAACCATATTACTTTCACTTTTCTACTGTACTAATTTGGAATAATCGTCACTGAAAGGCTGAATTAATTTTAAAACTTAACATGGGTAGCATCCAAGTATCAGTGGCATGGGGAGGGAAGATAACTGGACTCTTGGGAATAGCTCACTTTCTCAAAGTTTCCACAATGAACAGGATCTGTGAGAAGGGATACTGACCTTTTCATATGTGTTTATGTCTTCACCAGATCAGGTCTAGAGAGACATATGTGTACAGTAACATGTATCTTTTGGAGTATACCTTAAACAATAAACACCACTAGATGGCTGCACCAAACTGACCTTGGTTGATCTTCAAAAGCTAAGGATGGAACCTCTTTAATATCTGGTTAGAAAATACCAGAAAATCCCAAGATTATAGGCCAGGCTGGAAAATAAAGCATCATCATAATAAAAAAGACACCAGCCAATCACTTCTATAGGAAGTGTGGTCACTAGAAACCATGGATGGGTCTGTGTAGTCCTCAGAAGTCAAGCTCAACTTGAAGGAAACTTCAGTTTATTAAATCAATATCTGAACTGAAAGGGGAGACTTCTAAAAATGCAGCTCAATGTGATAGGGCACTTAAAGTTATCTGTAATGGATGAAACCAAGTTTATTAACTTTCTATATCAGTCTTCCACAGCCTGGTTCCCAGCAAAGATTTTACTTCTAACCGTATACAGCCAATATGACTTTGGTACGAGCAATCCTATGTGTGGAAAACAAAACCTTACAAAGCCCTTTCCAAAGAGCTAAGTACTCTTCCAAGAATATCCAAAGTATTGAGGCAGCTCTATCTCCACCTGCTTTGAGGGTCTTCTGAGGCTATGTATACACACACATGTGCATGCAGAGAAAACATGTTTCCTGGGACCGCTAGCAAATTGCCCCAACTGGTTTGCACAGCCCTAATGCTTATCCCTGTCTTGAGCACCTATAATTATGCCTTACCTTCCTTTCTCAACCAGCAGCAGAACATCTGTTTTTTCTCCATTTTGGACACAGCTGCTGATTGCTGAAAAAGAAAAGACAGACCCATTTACAAACTTAAACAAATCAGCTTTTCCTAAGTGCATGAAATCTACATAAAACTTATGCTCAATAATGAGGCTTGGAAATAATCTACTTTAATAGCCATTAGTATCAGGACATGGACTTAGGAGGACACTGCAACTAGTAAAGATGAAAGAAGCAGTCTATGTAAAACAGTCATGAAGATCAGGCAGGCTGTGGATATGTTTCCCACCACGGAAACAGAAATCAACAGGAATAATTTGGCTCCTAGATTATGAATAAATTGGCCTTAAATAGGCAACATTCCCTTGCTCATTATAAGCTCCTTTGTTCCTCTATTATTCAGGAATATACAGTAGAAGAGAAATTGGAGTCATTTAAAACTAAGGGAGGAAATGTGTATGAGAACTGTTGAGTTTCTCTCCCCTCCAATACAATGAAAGGAACCAGATCAGCCCTTCATTAGACCACAACTGAACAATGAAAGAAGTTTTTATGTTGTGTATTTGAAAAAAGAGTGACATACGAAGTTTCACTACCCTCTATAACTTGGCATATTCATCAATGGAATAAGTAGGGGTTAGCCTCCCAGCAGCTAGAGAAAATCTAACATCATGATGTCATTCCCTCTTTTTTAATGGTTATCTCCAGGTCTGATTTCTGATTTCTGATTGGCTGATTGTTGTTCCTACCTTTCTGATTTCTGATGGGTTGCTAGGCTGAATTTTGAGAGAGAGATTCCAAAATTCCCTAAACTTTAATAAGATAACTGTATCTATTCTCAGTTAATGCAGAACTTCAACAAAGAATTTTGGGAAGATAGGATTTGTTCCCTAATTGCCTGCTTTTGTCAAGCTTCATTGGAAACCATCATGGCTGGCCAGTAAGTGGAAGTGTGGCTCTTTCTCTTCTGGTGTTAACTTTTTCACAGCTTTATAATGCCAACTTTACAATGCTATAAACTACTTTACAGTCTAATTTTATTACAGCTATTCCATTATTATCATCATCATCATCATCATCATCATCATCATCATCACCGAGGCAACACAGTTAATTGATATATCACAGTACTTGACAATATTGCTTTATATATTACTGGAGATGCGTGTGAAGAAACCACAGGATTCAGGAAAGTATTTAGGCAAAGAGATTCATATTTATAAGCGATGGGTTTGCTTTTTGTTTTACTAAGCATGGGAAGTTTTCAAAGTGCTATGAAATCAACCTAATCAACATTTTTTTCAAAGTCTTACTTAATTCCTGGAGTCGCCTTAGATACATTGATTTCTCGTGAGAATTTTCCAGTTCTAGGCAAAAGTACAAGCTGGTCTTCTCTAGAGCAAACCAGCCTTTTTTCCAATTATCAAGATTATGGCAGTCTTTGTAGAACAGCTGGCCAATGACATCAGCATCCCTCTCCTGAAGACATCTGGCCAATTCAGGTACAAAGTGCTATTTCAGACAAAAATAAATATTAGGGCTCAGCACAAAGGTGTGACCAAAGGCTCCTGTCACATATTTCTTAGAATTCAAAAGTTCAAGAGAAGGCTACAAAACTTCATTCTTCATCAGTACTTTTTGAAACAGAAAAGTCAGAATTTTACTCAGCCAGGAAGAAAAACATCTTAAAATTGCTTCCATCAAGTTTGGTGGAATGTTCCAACTCCATAATATAAAATCATTTTTAAAAACACCTTGAATTTTTATTAATGCTTAACTGCATTGTTTCTTTAAAAGCAACAAAAACCATTTCCATTAAGAAAGAAAACAATTTTACTTCTTCAAGATCCAAATTTGCTTCCATTAAAAACCTGGCTTTGTCTAAGAACTTGTGCTAAAACAAAAGCGTTTCTTTCCATTTCCTTTAAAGATGCCTGACTTAACTTGAACAGATAATTATCAAAATTACCTTGGCAATCGCCCGGGTCCATTTTCGTTGACTATGCGCAGTTTCGGCACCAAAGAGAAACACACGTTCTGACAGTAAGTAGATTTCAAAGGTAAACATAGCTCTAAAATTGCCAGGGACAAGATGAATCAAATTTATTTAGTATTAGCTTTGAAAAAGTAAAACAATAAATGGTACAGTTTTCTCCCAGACCTCTGAGCCTCATTCCTCTTGTCTTAGAAACTAATAGCAAGAGCTATGCCTTCTAAAGTGCTTTATTTGTGTTGTATTTTGTTTTGAAGATAATGGGAAATCAATATGCATTTGATACTCTAATGAAGAGGGAATGGAGGAGAGATAAACCATACTGGGAAATGAAAGCTAAAATAATAGAGCTAAGCCAATAATTTAGGTTGGGAAAGAACAATATCCAACCTATTGCCCGATCAAATTGAGACTCTATTTCAAACTGAAGAAAGAGCTAAGTCTTCTGAATTACTATGCCCCTAGAACTTTTGCATCTGGAATGGAAAATATGTGTCTTCGGTCTATGTGCATGCAAATACAAACACACACAATCGTGCATGTGGACGCACACACACACTGCAGAAAGCCTTTCACTGACAAATTTAAAGGTCATATCACCATTTTTCAGGCATTGCAAAAGGCATTTTCAGCTACAAAGAAGGGACATCTTGAAAATGCACCTAGACATTGCTAATGTTATCCTACCCTAGCCTTGTCAGTTTCATCTCCTGCTGATATAACTGCCAGTTTTTGAGATCCTTGACATCAACATCATCATCATCCTGCCTTTTATAGGGCTTCATCACCTACAGGCTTCCATACTTTGGGATGATTTCCACACACTGCATTTTTTAATAGGACAAAGGATGCTAATCATTCAATAGTAAACACACCTTTGATTCTAATTCTACTCCCAATGATTTACACGGACACAACTAATGTCATTTTCTCAGGATGATGTAGAAGTGGTTTGTCATGACCTTCTTCTGAGATGTTTGTTACGTTTCCTCCTCTAGCCTACATGGCTTTTGTAATTCCTGGTGAGTTCCCATCAAGTATTAACTAGCCCCAACCCTGCTTAGTTTTCTACCAAGGTTGGCCAGATGTTTCCAACTGCTGAGAATATTCAATAAGAGCTGTTTTTAATTACTTAATCTAAATTTTGAATGAATCAATGAATGAAATCCAATCTCAGATTGTTGCTGTTGTTTTCTGTCCCATCCAGTTTTATGAATTGGGCCAGCATCTCACTCAACAGCCAAGCATAGATGTGGACCCCCATGGGTCATTTGTCTATGCCTTCAAAGCCAATGAGAATCACAGAAAAGAACAGCCCAGGGTTTAAACTTGTAATAGAACATTTAAGCCTGTGTTTTCTCTCTTTCTCTCCTAGCCTTAGAGATCAGGAACTAAGGATACAACCTGATATTATGACGGTAAATTAGAGTGGAGAATTTATGTTTTACCCAGAATCAAAAGAAGAGGGAAGAACACAAAGTCATAAGCAGGGTTTGGAGAATGAAGGTGTTCTACTTCTCATTTTTCTGCCCAGTCTCTCTTGCAAATAAGGCTCAGCTACACTTCAAAAGTAGAAATAAAGGGAGAGAGAATGTTGGCAGAAAATATGGAGCAACTGGTAGAGAAGGAGGAAAAGGCATGCAATTGTTTATTGAAATGTCAGTTTGGTCCATTCTTTGTTTCAGGCATTCTATCATATCATCCTTGCCCTCACATTTATGATTCAGGAAAGCTTGCTGAGAAAATGCATTGTGACAAACCCCAAGATTTTTGGGATGTTACGATAGCACCTTCTTAACCATCTGGTAAGGAGACTCCATGCTGACATCCTGAATAAATGCAATTTATTTACTCTCCTGTGTTGTCCCATATATTCAATGGCATAAAGAATAAAAATTGGACTGTGCCTTCATAATTCTAGTCAGAGTCATTAGGAAGAGAAATTTAGTTGCCAGATGATTTCTGATTTGCTGGCTACACCCAGGACACCAGAGACAGATCTCTTTTTTTTTTTCCTTGATTGGACCAAGCAGCAGACCATTTTCTCAAGAGGCTGGATTCTATAAATTGAAGGAAGGAAGGAAGGAAGGAAGGAAGGAAGGAAGGAAGGAAGGAAGGAAGGAAGGAGCCAGCCAGCCAGCCTATCAACACCAAACAGAGGCTCAGATTATCCCTCTCCAAGCATTTTCCCTGCAGGAAACAATGAACATTAGTGAAATCCCAAGACCTTATTTAAGGAGACAATAAATAACTCATTTAGCTATGCTGATGTATTCTGTGTATGTCCTTGTTGCCTTCCCTTGTTTTCTCCCATCCCTTATTATTTCTATTTGCCCAATAAATTCCTTTTGGTATCCAGATATCTGGTTTCAAACAAAAGGGAGGTTTTTTTATTAATATATTCTCCATGTGCAAGGTTACATGGTTGCAAAACTACCTCCTTGTGGTTCAGGATTGGCAGAAAGTTGTAAAGTTTGTGTTTCTGGGCTTTAAGAAAGAAGATCCAAATTGATTCCTTTTCTATTCCAGGAGTAAATAGAGTAAAAGAATAATAATTTCCCAGCTGGACATCAGGAGGTTCAGCCTTACTTGGAAGTGGGGGAGAAATTGCCAGAGATGCTTGAATTATGCCATCTCCTCCACCTCCTGGTTTGTAAAATATACTCTTGCATATGCAGAGCCAATATCTTTCAAGTCTGTTTCCCCTTCTGGAAAGAATACCCCTGAGCTATCACAGATGCAAATCCTGGCTTTAAAAAATCAACAGGAATATCCTCATGCCATTGGAAAAGTTTGTAATTTTTACAAGCTCCACTGATTTAAAAAGACCAGTGAATATCAAGTAATGTTAATTTCACTAAGTCCATTAAGAGTGAGGTTTTATTGGGAGAGAGCAAACTCAAAGTCCTCAAACTGCCCATAATGTGTTAAGTTCATTTCTCAGAAGATTATTACGTTCATCCATTCATTCCATTTGGATATTGGATCTGCCATGAACTCCCAGCAATTTGCAATAATAAATCAACAATTAAGACATCCACAGTAAGAATGTATCCACTATTATAAAAATTTGTATTGCAAAAAAAATCATAATATCAATATTGACAGAGCAAATCATTAATCAAAACCAACAAAGGCCTGGGACTTACCCCATGGGTAAGGAGCCATCTGACTTATGAAGGGCAAGACAGATAACTTCACTGATGTCCAGCATGCCACTTGGAGTAGCCATCTTCTCATTTTCATAGTAACTCAAAAAGCCACTTTCCAAGACACACCATCTCTTACTGCACTCTGCATTTAAAGATGGATTAGTTTATTGATTGAAGGCACAACCGATATCACATGGTGATTAGCAAATAATGACTGAAACACACATAGCCAACAAAAATTTTACAAGTCTTGCAAACCTTAAAACTTCCATCTGCCTTTATCAAAAGACTCCGTGATTCAGTGATGCACAACAGCGAGCTAGTGATTTGCTAGCTGTTATTTTAACTTGCAAGGGATTCAGTTTTTAAGGTCCAGAATGTTTTCCAAAATTATTTTATATTTAAGAATCTGACTGGGGATGTCCTGTCTTCAGATTCTGATGCTACATTCTGCTGGATGGTTTAAATTAATTGGGTCATAATGCTCTTAAAAACCATGTCCCCACAGATGCTGGGTATTCAAATAAGACAGGTAGCATATCAAGACACAAAAAAGTGCAACTTATATCATAGGAGTAAGATCAGGGATCAAAGGGACATATATTAAGTAGCATCTTGCCTGGATCTAAAATCAGTATTTGCCACTTCACATCTGACATAATGAACATATATATTTTACCCACACTTCTGTACCAAATAAGGCCCTTTGTACTTCTATTCCTATCAGAAATAATCAGATTTCTAATTAATTAAATTACCCCACTCCCCATTTGTAGGCTCATCTAAATAGCTGAATCCAATTTCAGCCAAGTTTTCAGTTAAACAAGTGGGTGTTTTCACTGTTAGTGTAAAAGCATGGGAAAGCGTCTGATACTTTCAAACAGCCTCATCGAAGTGATGCAGTGGCTTTTATTTTTTCTTTAAAAAAAGAGAAACAAAAGCTTTTAAAAGCTTCATATTGTATTTGCCAATTCCAAATTTACAGAAACCATAAAGACTCAAACAAGAGAGGGGGAGACCAAAAAAAAAAAAAAAAAGCCAACATAAGCAGAAAAAGAAGATACCCTCTGAACTTAAAAAGAAAGGCTACAGGAAAGAAACAATGCTTGACAGACATTGATTGTAAAACGAATGGTTGAGTCATAGCACACAATAACTACAAAGTGCTGCTTTTCCTCCCAAACTACCGCAAGTGGTGGAAACAGAGGCCAAGACAGAGCCAATCTATTTTATGCTGGTAGAAGGGATGGTAGAAAGCCTACTCAGTGTTGCAAAGCTAAGGGAAACAATCTATAGCTTTGGGGGGGAAAGAAGGGAAGGGAAAAGAAGAGCCTTGAAAAATCATCCCCCAAAGCATATACATATTAAAGTAAAGGTAAAGGTTTCCCTCGACGTAAAGTCCAGTCGTGTCCGACTCTAGGGGGCGGTGCTCATCTCCGTTTCTAATCCATTAGAGCCGGCGTTGTCCGTAGACCCGTCCGTGGTCATGTGGCCGGCATGACGACACGGAACGCCGTTACCTTCCCGCCGAAGCAGTACCTATTGATCTACTCACATTTGCATGTTTTCGAACTGCTAGGTAAGCAGGAGCTGGGACTAGCAACGGGAGCTCACACCGTCGCACGGATTCGAACCGCCAACCTTCCGATCGGCAAGCTCAGCAGCGCAGCGGTTTAACCCGCAGCGCCATCACGTCCCACATATATACGTATTAGATTTGGAATAAATATAACTATGCAAGATTCCCTATAGTGTTAAGACTGACCAACATTAGCTCCTACTCCCTGCTCTTAAAATGGGTAAAGGGAGGAAAGACCCTTCCTTCCTTCCTTCCTTCCTTCCTTCCTTCCTTCCTTCCTTCCTTCCTTCCTTCCTTTCTTCCTTCCTTCCTTCCTTCCTTCCTTCCTTCCTTCCTTCCACCAACAGTACCTATCTATCATCTTTCTTTCTCTCTCTCTTATCTAATCTATCAGCCATCCATCCATCCATCCTACCTAATCTAGCATCTATGTATCTATGTATCTATGTATCTATGTATCTATGTATCTATGTATCTATGTATCTATGTATCTATCTATCTATCTATCTATCTATCTATCTATCTATCTATCTATCTATCTATCTATCTATCTATCTATCTATCTATGTCTCTCTCCCCCCTCTGTAATTTATCATCCATCCATCCATCCATCCTATCTAATGTAGCATTTCTCTACTCTAGCATACATGCCTGCATGCATGCATCCATTTATCTATCTGATTTATTCCTAGCACAATCAACATGATAATGGCCCCTGTCTTGTTTTGAATATTCTGTTATTACATGGACAGTAAACAGGGGACTTTCATGCCGCAGTATGTTCTGCAGCTCCCATCCTTTTTAAAACAGAAGGTATCCCAGGGAAATGAACATCTCAAACTCCTGCAAACATGCAAAATTGGCTGCACAGTTATTTAATTTGGGGCTGCCGGAAAAGAAGAGCATCTCACTGTGAACTCTAATGAAACACCTTTTATTTTATAGCTGCCAAAACATCTCCATTCTGCTGTGTTTCTAATCCAACCTGATTGTGGGGTTTTTTGGGGGAGGGGGGGTCATCTGTTGGCATTATGTTAAGATGAGAAATTATTTTATGTTCTTTTTATTTTTTTTCCCTTGTTGGTCTTCAGAATAGGATAGATTACAAAAATTGCAAATAAGTAAGTTTATTTTATATTAAAAAGGAACAAGTACTAGGCTAAGAGTCCTTATATTCTCAGGAAAATATATTTCTCCATTTTCTTGTTAGAACAATACAAGATACATCCTTAATTCCAAGGATATATGTATATGTTGCCTATATACAATGTCCCACTGGCTGTTAGAATCATGCACATTCTGGATTTTTTAAAGAAATACTTTTTGAACGTTACTTCACCAGTTAGCATTAGCCCAGTGGAAAAATTCATAAATTCATCAGAGTAAGGAATGTTTTAAGAGATTGCAATGCTTAGTAATCAAAATACCGTTCACTTTTTTTTCATATGAACCTGTGACCACAAACCATTATTTCATTTCAAGGGAAATTACTTTCTTCTTGTTTTTCCCCTACCCGCCCCAACACTCTCATGCTTTGAAATACATATTTTTTCTCATATTACTGATAAAATTCTAAAATAAAACAGTAAAAGGTCAGTCATCTTATCAATATTGTAAGGCTACCTAAGCAAAAGGTAAGAAAAGGAGGGAAAGACCAACATACCTTCTTTTATTTTTCTCTCAATAAACAGCTTTGGAGTGTTGAAGGAAACGATGTATAAATTATCATAAAGGAAGGAAGGTAAGGATGAATCGGGGCAGAAAATGTTGTTTGAATGGCCATCACAATTTGAAAAATCTGTAAAGTAATGAAGAACTATTAGTTATGGAAGTTAAATTTCAAACCATTTTTGACATTAGTTGCTCTGAAGAGCAGCACCTGGAAAGCCTATGATGAAGCAGAGTCAGACCTACTTAGCATTTGGTTTCAGTGTTCAGGAAATCCCAGAACTGAGGGCTAAACAGCACAAACAAGAAAAAGCAAGATTTGCCTAGAGTTTCTTTTTGTGTTTGTGTGTGTGCCTCTGAGTCAGTGTTGACTTCTGGCAACTGCCTGGATAAGTCCATGCAGTTTTCTTGGCAAGGTTTTTCAGAAGTGGTGTGCCATTGCCTGCTTCCTAGGGTTGGGACAAGTGACTGGCCCAAGGTCACCCAGCTGGCTTTGTGCCTAAGGCTGGACTAGAACTCACGGTCTCCTGGTTTCTACCCTGATACCTTAACCACTACACCAAACTGGCTCTCAGAGTTTTATTAATCAGATTCAATTGCAGAAAAAAGGGTTAGGAAAAAAAAATCTTGGAAACTGAGTAAGTGAAACTCCAGACATAATTTATTAGCAGGACCCTTGTGAAATGCTTGAACTTCTTCTTCCCAGATTTTGTTACTGTAAAGCTGATGGCTCTTGTACCATCCCTTACTTTTCCCAGACTATGAGAACTCTCTGCCCTGGTAGGGGTCAAGGTAGGGATTAAAACAGGGGTATGCAACCTTTTGGTGACTGAAGGTCACATTTAACATTGGAGCAGGGTGGGTTGAGGGAAACATTTCACACATACAGAGTGGGGTATGATGGTTCCAAAGATGATATGCCATCTTTGGATTTTTAATTGCCTATTTTAGGACCCACACAACTGTTTTTGTGCGTCTCCAGCTCATAAAGAACAAACTATCTTCTGTAGTCATGGTGAAAAGAGAGGACCAATGAAAGGAGGCTCAAGAGCTGCATATAGTTCCACAGCAGCCGACTGCCAACCTTTAAATTATACCAAAGTTTAGTTTAGCTCATACCAAACTATGAAACTATGATTTTCAGTCAGTTTAAAAACCATGCTTTGCATTAACCAAGGTAACATTATCCATCCCCTATTCAAGCCGATCGTTCCATGAAATTATCTGTTTCATTAAGATTCCATAATAACCGATGAATGCCTGGACATTGAAGAAAGGGCAGAGTGGCTGCTTATCTTGCTTTTATTCCTCAGAGCAACTTTAGAAATAAAAGTGTAGACTTTAACCAGTTTCTCCATCTTATCCTGCCGTTTTTCTTTCCAAAGAAAACCCAGTAAGGATTGGTAAGTCTAAGAGCCTCTTGTCCACAAGGATCCTTGCTCCCTTATTTGTTGTCATCCGGTAACGTGAAATCTGTGCTCATTGAATCATATTGCATACAGCCCATATTCAAACTATGTAAGACGCATGCTAATGTGGGTCTGTACCTGAAAACTTATTGTGGTGGAGGAATTCCATCTGCAACCGCTGCCCAGATTTCTTGGCTAACAGATATGGGGTACTGCACACGGGGTCTCCAGTTGCACACATCACATCTGCTCCATTAAACAACAACATCATTGTTTCCAATACATCCGGCTTAACTACTGCAGCACAGAGAGCCTGATCACAGAGATGAAAAGCATGAGCTATACACAAAATGCCAAAGAGAAAGGGATTAATGTTTCTTCATTGAACCAGCATGTTTATGGAATTGACAGTTTCCGTTAAAATTCATACAGCAAAGACAGTGCTTCGGTGTGTACCAGCCACCACCATAAGCTTATTCAACGTAATGGTATAAGAGAGGGCATAGCCCACAGCTGCATAAAGGGTGGAGAAAGGGGCTCAGAAGGGACCCTCCCTAACTTCACAGGCTATAAAGGAGATGGCAGGAGATTTGTACTTTCAGACTGGTAAGATTCTGTTAATGTAGCTTTACAATCAAGTAGAATTAGCTCATCTGGTTGTGCTTCCTGTCTGGTCTTCTTGGGAAGGCTGACATTCCATTTCAATACCCTTTTATTATAAGGCTAATTGAGAAGTTGAAACCATGGCCCATTGCTCATGATGGCCAACCTATAAAGAATCTACCCCATTCACAGTCCAGCCTTGATCATATGGAGCATGGGGTCAATAGCAAATACAACAGTGTGCATAGAGAGTTACAGTCACAGGCGTGCTTTCAATTGCCTGAGCCTACAGTATGTGTGCATAAGTCGTCTATATCTGCACAACAGCTCTTGAGATTTTATATGGTCCCTGATCATGCACAGAGACAGTTGTCCATAAGGATAGGCTAGATTTGCCTTTCCACTATGATTGCATCCGTCCTCTGGGACTCCTGCTTGTCATCTGAAAAGGGCTTGTCATCTACAAAGGTGGAGTAACATCTTCCTTGGTTTTCTTAAGGTATACAACCAGAAACATAGCCTTGAGAGTCTTCTACCAGATATTTTATCCAAGAACAACAAATGGGTTCTTATCTCTTATGACACAATCAAAAAAAATCTTCACAGGATTACAGAAATGTGGCATACAAAGTGTAGCATGCTTCAATTTCAGTGGAGTTCAACTGCTTCTTCAAGGATATTCTGGGTTGGAAAAATGTCTTATTGGTCCTCATTTGTGTCTGTATAAAATAACTACAGAAACCCAACCCCTTTTCTGGATACTTAGATGCTTCTTTCCTAATTCCCCCATCAGAGGAAACTAAAATGGAACAGCAGTAAATAATTCAAAAAATGAAACAATTCAACCTGGCCCCTACAGAACAAATTTGCAATTGTGAAGTACATTCCGTACCTCACTAGGATTGCTAAACTTTCATCTCCTTTTTTGACAGCAGACAATGAAACCCACTATATATGAAGAGATGAAAGAGATGTTTAACTGAACAATTACATGTGATCATTGATCTCGATCAAGTCTAAACATTTTGTGTAATTTGTAGGAATTTAGATGTCTTCTTTTGCTGTTTTATCCTAGAGAGGAAAAAGATAACTGCTAGAATCAGTGCTTGTAGAAGACCTGGTGGATTTCAAAGACAGGACTGTGGTCCACGGAGGTTGGTATAATGAAAGTCCATGGAATACCTTCTCCAACATTATGGAATCCATGCACCAAGGTTTTGGCATGTCACTTTATGGAGATAGGATGGAATTCTTATGGTCAGTTTTATTAGTTCAACAGAGACATGTTTTGACCAGAAATTATGAAAAGTTTCATAGTATTTTTTAATAATTAGAATAGAATACCCATATGATATCTTAGATTTATTTGATTCTCTGAAATTTGTTGGCTATCGACCCCTATTTTATTGTTTAAATTGGTTGAGGATGACTAGTATCTATACTATCTATTTTTTCTATATGCTTTTAAACTAGTACTTGTATTATTATACTTTTTTTTATTTCATTGAAAATTTTAATACCTAGCTCGTAAGAGTATTAAATAAAATGGAAAAAATTACTGGCTACGTTTGATCCAACTTAATTCTTTTGTTCTTAATTTTTATCACCTTTATCATCTTTGCAGAAGAGGTTATGAGGCTGGTGGTATATTCACAAATGAGACTCTGTTAGTGAAGTCACAAGGCAATTCATATCACCCTATGCTCACGAGTGGAAAGCACATCCTTCAGGTCCTCTCAAGTGCCATTACTGGTTGCAGACATTTATTTCATTTCCACTCATCACATTAGTGAACCTGTTCCTTTTTATTAAGAAAGTTGTACCCTGTTTAATCCCAATGCATAGTATAAGATTCTCCTATAGTTCTACCTCACAAACATTTTATATTTTTTTAAACAAAAAGCAAAATGGCCAAAAATCATTTCCATCCGCAACATTTCCATCAGCATTACCTTATTTAACTCATTCTTGGTTTTATAGAGCTGGGTGGTTTTTCTGAATTTTCCTTCTTTATATTTTTGGATAATAAAAGTTAGCCTCTTGTCAGCTGGGGCATCTATATGCAGTTCCTCATCTGGCTGAAGATTTCCTTCCCAAAAGCTGTTTGCCCTTTGGTTACCTATCACAATAAAAAGCTACAGAAGAAAGAAGACTGTTAATCAGAGGGAAAAGGGGAGATTAAAGGACCTTCTAAGCAAAAAAAAAAAAGTTTCGTGCAGTTAAAACTATTCAAGGAAGATACTATAATATGTAAGATTACGATAACATTGAAAAACAAAAAGTAAATCAAATTAGAATAATAGTCGTTCTACGTTCTTCTCCAATGGGTGTGTATGACTGTACTTGAATTTATATTTTTGGAGGATTATTTTGGGACAAGAAAAACACAATTATTTTGCGACTGGATAATTAACGTTTAGCAAATGTGCATATTTGGTTAATATGCAAACGATGCAAACTCATTACATGTTTCTCAACGCCACAGAAAAGCAGAAAAGGAAAAACAAACAAACAGATGAACAGCATATTCCTTAAGACCTGACTGTGCAGACGTGTGCATGAAACAAACAAAACAAAAATCGGAAATCTGGGCAAAGAAAGAAAAGTACTGCATCAGCCTGGTACATTATAAAATCATACTTTAGAAGTCTACACTCCGACATCTTGTAGAGTGTCTAAAAATCATTTGACTTACTTAGATCAAGAAAATAATTTAAAAATGCATTAATTGCTAGCAGAAATTTCAATCGGGGGCAAAAGGGACAACAGGGGCAAAAGGTTTTAAGTGTCCAATTAAAAAAGAAAGTCTTTCCATAGTTAATATTTATGTTCCATCAAAACCATCTTAAAAAGGCTTAACCTTAAAAAATAATTTAATATTTAATTTAATTTAAAAACAAAAAATGGAAGAAAGCTGAACATTGTAACTAGCTAGTTGCTATCAAATGAGAAGTGATCTCAAGTTGTTGTGAAATGCGCAATTAAATGCCATCAATTTCCAGGTAGAAGTTGACTTCTCCCGCTCTTCTTTTTCTACCTTACCCATTCCTACCTCAATGAGTTCATTGGTCCAAATGCTGGCATCCATTTTGAGACTTCGGACCTTTGAATCTCTGGGTCCCAATGATCTGTGCTGCCCTGGGACAAACAGAACAATAAAGCATCCTTGAAGGTTCATAATAGAGGAGAGGAATTTAATGGCAAATAAACCCAAAGAGACAAGTGTTACATGAATAAGCATGAAACAGAAAAGCTGAATGAAGTTTCTATCACAGACAGGCACTAAAGGAAGTGTCTGCACATACAAGTGAACACATATGAGCTCTTCCAGGGCTTATAATCAGAGAATTCAATTTGAGCAAGTGCTGCTGTCTCAAGCATGTCTATCTAAAATCATGTGGATGTTGATCAACAAGACCTTTCCTGCAGAACTTAAGCATAATGAGAAAAATGGGTTTTCAGAAAGCCAAGCTTAAGCCATGTAAAGCTCAATAGCAGAGGTGGGCCACTTACAGCCTTTGATTTCATTTCATGCATTCCTGAGATGAATTGCAAAAGCTCTCAGTAAATAATCAATTTACCAGGAGGAAGAATGATGTATCCCTTCCTTCCTTGGGAACCTGAACTCAAGAAGAAGACAAAGAAGCAGAGGGAGAATGGTACAGTAAAAGAAGAGGGGGAAAAGGAAGGGTTGTTTGATTTGGGCTCATCAATTACCATAATGCAGCCCCCAACCTATTTTTTAAGAAAATGCAGTCCTGAAGAGAAAAAGAATGCCATCCTTACTTTCAAGTTTAAGAATAATACTTTGAGGTGAGCCTACAAAAGAGTTGGTAACAATGTAGATCTTTTAATATTGTGGGGACAAGATCTTGATTGTGTGCACCAAATTGCAGCTGAGGTGCCAGGTTTGGGACAAGTGAAGCTTTTAGATTGACTTTAAGTGTACTTTCACATACAATTGTTGCACTTTGTTAAAAGTAACGTCATGAAGGACCTGATATCTCTTGCCAGATTAGTGAAGGAACTCAGTCTACAAAGATGATCTTTCAAGAAGAGCACAATGCCTTACCAAACAGGTTGAATCCTAATGTCAATATCAGGCTTTTGAATGACAAACAATACTTTCTACCAACAACAGGACATCAAGATTCAGTCTATTCATCCTAATTTAGACTGCCCTCTGGGACAGCATCCCCCAGAAGCTCCATATGGCCCCATACCCTGTCTGCATTTAAAAAGTCTCTGAAAATCAGGCCTTTTCCCCAGGCCTTGGGATAAGGGTGGTGGTGAGCATCCAACTGATGTTATATATTAGTTTGAATGTTTTCTCTTATGGACATACACTGTTTTTCCTTTGTGCTATTGTGCTTACTGCTTTTAATGTTCTATGCCGCCAGTCATGGCACAGAAATGGCAATGATTACTCTGATAGATGACCATCGGGACCTAGAAGAGGAGAGTACACCCCTCTCGGTCCTATTAGACCTCTCAGAAGTGTTTGATACCATTGACTATGGTATCCTCCTGGATGACTGCCAGGGTCATGGCTTTGGAACACAGTTTTACAGTGATTCTACTCTTACCTCAATTAGACGTTACAGTCAGTGCTCATGGGGAGAAATGCTCAAAATCCTGGGCATTCCAATGTGAGCTCTTACAGGGCTTAGTGTTATTTATCGTGTACATGATGTGTATTATTATTTAACATCTACGTGCTATAAAAGATCATCTATGATTTGAGGGGGAGGTGCCATCAATAAGTTGATGTCTTTCAGCTATATATTACCACCCCAGTTAGAACTGGAGATGCAACAGAAGTCCTGAACCAGAGCCTGGAGGCTGTGAGGATCTGGATGGGGTGAAACAAGCTCTAATTAAACCCTTCCACAAACAGAGGAGTAACTGCAATGGGTCCAGACAGTGTCGTCTAGGTGTATCTACAACTGCAGTGCTACCATCGTTTCAGTGACCATGAACATGAATGGTACATGCAAGTCCAAATCACAAAAATGATTTTGAAACCCATAGTAAAATAATATAAATCTGATTTATACATGCCACTACTTAGTTGCCACACTGGTTCAGTAGAATCCTGAGAGTTTCTTAACTACCTGCACACTTCTTGCAAATGATGACACAGAGATTGATGGATGCCCAGTCAGGATCAGGAGCTTTACAATCAGCACAAGTCCTGTTTGATTCATTGAACCAGATCTTCTCAGCTACTTCATAGTCAGAGAGAGTTTCTGCAATGGACTGCTGCAGCACTTCAATCCACTCCTGCTTTTCTTTCTCAGATTCTGCAGTAAAGCTGAAATGCATTGATTTAGCCTGAGAGCCAGTTTGATTACAGCACTAAGCTAGAAACCAGGAGACTGTGAGTTCTAGTCCTGCCTTAGGCACAAAGCCATCTGGCTGGCCTTGGACCAGTCACAGTCACTCAACCCTAGGAGAAGAAGGCAATGACAAACCACTTCTGAAATCCTGTCAAGAAAAGACTGACCTGAAGGGATTAAAAAAAAAAAAAGCTGAAAACAGCTTTGATTCTTAGCTCCATGAAGAGGCTGACATCAGAAGAATCAATGAACATTCAATGGGCTTCTTCCCCACCAATAAGTATCCTGATACTTATTGATTGATTGATTATGATTTCCCTTTGAGTCAGTGTTGACTCCTGGCAACTGGCTGGACAAAACTGACTCTGCCAATACATATGCAGCATTGGGGAGTGAAAAAAAATACCCCTCATACTAACTGCTTTTCTTTTCATTTATAGTATCTTAAACACAAGTTTGAGTCTTTACTGAGATTATGTGAAAAGTTACCTCCCACTTTAGAAAGGAGTTTCTTTTTCACATTGGCATAAATTACTCATACTGATCTATATACTGTACATACCCATCACGCTATTTTCTTTTGGGTAAATGAACATTACACAAATGGAAAACAATAAAAATAGCAGGCAAAAGAAATCGAGCTAAGAAAAAAAAAAGGAAGTAGACTATTGCTCAACCCAATTCACAACAAAATTATGCACTATAACTATTCCCTGTAATACTGAAATAACCATTATTTCATGTAGTGGGTGGTTTCAGCTGTTCTCCAAAAATGCTGCCATGCATTTTTAAAAACGAACATTGACGGGTCTTACCTAAAGCTTCGATAAGGTGTAATTATTTCAAAACATTGTTTTGCTGTCCGATCTATCTGCCTCACATTAGCCACATTCATAGGTATCATTGTAATGCCATAGCCAGACTTAAAGTCCTGGAGTGGAGAAGGAAAAAAAAGCACATCACTTTCATGGTTTTAAAAAAACCTGATGAAATGTACTGTATTTTCAAAGCAGAATTGCATATCATAGGTCTGTGCAGAATACAGAACCAAGGGAACGTTCCATTATTGCTTGCATTAAAGACTGCTTAGCCCAATCATTCCATGAATTATAATTTCATGTCCTACAATAAACAGCAAATTTCATACAATGTATTTCCCTAGATATTCCTATGAGTCAGAAGTGTGTGTGTGTGTGTGTGTGTGAAATCAAGAGTGAAATGCAAGATAGAAGCATGTCAGAAGCATATCATAAGTCTGAACATGAGGGTAGGTTTATAGTCAAGAGAGACACTTTATCTTGTCTCAGTCACCAACTAAATTCACATGTGAATCAAGTTCACAATTCCTATCTCTCAACATCCCATAAAATCATAGCATTAAAAGGTGTCATTGAAGCTATCAAGTCTAACCCCTTCTCAGTGTAAAAATCCACATTAAAGCATCACCAACAAATGGCTGTCCAACCCAGCTTGGACATATCTGAGGTCACCACCTCTGTAGAATCAAAGTTAGCAAGTTCAGAGGTGTGCACATTTATACTCAAACAAAATTCAGAGACCTGAGTGTTCATTTTGGGAAAACCTGATTTCAGCTTTTGGTTGCTTGGTTCAAGTTCTTGATCCTCCAATATTTCTTACAATAGGCATGTGTGTGAATTTTCAGGATTTTTTTTTTATTGCTTCCACTTGCTATTTTGGAGAAATTTTTCTACTCCCTCATCTGTCACCAGTCCTCATCCACTTTCAAAGTTCTTTCTTCTTTCCCCTTAGCTGAATAATGTTCTAGATGTCTCTGCTCAGCTACATACCACAGTTTTCTCTGACTTATTAACACAATCTGTCTCCCATAGGTGATAGATATAATCAGTTCTAGTCCTGCCTTAGGCATGACAGCCGGCCGGGTGACCTTGGGCCAGTCACTCTCTCTCAGCCCAACTCACTTCACAGGGTTGTTGTTGTGGGGAAAATAGGAGGAAGGAGTATTAGGTATGTTCACTGCTTTGAGTTATCTATAAAAATAATGAAGGTGGGTTAAAAATAAAAATAAAATAAATAAAAAATAAAATAAGTTTGTCCACTTGGCCTTGAGAGCATATGATGTGATGTATATGTTAAGAGATACAGTAAACAGAAATAACAGCTATACTTGATCAAACTATAAAGTGTGTGTGTATGTCTGTCTGTCTATCTTTCCTTTTCTTCTGGGCTGCTGGTACAGCATTATGTACATGAATCAGACAAGACAAGACAGACGAAAATCAATTTGAGGTTACAGAATAAATTTCAAGGATTCGTAATAGTTAAAAGAGTAGGATCCTCAGAAATAGCTTCAAATACAACACCAAGCCCATCTCCTCTATGGCATATTGCATGGATGATCACAGATGTTTTCCCTTTCCCTTTGGATATAGCCAAAGCTGGAAAATTAGCATCCCTTGATGTCAAATCAGGCTCCTAAAAAAAAAAATTAATAAATCATCTGATGTTTTTCCTCCTTCCCAGTTTGAGCAAAGGCAGGGTAAATATCTACCCACAATGGGCCAAGAAGCAACCTCCAATCCTTGCAGCTGGCCAAGGGAGCCTGGCTGCTACTACAGGCAGCAATCATGGATCACCTTGATTCTTGCCAGAATGACCATCTTCATCCAAATACCTTTATACTGCTCATCAGTCTGCACTGCCTCACCCTGTATCAAGTGGAAAAAGCAGGGCAGTGCTGACCTTCCTTTATAGTTTTTACCTTATTGGCCTCTTGAGCATGCAGAGAGAAAATTGGGGTATAAACTGTAACAAAAAAAAAAAAGAAAGAAAAGCATTCTCACATTAGAAGAGAAAGATTGTCATCATTAATGACGATAGATGCCATTACTGGAATGATTGTCTTAGGGCTGTGCAGTGTTTTAACTGGATGTCCAAAGCATGCCTCAGAATGACTGTAAAAATATAGTACCTGCTAATCACACCATAAACCAGCTGGCTACTGAAGGCTGATACTGTTTGTTCTCCACAGTAATTTTGGGAGAGCAAATCAAAACACACCAACACCCTAGTATGGATGGATTTACATAATCGTGCAATTAAGGATTTGTTCTTTCGTGCCACCTTCCTTATGCAACCCAGGAAGCTGAGACGTGCTACATTTGTGTGTCAAAATAAACTCCGGCTCCATCAGAAGAGGTTGGCTGCTCTCCAAAACAATTCAAGCACATCATTCCTTACACAGACTAAAAATTGAGTGGATTCATACAAAAATATTTTGTAGGAACCCAGAATGGTCATCACAGCAGAAGAAATAAGGAAAGAAGAGGAAGGGGGCCAATGCTAGGAAATAGGATAAGTGTGCTTTAGACTATTGTTTTGTAACATCTCAACCAAAGCAGAGTTTTGGAGGACTGAAAAACTTACACCATTCTGTATTTGACCATGTGCACAACTGTAATTGATTCCACAAAAACAGCATTATCAAATCTTGCATTCTGAATTATTATTATTATTACAGATATACTGCATTTCACAGAATAATTCTTCCTGCTGAGTAGCAGTTTAAAGAATATCTCATGCTCTTTCAGTTGCAGAAAATTTTATTATTATAAAGATGGAAGGAGACATGTTAGCAAAAGACTATTTTTGTTCAATTGCTTTTAACCTTCTATGTATTTTATTATGATGGATTTATATGCACATCCTGAGAGGCATGATTGCCATGGTATAAAATTCTAATGAATAAGATATACAAAATAATTTGGTTAGGGTTAGGGACATCTTGCTTAACTTCAAAAGAGATAAACCATATAGGAGATTGAGTATGTAGAAACGTATGCAAACAGCACATTTCTAAATAATCCTCCAGTTGAGATTAGTGATGATAGGATGTTGTTCAAATACGATAAGTAAGTTCTGCAGACTGTTATTTAACCATACCTTAACTGCTACACCAAACTGGCTCTCATTGTTGGGTCTTGTTCCTCTCTGAGAGAGGGGTTGGTTTCATCATCTTTTAAGGAGGTGGTGGTCCTCCCCCTCCTCAAGAAGCCATTGCTGGACCCAACAGTACTGGACAATTTTCATCCAGTTTCCAACCTTCCCTTTTTATCAGATTATCTGGACACCTTTCGGTCAGGATTCAGGCCCGGGTATGGGACCAAGACAGCATTGATTGCCCTCTTGGATGATCTCTGGCAGGAGAGGGATGGGTGGTGGTATGTCCACTCTTGCTCTTCTTGACTTCTCAGCAGCTTTCAATTCCATCGATCATGGTATTCTTCTAAACAGCTTCAGGGCTTGGGGTGGAATGGGCCACACTGTATTGCACTGATTATCTGCTTCCTCCATGGCCAGTTCCAACTGGTGTTGATAGGAGAGCAGAGGTCCAGCCTGCAGCCTCCGCTATGTTGGGTTGTGGCATATGGGGTTCTAGTGGCCTGGCCTGGCTGCTGATCTGCTGGCATGAGCCAACCATTGAATAAAAGAAGAAAAAAGGCTCAATTCTGGTCTTGAAGGGCAACTGCACTGTCCAAGGCCTGATGACTGACCTGGCTGCTAGCCAGGGCTGGTGTGGTGAGATGTTGAGACAGCAGTCCCATTGGTCCAGCCTAGTATGTGGTGTTGGGGACTAGAGCCCTGGGGGACACCCACTGCCTCAGTTGCTGGGGGTCATGCTGCAAATCTAACCTAGAAATTGGAGAGAGAGAGGAGGAGAGGAGAGGAGAGGAGGAGGGGCGAGAAGAAGTCTGTGCATGGAGTGAATAGTGGCCAGAGACAGAGGTTGGAGAGAGAAGTCAAGCGTCTGGAGCAATTGTTGACTCCTGGTCATTATGACTGCTCTGGCCTGCTATTTTGTTATTTCTGTCGTTTTTTTACTTTGCTTTAATTGTTAGCTGCCCAGAGTCATGTATATGAGATGGGCGGCCATATAAATGTAATAAATAAATAAATACAGTCCATGTAAGGTCAATGGTATATACTATTAAAACTTAGGCAAATTGTTTTTTTTTCAAACAATAAAATAAAATAATATTTTAAAGCATGGGATCGAACCACGGCAGACCACAGGATCTGACAGAAGATACAGTACCATGTATATTCTAACAGTATTATTTCCTGAGTTGTTCAAGTTTATTTTGCTTTATTATTTATTTCCTAAACTGGCCAAAATACTATAGTTCCCTGTGAAGCTCTTAATGACCAAGATGCCCCAAAATAAGGCTTCTACAACCAGATTTGTTAATAATGAAAAGGGATTAGAACATCTCAGCAACTGAATACTTTAATATAGTTTGGAACCCTTTAATATACCTCCGAATTCACTAGGTGGAGGTTTCTTCATTCTCTTGGTAACAACTTTGTGATAAACAAGAGAGCAGACTATCTGTTTTCTAGTGACTGGAAGGATGTGCACATGTTTTATTTCTTTATTTCTCCTTTTATTGTAATGTTGTCAATCATGATACATTGTATTATTTCAATGCAGATTTCAGTTTGGTAATGCACTCATGTTCTGAACTTGCAATCTTTTTCAAACAAGTTCCTCGTCCTTCTGAGACACTGAGAAAACTCTTAACATTCTCAAAACTAGGAACAGTGCACAGGTTTTTGAGATATAAAAGGTAGGAATGCCTCCAGGTTGAGCTCAATGGTTTACCACTGTCTTCTTACAGGGTATATTTTCAATTTCCCAGTTTAGCCAACAGCATTAGCATTTCCTGTTGGTCTTCTATTCAAGGAGTAAGTGGACCTGATTTTGTTTACTTTCTGAGCCCAGACAAAATCAGCCAAGTTCTTCTACTTCCTGAGTGGTCCAAATACTATCTTTAAAAAGCCAAACATCTCTTATTTTATATACTGAATGCGCATGCGCACACACACTCACACAAACTTATTTAGCCACAACAGCTTCTAGACTCTGGTCTGCAGTGACACTCTGTGGCAGCAGCCAAGATCTAACACAAGAATAAGATAAAATCTGAGCTGGTATTTTTCTGGTATATAGCTCATATATAGAAATATAATACTCTCCTAAACTCTTAATTGTGCATCAAGTAGTATGGTTTCAAGTGAACATGATGTACAGGCTGATAGGGACACTTTCCATCCCAGCCATAAGAAGAGAAAGATCTGTGATGGGCATTGCTGAGAATACTTACCTTGCCATCTTTGAAGGAAACCTGCTTTAATTAACTTTATTTCAAAAGAACCTTGTGTATTTACATGGCTATCTGAAATGAGGTGCTTGTTTTTTCCCAGTGCTTCAACAGAAACCTAATGGCAGAGGTTAATAAGCAAGAGGCAACACTATGGATCAAGAGGCAGACTTGCGAGGATGCAGATCAGATCATTTTGTGAACATCACAAATGATTTCTCATCGGTGGTGAGCCGGAAGGCATCACAATAGCTAAACCAGATAGCCCATAGCAGGAAAATAACAGATTGGTCTCAATCGAACAAGTCCTTTTTTTGCACAAGGAGAGTGTCTTTCTGTCTAGCTTTGCTTTGCTTTGCTTTGCTTTCAGTGCAGCTGAACACTGTAATAATTAAGCAGAGCTTATTCAGAATTTCACACTCTGGTAGCTAATGGACTCCAGCAATTGTGATCACATTATGTCCCTAGCTCAGCTCATTTATATTCAGATGTCTGAAGAGTCAATATCAGTGACTGGCATTTGCTTAACAGCCAGCAATAATGAAAAGATAATAGAATCACAGGTCCATGAAAACAATCATTCCATCCAGCCTTGTCGTTTTGACAAACCCCAAGACAATTGCTCCACTGGGCATTAAACACTAGTTACCCAGCTTGCTGGGGAAGGTGATGACTGGGGAAGGCAATGGCAAACCACCCCGCTCTATAGTCTGCCAAGAAAATGTCGCAAAAGCGGCGTCCCCCAAAGGGTCAGGCGTGACTCGGTGCTTGCACAGGGGACCTTTCACCTTCACATTCAGAACAACCCCAGTCATTATCAGGACAACTTAGTTTATACATGGTAAGAAGGGGACAGGACAGAGAGGGATGGGATGGGGAAAATAAGGTTTATAGCTCTTTCATTAGAAAACACAAGCATAGTTATAACATGGTTATCTGATGCTAGAGCTACATATAGCAGTTTCCTTATTTCATGTCCTCCCATCGCTCACTCATAACAAATCAATAGTCAACATTGCTCCCCATCAAGAGAAACTCAATGATCTTCCCTGCTTCCCCTTCCAACAGTATACCAGCAAATCACTGCAAGATTAAAGAAAAAAAAATAAAGCTCAAATTGAGCTTAACTCCTGGAAACTTCATGAACACATCTACTGTATGTAGTTTTTTTTGGCTGGAAGAGATTTGGCACTGCCTTCTTTTGGGATGTGTTTCAACTTCCCAGTCTAGGTTGCAGCTGTTGGCTTCCCGTGTGATCTCTTTCCAAGTTCTAACAAGTGCAGAGATCTTCTAGCAAGATCTTCTAGCAAGATCTCAGCTTACTGAGATCAGCCAAGGTCAGGTAACCAGCTAGGTTTAAGTTCAAAAGTGCTGAACATCTCTTCAGCATCCGGGCCTGAAATGTCCTGTGTGGATCTGTCTTCTCTATGGTTCGCAATTCATCAACAGCCTTGTTCTTAGCTCTTAACTGAATGAATGTATCTGACTCCTAGCAATGTGCGTCATGAAAGTAGCTCCTTCAGGCCTTACTAAGTTTGTTCCTCTCCATCAAAACTCTTTTTTCTCCAAATCATCCATTTAAAAAATTGCAGATAATTACGTCTGAATTCACCTGAATAGGACTTCCAATTTCCTGTGATTAAGCTTTCTCATTTCTCCGCTAGTTGTCTTTGCTCTTCCCACTATGTGCCTCAATTGCACCTATCTTAGCCATCATTTTGAACATCCCATCAATGTTGCTGGCTTCTCTGGATAATCATGTACAGAGATGCCATGCCATGTCCATCTCTCCTTTACCTACTCATTCCTTTCTGCCTGCAATTTATATGAAAGTCCAACTTGCAATTTTTTTACTCTGGGTGGCTAACGTAGGATTGTAAACACCAACCAAAATAACCAAGGAACATAAAAACCACAATACAAAGCACTACTCAACACAACTGAGGCCAAACTGCAAGCCTATCTTTAGGCAAATAAAGGCAGTCAGACTCTTGTTTTCTTTCTCTCATGCCTTTGATGTAAGGGGGAGAAGGCCTGCCCATACATGTAGATTGTTTTGAAAACAAAACTTTTTATTAATCTGAGAAGCAGCTCTTACACCTAGCAAATCTCATGGAAAATATCTTGAAGCCAGAGGTTCAAATGAGAAAACAACAGCCCATATCTTGCTACTACAAATCAAGGTATATACGTGTGTCTATGGGTGGGTGGATATACCTACAAACATAGGTTTGTGTGTGTACATAAATATTTGTGTGTGTGCATCTCATATGCTATCTGTTCCAAGGCAGCATTTCTCAACCTTCTGACCCTTGAAATATTTTTCAGGCCTGGGGGAACCCCTGCACATTCAGGCTCAGATATAGGCCAGAACTTACAAAATAATTATTTTTATTCCATGTGCGGGCCTGTATAGATGCATTAACAGTGTTTTTAAACTAAAAATAAAATTACCTCTTTAATGTGAAGTTGCCCAAATTTGAAATATTTTTTTAAATAAATTGTGATCTCTCAGGGAACCCCTAGTGACCTCTTGCAGAACTCTAGGGTTCCATGGAACCTTGGTTGAGAAACCTTGATCTAGGGTATGTTAGCAAGCACTTGTCTTACCATTGTATCATTGCATCCATGTGCTTAAAACCAATGGCTGAACATTAGTGCACGATCCATGCTTAAAAAATGCCACTATCCCAATGTCATTTTGTTAATACACCATCAGGCAAAGCTTCATGATTTTTCTCTGCAGCCCAAACATAACTACTGATGCTGTGCCATCAAGGAAAAAAGAAAATTACAGATGTACCTGATTGTTTTTGCAAATCCACACGCTGTTCCCTTGCAGCAGGGTAAAGATTTTGCCTTTGTATCCTTTCAATTCCAGATACCCACTTTTCTCTGGAGGAACTGCTGTTCGCACTCGAGAAATCTCAGGTAGGGACTGCAGAGCACTAATGATGGTAGTTACCCAGTCATTTCGTTCATCTAAAAATAAACAAGCAAAAATGTCACGATGCTATGCATCCATGCAGACCACCACCCACCCAGACAGACATTCACACTTTTTGAAATATGACTTTTATGTTGGAGTATTGATGGCATTGTTTATGATTAATTATTTAATCCTGATTACTCTAAGCCTTGGGGATGCTTCTAGGACAGGATATTCATTTGGAAATCAAGCAAACCGACAAGCTGAAATACAGACATAATCATGCACGGCTCATTCGACAACACTCTGTCTTCATTTAGGCTAGGCTCTGATGCAGACCTATCTGGGAGGAAGCTTCATTAAGCACAGTGGAACTTTCAAGTAGACATGGCATAATCACATTCTCCAAACCCATGGTCACCGAAGTAACTTTTCAAATATTTTATACCAGTGACCAGAGTAAGTTCAGAGAAGAAAATCCATGGGGAAATATGCCTTCCCTCTTTCTCCTTCCAAAGAAAAAAGCCATATTGCAATTCTTTTAAGCCAACAAGCCATAAACTTTCACAAGTCAATCTCTCTACTATGCTACAGTTTGTATCAGTAGGCAGATATGTCCAGGGTTGATCCAGTTATAGCCTGCATTGGCTCTCAACTTCACAATTCTCCTAAACCTGAGTGCTGGAAAACATGCATACCTACTTAATCTGAAGCTCTTTGAATTCAGTGCCAAATGTTCACCTGGCCAAAAGGGCAATTTTCACTGTAAATAATTCAATTTAAACTCATTTGGCTTAAAGGCAGTGATACAAATTTTGCTTTTTAAAAAACTGCCTGCATAGATTTATTCATGTTATTTTATATCCTGCCTTTCCTCTGGGTCATCAAGGTAGTATGAGGACAAATGGGTTGGGCTGGGAGAAATGTTGGGCCTAAAGTCACCCAATGACAAAGGTACACTTGAACCCACGTTTCCCTAGTGCTAGACCAGCACTAAAACCACTGTATGAGACTGGCTCTCTATAATGCAGGGATCACAAAAAGAAGTCTTCAGTATTAATGCATACTCCTCCCTTTTTTGGGGAGATGGGCGGTGACAGAAACTTGAAAAATAAATAAATAAATAAATAAATAAATAAAGCTTATATTACATCATCATCATCATCATCTGTAGTTGCATTTCTTATTGTTTTAAACATATTTATAATACAATTTTTAAATTATGTCAGATTTACATTCCACCTTTTTTACAAGTTCACAAGGCAGCTTAGATGAAGACCTCCCTTCATTTTATCTCTAAAACAACAATCCTGTGTGGTAGATTGGGCTGAGAGACACTGACTCTATCAAAATAATCAGGTGAAAGTGGACTTGAACTTGATTGTCCCTGTTGGATTTCTCCAAACAGGAAGCTGTCCCCAAACTGAAGGGGCTCCTATGCCTCTAAAGGAAGGTCAGATGAAAAGAACACATCTGCTGTCATGAATTGACACCATCCCATCTAAAATACAAATTATTGCCAGGGGAGGAAGGAACCCAGCATTTCTTTCTGGTTAATACAGTGACTGAATCTATGCATCTGTGTAAAAGTGGCATGAAATCCAAAATCAGATTTTCTTCGATCCTTACGTTCAAGCCATCAACTTCTCATTGCTCTTTGTCATCTTTACACTGAAGCTCACAGCAGATGGCTGACAGCACAGCTTTAAGTGGTGCTAATAAGTGCTAAAGAAGGTCCAGACAAGCTCCACTTCATACGATGACATAAAAGCCCTTGAAAATGCAGTTATTTTGGCCTTGATACATGATTTTACCCTACACAGTTCACAAGCTGCTAGATTATCTCAGGGTTCTTGTTGGGGTGGTGATATTCTCCCCTCAAAGTCTAATTTAGTATAAAGTCTATACCAGTGGATAACATCAGGCTAGGATAAATGCTACAGCATCGTACAAGAATATAACTGGAGTTGTGATTGGATGAATTTATCCATCACACTAAACTGTAATGTGGCTAGGCCAGCTTCAGCCTTGGTATTGCACAAACCCAGTCTCTGGAGCTTGCAAGCCACAATTTATGACTTAGCCATTATTTATTTTATAGCACTGATAGCCTACCCCACTCAAAAGAGTCCAGGCAGGTTACAGTGGGTTAAAATTATAACTGCAGCAAATAGAAATAAATCAAAATCATTGTTAAAGATTATAATAAATCAACTTTCCCCCAAGACTGACTTAGCACCTTGTCCTAATCCCCATTCCCAAGCCAATAAAATGTGGCTTACTCGACAAAGCCCAGTTAAACAAATGAAGGCTAAGTACTGTGTGTGAACAGACTTTTGAAAAGAACACAGGTATTTATTTTCAGTGTGTCTTGTTTTTAAAGTAATTAATGAACATTCAAGTGCACCCCATTTGATGAGAAATACATACTGTTCATAATGGCACTGTCATAAAGAAGAGTTTATTACTCTCAGTGGGTGTTTCCTGAATCTTCAATTTGATTCTTGTGGGTTTAGTTAAGAACCTATTTTGCTAATACACTAATCGTTTGCTCATCTGGGGAGAAATGAATGGCCAGAGTCATCCCCGTGTTGATCTTAGTGATTTGGTAAACAGAAACTTGCTCTTATCTGCTAATCCAGGAAAAGACCACCTTTGTGCATCTGAAGATCATGTTTTTGAAGCAAGGATCATTTATTTTTCAGGTGGGTGGGATTTCTTTTAGTTTTTAAGTGCACTAAGGCAACCCAAAGGAGTTGTGCGTTTTCTGACAGAAAATGGCAGGAAATTGTATAGCCAGTTTTTTCAGCAACCTGCTGCTAAATTTTTGGAGTGCAGTCCTAGGACACAGAGAACCCCAAAAAGAAGAATTGGGGGCTCATATGCAGCTGTGGGGAGGGGGCGGGCAGATGTGCCTTAGAGTCAGTCTTGACAAGTCCCTGCAGTTTCCTTGGCTAGATTTTGAAAGTGTTTTGCCCTTGCCTCCTTCTTCCTAGGGCTGAGAGGGAGGGACTGGCCCAAGGTCACCGAGCTGGCCTCGTGCCTAAGAAGGACTAGAACTTATTGTCTCCCAGTTTCTAGCCTGGTGCCTTAACCACTACACCACGCTGGCTCTCATATTCAGCTTGCAGGTGGCTAAATGGCTAAACAAATGATACCCCCATATCTGTTACTCCTGATGTTTGCCTAGAAGCAGAAATAGGACAAAGTTAAGCAGCAACTGAATTTTTAAAGACATATATGGATGCTGTCTTCTATTAAAGGAGCAGCACTGACATAGGGGCTAAGAGATTTCACTAGCTTTGCCTATCCTACAATTTACCCAGCCACCCAATCTTGGATCACAGCAATATGTTCTCTCAAAGGCTAACTCCAGTAGCTCTTGAAAGATTCAACCTATCTGAATATTGCCTGAATAGAGAATTGACAATGGACTTATGGATGTCTCCAGTACCAGGTCCAGCCATTATTTTTCTATTTGCTTTGCCTTGTTAATATGATCAAAGAGGAATGCTGTCACTGGCAGCCACATATTTTTTTGTTCCATCTATTTCCAGCCCCACAGTCATTTTTTTAATCCATGTATTTATTTATAAGACTTATTGACTCTCAGAGTCCCAATGGACTCTAGACTGTGTAGAAATATGAAGCAGAATAATCAAAGTTGAACTATAATATAGAAAATGCTTTCAGGGCCATCCATCAAAACAGACAACTGTTTCTGGAGCAAGGTGGTGTTCAGGCTGAGGATGATGGAAGAGGTAGTTCCACACATTTAGGAAGCACCAGTTTGGGAATGGTATAATGAACAAGGTCTTAAGGGAAGCAGCCAAAGTGATGGGAAGAGCACCATATGACCAATTGATGGGATCTCTTTCATAATGCTGCAAACTCAACACAACCAAAACTTGGCATTTTATGCTTGGTATAGGAAGAACTGTCAGACTTGCAGTATAAAGAAAATGTACTAAGGGAATGAATGTACACATTTTTCCAGTTGCTGTTGTTGTTTTAGATTTCAATTCCATGCTATAATTCTAGAGCTTTCTGCTTTTTCTGTTCTGGGAGTCCTCAAGAACCCCTGCGTTTGGCACCCCGATCTGAAAAAGAACCAAACTTTCTGCAGCCAGAAATGGATCTCCAGAAATGAAACTCACCTTCCTTTTCAGCCCTGAAGACAAATATTCTACGTGCTGTCACCACTTCAAACTTGTTGTCTCCATGCTTTCGGACTGTAGTTATTGCGGAGAGAAGAATTATGCCCTTGGAGTAGATGTCCTATATCAAAGGCAAAATAAAAGCTGATTCAGGTACAAGAGGGATTCCTTAACCAAAATACAAGACTATTCATTCTTAGCAAAGCTACTGCAAACTCTGCTTCTGATCCAAAGGCTTGGCTTATCAAAAAGAAGACTTCTCCAATGTGATAACCGGGCTTCACTGTCTGCAAGCAGGCCCCAAAGTTGGTCTCCTTTAATTTCATTTCTGGGGTGATGTTCCATATTAGTAGTGAATGCAGAAAGGAAACAAGAATGTAGAAAATGATAAAGGAGGCAGGAGAGAAAGTGTAGAACTCCAGCTGGGTGATAGGAGGTAGGTTCTTCTTTATTTTGCAACACTGTTTATTTTTAAATGGAACTAAGCATGGTTGGCCTAATTAGACTTGGACAGGAGACTCCTGGAAGTCAAAGGACTGTAGGCTAGACTAGGAAGTCAATCAAAACATCCCAGAAGATGTTTTGGAAGGAACATCTAAGGAAACTGCATGGATGTCTCTACATAAGTCACCAACAATCACTCTCAACTCATCAGTGACTTTACTTTTTCTTTTTTAAAACATGATTTAAATGCAGCAGCACCAACAACCACATTCGTCATAGCAAGAACCAGCTTGCTTTTAAAAAGCAATTTCCTAAGAAATAGAAAAATACACTTTAAGTAAAAAATAGCTCCCTGCCACCCACATGCATCGTCCAGTCGCAAACTCTCTGAAGGGTGCTACTGCGAATGCTTAGTAAACTTGTTACTATAATTCCTCTTCCTCACTATCAAGACACCAAATGGAATGACTGACGATGTGCCACGCAACAGAAAAGAAAGCAGAGTTAACAGACTGCTAGAAAAATTCCAGCTACAAGTCTGCTTTATTTCCTTGGAGGTTTTTGTACAATTACACAAACAGGCTGAGTTTTGGCAGCTTGCCTGCAATATTTCATGATGGTTAAAAAACAGGTGCATGCATACCCATGCATACTTATATTCAACCACATTCTCACATATTCATCTTTCTATATGCACTCAGGTTACTACAGAGGAAGTGTGTCTGTCCATTTCATCACAATGATCTAACTCCCTTGCAAAATTCATGGCAGATTTTCTTCCAGAAATTATGTCCTGGTATCTACAGGCATCTGCTGACTAGATATGGTACTGCAATTACTGTCTGTTTACTAGCACAATATGTGCAATGTTAAAATCCACGACCTCTCCTTTTACCAGCTCCCAAATCCTCCATTCTTAGAAAAAGTAGCTTATATCCAAAATGAAAGCTTTGGGGTGGGAGGGATGAACCCTCATTATCTTACTACAGAACCAGGCTGCCAAACCATCCTTAAAGGAAAGAAGTGAAATGGTTTCACTCTCAGTCTGAAAAGAAAAAAAGGAATGCGTGTGAGAAGGCAAAGTGTACTAGTCATTTAAATGAAGTGTAAAGTCAAAGCTAAGCAGATCTTCTCAGTAAGCAATCGAAGGGTAAGTGATTCAGTTCTGAAATGTTGCCATAGGAGAGTTGTGTTAGGTAGACACAAGGAAGAAGACAGCTGGCCTGCAGTAGACAATTTGTCCCCACCAAGAATCATGTTGATAGCAGTGGGGATTAATGGGACGGAGGGAGGGAGGAACTGGAGGAGGAGAACAGGAGCCTGGTAGCACCTTTTCCAACTAACAATATTATTAAACACAGTAACATTTTCAAAGTGATAACAATCACTTTTTAATGAGCTTATGAAAAAGCAATACCAGACTCCTTCTGAACTCTGAAATGGCAGATCAGAATTCAGCCTGTGACATGGAAGACCATTCCAATTTAGCTGATCTAGAAATTTAACTAATTTTCTCATGACATTAATCACTAGATTTGTATCCCACCTTCTTTTCAGCAGCTCAAGGCAGCATTAAGCAGATCTGAATAGATACAGAGACAGATTGAAGATTAGAGCGACAGAGATACGTACACATGTCTAATCTAGAACAAGAGAACTAATGCACCAAGCATTGGGAGTGTGGAGAACTCAAGTATCCTTGAAGGGTTAAATAGTAGGTTAAATAGTAGCTGAAAATAAAAACTGTAAGCCAGATCTCTCATTCTCATTCTCAGCCTTTAATCTGCATTTCTGCTGTGAATGCAGGAGGGCCCCCAGGGCTAGTCAGGAATCTCTCAGCCTTAGGTCCACAACAGCCATGCTCTCTATTCCTATTCTACCATATAGGGCTGCTATAAAGTTTGTTTGTTTGTATGTTTCTTCATTTATTTATTTTTCAAATTTCTATCACCGCCCATCTCTCCCGGAAAAGGGGACTCTTTGTTTTAAAACCAATGTTTTAAAAGTGCTTTTAAAAGTGCAGGTTTTGCTGCATGCTAAATATTATCATTACTTGGAAATAAATATGGAAAAGAAGTATATAATTAGGATTATATCCCCACGCCAGGTTTTCAAAGAAGCAAGCTTTTGCTTTCGTTCATTTCTTTGCCATCAGCAACCAGAATAAGACCGGTCAATGTTTACAAGCTAAGGAGATGTGTTGGCCTACAGGTGAAAACACAAATGGTATTAAGTATTTATAATGTTTTTGATTTTTTTAATAAATGAAAAAATGTTAAATCCCATGGATTGTTGCAATTACCAATCGGTAGTATCTAATGCTCTCAGCCAAATTAGCTCCCTGAAAATCAGCTTTTGCTCCTGTTTGGAAAGCAAGCTTCTAATCTTTAAGGTGGCAAATATTTGCTGGGAAGGATGCGGAATGGTGGCTGCACTGAAATGCTAAACGATGCGCACTTGCTGCTGAACCAGAGTGCACTTCTTCAGGCACAGTCAAATTGCAGAGGGATCCTAGATCCTCCCTAGTTTTCTGGAAAGTCAAGGCAAGGGAGAGGAGACGTGCTTTCAGACTTGCCAGATTCTGTTACTGTAACCTTATAATAAAGGTAGTGTTGCTACTCATGGTTTGCGCTTCTTCTCTGGACAACCTCAAAGGGCTGACAACCACAGAGCAGGATGCAAGGTCTGCCAGAGAGCGTACATACATTTATTTTCATTTATTTAACTCATGGCATTTACTGTAGTTACATGTAACGGTACCAGGCCTAATTTTGAATTATCATGGAAAAACTAAGTGGAAACAGATGTCGTTACCACCTGGATGGAATTCCCATGGGCTTGACTAGACAGACTAGCCCAAAAACAGGAAGTAAAACCCATTCTCCCCAAAGAAGACCTAGCTATCTGGACAAGTCTACAATGCTGGGAAAGGTGGAAGGAAAGAGAGGAAGATGATGATCAGTGGCAAGGTAGATGGATTCAGTTACAGTAGCGATAGGCGCACCGTTGGGGATCTGAGCATGGGGACAGATCCTCCTGGAGAAAATCCATCTATGTGTCACTAAGAGTCAAAACTGAATTGAGGTCACATAATCAACCAATCCCAAAAGGAAGCAATATAAACCATTTATCTATCATTTCCAACAAAAGAACATGGACCTCTCTATCTAGGCACCAGAAGGAGAAGTTACATTTTTTTATCCATATACTATCCTTTATAATAGTAATTCTAAAATCCCTGGGCATGTAAAATAATATTAGAACCAATTATCAAATATTATAACAAATACCAATAAAACTAACAAGGAATGAGCTGGGAATGACAACTGGTAGCATATTCATTGCAGCAGCCACAAATCATTCAGAAACTCCTAGGACTTATAAATCCCTGGAAAATAAGCTTTTCCAATGTCAGCCTCTTTGGATAGGCAGGTCGACCAGACTAGGAAATCAGCTCCATCAGAAGGCTAAAACTACTTTTATTGAGATTGGCCATATTAACTGAATCTTGCAAGTCTGACCGTGCTGTACCTCCTCCCCCTTATACTCCAGTGAATTAGGGAAGTGTCTGCCTAAGCCACTTCTGAATGTTATCCTGTGGCGGACTTAAAAAATGTTTCAGCCCCTTTTTGCTAGGTAACAGTTCCTGCATATCTCCATCAAGGTCAACTTCCTTACTCTCTACATCTAATTTCTTCCTTGTACCTTCAGGGGAATACAGATCAGACCATGTGTGACCAAAACCTATGTTTAAGTAGTAGCCTACAGCTAAGTATACAGTATGCCGATAGTTCTCTCAGAGTGGAATATATATTATTTAATGCAACACAGACTTACCTTGTCATTATTATAATAAGACATGCTTTCGCCATCAAATTTCACCCAGCGTTTCTGGAACACGTGCTTCCTACATGTGAAGACAGTAAAAGGCTATTTGAAAAATAATAGTAAGAACTCTGCTAGATGAGTTCCCTGCCCTGTCTAGTCAGTGAATAAAATAATAAAAGTGCTACTCTCATTCATCAAACCTCACAATAAAGGGATTGCAATGTCATAAGCTGAGGGATGTGCAGGAAGATAAAAAAAATCACCGTGTTGGCCAGAACCATGCAATCGAAGCTCCGCCCCCCTTTTTACAAGCATCTTCCATCACCATCTTGACCTCCCTCTTCTCCTTTTTGACATCTTTGAATTAACTTGTCATGAAATGGGCCTTTCATGAGACAAAAGGAAAACCACTAAGAACAGTCAGTTACCCTTTACATTGTCTAAAGTCCTATAATTGACTGTACTTGGGTACATACCCCTGAGGAGAGAGTTTATCCAGCCAACCTTCTTTAACTTTCTTTGCTGCTGGGGCATAAAAGCAGGCATAAGGTGTAATTGTGTCCTTGCAGCCAGTGACCAATTCACCACCACAAACAGCCTGGGGAGAAGGCATCTGGTCTTTAGCATCAAGATCCAGATTCCCACTCCTGAACTCCCCGAGGACCTTTGATGGTTTATATTTTCCTCTCCAAGCATATCGAGAGCATTCTTTCATCAAAGAGGACTCCGCTTCACCGGCAAATCTGTTCAGAGAGGCACTTCTGTCTCCTCGGGATGCTACTCCATTGTCTTTTACGTTTTCAGAGATTTTCTGATTTTGATTACTAGTAGGCAAACTAAAGAAAAAAGAAAAAAAAGGTAATGTTACCTCCATCAGTCCATTTGGTTCCACAGAGATGCTGACACCTGATGTCTTCATGAACACATTGGTGTAATTTCCCTGCCAATGAAACAGAAGAGGTCCCTCATTGCTTTCCTCTGGGATGCTTTTTAACTTCCCAGTTTAACCTACAGTTCTGGGGTTTGCTCATGGACGTCTATCCAAGTTCTAACCAGATTCTTATCTGACCTGCCTAACC
Source organism: Candoia aspera (assembly GCF_035149785.1). Taxonomy (NCBI): domain Eukaryota; kingdom Metazoa; phylum Chordata; class Lepidosauria; order Squamata; family Candoiidae; genus Candoia; species Candoia aspera. The sequence continues at coordinate 11,587,466 of NC_086160.1, forward strand.
AATTACCTCTCCTCTCCTCTCCTCTATCATCTGCTCTCTCTCCTTCCTCCTATTTCTTCTATGAGGAAGGAGAGGGGGAGAGAGATTCTTACTGGCAAGAATTTAACAGAATTACAATTTACATGGATTTTAGTCATGACCAACAAAAGCTTCCTTTCAAAGCAGGGAACTATTTTTTATCAGCATGACAGTGCAGAAAGAGAGTGTTAACAGCTGCAATTCTTTCCAGTGACCTATTTAGTAACATCCCACCGAGTTTGGCCCTGTATTAGACACACACCCATATCTGAAAAAGGTGAAAGGTCCCCTGTGGAAGCACCGAGTCATGTCTGACCCTTTGGGGGATGTCACTTTCGTGATGTTTTCTTGGCAGATTATAGCCAGGTGGTTTGCCATTGCCTTCCCCAGTTGTCGCCTTCCCCAGCAAGCTGGGTGCTCATTTTACCAACCTTGGAAGGATTGGCCATGATAACCAGTGATGGGGGATGCAAAGACTGTAGTACTGCATCTCCTAGAATTCTTCTTCCCCCAATTTGATATCCTTATTTATTCCTTTGGTGCTTTTGAGTCAGTCTTGACTCCTAGCAACTGCTTGGACAAGTCCCTGCAGTTTTCTTGGCAAGATGTCAGAAGTGGTTTGCCATTGCCTCCTTCCTAGTGCTAAGAGAGAGGGTCTGGCCCAGAGTCCTTAGGTTTTGTCCATAAGGTGGGACTAGAACTCACAGTCTCCTGGTTTCTAGCCTGGTGCCTTAACCACTATACCAAATTGGCTCTCCACTTATATGGGACTTCAATTTGCATAAACCCCAGAGAGCATTGCTGAAGGTTGGAGAAGATAGGGACACTGTTTTAGGGTTCAGGTGGAGCAGTCTCTGACCATTTATAGCTGTTGGTTGCCTTCCAGATAGACAACTGCAGGTACCTCCCCTTTTCCTGCATCCTGTCCAATAGCTGCATTCTGGGGAAGATAAGTGTCTCTGCATGCCTTATATGTGTGTATTTGTGCACAGCCCCACAAACATTTGGGACTGAAGAGGTCACCCACCTCTGTTCCAGTGAGTTGTTGCCAATCAATATTTTAATACTGCACCATTCCACAAGGACTCACAGGGTTTCAGGTAGAATCAGAAACAAAGAACACTAAGTCAATCAACAACCAATACAAAGACATCTCAGCAATAGAAATAGCCATCCTACAGTGTTCTGAATAGTTCTGTTTTCTAGACTTTGCTAATAGGAACAAAGCCACCTTCTGCATCTCTGACAGGAAGTTGTTCTCTTCTTCTGGAGGTCATTTCTAAGTGTCTGGTAGGAAGGAAGGAATAAGATCAGCACCTGTTTTGCTATGTGTGGGGTTAGAAGAGCTGTGTTTATGTTTTTATACCAAGGGGCAGCAAAGAAGGATGCATGCTGTTAATTCAGTTTCCTCCAAGAGACATGGGCTTAAATAATCATATATATTTGTTGGCTTCTTGGTGTTCTTTGAACTTGCTTCTCTTCCTGTGGACATTTCATTATCAGGCTAGGTAACATCATTGGTCTCCTAGCCGGGTAACGCAACATCTTCAGGAAGAGGAGCAAGTTCAGAGAATGATTAAGAACTCAACAGTTCAACTCTGAGCTATGTATATTCTCCACCATGACAATCTTATATAGGTGTGTCTTTGAATTTCCCTTCTGGAAGAGTTGAAGACAAGACACTGAGTCTTTAGCTTAATGCTAAAGCTCTCTTGTGTGTGTTGGATGCAAAAGATTGATAAGGTATTTGGCTGAAGCAAATGGTCTCCCTAGAATGGCCAAGTTACAGAATTTTGGAGTACAGCTTGGATGGTTTTGTAGGCCTAAGTCAAGAATCTACTGTTTTATTTCCATCACTGATTGCTCTTGAAAATATTGCTAAATTACAACTACAGTCATCTCTGGCCATGATAACCAGTGATGGGGGATGCAAAGACTGTAGTACTGCTTCTCCTGGAGGGCAACCTGTGACCCATATCTGCTTTATTTACCCTGAGTATATATGTGTGATATATGTGTCTTTGCATCCCCCATCACTGGTTATCATGGCCAGAGATGACTGTAGCTGTAATTTAGCAATATTTTCAAGAGCCACCAGTACTCCAGCTTTAGTGTAGAGAAAAGCTACTTCTCAGCAAAGCATCAAAGAAAAGCCTTCATGCAGAGCTTATAGAGACAGATGGAAATCAATCTCTCTGTCTCTCTGTCTCTCTCTCTCCACACACACACACACATACACACATATGAACAGTCATTTCTTAATGCTAGCTTAAGATAAACTGAATTACTATATATAAGTCTTATACGTTTGACCACTTTTGCAGATTGTATAATGGTTTGTGGCAGCAATTTTTGACATGAATCTCTTTGGGTGGCTAAACGTCCTCTTCTAAATACAAACTGTGTTATACATACAAACTTTGCCCACTATCGTTTATATGAAATGAAATGAAATGAAATGAAAGAAACTGGGACAAATGAAAGTTTCCTTTTTTCCACTTTTCACTGTGTACAAACTTACACAGGGAAGCAAGAAGACATTTGTCACTGTAATGGGAAGAGATTAATGTGAAATATACAGCCAGCAGAGTTCCATTGAGCTGCACAATTTTTATTGGATCAGCCCATTATTAAAGGTGAGTATCTTGGACCAATTTACTCTTGCTTCACCACACACCACCCAAAGAGTAGGAAAAAAAGGAAGGTTGGAATCAGAAATAATCTTTCCTGAACATATTAAACGATGGTGCCCAGATCTGTGGCCAAGTGACTCCTTTAGAAGTTCAGTCCGAATTTCTGTGGGTCCTTCTCCATGTGCCCAGATGCATAGTCACATCTTTATTAAGACTAGAAAGCAGGACTGAGTTCATCAGAGGTCCAACTTTGACTCTGTCATCTGAAATATTTGCTCCAATTAATCTTCTTTGAAAGTCCTGCATTGCCTTGACTTTGCAAGAAAACTTTATTCCCTGATGGCTAATTGAAATCAAAGTCTAATTTAAGACCTTTTGAATTTTCTATGAAATATCTGATCTTGGTCAGCTAGGGAAAATCAGTGATGGAAATAAAACAGTGGATTCTTGACTTAGGCCTACAAAACCATCCAAGCTGTACTCCAGAATTCTGTAACTTGGCCATTCTAGGGAGACCATTTGCTTCAGCCAAATACCTTATCAATCTTTTGCATCCAACACACACAAGAGAGCTTTAGCATTAAGCTAAAGACTCAGTGTCTTGTCTTCAACTCTTCCAGAAGGGAAATTCAAAGACACACCTATATAAGATTGTCATGGTGGAGAATATACATAGCTCAGAGTTGAACTGTTGAGTTCTTAATCATTCTCTGAACTTGCTCCTCTTCCTGAAGATGTTGCGTTACCCAGCTAGGAGACCAATGATGTTACCTAGCCTGGTAATGAAATGTCCACAGGAAGAGAAGCAAGTTCAAAGAACACCAAGAAGCCAACAAATATATATGATTATTTAAGCCCATGTCTCTTGGAGGAAACTGAATTAACAGCATGCATCCTTCTTTGCTGCCCCTTGGTATAAAAACATAAACACAGCTCTTCTAACCCCACACATAGCAAAACAGGTGCTGATCTTATTCCTTCCTTCCTACCAGACACTTAGAAATGACCTCCAGAAGAAGAGAACAACTTCCTGTCAGAGATGCAGAAGGTGGCTTTGTTCCTATTAGCAAAGTCTAGAAAACAGAACTATTCAGAACACTGTAGGATGGCTATTTCTATTGCTGAGATGTCTTTGTATTGGTTGTTGATTGACTTAGTGTTCTTTGTTTCTGATTCTACCTGAAACCCTGTGAGTCCTTGTGGAATGGTGCAGTATTAAAATATTGATTGGCAACAACTCACTGGAACAGAGGTGGGTGACCTCTTCAGTCCCAAATGTTTGTGGGGCTGTGCACAAATACACACATATAAGGCATGCAGAGACACTTATCTTCCCCAGAATGCAGCTATTGGACAGGATGCAGGAAAAGGGGAGGTACCTGCAGTTGTCTATCTGGAAGGCAACCAACAGCTATAAATGGTCAGAGACTGCTCCACCTGAACCCTAAAACAGTGTCCCTATCTTCTCCAACCTTCAGCAATGCTCTCTGGGGTTTATGCAAATTGAAGTCCCATATAAGTGGAGAGCCAATTTGGTATAGTGGTTAAGGCACCAGGCTAGAAACCAGGAGACTGTGAGTTCTAGTCCCACCTTATGGACAAAACCTAAGGACTCTGGGCCAGACCCTCTCTCTTAGCACTAGGAAGGAGGCAATGGCAAACCACTTCTGACATCTTGCCAAGAAAACTGCAGGGACTTGTCCAAGCAGTTGCTAGGAGTCAAGACTGACTCAAAAGCACCAAAGGAATAAATAAGTTAAGGATATCAAATTGGGGGAAGGTGCTTTTGAGTCCTGCCTTCTGATATGTGCAGAATCACAGGCCTGCAACAGGCAACATCTTTAAGCAATGACTGTTACTAAACACTAACCATTACCAAGCTATACCATAGGACAACACTTTCTCTATGGCCTTCCTTGCAACATCCCCCATCACTCATCTACAGACTCTGGCCTGGCCTGAATGAGGCAGTAGCCTGGAGAGACTCATTTATAAATGTCAATTTGCAGGATGGCAGTGAACTTCCTTACAATCTCCCGGGCACAAATTAAACACAAAGAAAAGATTAAAGAAAAGAATTTAAAAATAGGCAGTTTTTGATATATTGCCATGACTCTTCTTTATGGGGGGGGGGGGAGGAGGAGGAGGAAAGAAGAAAGAGAAGAGGAAGTAGTCACACTGTTTCAGTTTAATAGTATCACACATGCTATGGCAACTACAGAAGCTCCATTGCTCATGCCTGGGCTTGAGCTAGGCTTTAAAAGTTGGTCAATCCCACATACCTCAAAATTCTGCAGCAGTGATGTCAGGCTTTACCCAATCAACAAGGACAAAAATCACTTAGGAAAGATCACAAGCAATCCAAGAACTTCATGTTCAGGAGGAACAATTATTGATGAAAGTTAGAAAGCCATAACTATAAGAATTGCAGCAAATTACATTCTGTTGTGATTCAAGAACAAGCCCTATATCGAGAACAAGGGTCAGGCCCTCTTGCCAACTGCTTGGCCCCCTCTTTTGAGTGGGTTGGCTTGCTCCCTTTTTTTTATTTTTTAGCAATAGTCAGTTGTGCTTGATTTTTTTTTACTGACTGAGAACTTACTCTTGCAAGCGAAAACAACCTTGCTGGTGGCATTCAAATGGATATGGGCTGCTTCAATGGGAGAAATCCCATACAAATTCACCTGATACTGGCCAGATGAAAGACCAACACAACCAAATGCTTGGACCACTACCAACTTATTATTTTAAAGGAGGCTTTGGTTTTTAGTCAAAATAAATTGGTAAAGCTGAGATTTCTAGACAGTAACTCTATAACATAATTAACAGTAAAGTTATAGACACGTATAAATATACTTCTTAATCATTTTGATCCAAAAGAAGTTCTTAACCTATGTCCATAAATAAACCTAATTCATTGTAAGTTTGATGCTTTCTGAAACTTCTCTCACTACCCTGAATGCTGAAAATGCAAAGGATCTGCAAGCTCTAGTAATAAAAGGGAAGGAGAAAAGTGAAAAAAATTGGGACTAAAATTAAATATAAAGACCAAACCAATGACAATAGGTAGAACAACCAGCCATAGAACTGACAGTGAAGATATTGAAGTGGTGGATAGCTTCTGCCTTTTAGGATTAACCATCAAGAGTAAAGGAATAAGCAGTCAAGACATACACCACAGACTAGCACTTGGTAAAGCAGCCATGAAGGCCTTGGAAAAGATATTCAAATGACATGATGGGTCTAGAAAGATCAGAATTAGGCAAGCCATGATACTTCCTGTGACACTCCATGGAAGCTAAAGTTGCACTTTTAAGAATCAGGATAGGAAGAGTATTGACACTTTTTAACTTTGCTGTTGGAGAAGACTCCTGAGAATACTGTGGACAGCCAAGAAAGCAAACCAATGGATCACTGAACAAATCAACCAGAGTTCTCAACACAAGGCACAAGTGACCAGGCTCAAATTATCCTACTTCAGACACATTATGTGAAAACCCAAGAAGGCTCTAATGCTGGGAAAGGTGGAAGGAAGCATCAAGGTAATGGACTCAGTTAAAGTGGTGATGAGTGCACTATTGGAAGAACCGAAAGACCAGGTTAGGGATAGATTGTCATGGAGAAAATCTATGTAGTCATTAGGAGTCAAAAATGACTTGATGGCACATAATCAATCAATCAATGAAGTCTGGGTGACTAGAGGATATATCACTGGGAACACACTTGGAAAAAAACAGGATGTTTAAATTCCTCTGCAACATCTTCCTCTTTCCCTGTTATATTATCTCTAACTTTGGTGCCTGTGACATAAAAACAAATCCAAAATCATTCTTACATTTAATCTCCTGCATTTTTAATTGTTCTTATTTTATTCAATGGATTTATTTCCTGCCTTTATCCAGGAGCTCAGTGACTTATAGGGGGATCTTCATTCATTTAACCCACAAACTTGTGAAGTAGGCTGAGCTGAAAGAGAACGGCTGGGCTAACAGACAGCTTTCCTGACCAGGTGTGAACTTGAATTTCCCCCTGGCTCAGCATCTTCATCATTACACACACACTACCTCTCATACTTTTCTGCAAAATCGTTACTTCTCACTCTTTTTCAGGGTTCCTGCTTACATATATGCCATATAAATTGCCAAAAGTACCAAAAGGGAGAGAGAAAGCAGATAAATTAGGTATTCCCCACACACCCACACCCAAATGAAACCCCCTACAAAATGTGTCTTTTAAAATTTTTAAAATTTTCTGAGCACCTCTATTGTACTAAATGTTGTGTTTATAGCCAATTACCTGTGAACATTGCAAGGGATGCTTAGCCTTTTTTTTTTAATGTCACAATACTCAAATGGCTTCACATTTAACAAGTATGATCCTTCCCAAGGTCCCATGCCTTTAAATTTCATACTCCTCTACCAAGGAAATGAGAAGTTAGCAGCAGTTTGTTTTTTAAAAAATGCATCTAAACCCAAACTCTCCTGTTACTATGAATCTGACATTTGGTACCCGTTATCTCTCGAAAGAGACTTTTCCTAGAAATGTCATCCAAATCTGTCAAGCACACATACAAAGCAAAACAAAACAAGGATTCAACGCCTTCCAAAACAATGAATCTCAATCCAAATCAAATCTCCCAGTTGGGTGTGTAACTCTAGTTTATATAATCTGTAAATGCTACAGTTGGGGGGTGGGGGGGGAAGGTGAATGCCTAATTTTGATCCACACTAATGTGTAATATATTGATCAGAAATAGATACTGGGTTTGTACAATTCAGAGTTTTTAATCCAATACCCTGTTTTGCTTATGGTACTTTTCTTCTCTTTGTTCTCTTCTGACATATCTGAAGGTTCCTCGCTGTAGATTTCCTGGAAGAATAGATTCAGTGAGTGAACAAATACATCTTTCGAGAGCTAGACAAATTTACGGCATTTGCCCCAGTCTTTAGATTACATCTACCCGTTATTCTCACCTAGTATAAAAACAAGGCTTATGATATATCTTTTATTGGTGACAAGCAATCCAAGAAGTACTTGACATTTGTATATACCATAATATTTGCGTTCTATGCAATGTAAACATTTAAACAAGTCTTCCAAGTTGGCAGATCAAAGCAAGTAGTGCAAAGCAGTGTTCTTGCTCTGTGTAGCTGTAATGTTCCTTCTCAACAGCCCAGAGTTTCCAAATTGTTATCTAACTAAGAGATCAGCCTATGCCTAGCTATGTTTCCCTCTGGAGGGATAACAGCTAGGCCTCAGTCTAGCCTTGCTGGACGTCTTACGAGCACTGGCCCCAGTTGCTTGAGCCTGCCTGCAGCCTGAAATGGTAGAGTTCTCATCCTGGAACTCTATGTCAGATTATGATTGGAAAAATGTAGTAATATATCCCTTGTAATAACTTTGTGGTCTATATAACACATTTCATATATGATATTTTACTCTTTTTATCACTCCTTTTAATATTTTATATATATATATATTATAGACACTTATACCTGATAGAATATTACTCATGATAATGCAAATTAATAAGATTGTTTTTAAACTTGATTAAGGGGCTCACTTACCTTGTGATCCAAACGTATTTTAACACCTAATTGGAACTTGTAAACTCATATTTAAAATTATTTTAATTTAGATGGCTCATATTTTATGGCTAATGGCTAATGTGCATATCTTTATAGAATTGTATCTTGTACTGGTCAGTGACCGTAATAAAATCAATTGAATTGAATCCTGGAACTCATCTGCTGCTCTTCCTGTAGCAAGGCATAAATGGCACTTGAACAGCAGCATGGCAAGCCAATTTACCTGGTGTAAACACTGTAGGTGAAAGCTTCCTCTTTAACAGGACATGTTCAGCCCTCTGAATGATCCCATGCCAGATTATTTAAATACATTCCTATCTCAGGCAGGAGCAGCTAGAATGCACCATCTTCCCTTCAAGATCTCAGCAGCTGACAACAGACTAACATGAGGTATTCTGGAGTAGGAGGGGAATATCTATTCCTGATGTTTTATGTAAAATCATGAGAACATACCATCTACCCGCACAGTCAATGTAATGGTGCATGTCTGATTGCAAGAGGAAATACCAAAGAGGAACTTCTCTCCACAAGGTTTCACTTCAAGTCACTGAAACCCACAGTTCAATTTCTCCATTTTTGATTTGTTGGCAAATTCTCATTATGTCAGAATGTGCAACCTCATGGTGGCCAGTAGCCACATTTAATATGGGAAGTGGTGGAGAACCACAAAATGCATGAGGTCACACTACACATGTGGGTGAGGCTAGGGTTTCGAGTTTTGTGGGCTTCAACTGTGAGGTCTCTGTTCTAAGGCTTACACTGTTATTTTCATCACTTACCACACTCATAATTGCCAGGAACTGAACTGGCAGTTTTCAGTAATCATGATCAGAGGGACCTGGCTTGTGGCAAAAAGAGGAAATAAGGGTGATGGATTGCCTATCTTTGCACTAAGTGTTCCTACCAATGAACTTGTCTAATCATCACCCAGTTGGGGAATTCACACACATTTTGCTATTATCCCCTTATTATCTGTTCACTGCAACTGCTGACTGCTCACTGAAATTCATTGGGAATGATGTAGTAGTAGATTCCTGCACTGAGCAAGGTGGTTAGATTGGATGATCTCTAAGGTCCACTGGAAACTGCACATATTGTGCTTTTATGAAAAAGCCCCATTTGTTTAAAGATTCAAATTGGGTCTCAAAAGAAAACAAAAAATAACTCTCTCTAGGAATGTATCTTTGCTGATTCAGCTGTTCCATTGCATATTACAATTATTATGGGCTATCCACAGCCATGGAGATTACTTTAATTGAATCCTATACATATTTTTTTCTGGAGAAGTTCCTTTCATTACTGCACCAGTAAATAATCCCATTCATACATGCGTGTATGTGTGCTGTGTGGCTGGGTGTGTTGGTGCACATTCACATGCGCACACACTCCCTGACATTACACTGCACTGCTAAATTAGTTCTGAATTTCCAGCGGTGTGGGGAAATTGTTTCATAGCAAAAGTAAATGTCTTTTGAAATCAATAGGCACTTTCAGGGGGAAAAAAGATACCATGTAGCTGTGCTTTTAAAGAACACTATATTCTGCTGGGCAGATGTGATGTTTTATCACCCAGGCTGATTTTGCAGATTGTTAAACAGAGTGCCCTTCAATACGGTCAAAGTGTATTTGTTTGGACCTTAAGGGGAAAAAAAACCCTTCTCATCACTAACTGATGACTATTCTCTATTGAAATCACAACACAATACCTCTAACATCCAAGCTCATTTTTCAGTAAAGATAAATTTGTCCTGTTCCAGCCATTTACTTTCCTTCTCTAATTCCCAAGTGTTTCATTAACATTATCCTCCAGGCATTCCTAAAAACCTAAATTATCTGCCCTCCATGCCTTGCACAATATTCTCCTCTAAACATCAATATTAGGCAGGCTTCTCTGCTTATACGCTGTCCTAAAAATGTATATGAATGGATAGGATCTTGTCTGCTATCTCATCTTGAGTGGGTTTCAGTTCAGTTCAATTTCTACACTAATAATCCTGTCTCTGGACCAAGCTCAGCTCCTGGTAACCCACACACCCACGCACCTTTTTGTTTGTTTTAATGTGCCTAAGGAATTTTTTCCATTTTTATAATAAAGGACAATCCAGCCATAAAAAAAGGAAAATCTCCCTTAACTCAAACTTGATTCTTGATGACTATCCAGATGCCTCCATGATCTTTTCTGGGCAACAATATCAACATGAGTTGCCATCGCATACTTCCAGGGATGTTTTTGTCAACTTCTTAGGCTTTGGAATTTCCTGGTGTTTCAAGCATTCTCCATGTCTGGCCCTGTTTAGCTTCTGCAATGAAAGGCAGTTTGCCTTGAATAATAGGAGCTAAGGAGCAGCAATAGAGGAGGACTACTTGTTTCTTGCTCACATCTGTAAGTTTCTTAAATGGATGGATGATGCCATCCTAGACTAGATATACCTTTGGCCTTATCCAGAAAAGATAAAGATAGGTGGAGGTAGAGGCAGAGATGGAGATGGAGATAACAATATATGAGCCTATCTCTCTCCCACTCACCCATTTCATCATCATTGGAATGGCAACTGCAGACTTTTGGGTAGTAAACAACTCACCATGTCTTCAGAAGGATTCATAAGGAAGGTCTCTCCATATGGAGAAATGGGGGGTGGCTTTTCTTCAGCTACATCTCCTGGAAAAAGAAAACAGACATGCGCACTGTATCACACAGTATCTCTAACTCATGGTCCCTTGTGACTGACTATCAGTCCTGACCTGCAGAAAAATCCTGGGTTGAACTTGCCCTGATGCACCATCTCAGTTCAATCTGTGGCATTCATTCACACTAGTCCACAAAACAATACGTTGGACTTAGTGGACCCCATTGTGTTTGTACACCAAAGGGACATGTAAATCACTGCATTGCTGAAGGTGCATAAGAATAGTGCTCCATTCAAATATGGTTTATAGCAATGTCCTAACGTTAGCATATTCCAGGAAGAAGTAATTGCATTTATTAATTTAATTCTGAGACAAGGTTTAATATTTTGGGATGACCATATTCTTTTGAACTACATACCTGAACTATATGAAACTGATGTCTGGAAAACCGAACTGGATTTTCTATGCCTTTCTTACTTCTACGAGACTAGTCCTTCAATGTTGACAACATAAATCTATGGCCCCAATTGCTCAGTAGTTTGTGGATCTGATGTTAGTTGCAACATATAAATGAATTGCTTATAGAAACAGGTTATTTATGGATGATTACAGTGAAATATGGTAATCCTTTATTGAAACTGCCGTGTGAAATTTTATATCCTTATATTTATGCAGGAGAAGACATTATATACTTATAATGTATGTTGTTTACTTTTGCTCTTTTCTTTTTTGCTCTTTTAATTTTTTCTTCTTTTTCTCTTCTTCTGTTAAATAAAGGTTAAAAAAAATTAAAAATCCACACATCAATGCTTGAAGTTGCAAGCAAAACAAAGTGATGATCCCAGGATGCATGCAGGCAATGTGTCAGATTTCAGATTTGCAGGCAAAGCTGTTGAAACTTGCCCTTGACTCTTAATTAGGTGAACTAAACAGCCAGCAAGCTACTACAGCATGTATTTAATCAGATCAGTCTTCCAACAGCAAGCCCGTATTTACTCTACACTCATGCCAAGTTTCTGTTCATGTTGGCAATGCAGAAAATTTAACTCTCGTACTAATCCCATTTACAGAGGTAAGGAGTACCTCAAAGAGGAGGGAGAGATTTTTGTCCAGAGCCCCTTATTCCTATGTTAGCTGAAAACATAAAGCCAATAAAAAGATAGGATCTCCTTCACATCAAGGTCAATTCTGGCTGATATCTTTTAGCAACAATATGGAAGTTGCTACATGGATGCATTTTCTCTGACAAGCTAGATTAGTCCTCATTTCCTGCTAGTCCTCATTCTAAGAACTAACCACATCTGAACCTGCTTAGCTTTCTTTGAAACCAGCCCAGGCCAATTGCTGTAGATACCCTATAATCATGATGTTAGCAAACCTTGAGCTACAGTCCACCTTTAAAACCTTCACAATTTGAATTCAGTATCTGCATTCTAGGAACTGCAGCTCTTTATACCATACAGTGTTTTTATTCTACTACATTCTAAGGCAGTGTTAGTAACTTTAAGATGTGTGAAATGCATGGATAGAAAAGCCTCTATAATTATTTCAACCAATCACCTAATTTTGACCACAAATTCTCTTTTTATCTCCCAATCACTGAGAGAGACTGTTGTGTTAGAAAGTTACTAGCCTTTTTTTTAGGCCCTCCCCCCAAACTTTCAAATATACAAAGTAAACAATTCCAATTCTTTAAAAAATGAAAATAAGCCTACCACCTCCAAAGCAGTCTCAGAGTTTCCAAAGTATGAAAGAGGAGAAAGAGTCAGGAAAGCCTTCCATGGTTTTCACAGCCGACAAAGCTATTTGATGGAGTTCAAAATGTGTCTAAACATGTGTAAGTACACCTTAAGCTGAAAGTTCACCCAAGAAGCTGAGCCATTCCATTTATCAGCCCTCATAAAAGTAAGTGGAGCAATATTACTTTTCTTAATCCTCTCTAGTAGAACATCAGGAATGAGTTTAATTAATAGTACTGCTGGAATGCAAAAAACAAGGAATTACATGGCACAGCAGTTTTGAAACCAGATTGAGCACCTCTGTCTAAACTGGTGCCTTCCAGGTATGTTGGACTGCAACAACCTATGTGTCATGTTCACTGTTCCAATGTGCACTGTACATCGTAACGTTTCACATGCCATGTTGCTGACCTTGTGCCAAGCTCTGTATATATGTTCATTTCAATGGAATGTGTTTGGGTTATGTGCTTGGCTCAAGGACTTTTCCACCGCATCATCAGGAGCCGTTAGGAGCACCTGGGATTGTGAGCCTGGGAAGATTCTACGGGAGGAGGGATCTTGTTTGTACCGAGGGTTTTTTAGTTTGCATTTGGCGCGCTTTTCCCATTCTCAGCTTTGTACTTGCATACTATTCTCAAATAAACCAGATTTTATTTAGCACTTGCTTGTGAGTCTGAGACTGTTTTGGAATAGGCAACCCTTACATAAAGCTGAGAATCACCAAAGTACACTGCTAGCTCCTACCAAGATCAATTCTTGTGAGGGAAGCAGTTAGCGATGGCAGAGTCGAAACGTCCGGAACGCTTGGGGAGCCAACTAACCCATTACCCGAGTCAACAATCCAGAGTAGAGAGCCGAGCTCCCCCCCCCCCCGAACGTTCATATCACCCGAATGATTCAGGTTCCAGCCCTGAGCTGGGGGGATCTAGCGATGGGGGAGAGCCAGAGCAACCGGCACCGAGCAGACCGCCCACGGAGCTGATCACCTGGGATACGATGGGAGAGCCCCAGCCAGGGACGCCCCAGGCATCCTGGAAGCACCGGTCCCCGCTGACCCCAGAGGTGGAATCTACCACGGTAGCAACGGGGAGACAGCCTGGCGTGCGACAGGGGGAGGAATCTCAACCCCCTGAGAGGCTGAGAGTACTGGAGGCAAAAATGGAATCGATGGAGTATCTGTTGAAAAACCTGTCTTTAGCGGTGGGCGGCCAGGCGAGGTACGATGGAAGTCCCAGCTTCACGCAACCATCCCCCATCTTTCCCCCCAAACCGCCAGCAGAGCGGGGCCGCGGACGGCTCCGGGATTGATCTCCGCCCCGAAGAGGGACCACTACCGCGACCTGGGGCCCCACCACTCGGCCTGCCACCGGTTCCACTCCAGCAGGAGGGGCGGTGAAGGACTTTTCTGTCAAATTTGATGGGGATCCCACCAAGCTATACTTTTTCCTAACTAATGCAAAGAGCTACATGACGCAGTTCGGGCCATGCTTCCCATACGAGGAGACTAAGATAATGGCGGTGGCCACTAAGCTCAAAGGCAGAGCAGCGGACTGGTATGTCCAATTAACGGAGGCTGATGCCCCTGAGCTCAAGTCCTTTGAGGACTTTATGTTAGCATTAAAGCTGCATTTTGAGGATCCTCTGGCCAAGGCAAGAGCTAAGGAGGTGCTAAAGGATCTCATCCAAGGCCCCAGGTCGGTAGCTGACTATGCCCTGGAATTTAAAGCTTTGGCAGGCAAGGTCCCCGATTGGTCTTAGTCAACCTTCGTAGAAAAGTTTAAAGACCAGCTCAATCGGGATGTCCTAAAATGGGCGCTATACAGAGACGACCCAGAGTCGTTGCACGACTGGATCTGTCTGGCTGGGAAGGCTGAGCGTGCCCAGCGCACCTACATGCAAGCCAGATGACACGAGCAACTGCCAACCGCGATGCGGGGACCCCAAACCGGAGCAACGGCTGCCCCATCAGGCTACAGAATGTGGGATGAGGAGAGGCAGCGGCGCTACATGCGGGGCCAGTGTATCCAATGTGGAAAGGTCGGGCATCAAGCCGCAGATTGCCCAAAACCCAGGGCTGGAGATCGAGCAACAAAAGTGCCAGCCAAATTGCCCCCCCCCCATCGCGACGGATGACAGCAGCCAAGGGGGCTACTGACGCAGAAGAAGAGATTTACTTCTCCGGGGAGGCTGATGTTGCCTCTAAGGAGCCGGCAGGAAATGCCAGCCACCTGCCCTGAACAGCGCCTGCAGGCAGGTGGAGGAGGATGGGCGCGAAGACGCTATGGTGAGTGCTGATTGCCCCACTCTAGCAGTGAAAGTAAAGTTGGGCTCCCGCACTAAGACCACGGAAGTCTGGGCTCTTGTTGACTCTGGGTGTTCAAGGTGTCTCATCCACCCTGATCTGGTTGCTGCATTGGACCTGCCTAGCTTTCCCCTCCAGCAGCCTTTGATCTTCACCCAGTTAGATGGGTCATTGGCGGGTGGGGGTCCGGCAACTCATTTCACTGGAAATGTAGCGATGCAAATGGGCAGCCACAGGGAGGTTTTAAAATTCATCGTGGCACCTGTGGGCCATCCCATGGTAATTCTGGGAATTCCCTGGTTGACTTCATGCAGCCCATATATAAATTGGGAGCACCGGACTGTTACTTTTAAGGATGGGTTTTACCAAGCTCCCACAGTGGAGAGACCTTTACATGTGGGGGTGGGAAGAGCTGCGATCGCAATGCCGTGCCCCAGCTTACCCCACTTAGAAGGCTTGCCTGAGCAATACCGAGACTTTACAGACGTCTTTGGGGAAGTGGAAGCAGACCAGCTGCCCCCCCATCGAAAGACTGACTGTGCAATAGAGTTGGTTCCCAACGCTCAATTGCCCAAGCCGAAAATTTATCCCATGACCCAGAAAGAGCTAGAGGTGTTGCGGGACTTTATCGACAAAAATCTGTCAAGGGGGTTTATTGAACCTGCATATTCCCCAGTTGGGGCCCCTGTCCTTTTCCAGGAAAAGAAGGATGGCACGCTTAGACTTTGTACAGACTATCAGCAGTTAAATTCCATCTCGATCTGCAACAAATATCCCCTACCTCTAATGAAAGACATGTTAGCCCATTTGTCATAGGGTAAAATTTTCTCCAAGCTCGACCTTCATGAAGCTTATTTTCGCATCCGCATACAAGCTGGAGACGAGTGGAAAACTGCTTTTAACTGCCCATTGGGTTCATTTCAGTACAAAGTCCTCCCTTTTGGGTTAGCCAGGGCACCCGGAGTATTCATGCAATTGATTAATGAAGTATTACATGATCATTTGTTTAAAGGGGTCCTGGTTTACTTAGACGATGTTCTCATTTACACTGAAACCGAGGAGGATCACAAATGCCTCCTCAAACAGGTGTTAAGCAAGCTTAGAGATGCTAAACTCTATGCAAAGCTTTCTAAATGTGAATTTCACAAAGCCCGTCTTGACTATCTAGGCTATAGGGTATCTGACAAGGGCATTGAGATGGACCCGGAAAAAATTCAGGCGATTTTAAGGTGGGAATGCCCTCGCACCTGGCGGCAACTACAAAGTTTTTTAGGGTTTAGTAACTATTATCGCCACTTTATCCAAGGGTTTGCTGAGATTGCTCTGCCCCTTACTGACTTGCTACGCACCAAGGGTTTGGGAGAGACACGCAAGGTTAAAAATCCTGGGGCAGTGCTGAATTGGACACCTGAATGCCAGACAACATTTGAGAGGTTAAAAACCCTCTTCACTGCTGAACCTATTTTACAGCACCCTGATCCTGAGCGCCCCTTTGTGCTCCAAGTTGATGCTTCTAACATCTCAATTGGGGCTATATTATTACAAAGAGACTCCGACAATCACCTAAAACCCTGCGCTTATCTGTCCAGAAAATTTTCTGAAACTGAACGCCGATGGCATGTTTGGGAAAAGGAGGCTTTTGCTGTAAAAGCCGCTTTGGAGGCCTGGCGTCACCTCCTGGAAGGTGTTAAATGCCCTTTTGAGGTTTGGACCAATCACAGGAATTTGGAAGCCCTCCGCACCCCCCGGCGTCTCAGTCCTAAACAAATTCGCTGGACTCAATTTTTCGGTTGCTTTAACTTCCAATTGAAATTTATTCCAGGAATAAATTTCTGGCCGATGCCTTGTCACGTTTACCTCAGGACTCTGACCACGTGACAGATATAGTAGGGACTGTTCTCACTGAACCACAACTGGGCTTGGCTGCTGTCACCCAGAGCCAGATCCGTGCGCAGGGAACCCTGCCCCCAGCCCAGTCTGGGAAGCAGAAAGTGCAAGTTCCTTGTCAGTTACAGAAGAACTTTCTCCAGGCACTGAAATCTGACACTTGGTTGCTAGCTAATAGAGACAATGTTTCTTTTGAAAACGGTCTGACGTGGGTGGAACACCGCCTTCATGTGCCTGAAGCTTTGAGGGCTGATGTTTTGCAGCGTTCCCATGATGACAAACTTGCTGGACACTTTGGTTTTGTCAAAACCTTGCATTTGGTTAGGCGTCAATTTTGGTGGCCAACCTTAAGGCGGGATGTCAAAGACTATGTTACCTCCTGTCCCATTTGTGCCATCTCAAAAAGAAAAGGGGATAAACCACAGGGGCTTCTGCAGCCGGTGGCCGACCCATCCCGCCCCTGGGATGAAATTTCTATGGATTTTATCGTAGACCTACCACCCAGTCAAAAGAAAATGGTCATCTGGGTTGTAAAAGATTTTTTCTCCAAACAAGCCCATTTCATTCCATGTGCTTCCATCCCGTCAGCCCCACAATTAGCCTGCCTGTTTCTCATCCACATCTACCATCTCCACAGTTGCCCCTCCCATTTGGTAACCGACTGCGGGACACAGTTCACTTCCCAGTTCTGGAAATCATTTTTAAAATTGATTGGCACCAAACAGGTGTTGTCCACATCGTCACATCCCCAGACTGACGGATCTACAGAGGTTTTGAACTCTACCCCTGAACAATTCCTTAGAGCATACATAAATTACCATCAGGACAATTGGGTTGACTTGTTGCCCTTTGCTGAGGTGGCTTACAACAATGCTGTCCATCAGAGCACTGGACAAACCCCTTTTTGTGTGGTTTCTGGGCACGACTTTGTTCCCATCCCTGAGCTACCACAAGCCCCTCCCCAATCTTGTTCTGCCTCTGACTGGGCTGTTCAGCTGGCTGATTCCTGGCTGGTGATTAAGCAGGCTTTGGCTGATGCCCAGGCTGCTTACAAGTTCCAAGCTGATAAACACCGTTCTGTGCAGCACGATTTCAAAATTGGGGATCAGGTTTACCTTTCTACCAAATTCATAAAGTCCCCACAACCCTCAAAAAAACTTGCTCCCAAATTCATTGGTCCCTTCCCTATTATTGGTCTTGTTAATCCAGTTACTGTTAAGTTGGATCTGCCTCACAATCTGAAACGCTTGCACCCTGTTTTTCATTGCAGCCTGCTCAAGCCTGTCCACCACTCTTCCCACAGACATCCCCAACCTCCTCCTCCTGCTCCGATCATGATTGACGGGCAACAACACTTTGAAGTCAAGGAGGTTGTTGATTCTCGCAAGCTTCGAGGCTCCCTCCAGTATCTGATCCGCTGGAAGCATTTTCCTCACCCTGAGTGCGTGCCTGCTTGCCACGTTAATGCTCCTGATTTAGTAAACCGTTTCCACTTAGCTTACCCTTTGAAGCTTTCTGCTTAGGGTTTTCTTTTTTGGGGGGGGGGGGGCAGTATGTCATGTTCACTGTTCCAATGTGCACTGTACATCGTAACGTTCCACATGCCATGTTGCTGACCTTGTGCCAAGCTCTGTATCTATGTTCATTTCAATGGAATGTGTTTGGGTTATGTGCTCGGCTCAAGGACTTTTCCACCGCACCATCAGGAGCCGTTAGGAGCACCTGGGATTGTGGGCCTGGGAAGATTCTATGGGGGGAGGGATCTCATTTGAGAATACCGGGGTTTTTTAGTTTGCATTTGGTGCACTTTTCCCATTCTCAGCTTTCTTTGTACTTGCACACTATTCTCAAATAAACCAGATTTTATTTAGCACTTGCTTGTGAGTCTGAGATTGTTTTGGAATAGGCAACCCTTACACTATGTTGTCAAGGAATGGGAGACATATGGAACATCTTCAGTGCAAAGAGGGAGTGGGCCTTGCTCTCAGTTTATATACTGTGGCTTGCCCTGCTTGTGTTGGTAGGGGTGTTCTCACAACAGAACAACACCCCCACCAACACAAGCAGGGCGAGCCACAGTATATAAACTGAGAGCAAGGCCCACTCCCTCTTCACACTGAGGATGTTGCCTCGTCTGGCAATGAAACATCTGCAAGAAAACAACAAGGCTCAGAGAGCACCAAGGACTCCACAGTTCAACCCTGAGCTACAAATATTTGCTTCGACTGGAGACATATGGAAGTTGGAGGAAGGCTCAGCTAGAGGATCAGAAAGTTTGGCATGAGCACAGCAACTAGAGAGAAGGTGCTAGGTAAGAGAAAAAGCTTTGTGTGGTAAGAGAGTAGGAAGATAATGCAGAACAGGCAATGGTCACAAGGCAGAACCTTCTCCATCTTGGCAGTCGATTCAACTGAGGCATTGGCTGTTTGGGGTGTTTGGAACTGGTCCTGACGCCATCCCTGCCTCTATATCCCACCACTGCTGGAAGCTGTGAAAGACTAGATGAGTCTCCTAAGTTGGTAACTCACTTTTACGAAGAAATCAAAGGAAGTTTATGGAATTGACCTGTTTACTGTACCTGAATTTTGGAATAAGGAGCTTGAAGGTTCTGTTTTTGTCACCTTAAAGAATAGGAAATTAATTTTTTCTGACCTTAAAATCGAGCTAATATACCAGAAAATTATATTCCATAGAATCTGGGCCCCAGAAAGAATGCTTTAAAAGGAGTAAATGTGATTGCCTTGCTGCTGATTTAGAAAGTAGGACATTAACTCCCACGATATACACTTGTCCTTCTTTTATCATATTCGAGACTGAACTCTGTAGAATTGTTAATATGACTTTAGATTGATCACTGCTAATTAAGGATGCATATGTTCTGCTTGGCTAAATCTCTAGCATATGAACTCTATTAAGATATCAAGAAGTCTAGATTTTTCACACCATGGGATTGGTCAAAAGTTATATAATATTCAAAGTATATATTTTTGCATGACCTGAAGCAGTGGGTTGCTGACATGTGAGAACTGTCAATATTTGAATTAGGGGTGGGAATTTCTTTTCTATAAAAAAGAAAGAGGAATTTCAAGCAATCTGATCGTTTTAGGAATTATTTTATACATGCAATAAATTTGTAGTCCATCTCTCTCTCTCTCGTAAATTTCACAAAATTACATTATTTTGTTAATTTTATCTAGGCATACAAGTTTCCCCTCCTTTTTTCAGTGTAACAACTTCCTATGAGAAGCTGCCTTTTGCAACTGAGAAAACTGACTTTTATATTTAAAAATACTAGTTAATGTGGTTTCTCTTTTGCAGTGAAAAATGTGCTGACTTTTAAGAGCGATTATTATTGCTGCTGGGATGTTACTATCTGTTTGATTATGATTATTTAATAAACGGCTTCCAATCTGAAGGCGAGGAGGTCTATCCGTTGCTTCTTATTGTCCACTCAGAATCATCTGAAAATGGATCCGTTGCTATTATATCTACAGAAGGTCATAGTGTACGTACACTTAAAGAGCAAACGGTTTTCAAAAAGGCCGTTCCAACACGCTTGGCCAAGAAACAGACAATGTAAGTGGTTTTGTGAAGCATGATATGGATTTATCACTTGGAACACATCAGCAATCCACACCTCCTGTTTCATAGCAAAGCAAAATTTACACAGCGGGAGCGCTGGTGTTTTCCACCAGGGATAAATCCACCACACAATCTACCCCTTCTTACCCTGAAAGTAGTCCTAATCACGGTTTCTCTATCACAACTGGGGCAGCTCTGTGCTACCAGCTGGAAACAGATTTAAAAGTAAGCACATCTTTCCTTCCTTCTTTAAAAAGACATTATACCGTAAGATGTTCCAGTTTTGCATCTATAAAACCCTTTCTTAATGATGACAACCTTCTGACACTCTAAATTCCCCAAATAAGACATTTAACACCAGCTTTCCACATCCCTCCTACTTTTCAAGTATGAATTACGATTAGTCACAAAGTTTTACTCACTGCTTTTTGAAATACGACTCTCAGAACAATGGATACTTAAACCATTCATGCTTTTTCTTTCACGTCGAGAGCTGGAACAATACCAAAGGCAAGAAATCCATATTAGAATAGATTCATATTAGCAAGGTACCTGTTATCTACAATTTAGAGAGTTTCAGCTTGAGGCATCAGCACCTTTAACAAAGCTCTTCTATCCCTTTGCAAAACTAAGGGCACTGGTGTACAAATCTGGCATAGGCACCATCCTGTGTTCCCATGACATTACTTTCCTGGGCAGCCAAATGGATATTTTTCTGGTGTAGCTCTGGCCCAGCCTGAATTGCAACATTTCTGCTTTGTGACTCCAGAGCACCACCGATGTGGAGGGGCCATAAAATATTTGGCCTTGTCTCATCCTGTCTCTTGAACTTGAAGCTCTCCAGTAAATTTCAGAGTCAGCCTTATCCAGGAACTCACCCTTAATCCTCCTATTCAGTTTCTCGTCAGTTTCATAGCCCTTGTAAAATATTCTTCAGCTTCATTATCCCTGCTTCGACGTAACCTTTGGGGCCCTGAACTACAATTTGGCTGTCTGGCAATATAGCAATCCTTCTGTTTTTAGCACAGCTCCAACACTTGGTATTTAACGTTGTCAAAAAAAGAAATACGTTAACAAGATGACGACATATAGCTAACACTACAAATATCCCTGCATACCCTACACTTCCCCTACCCACCCTTTAGACCTACCTGGGTGAATCTGAAGTCTAACTTGCTGGGTGCAAAATCGGGGAGACTGTTGCAATCTGTACCTCACAAAAGGAAGATTTTTACAGCCCTATTAATGTCTCTATTAATTAATTAAGCCCTATTAATGAAGAAGAGGAAGACCAGCAGTAAGGTGGGTGGACTTAATTAAGGCAGCAATGAGTACACCACTGGGAGACCTGAAAGACCAGGTTAGGGATAGATCATAATGGAGAAACTCTATCCGTGTGGCCACTAGGAATTGAAAATGACTTGATGGCACACCAGTTAATGTCTCCGCCGTCCCTGGACCGTAGGTAGGGCTAGCCAGACATAACTGCATCAAAGACGTCTCGAGGTAAACAGAGCAATAGCACTACTTATTCGTGTTCTGTTCCAACAATGCCCATTCAAGTCACAATCCAAAATACATACCCCTAAAGCAACACAAACAATTGGGATTTCAGCAACAACAGAGTGAAGCAAAAATGTGGCTTAGTGCAATGCGCAGTCTTCTTTCTCCTCATAGCTCTCACCTTCTAACACATCATAAAGAGTTTCCTTACAATAACCATGAAAATGACACTGCGCTCTCTCTCACTTTAGGGCTACATATATAAGCAGCAAGAACTGGATTCTTGTTCTATGCACTCCCCACCCTCTGAGTTCAGTCACTCAACCCTCCAGTGCAACCCTCAATCGTGGCTGCAACTGGGTGAAGGGCCAGGCTGGAAAACAGTGGTACTTTACTCTGGTCAGTTGCTACTTTTTTGCAAAATAACCAAACAAATGTATCCAACATGCCCTGAAAACACAATGGTGAAATTAGGAATGTATCGCTTCACATTTCTGAGGGGAGTTTGGTTACTCTAGGAGCAGAAGACTGACTGATTAATTCAGCAATTGCCAATTGATCAGCTGCCAACTGTGGTCGAACTGGGGGTGGGGTGGGGAGGCTGTCTGCCTTTCTCAAGTGTTGTTTGCTCAACAGATGTACGAATATCCACATGGATGACTTTGAAAAGTTGGGAAGGACTGGGGAATAGAAACAGCACGAGGTGGTAGTGCTCTATTTCTACTTTCCAGTTTTCACTGCAGTTAATACTTTGACCTAAAAGTGCCAACACAGAGCATACAAGTAGTCCTCACTTAATGGCCATGATTGAGACCAGAATTTTGGTTGCTAAACAAAGTGGTCATTAAGCAAATCTGACCGAACTTTATGACCTTTTTTGTGGTGATCATTAAGCAAATCACTGCAGGCATTAAGCGAACCATATGGTCATTAAGTGAATCATGTGGTTCCCCATTGATTTTGCTTGCCAGAAGCCTGCCAGTGGTCACTTGACCGCAGTATACTGTGATGGTCATAATGGGAACTGGTTGCCAAGAGCCCAAATTGTGATCACATGACTATGGTGATGCTGCAATGATCCTACGTGTGAAGATTGGTCATAAGTCAGTTTTTTTAGCACTGTTGGAAGTCTGAACCATCACTAACGAATGGTTGTTAAGCGAGGACTACCTATATAAATCCCTTAAGTAATTATCTAGGGGTCCAGTGAATATATTTTCTCATTCCTAGAGTAGGCCTTTGCCATTCTTCCATTTCTACAGAAACAACTCCATCATGAATCTTTATTTCTGTCGTAAACTAGTATAAAATATATAACTTTAGAACCATTCCAGGAATAACTGTTGAAGGTACAGAAAAATAAATTTCAATATAACAACTTTATAGGGGTTTACTGTACAAAATTTTAATTTTATAATACTAAGATCTAACTATAAGAATTGTAATCAGCTTACCAGTGATACTGAAGCTATGAAGATTATGATATGGTGACACAATAGCATAAAAACAAATGAAATAAGACTAAAAGCTGTCAGCAGATCAAATAATCTAGATCAGCCTTTCTCAACCTTTTGACCCTGGAAGAACCCTTGAAATATTTTTCAGGCCTCGGGGAATCCCTGCATGCTCAGGCTCAAATATAGGCCAGAAGTCACAAAATTACTATATTTGTCTCATGTGTAGGCCTGTATATATGCATTCACAATGTTCTTAAACTACTGTAAAAATAAATAATGAAACTTACGTCTTTAATGTGAAGTTGCCCAAATTTGAAATATTGTTTTAAATAAATCATGATCTCCCAGGGAACCCCTAGTGATCACTTGCGGAACCCCAGGGTTGACTTGGTTGAGAAACCCTGATCTAGATTATAAAGTGTAATAAACTAAGGATTTACAATATTATTACTAAGTTATAGATTTGTTTCTTTAGTTTGGTCCAATTTCTATCCAAAGAGAGGGAAAGAATAAAAAACAGATGACATAAATAACAAGCGCTGAAATAGAAGAAAAAATCAAGGTTGGAAAATTGTGGCAAAATTAGGACTGTATATGGCGCAAGACCAAACAGCATGTCAGATTCCCCGATCAAAGGTTTCACAGAAACCCTTATCGGAGCATCTCCCTTCATTTCCTTCTCCCATGTGGCCAGATGGGTGTGTGAAGTTGGAGTGTAAAGTGGTTTACTATGGCTATGGAGCACATCAAGGACGCGGCGTTGAGATATGCCAGGAATACCATCTGGAGGGGGGCGGGGTGACATGGTTTCATGGGAAAGGGGACTAACTAAAGGAATGTAGTTTTAAGTTACGTTTGAGTGGGAAATCTTTATTTGCAGCTTGCCTTCTGTACCATTCATTACGCTTCATTAAAACAGTTAAAGGAACACAGCCTCCTGACTGTGATTGTGTGAATGCTCGAATGATCAGGTGCTGACACAGCATTTCATTCTGTAATACATAGGGTCGCCATGAGTTGTAAACGACTCAATGGCAACTAACAACAACAACATACAGGGAAGATGTGATAATAGTCTTCAGATAAAATACTTGAAGGGCTGTCACAGGCAATGGGCATAGATTTATTGTCCATAGATCCTGAGGATAGGACAAGAACTAATGCATGAAAGCTTTTCAGAGGGAGATCCAAACTCAAAATAAGGAAGAATTTTCTGACTATGAGAGGTATGAAGGAGTGGAACAGCCTACCATTTGGAGCTGTGGATGCTCCATCACTGGAGGTTTTCAAGCAAAGGTTGGACAGCTGCTTGTCTGGGATGTCTCCAAGGTCTCTCCTAACCCTAAGGTTCTAGATTCATAGCACTGGTGATACCATTTGTTTTCTAACAGCTGTAGTCCCAGGGAGAAATTTTCCCATCTTCTGGTATTGTCTGCCTTTAAATCTGATGAAGGGAAGTAGACATAAAATGTATCTGATCTACCTGGGTATTTGTTTGGAAGAGGTGTTTCCAGTAAATGTTGGGAGTGCCTGAAGAAAGAACAGTACAATAATAAGTGTGCTACTGACTCAGCAGATCTAGAAAGACATGGACATAAGCACTCTTCATATGGAGCCCCAGTGAATCTACTTTGCATAATTGCAGGAGGTAAAATACTTAAACAGGTCCCCCAAAAAAAGTATTGGCAATAATGAACTAAAGATAGAAGATGAGGCAGGCAGGCTGAGACAAATATCAGCAAAAAACTTCAGTTTACCGAACAGTTTCATCTACCATATGCTCCAGTGGAGTCCCTGGTGCTCTCTGAGCTTGGTTGTTTGCTTGCAGATGTTTCATTACCCAACAACCAAGCTCAGAGAGCGCCAAGAACGTACAATTCAACTCTGAGCTACAAATATTCTCTTTTATTGGATATACTGTAGTATATAAAAATGGGAAGAAGGGAGAGGAAATGATACTATGTTTACTTTCTTAAAGAAAGGGGCAAGTCAGAGTTTGAGATGAAACAGCAATGATTCTACTACCAAATTAAAACAGTGCTCCAAAAATATTCAAAGATACAAATAGAGGCTTCATAAAAATTGCTTCTCATGAAAACTGGGCATGCGTCAACTTACTTACAAGCCAAGAACAGAGCAATCTCCTACATTATGAGCAGCATTGATGTGTTAGTTATTGCTCTTCTCCTGAGGTAAGGGTATAATTAGCTCACTCACGTTTTTCTTCCTGCTAGGCACCTACTGTAAACAGCAGGTATAAATTTAGTGATGTTAGCTTTATCTGGCTAACAGGTCCTAGAAAAACAAGGGTCAATGTCTTAAACAGGGGTGAATACATTTTTCAGCCCCGAAGGCTCCAAAGAGGACCAGACAGTGAACTGAGGTTGCACCAATATGTACAAGTCTGTCCTCCTCCTCAAATTGCACAGAAAATGCTGGTGTTCAAAGGACTCTCCCACATATAGTCGCCAAGTTATGCTGTGGAAGACAGGAACGAGGAACGAGAGGAAGAAATAACCACAATGGGCCATAAAACACACTTCCATGAGATTCCTGAAGATTTGGTTGATGTAGATCATGCTGAGTTAAATGGACAATCATTCTGACTTGATAAATATCATCTTCTGAGTTCCTAATATTCCCCCAAATTAAGGACATGTTTTAAGATTCAGAGCAACCACTTCTCCACATAAACAGGAGTTTCAATACTACAGATCAAATGGAAGAGAGAAAAACTGGCATCTCTATTTCATACAGCCCACCTATGATTTTGAGGAGCCATTTGGCCTATTCATTTAAGACATGACAAATTATTTTTAAAGAACCTGGGGGAGGGGTTTTTTTTAATAATGGAAAAGTCTGGTTCTATTAAGTAACCTGTTCATTTTAAATTATTAGTTCTCTTCAATCAAGACTGTCCTTTTTTTTTTTTCCAGGGGTGCAAAAAAAGATGATCAAGGTGGTGGTGGTGGTGGTTGAGGTTGATAATGCTCATTGTCTGTTGGAGGAGGGAAAAAAATGAAAGCCACGGAAATGGAATTCCACACATTAAGACAAAAAGGATGGCTCGCCATGGCCCATTCCATGGGCCTCTACATGGAGCATGGCATGATAAGCTTTTGTAGACTATCCTACAAGTAAAGTATCAGCAACACAATGCCATAATACACATCAGACATCCCAAATGTCATCCAGGGATCCCAAAAACAATAAAAATTAGTTTTGAGAAATATATGTTTTTAAAAAAAGTGACTAAAATCTCACAAGATTGCCAGGTTCTCATAAGATTCTGATATTCTCACTTCTAATGTAAGATTTTAAAAAATTATTTCTCTGTTGGCATCTTCAACATGGATCATTTGGAGAACCCTCATGAATCACCAGTGATCTATGGACCACAGGGTGGGAATCGTTCTTCTACAGCAATTCTGGTATCATCTAAAAGCTTGCTTATGCTGTTGAAAATTTATTTTCCCTTCATTTATTGTTGTCACAGGTAGTATCAGTAGTATTCTACGTAGTCCCATTGATCCTTTAAGTTCCAAGCAACTAATAATCAATGCCAAAAGAGATATAAGGATATATTACATTCATGAGAGATAAGCCAACATTTCAACACCATTGCAAATTTGATAGGCAACCACTCCAACTAGCAAAACCAGAATCTGAAAAAAAAAACCTTATGGCAGTCTCTTTTTTCATGAAAGTTAATAAATATACTCCCTAAACATATTTGTAGCATTTTGGCTGCACCACATTCCAAGATGTCAAAGGAATGGTTTTACTCCATTAAATTCAAAGGTCAAACAAAAAAAGGGGGGGAGGGTTGTGGATAAATTTAGACTGTGGTAGCAATCAGCTTGCAGAGGCTGAAAGAAAAATAATATCAATTATGTTGAAAGTGAAAGGTCCCCTGTGCAAGCACTGAGTCATGTCTGATCCTTTGGGGGATGCCGCTTTCGCAACATTTTCTTGGCAGACTATAGCGGGGTGGTTATGTTAATCATTCAAATATTCTTAATAATTTAGTACTAATAAAGCAAGGGGAAAATGTTGACTCTCTGGAGGGCAAATTCTTTGGTTTCTCCCAGCTCTTTCCCAGCCTCAGTTTCCCAGCCACAAGTACAGTCTGTATGTCTGGGAGACGATGTAACAGAATGGTAAATACTCTAGATACTTCTACTCCAGTATTTACAAACATCAGGACAACTCATCTGTAAAAGTGAATGAATCCAGCATCTCTTAAACTAATTCTTGCAACATCTGGCAACAATTATTTAAGTCTGGTCCCTAAGATAAGACTTTAATGCTGGTATGGCTATTACAAAGTCGAACTTGTTAAAAAGCTAACCAATATTCTGCACCAAGGAAATGAAAATACTGAGCCAAGACAAAGCTACATGATGTCACCTAAGTCAACAGCAGATTTGCATATACTTTTCCACTAGTTAACAGGAAGGACCAGAAACCATCTGGAGTGCTGAGCCCATACCCCAGTAAATCAAATTCTTATTGAGCAATCATCCCAGGCTTTGAAATTTCCTGAAATAGTTTAAATGGGTTTTCTCCAATGAGTACTTTCAATGTTCCATAATGTTTTATGGGCTATGGGAAAGTAAGTGCATATTTGGTCTTTTAGGAAGTGCCTACATACCTAGCTGATATAACAGCACAGGGGAAAGCCCTGGTCTCTATCCTCAGAACTGCGAACAAGAATCTGAGCAGAAGAGGATAAGAAAATATTCTGCCTGAGCCCTGAAGCCTTGAACCACTCAGTCAAAATAAACATCACCATCCAAAACAAGTACACTTGTCTTTCTGAATTTAAACTGAAAGTTTGTCTGAAGGGAAGACAATTCATAAATGCAACTACATGTATTTTGGCTGTGTTTCAGCACCGACTGAAGAAAAGAATCTAGAAACTTGTCTTTTTAAAAATAAAAATGTTTAAAAGTACAAAATCTCATCATGGGTACCTAGGTCAAGCTTCTGACTTGCAAGAAATCTCAGCATGCTCACAGCGTATTGGGATTTTCCTATCCTGGAAATGTACAGCATCCTGAATGGACAGCCACTGTGGACACAGTCAGAGACAGCTTTCAAAGCAGCCATGCAAGCCTTGCCAAAGACATAGCTGCTTTAACAAGTAGAAAAGAGGTACTCTGTTCATACCACCACGCACTGCAAAACTCTTCTTTCATGTTTTTCACAGTTCGGTCCAGATTCTATATCATGATAAGCTGCTGATCTAGACCGGTCTTCCTAATCTAATACCATTCACATATATTGGAAGTGAAAGTTCCAGGATTCCTAGCCATCATAGTGGGCAGGGAATTCTGAAAGTTATTTCCAACAAACTGGAAGCTGAGAGGTTGGGAAAGACTGACTGTAGGACTTTTCTCTTTCTCATAAAGCCTTCAATGTTAGATCAACAAACTAACAAACATGCTGCTGCTCCAAAAATTAAAAATTAATAAATTTCTTCACTAAGACAGAATGTCACTGTGCTGTCTCAATCAGTTAGGTTTCTCAAATGAGAAAAGTGTGGCTCATTGCCTTTATTAAAAAATTCTAAATAAATTACTTCCCATCCAACTCATTAGAAAAGAAGGCCCACTGAGATCATGTCAAACTCTTCATCTTTCCTGACACAAGTTCAAAACCTTGGGAAATGTATCTGACTGATCCATTTCTCTGTCCAAAACTTTCCTTTAGCTTTCTCTTTTTAAAATAGGAAATGGTGTGATGAGAGGTGGTGGTGGTGGTGGTGGTGGAGGAGGAGATTAGCTAGTTCTGATTTAGCTTCCTCAGCACAAATTTCACAATGTGTGTAATCAAAAAGCCAATACCCAACAGAAATATGTAACTGTTGATTCCATGTAGCTGGAGTTGTTCACTTACGAACATCAGGACAATGTGAAAAACCCCTAACTCCTTCCCCTCCCTTCCATTGCCTTCATAGCTACAGTTTTCCAACACTGTGCATTTAAATACTTCTGCTTCACTTCACTGGACATAACACATACAGTATCATGATAAAGTAATTCCGGATATTGCCAAACCTGATCGCAACCTCAGGATTCCTGTAATGTCTGCGTTACCTTTCCCACCCGTGGTTCCAGAACTCCCAGCAATGACCATGTTGGTTGTATAATTCTGGACGGCGGAAGCCACACATTTGATAGGCATCTTCATTGGGCAAGGCTGATCTAGAACTATCCTATAGATACAGAAAGTATTTCATACCTAACATCCTAATGTTGGTGCATAACACCAGCCAAACCAACATAATATTTGCACTTACAAATTTGGAAATAGCAGCTAAATGCCTTACATCTGATAAGCTAGCTTATCATGATACTTCTCATGTATTCCAAACCTGATTTCCATTTATTATGAACTATTTTTAACTGGGATACTGGCACTAGAGCAGGGGCAAAGTTAAGGAGGGATGCACCAGGCTAGTACCTGGATAGGAAACTATTAGGAAATTCCATAATTGCAAGCTAGACTGGGAAATTGTTGATAATACCTTACTGCAACCTTATGGGGTTAGCAATTCCTAAATACCTTAGCTATCATTTAAAAAATAAAATCCATATATGAGGGTACAGCCCATCAATGTCAACTTATTATGCTATCACCTGCCCATTAACACATATTTTTCACAGAATTAGCACCTCTCACCTTAGGTACAATTTACATAATAAATGTAAATAAATAATAAATTTAAATGCATTATGCCAGAGGTGAGAAATGTTAATTCTGTTCAGTTCTTAGTGCCTTTGCTGCTGTTGCTGCATATAATGCCACCTGCTATTACAGGAGAGTCAGAATCTGCCAGCAAGAAGCAAATAATTTCAGAGCTATGTCTCGGTAGCTTATCAAAAACTGCAAATATGGGGACATTCCATTATACATGGAATTCACCATGAGGCAGCAGTGAGAAAACCCTGTATAGTATACTGGTATACTAAGCACCAGCCTGCAGTGAGTCTGCCAAGGCTATCTAATCTCTAGGAAGTCAAAAAGCATCCTGGGAAAAAAAACAGAGACAGAACACAACTATATTGTCACCAGGAAAACTACAAAAAACAGAAGGCTAATGTGGTGAAGTGGTTACAGTGTTAGACTGGCTCCAGACAGACTGAGGTTCTAGTCGTTTCTCAGTCATGGAAGCTCCCTAGGTGACTTTGGGTCAGAGACGTGACTTCATCTTAATCTACTTCACAGAGTTGTGGTGGGGAAAAATAAGAAGAAAGAGTCTGGGTTGGGTTCCTGATTGAAATCAAGCTCAACTCGAAAGAGGCATAACTATTAGCATTAGGTTTATACACCACACTGATGAGAAATTCTGGACAAAATCTTTCCCTTAACAAACAACAGTGAAGATGGGCAGGGAACACTGAATACAGAAGGGATTCCCACCATCTCCATGCAACACTGATTACAACTTGTGAAGGGGAGACCTATCAAGAAGGTGTTGATAGCAAAGCAAATTCACCCATGTAGTCACCAGGAGTTGAGAGCTGGACTATAAGGAAGGCTGAGAGAAGGAAGATCGATGCTTTTGAACTGTGGTGTTGGAGGAAAATTCTGAGAGTGCCTTGGACTGCAAGAAGATCAAACCAGTCCATCCTCCAGGAAATAAAGCCAGATTGCTCACTTGAGGGAATGATATTAAAGGCAAAACTGAAATACTTTGGCCACATAATGAGAAGACAGGACACCCTGGAGAAGATGTTGATGCTAGGGAGAGTGGAAGGCAAAAGGAAGAGGGGCCTACCAAGGGCAAGATGGATGGATGATATTCTAGAGGTGACGGACTCGTCCCTGGGGGAGCTGGGGGTGGTGACGACCGACAGGAAGCTCTGGCGTGGGCTGGTCCATGAAGTCACGAAGAGTCGGAAGCGACTAAACGAATAAACAACAACAATGAAAGCATTGGATACGATTCAAGCAATTCCCAAATCTAACCAGAACAGAAGTGTAATATAACTGTTTCAAATAGTTGATAGATTTCAAATGGGCAACTTAGAAACTCAGTGCAGACGATGGAATACAAGCAGCCTTGGCTTTTTCCCCTCAAAAACTAGTGTTAAAATGGGAGGGTGACCCTTAATTTGCTAAGAATATGGTAATACTGGCAAATAAGTTGCTTCTGCCTATTTTTTTTTTTTTTTAGATGGGGCACTTTTAGATGAGCTTCCTTTGGGATAAATACAGTTCTTGCTTAATATGACTATTTTGTATGAGGCGTACTGTTAAAGCTCAATAATGAGATTATATAAATATCTGCAATGCACTGTAAAGAAGCGGTGAGCTTTACAAACTTTCTATAGAGTTTGGAATCCCGCTGTCAACTCCACTGTTCTTGTCCTCATCCCACACAGTTCTTCACTTTCCCAAAGACTTGTATATATCTACGGTTTGTTCTTTACAAGCTGGAAGCACTTTTGAAAGACCCAGAAAGGTTTGAAAAAGAGGTTCTGTCTTTTAGCCCTATGTAAGGAGAAGAATAATATATAGCAGTCTTTTAAAAAGCAGACATGAAAGAGAACCAGATAAGTACACTGCATGAGGGCTTTCGGCTTTTCAAGGGGGGAAAAGATTCCAAGCATTGATGGAAAAACAACAGTATTAACAACGAAGCTCATAGCTCCTAAGTCAGCTGTTTGTCTGGGTTAAAAAATGTTCATGTCCATACACTGCATTTAAGACACGGAAAAACAGAAAGTTGGTGAGGGAGAGGCCACAGGGCTATGGTCCATACTGTGATGTTATTATGCATAAGTTTTTGACAATTTTTTTTAGGGCAGAAGTGAGGGTTGAAAGAACAAGGGACTGTGGCCCAAAATGGTAAGTAAAATCCCAGTCTAGGAAACTGCCTCAATCTTAGATCCAACAAACGCATTAATATTAACCACCAGTTAATTATTTAGGGCATTGACACTGGGACTTTTTACATGAAAAAATATGAGCTGGACCATATTTCCCCACCAGATCATGAGCTGCTGCTTGAACAACAAGGAAACATATATCAGATTATGAAGCTCATTGAGCCAGAGGTAAAAACGCAGAGCGGAATTCAGTATACGCCTATGATTTCTGCAGCAGCCTTCACACACTTTCCACTGTTTTTCTTGCTCATTAGAGCATCAAGATACTTTAAAATGACCAGCAACCTGTTGAATATAAAAAAATATCCATAACCTTGGCTTTGAACATGCATTGTTAAGAACAGGATCATTCATTCTTCCTGCAAAGCATCCAAGCACCATAGGTCTACTGAAGATGCATAGTGATCAGATTCTGATGTTTCCTGAGTTAAGAAAAATCAGAAGTTTAAGAAAACAGACTTCCTCAACTTTTTATTGTTGTGTGGAAGAGGGCATATCCAATGACAGTTTACTGTAACCCAGCAAGTTATCTTACCTGTCTAGAGGTAAAGAATCTTCCAATCTTTAATTTCTGCACTATATCCCAATATGATACACAGGTACATTGTGGGGAAATTAAAATGACAGCCATCCATTCAGAGATCAATAACTGGGAAGGATCAAGTAAAGATGTCCTCAAATCTTGAGCCAAGAGATACAGATAGCATTCATGTATGAATGAGAATCATCCCTTCATATGTGTTACATTAAGGGCAGATGACAAGTTTTTATTCTGCACTGGGCTGTAATCTTTGGAGGATCTTCAAGCTTCATGGAGGGTACAATCTCAACAATTCTCTCAATAATGTCCCCTGTCTTTTCCTGCTGACTCTTTCTGTTCTTTCTGACAAGCAGCAAGTTGCATAGAATGGACAGACAATTCTTATCACATACCTTGATGTCCTCAAGTCAAGCCAGACTCCAGGCGACTGGCTCAACCATGCCATTTTCTTCACAATGGCATGGAAGTGGTTTGTTGTCCCTTCATGGGGATTTTGAAAATAAACCATAGTCCTTATTTGCCCACCTTTGAATTATCTTTGAAGGGACATCTAGGGAAGCCCTTAAAGTGCTTCTTCAAATCAAAGTTCAGAAGGTAGTTATAAAATTCAGGGGGGGGGGGTTGTTCAAAAATGGCACCTAATAATGGAATGGTCTCCTCAAAAAGGCTTGTCTGCAATTATTTCAATGGCTTTTTGCAACCATTTTTTTATTTTTATATTTTAATGGATTTCCATTCCAGCAGCACAAGGTAGGCAGTACCCGGTTCAACGGTAGCACCTATGAGACGGATCTGGGTGTCCTGGTAGACCGCTGCTGAAGTATGAGCCAGCCGTGTGCTGCAGCTGCCACAAAAGCCAACACAGTCCTTGGCTGAATCAAGAGAGTGATAGTATCAAGATCCTGGGAAGTGGTAGTACTGCTCTATACCACACTGGTGAGGCAACATTTGAAATACTGCGTCAAGTTCTGGTCACCACAGTACAAAAAAAATGCTGATGCCCTACAAAGAGTGCAGAGAAGAGCAACAAAGATGATAAGGGGTCTGGAGGCTAAATCCTGTGAAGAATGGCTAAAGGAACTAGGTATGTTTAGCTTAATGAAGAGAAGACTGAGGGGAGACATGATAGCAGTCTTCCAGTACTTGAAGGGCTGCCAGAGAGAAGAGGGCATTGATTTATTCTCCATGGCAGCTGAGGGTAGGACGAGAAGCAGTGGGTGGAAGCTGATCAGAGGGAGATCCAACTTGGAAAAAGAAGGAATTTCCCAACAGTGAGAGTTAT
Source organism: Candoia aspera (assembly GCF_035149785.1). Classification (NCBI taxonomy): domain Eukaryota; kingdom Metazoa; phylum Chordata; class Lepidosauria; order Squamata; family Candoiidae; genus Candoia; species Candoia aspera. The sequence continues at coordinate 11,621,526 of NC_086160.1, forward strand.
TAAGCAGTGGAACAGCTTGCCTCCTGGAGTTGTGGGTACTCCACCACTGGAGGTTTTCAAGAAAAGATTGGACAACCATTTGTCCAAGATGGTATGAGGACTTCTGCCTTGGGCAGGGGGTTAGACTAGAAAAGCTCCAAGGTCCCTTCCAATCCTATGATTCTATGATTCAGTACCGACGGTAGTTTTTTGTATAAGATACCTACTGTAATGGTTTTAGCTGTAGCTACCTTTAGGATGTGTTTTAAAAGAATTGGTTCATTGTATTTTTAGGTATTCTGTTTCTTCTGAATCTACGATTAGTACAGTAGTAGCAATAAAAGTTTTATAAAGCAAGTAATCAATATAAGTCTCAATAGATGGCAGCACCTAACCAACCTTGGCTGGTTTCAACAAGAACTAAGCAGAGTCAGTGTTGGTTAGTACTTAAATGGAAAACCACAAGACAACTGAAGAGCTGTAGGCTAGACAGAGAAGTTGAATAAAGATCATGGATGAAAGCAAAAGCGAACCATGTCCATTCTTGGGCCAAGACAACTACATGGATGTGTCCCTGCAGTTTCCAGGTGTCAAATTCTTCTTGAAGGAGACCTCACTTGCAATCAGTCTAAAACACATTTATTCTCCACACAAGTATTAAGGAGGACAGAACCCTGTTTTCCCCAGGATTTTTGATCTCTGAATGTCAACCCAGCATTTTTACCACACACAAAATTGGCTCCATCTGTAAGACTGTAGTACAAACTCAGAAGCTCCTCTTTCAGATCTTCTGCTATGAATGGACTGCTATAACTCATAGCCCCCAACACTGTAACAGCACTATACACAAATCAGCCTTCTGTGGATTTCAAATGGAGATATTTGTATTTATTTCATTTCCATGGAGCCCCCTCTTCGTTTGCCTCCAAGTGTGGTCACAAAGTTCATTTCTAAATTTCAGTGTTAAACTATTTGGAAATCATTTCTAATCATCGGAAAGAATTTGGGTCAGAAAAAAAAATCAGGATGTTAGGCACTGAAGACATGTCACTTAAGAATTGATCTGAATCATCAGTTCAATGAGCTGGGCTAATTCAAACTGTCATTTCAAGTCAAAGGATCAAATTGATTAAAATATGTACTCAAACCAAGTTGATTCAATTCAAATAATCAATTTGATTTTTAAAAGAAAACTGTTGGTGCACACATGCAGAACTCCCATCAAATCACCAAACTGATTCTCAGATAACAAATTTGGTTCAACACATCAAATCAAACCTTCAGACTGAAGCTTCACACATCTCAAATGGACTTTAGATAAAACAATAAGCTTCAGAACTACTTTGAAATTTATCTACTTAGCTTTCAAACTGCACTTTTTTTTCCTTAATTTCAAATCTTCTCCTCAGTTATAAAATGGCCTGAGCGTGTCTATTTTAGTTTAAGGAAAACATAACAGCCATTGCTACAGATGTCTACAAATGTCCTCAGGAATCCTTGGAAGCATCTAGGAAGACACAGCTTTTTATTTAAGTATTTAATTTATCCCAGTTTTTCTTTGTTCATCCTGCTCCTTTTAAAACCTAAACTCTTTATCCATCTGTGTTTTGTTTTTGTCTTATTTTGTTTTTGCTGCTGCTCTTAATAATGCTATTAACTATTTGAAACAGAAACTTTTGGTGCCAAGTTATGTCCTGAGGGATTGTAACTAAGTTGGTAACATCCCTCAGAAAACTTGCACCTCTTCAGGCTGACTATCAGATCCTGGGCTTAAGGTGACCTCCTCAGAAGCATCTAGCTGGACACTGCTTTTTATTTATTCAATGTCAGGGGACTTCGCAAAGAGAACCATGCTGAGTCAGATGCAGACTCTAGTTTCTCTATTATTCTCTACTATACACAGAATCTTGCCATACTAAAGGTCCTTTACCTGAGCCGAAGGGAAAAATCCTCTTGTGAATCTAGGATGGGGCGAGTATAACCTTCTTCCTCAGCCCATCCCCAGCCTCCAAGGAAAGCAAACTGTGAGAATGCTTGTCAGCCTGGAATGCGCTCTCTTCTCCCCCCTGTTCTGATCTCCATCTCATCACCCCCCTCCTTGGGGAGACATTCCACCACATTCAAATACACCATTTATTTATCAATTTATTCTGCCTTTCTGTGTATAAGCCACCCACCTTCCCTTTTAGCCCAACCCACTTTTCAGTTCAATGCTCACCAGGTCACAAAATATGGCCCACCCTGCTTGATAAGGTCGTACATCTTCCTGAAACACCACATGTGACTTGTATAAAAAACCTGAAAATACCACATACAACTTAACATTTATCAACATTTAAGGGTTACCTATTCGAAGTTGCCACTGCGGAAGCATCTGGTATTTCTGGAACAGGACGGTGACGAAGCTTGAAAGATCGTGTTTGCCTAGGGCCTACTTTTGATGGACTCTGGGCACAAGTATCATACAAATAATTTTCCACCATTTCACCTTTGAACTCAAAGAACGGTGTCTCCTGCAGATCATCGAACAAAGTTTCCAACCGTGATAAGGGCTGATGCTCCTCCTCACGCGTTTTCTTCTCAAAGGGAGGGAAAGCAGAAGACTGAGATCCTTCTTTGGGAGTGGCATTAAGCTGAAACTCAAAAGCTTCTGGCTCTCCTTTCTTAAGATAATTATCCATACAAGATGTCTTCTCAGACATCACATTTTTCAGTGCATTTCCTGGAACAATGGCAGGATCTGTCAACAAGTCTGGACAAAATGAGCTAGCAGAGTCCAAATCCAAAACTGTACTACCTGTGACTCCCAACGAGACATGGGATGCATACTCAGGATTTTTTTCACAATTACTGCCACAAGCTGTATTGGTGTGTTCATCAGATGGCCCACCAGCTGTTTCATTGCTGTTTGGATTGAGAAGATGCCTGGAATAGCAGCTTTTAACTGATGCAGTTGTTTCTGGCATTTTTGTAAACATGGCCTCCAAGTGCTTGAGAATTCGTCTGCGGTGCCCCGTAGGTGATATTCCAATGTGCTGAAGTATGCTGTCATTTATTCCCACACAATCTTGCAAAGCGTTATAGCCAAAGTCAGTAAAGTTTGTAAGGTACTGTCCCAAGTTGATGCTGACTAAAAAGGCTTTTATTTCTGTGCCAGTCTCCCTGAGTGACATAATGGCAAGTTCATTAGTGGATTTTTCTATCAGAATGCCAAAGAGGCATGCTTCTATAGGCGCACGTTCAGAAGCCGGACAAAATTCTTCTCCTACATAGAATGAAATGTCTTCCACAAACAGCAGGCGTGCAAATAAATCCCACACACTTTCAGATCCTACAGTATGGAGGGAAGGAGAACAATGTATTACAATTGGTTTTAATATTCCAGAATCAGCATTTTTGCTGATAACTCATAAAGAAGTCACGCCTTTTCATGATTTTTATTGTCACGGAAAATATTATCTTACAGTAAACAAAGATCTGGTCTTTCATCTCATGCTGGAAGACTTAAATATTAGCTTTCTGATCTTTCTTGTTATTCCTTCCTTTAACATTCAACATCCAAAGAACCTATAACCAGATCTGAAGACAATAAAAATAAAGTGACAAACCTAAGTTTGCAATTAACCATTCACCCTGTTTTCAAGCAACCAGATAATCTTTTATAGATTGGGAGAAGAATGAGTTTTCTTTTTTTTTTTAGTCTGTCCCACACATGACTAACAAAGACTATGAGGGAAACCAGGCAGATAAAGGCCATAGAGATCCATAAACGCAGCCGCCTGAACCAATTTCATATGACATCATTGTTTATCATGCCATTAATTCCTTCCCCTTCCTGTATCGAATTTTACACTGCAAGTACCTTAGGGCAGAGACGCTACCTCTCAAACTTTCTACCTATAAATAATAAAAGGCAACAGTATAGCCCTGTGTAATCTTATTCATCAGTTTAATAGTATCCAGAGAGGTTTAACTCAACCCTTACACAATCTTTCACAATCCTTGCCGAAAGACACGTAGTTAAAGGAACACATTGAAGAGGACACACAGGGCACATAGGGCACCCATCATCTGAAATAATTCCAGCAAAATAAAATACTGATCAATCGATCAATCAAATGTGGCTATTTCTTGAACTTCTGTGTGTTCCTGTCTGCCTGAAGGTTCAGAGCAAAGAAGCACAACTTCCATGCCTTTTCATAGCATGTTGAGGTTTGTACTATAAAAGTGGGTGGGGCCATGACTCTAAATGGGTCCAATTTCAAGGGGAAAATGGGTGCTTGTATGGGGTGTCTGCACAGTTGCTCCTTAAATGTTCCCAAACAGTCAAAAACAGGCTAAAGCTTTTGGACCTGTCCATTCACGACCCATAGAGGGTGTGCTTTTTTGCATTTATAAACCTTAATGGAACTGGGGCCCGCTACTTGAAAGATTGGTTTTTCTCATTAACAGTTCCTCCAACCCTAAGATCACCTTCTGCAGCTACATGTCCAGATGTCCTCAATAAATGGAAATGGCAGATGGCTCCCAAACTCTGTGATGGTAACCCAGTTGTGAAGTAACCCTCTAAAGAAGCACATCTGCTACTCACATTATAATCTCTTAGAGATCAGCAAAAGACCAGTATTGACATTTTGCTTTTACGGGTATTATACCTCTATACTAGATTTCTTCTTCTCCTGTTTAATTTCTTGCTGTTTTCTAAGACTTTATTTTTTTACAGTTAGAAAAACACAGAATGTATTTATGGGGTCTATGTTCAAAATTTACACAGTAGTTAAATAGCAGTCACAATATATGCTTACAACTGTAACATTAAAACATGATCAGTTTCAGAATGCAAAGAAAACATCTTGTGCAGGAATATTATTTTAATGAAATGTATATCTGCATCTTCCAAAATTCATTTAAAAGAAATATATGATTTCATCTCTATATAGACTAAGTTATGGGAGCGTGTATCAATGTAAAAATAACTTTGTATTTGAAAAACAAGTCTAATACAGAGTTGAATTTAACCTGGAAACCATTTATGGATTATAATTCTCCAGATGACCCTATTCCAAAGTTTGGATATCTCTTAACAAGGGTTTAGAATCTCAGATCTGGACTGTGTTTTTAGATAAGATAATTAATTGTTCATTCTGACAGCTGATTTTTATTATGCTGCCTTTGTTAATTGAATATTGGTTTGATTTTAATAATGGTTCTGAAGTGCCAAATTGGCATAAGGTTATTTGTATCTGTAGTACTAATTTAAGTTAATTTTGTTAACTTCTGGCCTATATTTGAGCCTGAATGTGCAGGGGTTCCCCAAGGCCTGAAAAATATTTCAAGGGCTCCTCCAGGTCAAAAGGTTGAGAAAGGCTGTCTTAGCCACAAAAAGCATGACCATCAAAGCCACCGACTAAGGTCAAAAGTCTTACCCACTTTTCCTTCTGGCCTTGCCATGAGGTAGTCATCAGAAAACAAATTGCTTGTTTCCTGCTATCATTACTTACAAGATGCCAATGAACTGATCAGCTTACTCAAGAGAAAAGTGCTTTTCTGTTTTTCTGTGTGCTGGGTGATCAGCTGATTGGCAGGAAACAACTATTTGGACCCCCAATTGTAATGGACGTGGACATATGAAACCACCAATCTGCTAGGAGGAAAGAAGGCTGATGTCCATCATTTTAACATTACCATGCTTCATTAAAACAATGCTTTGTTTATTCTGTTGTAAATGAATAACTGCATCGTTATATTCATGTAAATGAATAACTACACTGCAGGTCAAGTAGGGGGCCCTAGTGGGGAAGAAAGCAACTTAATCTTTGAAGAAATCAATGCTAAGTCAAGCCTTCTATGGAAATTTGAGCATCTAAACAGTTCATTTCATGGAAATTCTTTATACATTGGACAGTAAGGGAGCAGCAGAGGACTTGATCTGAAAGAATTACGTAGGGCAGTGAGAAATATGACACTACATTTTGCTAGGGCAATCCTGCCAGGCAGCTCAGCCATAACAACCAATTTCCTTCATGTATTATGCAACTCTTTTCTCTGGCAGGTAAAACACACCCTGCCTTGGCTCAGTCTTCATTTAACAACTGAAGCAAATGCTGAAAACCCTGAAGACAGAGGACTAAGAAAAAAATTGATGCTCTGCTTTTAATGATTGGGGGTTAACCAGAATCTTTTTTTTTTAATTTCCATCTTATCCATAAGAAGCATGCAAGGTGGACTTTGCAAACCTTTGACTGGATTTCTTGATGGACTTCAAAAGCACCTGCATTATTTCCTGCCTGAAGCATTTGCTCATAAACCTGCAAGGTAAACCTTAAGAAAAGGTTAAAGGGTCAATAGAAATATCGTTCAGACATTTGATCCAGCATTCAAATTTCTGTTCTTCCCAAGGCTGGCTTGTTTCACAATTCCCAAGGGCAATCAAAACAGAGAGCTCTGACTTTTACAGCAATCCCAGGAAATCTTAAGCAGTTGTAGCAAGTTGCCTCAATCTGATTTCCACCCTTGGAAAAAAATGGTTTGCAAATGTTCCTGGACTGTGAATTCATTTCCTGTGATACAGGAACCACTTTTAACTCAACAGCCCAGGAAGAAACTCCAAATTATGCTCAGATGCCACAATCCATAGTTATTTTTAGGACCTAACTAGCACACCCTTTTTCACTGAGAAAGCACAACCTGCTTGTTCCCACTTACTAATAGGACAAATTTGTAGCATTACAACCCCACCAACTTGTATCCTTGAATTCTTTTTTTGTAGAAACCCTGCCCCCCTCTCTCTAACAATTACAGAATGAAAATAACAGCCCTCTTCAAACGTGACATGTCTAAAGGGCTAAAAATTTCAGAGGGAAGGGGGTAGCTTTGGGTTTGGCCCACTGGCTGGCATCTCCCTGGATGAGGATTCTATCTAGGTGGGATTTCCTTCCAGGGGAGTGATCCTATCAACTGTGATGGGCTGGGAGAATAATCTTGGGAGACAGGAGGAAGAGTGGCAGCCTAGAGAACGGTCAGAGAAAAGATATCTCAGCCCACAGAAGGAATGGGGGCATGGAAAGCACCTCAGAAGGGACCTCCCTAGTTCTCTGGAAAGGCAAGGGAGGGAGGAAGTGCTTTCACATTTGCTAGATTGACGTCAGCCTTTCAGGTAGTCCAGACAAGAAACCAAAACCATGAGTAGTAACGCTACCTTTATTGTACAATTGTCTAGGCTGCCATTCTTTCTCTTTCTCCTCCTTCTCCCAAGAGTATTCTCCCAGCCCATTACATCCTCAGACAGCAAAGCCCAGGATTTTGACTTCACAGCCTTTTTCTAAACGCTTTGCTCCTTCTATGTGGACAATGGAAGAAACTTTCAAGCTGCCAATAAGACCAGCATTAACATCACTAGATATTGTACCTTTATTGTATTGCAAGAATGGGAACCCTATGGGATAGCTGACAGTTGCAGAGTGAGTAGGAATACTTCTGCAAAATCAGAGCCCAAATGGAAATGCTTGTGCAAAATCAGAGCCCAGTCTTAACACTTCCTTGCAGTGCTGGTCTCTAAAAAGTGGGGACTTGAAGTTCCTCTTATCTCTAACTATGGCAATGCGTGAGGATGATGGGTGGCTATTTAAATTCTCTCCATTTCTCCTATCCTATTCAGGTAAGTCTGCCAGACACTAACTGAACCCTGGCTGAAAGGGGATTTGACCCTCTCCCCTCAAAATTCCAGTCCTGTTTTGTTCTCCCCAGATGCCTCCAAGAAATCCTTCTTAATTAAAATACTCATAACCCTACAACTCTCCAACTTTTCTTGCCATACTGCAGGCCAGCCTTCCCAAATCTGGGAATACTCCAGATGTTGGTAGGCTTCAACTCTTGCCATTTCTAGAAGATTCAGGGAGAAGATTCAGGTTGGTTAAGTCCATCCTGGGCAGGCAATTGATACTTCCTTCTTGGTCTTCATCCCAGAGAAAAATGAAGCAGATGACTGTCTTCATCACAAAAGGTTTAAAAAAATAAACCAGTAGTGAGGACAATTTCTTCCATTGCAACAAATAACCTCTCTAGGTTTTCTATCAGGAGAGGCAACTAACCATGTAAATCTGTCAATTTCAGTTCCCCTTTCCTGGAGCTAGATCAAGTTTGGTTTTTCTTTTTCTTTTTTCTTTTTTCTTACTTTTGTTTAGAAAACAAAAGAGTTAAACATAAAACTATATAACAATTCTGTCTGCAAAACTAAAAAGAATGAAGATAACTATGAAAAGTATGCAGACTTCACTATATAAGAAAATCATTAAAAAAAACATTATTGGGAGTATAAAACAGTTAGTACATACCTAATTTAGGAGAATACTAAAACTTATTCATCAGTATTTCATGTATTTATCCCAAATGACCATTGTGCTAATTGGGCCAATCAGGAAGAAAGACCCAACTCTTATTAATATAAATAAAATGTTTCTGTATTTGAATGAAAGTATTCTTCATTATAGGGTTTCCGACACATTTTTGGCCATGGAGTTAATTTTTCTGGATTCCCACACTTCCAAATTCCAGTGAAAGAGGTGCTTCCATTTCCCAACATTCTGTGGTGACAAATCTGGCCATTAACAATTGAACCCATTGTTGGAGGAAATACAGACAACAGACTCAGTTATGTCAAAAGTGCTCACTAACTGGATATTGCAATCAGTGACAAAAATATGTGCAAATTTGTTCACACCAACAGAATGTAGAGAGACTACGTGGATATAACATAGTGTTAATGCAGTATAATGCCACTGGTGATTAATGCCACCTTAATAATTATTTCTTGATGATTTGTAAATATGAATTTAACAGGCAGTCTAAGCTACAGTATAGAGAATTCCACTGAACTTCAAAACCCAAGTCATGTTCCTAAAGTTTTTAAAGACTTTCCAGAGAAGCAGCTGTTGTTGATATATTTCTTCTATATAAACTCGATTGAGATTCCCTTGCTGTTTAAAGAAACTGTGATGTGATGTGCCACTGTTCAAACTGTCTTAATAATCTTAACTGATACATCCTAAATGATTGATGGAGAAAACTTTCTTAATTTGCTTCCAGTTCTTTTGTGACATAGCAATAAACTAGTTTTTTTTTTTCTCTGTGATTAAGTCACTAACCTAATAAAATCCTCTATTCTCCATTCCCAACTAGCTAGCTATGACGTCTTCCTACCCGAAGCATGGATTATCAATGAATGGGAGGAAAGCATATTCTGAAATAAGGATTTATGATGTTTCTGATTAATTTCATACCATCCAGGTTAAATACTACAAGCTGGTTAAACTTGAGAATGTCTCTCTTTTTAATACTATTTTGGGATGTAACAGGTGCCAGCAACCAGCCAAACTTGTCTGGACTGAGAAGCAGATGAGGTTCAGTATACCTCATTCAGAAATCCTAGAAGTTTTTATTTTATGTTTTTAGTGTTGGTACTCTTTTTGGGGGGAGGGGGCTTTGTTTTTTTCAGTTTTTACAGCTTTTTCATGTTATGTTACTCTTTTAATTTTTTGTGCTTTTTTAAAATTCATGTCATCGAAAATTATTTTAATTTTCCTTTTCCTATAGAAATATTGGTGCATACATGTATATATTTACGCACATGCATATTAATTTTAGCCCAATAAGTTCTGCAAGTTTCATGGAACATAAAAGGCCTTAGATGTAAGAGGAGGAAGATATTTATCAAATTTGAAAACTTAAAACCTGCTTGAAGTGTAGCAATTTTGATTAACAGCGACCCAAAAGTTGTGATAGAATAAGAAATAAGTGATTCAAAAGGGATTTTTTTAAAAAAATGTTGGTAACTTATTTAATGAACATACTGCAGTTATTAATTGAGATAGTTTTATTAAAGATTTTATAGATACTGTATATTACATAGATATTTGAACAACTTTTTACTTGGGCTGTAGATCAGAAAGCTGGAAATGTTAATGAACTCTTAGATCCTTTATTAGATTAAGATTTACATGGAATAGTAATCCAGTTCCTGGGACCTATTTTTATAAGAAATAATTTTTATGAGAGTTTGATTTTTTTTAATATATGTACACACCCTGTTTATTTACTGTTTGGGACACTTTTAAGAAGTCTGTGTGTATGTGCGTGTGTATGTGTGTAAAACCATATATATATATAAAACCATATATATATAGAGTTTGTTGTTTATTCGTTTAGTCGCTTCCGACTCTTCGTGACTTCATGGACCAGCCCACGCCAGAGCTTCCTGTCGGTCGTCAACACCCCCAGCTCCCCCAGGGACGAGTCCGTCACCTCTAGAATATCATCCATCCATCTTGCCCTTGGTCGGCCCCTCTTCCTTTTGCCTTCCACTCTCCCTACCATCAGCATCTTCTCCAGGGTGTCCTGTCTTCTCATTATGTGGCCAAAGTATTTCAGTTTTGCCTTTAATATCATTCCCTCAAGTGAGCAGTCTGGCTTTATTTCCTGGAGGATGGACTGGTTGGATCTTCTTGCAGTCCAAGGCACTCTCAGAATTTTCCTCCAACACCACAGTTCAAAAGCATCGATCTTCCTTCGCTCAGCCTTCCTTATGGTCCAGCTCTCGCAGCCATATGTTACTACAGGGAACACCATTGCTTTAACTATGCGGGCCTTTGTTGTCAGTGTGATGTCTCTGCTCTTAACTATTTTATCGAGATTTGTCATTGCTCTTCTCCCAAGGATTAAGCGTCTTCTGATTTGCAGTCAGCATCTGCAGTAATCTTTGCACCTAGGAATACAAAGTCTTTCACTGCTTCTACATTTTCTCCCTCTATTTGCCAGTTATCAATCAAGCTGGTTGCCATAATCTTGGTTTTTTTGAGGTTTAGCTGCAAACCAGCTTTTGCACTTTGTTCTTTCACCTTCATCATAAGGCTCCTCAGTTCCTCTTCACTTTCAGCCATCAAGGTGGTATCATCTGCATATCTGAGATTGTTAATGTTTCTTCCAGAGATTTTAACTCCAGCCTTGGATTCCTCAAGGCCAGCTTGTCGCATGATGTGTTCTGCATACAAGTTGAATAGGTAGGGTGAGAGTATACAGCCCTGCCGTACTCCTTTCCCAATCTTAAACCAGTCTGTTGTTCCGTGGTCTGTTCTTACTGTTGCTACTTGGTCGTTATACAGATTCTTCAGGAGGCATACAAGATGACTTGGTATCCCCATACCACTAAGAACTTGCCACAATTTGTTATGTTTATTTAAACATAAAAATGAGGGGAGAGTTAGTTAAGGAACTTTTGAGCATATATGCAAGACAAACTACATTTGAATTAATATTAAGTTTTTATAAATGCTAAGACTTAATGTCCTTTATGCACTTGAAACAGAATATCCATTTACCCATCTAAGGCAAAGATACTGAAAGTGAGTGAAAGTCTAGCTTCTCATCTGAAATAATTGCAACAATATATTATCTCTACTACAAAGGTCATTCAGGGTAAACTATATAATATTGATTCAATAAATAAACAACTTAAAAATCACTCTCAGTTATGTAATACTGAGTCAACTATAACAAAGAAAGAAAGTAATCAATTTTTACTAACATAAATCTAAAATTATGGGAGATCCAAAGCTGGCAAATAGAGGGAGAAAATGTAGAAGCAGTGAAAGACTTTGTATTCCTAGGTGCAAAGATTACTGCAGATGCTGACTGCAGTCAGGAAATCAGAAGACGCTTAATCCTTGGAAGAAGAGCAATGACAAATCTCGATAAAATAGTTAAGAGCAGAGACATCACACTGACAACAAAGGCCCGCATAGTTAAAGCGATGGTGTTCCCCGTAGTAACATATGGCTGCGAGAGCTGGTCCATAAGGAAGGCTGAGAGAAGGAAGATAGATGCTTTTGAACTGTGGTGTTGGGGGAAAATTCTGAGAGTGCCTTGGACTGCAAGAAGATCCAACCAGTCCATCCTCCAGGAAATAAAGCCAGACTGCTCACTTGAGGGAATGATATTAAAGGCAAAACTGAAATACTTTGGCCACATAATGAGAAGACAGGACACCCTGGAGAAGATGCTGATGCTAGGGAGAGTGGAAGGCAAAAGGAAGAGGGGCCGACCAAGGGCAAGATGGATGGATGATATTCTAGAGGTGATGGACTCGTCCCTGGGGGAGCTGGGGGTGTCGACGACCGACAGGAAGCTCTGGTGTGGGCTGGTCCATGAAGGCACGAAGAGTCGGAAGCGACTAAACGAATAAACAACAACAACAAAGCTGCCTATCAAAAATTGAACCTTTATCTCGCCAAGAAATTACAGACACCATTAAATCTGTGAAAACAGTAAAAATCTACCCCAGCAAGTGGTATAAAACACAGACTAGAGTTTTTTACTCCAATAATACTGGAGTTCTATAATCATGCCTTTTTAAAAAGAGTTTTTCTGGCCTTCTTTTGATACGGCCTAAACAGTGATTCTGAAAGCTAGCAAAGATCCCGATAGGTGTCATCTACTTTATTTGCTAAATGTTGATGTGAAAATACTGACAGCGTATTTTCACAGCGCAGGCACACAGACTACATACAACATTACTTTGGATCATCCATCCTCCACAATCTAGCTTTATGCTGTAAAAGGTTGTCAATCACCTAACCATATTAGGCTATTAACAACTTTCTAGATATGCATAAAAATAAATAAATAAGTGGTGGTGGGGGTGTTGGATGCAGGAAATGCTTTCAATACAGCGCAGTGGAATTTGTTGAAGCACGTACCACATAAATACGGGTTTCCTCTTTTCTTTATCAGTTGGATCAGCGTGTGGTACAAACTGAATTGTCTTTTAATCTACCAAGAAGAAACCAAAGTTGAGCTTACACATCAAGGTAAGACCTAGGGGAAGTGGGTTGAGTACAATTCTTACCCACTACTAAACACAGCATGACTAGGACCAGCTGGTAGAGCCAAAACCCCAAATGGGTCCAGTTTTTAAGGAGTGGCAATTTTCAATGTTGCCTTTACAATCTTCCATCTGGGGAAACTTCAGGGCCCACAAGTAGGTCCAAGGAGCTAGATACAGCCTATGGGGTTCTTTTTCTTTTTTTTCACCCAGTGGTATATGACCTAGATCACACTCTCTCAACACTTCTTTGCCTACCAACGAGCAGAGAGATGCGAGAAGGATGTGACATGAGCCAGCACATCCTGTCACATGATCCTGATCAGGTGAATCAGTAAACAGAAAGCGTTCTGAACTGGTGACAACACCCACTTCTCCTTCATTAATATCAACCAGCAGCTTTCCCATGCCCATGTGGCCTATTTATGATAGCTTCTCTGCCACTGAGTCTTGCAGACCTCTTACAGCAATCAGTCTCAATCAAAGTCTGAAACAGGACTTCTGGTTTAATAGGAAATGCATTACTGTTACAGAAAAAAACGGCTGAAAAAAAAATCTCACGATCAACCATTGCCCTTTTTCTAGAGAGTCTCTCCCACAACATCACACAGAGTGTGTTTCATTCCCCAATGGCTGTGAAACTGTCATGAGTACTGATGGCGAGCAGGAGGGGGCCTCTATCCAGGGTGGAAAACGCATGCGTAGTACTGAGGAATTAAGCAGCCATTCAAAGAGACACAGATCAGACCCGCCTTAACTTTTGGGGTTTATCTGTCTGGGTTTTTCCCACGCTTCTTCAGTTTGTTAGGATTCTGTTTTATGTAGCAGTAATAAACACTAGAGACCTACTCCTCGTCTCAGCGTGATTTCTGACTGTTAGGACAGAAATCACACCTTTGCAGTTTGAATATGCTAACGCTTACTGATGTAACCCCAAAAGCAGTTGTGTGAAATATGGCAAGCAGCAAATTCACACGCAAGCAAGTAGAAACCAACTGAATGGGCAAATGAGCTATGAAGGATTTAATTCATATAATCCAGCGTCACCTCTAATACAGTAGCTGCACTTGGACAATCATGACTCCATTTGCTTACCTATTTTTTTTTTAATTAACCTGTTGCAGCATGCAAGAATGAGAGAAAACCTGTTTGGTTAAGTTGTTAAGGCACTGGACTAGGAGTTAGGAGACCTACATTATTACAGACTTGCCATAGGCACGGAAGACTCTGGGCCAGTGGGCCAGTCTCTCACTCTCTCTCTCTCCCCCTCTCTTTATCTGTCCCCCCCCCGCCCCCCAAAAAAGACAGCAGGAAACCACTTCTGAAAATATTGCTCAGAAAATATCCTGGACTTGTCCAGGCAGTTGCCCGGAGTTCGGACTGATTTGAAGGTGCACACACACACACACACAGCCTCATGTTAGTAACAATCCTCAATTTTCTTTGAACACAAAATGATTATCACCAGCTTCGGAACAAGCTGAGATAGGATCACCAGACTGTAGCCAAAAACGTTAAGGGAGATTGAATGCATGTGTCATAGCAGGAAGAAGCTCCTAGCCAAACTTGTTCGATCTAAAAAAAAATGTTAAGCAGGGTTATTCCTAGTTAGTTTTGGAATGGGAACCCAACCCAGGAAATCCCAGGGCTGTAGGTTAGATTGGGAAGGCAAACAAAAAGGAAAAAAAATCTTGGAGAGAGCAAACCACTATTGTACCTCGTTGGAGTGACATATAAGCCCTACTAAATAAAGAAATGGCAGAAATCAATTTTGCCCAATCATATCACTCAAAAAAATATATATTTGATCCCCTAGAGCAGGTTTTGAATGAGCTTACAGACTATATTTCCTATAGCTGAATTGGACATGTCAGTTCTATCAACAGTAATTATGGCTCCTGACACCACTTCATCTGTGCTACACCCTTTGCAGAAAGGATGCACTGAGCTGGTCCTAACTTTGTTTCTCAGTTTGGTTTCTCAGTTTGCAAGCTCAACAAACTGATCTCTTACACCTTTTAATAATAGACTTTATACAGTCATAAAAAGAGTCCTGTTTCTTAACAAGCCAGTGAGGCCAGAATTACCCAGCCATATATAACCTGAAGAATTGAATTTCCTAACCATATCTTAGTAAAGGATAGGGTGACCCTGCATTCTTTGCAGTATGTTAAATAATTTTTTTGTCCACAAGAATAGAATGCAGAGTACATTGCATGATCCTAAAGATTTTAGCAAAACATACACTTTTTTTAGCCACAGAGAAGCATTTGATCTGTAGTTTTTAAAAATGCAGTGTTCAAAGAAAATAAGAGAAATATAATGTACATAGTTATATATTTAAATAATGTCTTGTTTTAAGATGTATATGAGTACTTCTGTATACTTGAGGTGGTCTGAAGATTTATTCAATAAACTGTTTACTTACTGTAACGGGAAGAAGGAATAACCTTGAGGAACAGAAGGAAGAGCCACTACCAAGATAATGGTCAAATAAAGAATTCTGAGTCCAGGGCAGAACTGTAACCTGAGTAAGCATCTCAGACAAGGCCATCCCTAGTATTCACAAAAAAAAGTGGCGGTGGGGAGTGGAGTCAGACTTGCCAGATTCCGTTACAATAGCTCTATAATAAAAGTAGTATTAGCCTACATGATTTTGGTTTCTGAGTCAGGTCTATCTCAAAGGGCTGACAGTTACTTACTTACATACCATACCATACCATACCATAAAGAAAAGTTTTAAGGAATTTTAGGAGCTTCCAATACCTATAATATCTCCTGACATCTATTCACTCTGGCAAGGGGACATCTGCTCCCAAGGGATGCTGCTGAAAGATTCTTGATGAATGAGAAGATGCTCAGCAATCCCAAAAGCAGACCTTCAGGATGTTAAGTCAGGAACTGTCATATTTTAGCTTGTTTTCTGTGGGTTTAGTCAATCCAAGCCTACTTCAGTGCATCCTAGAATAAGACAGAGGACCCTGTAGTCCAGAATGGGGCCATGTATATTTTTGATGGACACCTTGCTCACGGCTCCAAGGCGATTCAACTGGATGGCCCCATTGAAGAGGCCCACAAAGCAATGCCACCCACCTCCACTTCTACAAGCAAAAGCGAACAGACATGTTCCTTCATTTAGCCTCATCTCTGAAATCTCCTCCAGCATGTCCAAAAATTAGAAGAGATTTCTATGCATGTTGAGCTGCCAGAGTTTCAAAGGGAGGTAAAAACCTCAAAGAGAACTGTGTCACCACTTCACCTTTGTCTCTGTGAGGCAAAGCCCCACATCAAGAGTAAGCTTAGAGAATTCAGAGCAACTAAGTTCTGAAAGTACTACATGGCCCACCGATTAACTCAAATAATCTCAAATGCCACCAAGCTCAAACGCCACCAAAAGTGGTGCCTATAAAGGTCTCTTCACAGACTCAAAAAGATTCAGGAGATAGCTTGGTAAACAGAGAGTTGCAAAGTTGTCCATTATCTGCAAATGCCACTTCACAAGAAAGTTGTTAAGAAGACACAGAGTATGTCTCCACCCTAAGGTATTCCAGGGGATAAATTAGTTCTATATGAGATAGAATTCAATTGCAGAAATTCCTGTAACTCTAACCTTCTGAGCTCAGTGAATCTTGTTAGTGAAGGCTCTACAAAATGCTTGGAAAAGTTACTTAACCAAGTTAAGTGTTCAGTATGAAAAAAGCCTTTTTGCAGATACTCAGCAACTGAAACAGATCCAAGTTGTTCAGTTTTACTTGCTCCTTGGAACTGAGGCAAAGCAAGAAATACTGTAGATAGGCTTCCTGTCCCCAGTCTGATCAACAGCCCAAAAGAATACAAATCTGAAAGGGATTTCCCTATCAGAATCAGCTTATAAGAGTGTTGGTGTCTTCAGATGAAGAGCAAACAGACCAATACTCTGATATGGTCATTTGACTAATCAATAAAGTTATTCATACTTCACAATAAATTGGACAGTAGGAATGCTCTAAGACCCACCCAATCTGACAGGTCCCAGCTTCTGGAAGCCTGCTGCCAATGTCAAATGAAAAACCACTGAAAGGACTCCATGGGTACAATTGCCATTAAAAAGATAGTCCCTTATTATTCCAAAGCAACAAATCATTTCAAGACTACAGTTTGGGGAAAGTCGCTTCACTACTTTTGCCAATTTGCTGAGCAAAGCAATTTTCACCTTTGGCTTTCCCCAGCTCCCAAAAGTACAGACCTTCGCTGGTACGAAGCTACTGAGTGTAATCAGGTTTTCTTGCAATTTCTACTCCCTTCCCACCCACACCAAGAGAGTACATACATCAAGTTTTTTTTTTAACTTTTAAAATTACATTTCTGCAAATGTGTTATGACCAGGCTGATGTGTCATTTTTGCTGGTTGTTGCTGATGGATATAGTTAATTAGGTGTCTGATGATGTTTTTTAGCCCAGTTACTGCAGAGTATCCAAATGTATACTGCAGTATACATTTATGTAAATATGTCAACTAATGGGCTCAAAGGAAATGCATTCTGCACTTGCTCAGAGGCACTTTCATATATCCTCATTTCCTGTATCTCTGGGTGGGGCTCCTGCCCTGACAACAAGGGAAATGTAGACTCTGTTGAAAAGCCTTTGTAAAGGGAGAGTTCAGCTCTCAGTTGCAGGAACATCCCACAGGACTGAACCAACTAGCCTCAACTTGTAGTTGGTCTTGTCTGCCAGCTTTGCTGAAGTAAGACATTTGGGAAATAAGAAGACGGGATCTTAAAAGAGAGCTATATATACAAAATAAAGATTTCAACCATTCGGTTTCCCTTCCTCCCTTGCCCAGAAATCAGAATGCGGCTAAAGTCTGTAATAAAATTCCAATTGAAAAAAAAAAAAGCAATCAAACATGTCCAGGTGGGAAAGTATACACATTTCGTAGGAAATACTTTGCAGATCAAAACACTCAACTTGCCATGTTGCCCAGGAAAGATACATGTGGTTGGGTCTTTGCTCATTTGTTTTAAGAAGTCTTAACAAAATCTGCACCACTTCTGAAACTGTCCCACAAAGGGCTTTTTTAGGTTAGAAGCTGGGGCCATTGTAGTTCAAAGGTTACTAAAGTTCACTCAGTAGCTGCTGAAACCAGTATAGCCAATGGTGAGGAACTATTGTATGGTTGTATGCGGGACTACCGGACTGGACGGCAAAAATGGCGGGGGGGGGGGGGCGGCATTAGAAGACAACCAAGGGGCGCTACTGCCATCTGATGGACGGCCGCATTTTTGCAGCCTAGATCCAAAAAAATCTAGTTTTTGGAAACCGGACAGGAGAAAATGCACTATTATTCTAACTCTGAATTAATTCTAGAAACTCAATTTAGGTTAAATGACAACTGCTATGTACAAGCAGACAGCATCAGCAGTTATATAATAGCCCTGAAGCTTTAGAGGAAACCTGCCCCTCCATGCCTTTAAGCCCAGCCCTCTCCTATCCATTCAACCTCTCCATCTCCAATTCCCCAACAAACGATATTTAAACAGAACGCGGCTTTTTGCGACGTCGGGATGCGTCCAAAACCACGCCGCCGTTTGTTACACCTTACTAGAGGTAAGCACGCTCCTGGCAAACCTTGGAATGTTTGTACACGTATGTGCGGAGTTCCGATTTTAAAAAGAGAGCTCAGCTGCCATCGGGGCATGTAATACGGCTAGGACTTGGCCTCATTTTGCCCCGGTAGTTTTGCTGCCCCGAAGTGCAAGTTTGGCTCAGTTCTTCAGCTACCTTCCAAATCAGACCATAGACAATATCGATCGGAAGCTGCGCGACTATTAACGGACGAATAACTCATCTTTACTAACTCGGCAGGGGTTCGCTCTGGTCTCTGAAGCACCCCAATAAAAAGGCGAGGTAATTCCAGTATAGAAGGCGACCCGTCTCTGTTTTCCGACGGGATCACAGGCGACAAGGGAAGCCCCCCCCCCCCCGCCCGCGAGAGAAAGAAAAGACCCCGTTCGGCCAGGGAGAGCAGGCAGAACAAGCTTGGAGCGCGCGCCCCAACTTTGCGGCGAGATGGCCGGGGCTTGAGCGCAGGCGCTCGGCTCACCTCTCCCTGCAAGAGCGCCGGAGCTCAGCGGGCTACAGGGGCGGGTTCGCGTTCAAGGTGTTGCGGAAACGCCGGGCACGGCTTCCTCCGGCAGCCGGGCGCAGCCGAGCTTTCCCTCCGCGCCGTCCGCCAGCTTACCTCGAGCTTTTCCAAAGCGCCGACCTCGCGGGGGGGGAGGCAGCGACTGCGCGCTCGCCCCGGACCTCACTTTCTCTTTCTCGCCTTCACCTTCCCGCCGCTCCTTCCTGATTTGTTCCCGGCGGGGCACATCCTCCGCCCGGCCTGGGGAAGGCGCCCCAGGAAGGGCTGGACGACCAGGCAGACGCCACCTAAGGCCGGGCGAAGGCGGAAGGGCCACCTGGCCGCCGCCTTGTGCTCCAGCTTCCCGGCGCGCAGGGCGCCGGCGTGGGCGTGGGCTGCGGGAGGCGGTTGCTGCCGCCTTGGGCGGGCTCGCTTGGAAGCGGCGGAGGCGCTGGGCGAGCTGATCTTTTTTTTTTTTGCTCCTGGGCCTTCCAAAGCAGCTGCCTGACAGAAGTTCAACGGGTAGAGCTCTTCTGGGCCTGCGGGGAAAGGGCAAGGCAGGCTGCGATCCGAAGCAGGCTCTTTAGCCCTGGAACGACGGAGATTTCCGAGGGCGCATAGTTGCTGGGCTTTTAATGGGAAAGCTTTGGAGATGGGTTTGGTGGGTTGGCTGCTTCTGGTAACCAGGCTACTGAATTAAGCCCAGTTTCAGGGTTTGCACAATACTTCACAAGTTCGTGCTTCTGGAACCTTTTAACTCTCACACACACAGAGGTTTAAATGAACCACCTTATGATGGTAGCCAAAGCAACCATTTGCTAGTTAACTGACTTGTGCATTGTGTGAATTGGTAAAAAAAACTAGTATGGCGAAAATGGTTGGATTTTGAACTCAGGGTCTGTTCCAGTGAACTGTGTGGGGTCTGCTTCCAAGGAATCCCAAACCAGACTGCATGGTAGAATTCCACCCCACTTCCTTAAAAATAACCCTCTTCATTCATTAGAGCAGTGTTTCTCAACCTTGGCTATTTTAAAATGTGTGGACTTCAACTCCCAGAATTCTGCTGGCTAGGGAATTCTGGGAGTTGAAGTCCACACATCTTAAAATTGCCAGGGTTGAGAAACACTGCATTAGACTAACTGAATCAAGATTTATTTGGTATGTCTAAATAAAACTCTGTAGAATGAAGTCTTGTTTTGTTGTTTATTCGTTTAGTCGCTTCCGACTCTTCGTGACTTCATGGACCAGCCCACGCCAGAGCTTCCTGTCGGTTGTCAACACCCCCAGCTCCCCCAGGGACGAGTCCGTCACCTCTAGAATATCATCCATCCATCTTGCCCTTAGTCGGCCCCTCTTCCTTTTGCCTTCCACTCTCCCTACCATCAGCATCTTCTCCAGGGTGTCCTGTCTTCTCATTATGTGGCCAAAGTATTTCAGTTTTGCCTTTAATATCATTCCCTCAAGTGAGCAGTCTGGCTTTATTTCCTGGAGGATGGACTGGTTGGATCTTCTTGCAGTCCAAGGCACTCTCAGAATTTTCCTCCAACACCACAGTTCAAAAGCATCGATCTTCCTTCGCTCAGCCTTCCTTATGGTCCAGCTCTCGCAGCCATATGTTACTACAGGGAACACCATTGCTTTAACTATGCGGGCCTTTGTTGTCAGTGTGATGTCTCTGCTCTTAACTATTTTATCGAGATTTGTCATTGCTCTTCTTCCAAGGATTAAGCGTCTTCTTATTTCCTGACTGCAGTCAGCATCTGCAGTAATCTTTGCACCTAGGAATACAAAGTCTTTCACTGCTTCTACATTTTCTCCCTCTATTTGCCAGTTATCAATCAAGCTGGTTGCCATAATCTTGGTTTTTTTGAGGTTTAGCTGCAAACCAGCTTTTGCACTTTCTTCTTTCACCTTCATCATAAGGCTCCTCAGTTCCTCTTCACTTTCAACCATCAAGGTGGTATCATCTGCATATCTGAGATTGTTAATGTTTCTTCCAGAGATTTTAACTCCAGCCTTGGATTCCTCAAGGCCAGCTTGTCGCATGATGTGTTCTGCATACAAGTTGAATAGGTAGGGTGAGAGTATACAGCCCTGCCGTACTCCTTTCCCAATCTTAAACCAGTCTGTTGTTCCGTGGTCTGTTCTTACTGTTGCTACTTGGTCGTTATACAGATTCTTCAGGAGGCATACAAGATGACTTGGTATCCCCATACCACTAAGAACTTGCCACAATTTGTTATGGTCCACACAGTCAAAGGCTTTAGAATAGTCAATAAAACAGAAATAGATGTTTTTCTGAAACTCCCTGGCTTTTTCCATTATCCAGCGGATATTGGCAATTTGGTCTCTAGTTCCTCTGCCTTTTCTAAACCCAGCTTGTACATCTGGCAATTCTCGCTCCATGAACTGCTGAAGTCTACCTTGCAGGATCTTGAGCATTACCTTACTGGCATGTGAAATGAGTGCCACTGTTCGATAGTTTGAACATTCTTTAGTGTTTCCCTTTTTTGGTATGGGGATATAAGTTGATTTTTTCCAGTCTGATGGCCATTCTTGTGTTTTCCAAATTTGCTGGCATATAGCATGCATTACCTTGACAGCATCATCTTGCAAGATTTTGAACAGTTCAGCTGGGATGCCGTCGTCTCCTGTTGCCTTGTTATTAGCAATGCTTCTTAAGGCCCACTCAACCTCACTCTTCAGGATGTCTGGCTCTAGCTCACCGACCACACCGTCAAAGCTATCCCCAATATTGTTATCCTTCCTATACAGGTTTTCTGTATATTCTTGCCACCTTTTCTTGATCTCTTCTTCTTCTGTTAGGTCCTTGCCATCTTTGTTTTTGATCATACCCATTTTTGCCTGGAATTTACCTCCAATGTTTCTAATTTTCTGGAAGAGGTCTCTTGTCCTTCCTATTCTATTGTCTTCTTCCACTTCCGCGCATTGCTTGTTTAAAAATAATTCCTTATCTCTTCTGGCTAACCTCTGGAATTTTGCATTTAATTGGGCATATCTCCCCCTATCACTGTTGCCTTTTGCTTTCCTTCTTTCTTGGGCTACTTCTAGTGTCTCAGCAGACAGCCATTTTGCCTTCTTGGTTTTCTCTTTCTTTGGGATGTATTTTGTTGCCGCCTCCTGAACAATGCTGCCAACTTCTGTCCATAGTTCTTCCGGGACCCTATCTACTAAGTCCAGTCCCTTAAATCTATTCTTCACCTCCACTGCATATTCCTTAGGAATATTAGTGAGCTCATATCTAGCTGATCTGTGGGTCTTCCCTAATCTCTTTAGTCTGATCCTAAATTGTGCAAGAAGAAGTTCGTGATCTGAACTACAGTCAGCTCCAGGCCTTGTTTTTACCGACTGTACAGATGTCCGCCACCTTTGGCTGCAAAGGATGTAATCAATCTGATTTCGGTGTTGTCCATCTGGTGAAGTCCATGTATAAAGCCGTCTCTTAGGTTGTTGGAAGAGAGTGTTTGTTATGCAGAGTGAATTGTCTTGGCAAAATTCTATCAGCCTGTGTCCTGCTTCGTTTTGTTCTCCCAGGCCATACTTACCTGTAATTCGAGGTGTCATTTGACTGCCCACCTTAGCATTCCAGTCTCCTGTGATGAAAATAACATCTCTTTTAGGCGTGTTGTCCAGTAGGTGCTGCAGATCCTCATAGAACTGCTCTACTTCAGCTTCTTCAGCATTTGTGGTTGGGGCGTATATTTGGATCACTGTGATGTTAGATGGCTTGCCCTGAATTCGAATTGAGATAATTCTGTCATTTTTTGGGTTGTATCCAAGCACTGCTTTAGCCACTTTACTATTAATTATGAAGGCTACTCCATTTCTTCTGTGGTCCTCTTGTCCGCAGTAGTAGATCTGGTGGTCATTTGATGTGAAGTGGCCCATTCCAGTCCATTTCAGTTCACTGATGCCCAGAATGTCTATCTTTAATCTTGACATCTCACCAATAACCACATCCAATTTGCCCTGGCTCATAGATCTTACATTCCAGGTTCCGATGGTGTGTTGATCCTTAGAACATCGGATTCGCCGTTCACCACCAGCACCGTCGGCCGCTAGCCGTCCTTCCGGCTTTGAGCTAGCTGCGTCATCACGTCTGGGGCTAGTTGAGCTCATTCTCTGTTCCTCCCCAGTAGCATTTTGACCATCTTCCGACCTGGGGGTCTCATCTTCCGATGGTATACCGACATATCTCTGGTTGTACTGATCCATTTAGTTTTCACGGCAAGAATACTGAGGTGGGTTGCCATTACCTTCCCCAGGGATCGCATTTAGTCTGACCTCTCTGTCATGACCTTCCCGTCTTGGGTGGCCCTTCACGGTTTAGCTCATGGCATCATTGAGCTGCTCAAGCTCCAGCACCACGACAAGGTAACGATCCTTTGCTGAAGGAATGAAGTCTGTATGTCAAAAAAGCTAATCACCATTTGGTGACATATGCATACCTGCACTTTTGGAAATGCCCAAGCAGTTTAATGCTAAGTACTGAAAATTGGGTATGCTGGGCTTCTTAGCAGAATCCTGAGTCTTCCACTCCATTATTTACAGCAGTTGGATTCAAAGTAAAGGCTTAAGGGCCTTGAGATAAGCATTATCAACTGTCCAGGGCTGCAATCAAAGTGCCTTAAAAGGCACAGCTACAGGAAAAGGATCAAAGGTTGACCAAAGACAGCAGAAGCATTCGAAGATTGCATTTAATCACTACAAGACAGCAAAGCAGAAGAAATGCCCAGGCTTGGAAATCAAAGTCCATTCATGTATTTATTTTAAAGGAGGAAAAATCAAAGTACATTTCCCTTGGTCTCAAAACATGCCACTGCCAGGTTGGTGAAGTAACTGCCAATGTGACTTAAAGCAGCTTAAAAAAAATGTTCACAGCAGCCTTGAAAATAATGCAATGGTTACTGATTAGGGTGGAGAATTTACTCACATCTTGCCTGTATTGGAGTTGTGCTCCATGCTTAGCTGAATCATGATTTTCTCAGCCTAACCGTCTAAGTTTGTACAACATGCTGAACTATAACCACGCAAACTAATCATATATACAAAATCTCCCAAATGCTCCTCACAATGGCACTCGCACCTGTGGCTCTTCAGCTGGGCTATTTTCAGACCCAGGTTTAGCTCTCTTTCACTGAATCCTTGTTTAAATTACAGGCTTAGCGTTATTTCGGAAGAGCCCTGTCAGAAATAGCCTGACAGGTAACATGAAAATAGCTAAAGATATAACTCTAAGTACCTGCCCATGCTTGCCCAGCCCTTCCACACCCCAAGTTAGGAGAATAATTAGTTATTGTTTTCCCACTAGCAGCACAATGGTGGGAAAAGAATTAAACTCCATATTCTATGAACTCTCTGTTGACAAATGTTACAAGTATCAGTTTCAAGGTTTCCTTTTCCCATCCATTCATGAAACAGACTGCACTGTTTCTTAATGGCCCTTGTGTTTGTTTTCACCTGTATATTTTGCACCAAACCCTTGTTTGTTTTTACAGAACTTGCATATAGGAGGTTATACAATAGTCTGCAGAAATGGGAATAGAGTGTTTATCCGATTTTCCAAGATACTGTTCACCCCAAGATATTGTAAAGGAATGAAGGTTTTGGCATACTGTAAATTCATCCAACTCATAAGAGTCAAAACAAATCTTATAAAATTAGAAGGAAAATGTGTTCCGTGGATCTGATTCGATTCCTATTTTGCAAGAGGGAGAAGTTAGCATTATTTTAAGAGCTGACAATGTTCCCAGGCTATTGCTAGTTTGGAAATATCAGCTGATGGCTATACACCAGAGATGTTATTGTCTGTTCTGGTTCTTTTCTGTGGTATTTCTGTGCTAGCATTGTTCTTCTTTAAAAATTAAACTAGTGAAGATTGGTTTGAAATAACATGTTATAAACCTTTGTAAAGCATTTCAGTCAACATTCTGTCAATCTGGAAATTTTACAGGTGGAAAAAAATGAAAGAGATGAATTATGTTAAGAACTTTCCGAGTTTCATCTGCTTAGCTTAAAGATCTTTACATCAGCTTATAATAGTTTACATACTTAGAGAATTTATATGTCAATACAATACCTGCTCAGTGTAGAGTATTTGCAAAAGACCATCCATACTTTAATGATAGTTTCTCATTTTGGAACAGCGGTTTGGTTTGATTTGGTTTGGTCTGGTTAAGTTAAACTTCTGGTACAGAGCTGGGAAGATTCTCAAATGAAACCCTGACAAGTCACTTCTGAACAGAATAAGCAATACCAAGTTACATGGAATAAGGCAGCATCCATTCTATAAACTCAGTGAGCTAAATTGCCATTTTTCAAAAGAGAGCAAATGTCATTGCCTGATAAAACTGCTTTCTTTTTAATTATTTCAGTGGAATCTGCAGTAGGAAGTTACACCATGTCCTCCTGTCCTAACGGGAGTCCTGCTGCTTCAGATGCTGCTCAGCCACCCATAACTGCCTTCAGAACAAAACTGGAGATCTGTAACACTACACAAGTGAGTAGACTACAACTCCCAGCATCCCTCACTCTTGGCCATTTTAGTTGGGGTTGCAGGGAGTTCTATTTCAGCAATAGCTACAGCATCAGGGTTCTTTACTCCACCACACAGATATTTTGAAGATCTTAAGAAAGTGTATCCATTTTCTGCCCCACCTCAACAAATTTCTGTTTTTCTTCACTAACACTCCACCATTGCATGCTCCTCTTGGTGATTTAGGGTAGTGGTGTTTGTTTTGTGTTTTTGCAAACTGCCAAAGTATCTCATTTTTCCTCTGATTATCAGCATAAAGACACAGGAAGTTATTCTGGGCAGCAGGAAATGTTGAAGAAAAATTTGGGCTCAACTAGGTGGCAGCATCTGGTTCACAGTGGCTGATCTTAAAAAGCTAAGCAGAATTAATACTTGGACAGAAAGCCAACAGGAATTCCCATGTCTATATACCAGATTGGGAAGTCATTCATGAATCATTTCTATGATTTATAGTTGTCAGAAATCAAGTTCAACTCAACAGAATTCACCTGTCCTTCTGATGTTTGAAGAGCTATCATAGCATTATATCCCAGGAATGACCAAGAACATAAGTCTGTCATGAACAGCAGAAAAACAAGAGGCAGTAAAAGCAATGAACTTCAGACAGATACTATTGCTACTTTGATTCCATCCCTCATCAGTACAGAATATGGAATACAGTTTTCTCATAATTTGGCAGGACTAAGCAGAAATGGCTAGTTTCAGCTTCTTTGTCTGGTGTATTCAATTTTGCAAGTTGAAAAAATGTCTCAGAAAAAGAACATGGCATGCTGCTTCTATTCTGCTGCCAAGAAAACTACACTGATACATCCATGTAGTCATCAGGAGCCAAGTTATATCATTCTCTTGGCTGAAGCATCATGGAGTGAAATGGTCCATGGGCTGCAATTTATTTTTTTCCAAGGTAGCAGTCTCATCAGTCCACCTTTTAAGACACCACCGTTGCCTTTAAATCTAATCAAGTATTAATACTCTGAGCTTCATTCTGAGACGGTCACACCCATTTGTCACCTAGTAACTTTTTGCTATCAACAGCAGCTCGGCGTTTCATTGCCAAGAGGACTCATGTACGGCATTTCCTTGACTTAGCAATACATAGTTGGAAAGGGAAAAAAAAGTTTAAAATTTTGCCTTGATGTAAAAGGAAAAATAAAGCCATTCACTATTAGTTTAAGAATTTGTCACAGAAGCCATGGAAACCATTGTCAGCCATCCAGATCATATATTGGAGGAGATCCAGCACTACAATATAATGTTAAACAAATCTGTCCTCAAAGGGAACCATCAGGACATTGAGAAGATAATGGAATATGCTCCAAAACTGAGTCCACTGCTTCTGATTCTGGTCAAAACCCTCAGTCAACAATTGGAGTTCACCACTAAGATTCTTCAAAATACCTGCCAGTTGCTGAATACAGTCTATGATAAGAGTCAGCAAGAGATTTCCTGTCCAGGCAAGTAATGCTACATTTGTCAACCAGGAATATGGGCTCAGGAGCTATGAGTCAACGTTCCTTTTTTGTGCACCTATGAATCAGAGTTCCAGCATCTGTTGTAAAGTTTAATATGTAGATTAGGTTCGATTTGTCTCTCGGGTCCTATAAATCTAATCAGGTGCATTTCTAGAACTTCATTTCCCATAAGAGATTTTTAAGGACAAGTACCTTTCCCTTGAGTAGAGCCCAGGTTTTAAATAAGCCACTTCTTCCTCTATAGCCAAATTAATTGTGGGATATGTGGAGTGAACAAGGATCGGGGGAAAGTTTTTTTTTAGGTAGATGCGAAACTGTTAAAAAAATATAGCAATATTTGACTATGTAATGTACTAAATAAATTCCATAGCATGACATTGCATTTGAAAATTCAAAATAAGTGTCAAAGGAAATTGTTATTTCTGTAACCAGATATCCTCCTCCGGTACCTCTCAGATCTATTTCAGTCCACAGATATTAGCAAATAATCACAACTACCTTCCCTACTGTGCAAAATATTGGTTTGTATTAGAGCAAGTTGCTTTTAAAGGAACAGAAGACAATGTTGTGAGGTTAGTTGTTTACCCTAATGGGAAAAGTATACCCCTCACCCCAAGTCTTAGTGCCCAGAACATTGGAAGCTGGTATCCAATCAAGACAAAAAGCAATACTTTTTGTATTTTTGCTTGTTATGCTTTATGCAAAGAATTACCACTAAAGATCAAGGAAAAGCATATGATTTGTGTACATTGATGTGTTTCTATAAACCAGCATTTGGAAATATTTGTATATTAAACACCATATTTTGGGTTATTTTGATCTGGGTGATCTGATGGGTTAATGTCTTCTTAAGGATCACAAACCGAAGTTTGGATTAAAGTTTGCAGTAAATCTAGTAAATCTAAGCTGAAACATGTCTGTTCGGAGGTACGTCCTATTAAATTCAGTTTGCTTGTGGCCACATAAATGGATACAGAATTGCAATGTTCACTGAAGAAGTAAACTAGGATCAGATCCTGAACTAATCATGGAAGAAATACATCTTTGCATTGTAATAGATAAACCCATTGAAAGCAGAGCTATTTTCCTTTGGAATCACCCAACTAATAAGCATAGTAATATAAAATATGCCATATTTGGTAACATAACATAGTAAAGCTCAGTGGTCACACCTATAGTAACCTAATGCAAATATTTTTTTAAAGAACAAAGAATTAAAAATCTATTATTTTAAAAGAGTGAACAAACAAAAGACAGCCATAGAAATGGACAAGTTGAAAAAAACCAGCTTTTATCTTGACTGTTTAGACAAGCAACAGGGAGAAACGCAAAACATTTTAAGCACTTAAAACAACCTTAGAGAGTCAAATACTGGCACAGTTCTTGTTACAATCTTAATATAACTAGGGAACTCAGCTCCACCTATGGGTAGGGCCCTGTTTCACATATTAAATATAAATTACATTTTTATAAGAACTTTATTAAAGTTTCAGAATAAAGTTAAAATACAGAGGACAGAAAAGCTTGAATAAAGAACTAAAAGAAAAACTAAAAAGTGCGAGAATAGCAAGAAGAAATAAGGAGAAAGAGACTTCCGACCTTCACTAGCACAGATATAAATATATATTGTAATAACTTGATCTCTTACTCTTAATTAAACCTTAACTAACATTATTTCTATAAAGTAACAATTTAATCATCAAATCCAAAATCAAATTCAATTCTTCCATTGTGGGAATTTGTGCAACTTTCCATCTTTGTGCATCAAAGCCTTGCTGCTGTTATCTTATACAAAAACCAAGTCCCATATTTTCTTTCAAGTTGTTGGTCCCTCAAGCCCAAAAGAAACAGTTCTGGTTTCAATTGTATATTCACTTTAAGGATCTTTTAAATTATAGTACGTATTTGCTCCCAAAATTTCTTGGCCTTCCCACAAGTCCACCAAAGATGGTAAAAAGTTCCTTCACCCTGGGAGCATTTCCAACATTTGATACCCCTCTGTACATCTTTGACAACTTATCAGATGTTAAGTACCAATGATACATCGTTTTGTAAAACTCTCTTTGAAATTATAATTCAAAGTGAATCTCAAACCTTTATTCCACATATTCTCTCATTGTTCAAGCATTATATTATATCCAAACTTCTTTGCCCATTTAATCATACAATCTTTAACATATTCATCTTCTAAATTCATTTGCAATAACGTTCTACAGATCTTATTAACATGCTCATCATTAATACATAGATCCACTTCAAGCTGAGTTTTTTCATTAACAAAATTGTCAATTTTTTAATCGAAATTAAATCTTGTCAGTTGTGCTAATGTAAAGACAAATATGGCCTTCCAATTCTAATTGTTCCCTTGTTTTAAGTTCAGGTTCATCTTTCTCAAAGGTTAACAATTCTTTATACCTCAACCTAATCGGTTTCCCAACCATCTCTCTTCTAAAGAAGGCTTCATGAGGTGACAACCACAAAGGTACATTAGGAGACAATCTTGTTTTATATTTATTCCAAGTCCTTAGTATGGCACGTCTAACAAAATGATTTTTAAAATCTTCATTAATTTTAACTGTTATCATACCACAAGTAGGCATGCCACCCAAATCTCAAACCATGTCCTTCCAGCTCTAATAATTTGTTGTTCTTCAAAGTCACCCAGTCCTTCATACAAAGCAAACAACAGACTTCAAAATATAAATTCAATTCAGGTAGACCTAAACCCCCTCATTCTTTGGCATCTTGATACAATTTGTACTTAATATATTTTATTTTATTTATTTATTTGTCAAATTCTTATCACCACCCATCTTCTCCCTAGGAAGGACTCTGGGCAGTTTACAATAGAAATAAAATTTAAAATTCAATACAGACTATAAATAATACATTAAATAGATGCAATAGAAGATAAAAATGTAAAATGCAATAAAATCCAGATGGCAGCAAGGTTTTACTTCAGTCTGTGAATATATAAGGGGCCATTCTAGGGCACCAGCCATCCCTAAGAATGACTATTCCCCTCCCTTCTCCAGGCATGATGGCAAAACCAGGTCTTCAGTTTTTTGCAGAAGTCTAGGAGAGAGGGGGCTTGCCTTACTTCTGGGGGAAGAATATTCCAGAGGGTGGGAGCTACTGCAGAGAAGGCCCGCCTCCTGGACCCTGTCAGATGAAATTCTCTCACGGACGGGGTCCGTAACGTGCCCTCTCTGCATGATCGGGTGGGACAGATTGATGTAATGGGGAAGAGGCGGTCCCTCAGGTAACGTGGCCCTATGCCATGTAGGTGATAACCAACACCTTGAATTGGACCCAGAAGTAAACTGGGACCCAATGCAGCTCATGCAGCAAAGGTGTTACATTTGCCAATCTTGGAGCACCTAGAATTGCCCACGTGGCTGCATTCTGGATCAGTTGTAGCTTCTGGATACTCTTCAAGGGTAGCCCCATGTAAAGGGCATTACAGTAGTCTATAAAGGAGATGACCAGGGCATGAGTGACTGTTCAAAGGGCCTCTTGATCCAGAAAAGGGCATAACTGGTGCACAACATGAAGTCGAGCAAAGACCCTCCTGGCCATGGCTGCCACCTGCTCTTCAAGCAGAAGCCGTGAGTCCAGGAGGACCCCCAGATTAGCAGCGCAACCCCATCCAGGACCAAAGATGACAAAGTCCTGGATATGGAACAGCCATTAACCCACAGCCAAATCCGTCTTACCAGGGTTCAGCTGAAGCCCGTTGTTCCCCATCCAGACCCCCACAGCCCCCAAGCACCAAGAGAGGGCAGTCAGAGCATGACTTACCTTACCCAGGATGGAGATGTATAATTGAGTATCATCATCATATTGATGATATCTCATCCCATGGAGACAGATGATCTCACCCAGTGGTTTCATGTAGATGTTGAAAAGGAGTGGAGAGAGAACCAAACCCTGTGGAACCCCGCACAAGAGGGATCGAGGGTTGGATGTCTCATCTCCTATCACCACCGATTGGGACCAGCCCTGGAGGAAGGAGGTGAACCAGCACAGGACCACACCACCCAACCCCAATTCCCTGAGTCACCCCAAAAGGATACCATGGTCGATGGTATTGAAAGCCAGGTCAAGAAGAGCCAGGATGGATGCACTGCCCCCATCCTGCTCCCACCAAAGATCATCCATAAGTGCGACGAATGCCATTTCTGTCCCATATCCAGGCCTGAAACCTGTTTGAAAGGGGTCTAGGTAATCCTTTTCATCCAGAATCCTCTGGAGCTGCAACGCCACCACGTTCTCAACCACCTTCCCCAAAAAGGGGGGTGGGTGGGAGACTGGGCAAAAATTGTCCAGAACAATAGGGTCCAGCGATGGTTTTTTGAGGAGGGAGCACACCAGTGCTTCCTTAAAGGCTTCCTGAAACACCCCCTCGAGGATATATTTACCATCATCTGGACCCAACCACATGTCACCTCCCAAGCTGCCTTCACCAGCCAGGAG
Organism: Candoia aspera; assembly: GCF_035149785.1. Classification (NCBI taxonomy): domain Eukaryota; kingdom Metazoa; phylum Chordata; class Lepidosauria; order Squamata; family Candoiidae; genus Candoia; species Candoia aspera. The sequence continues at coordinate 11,652,986 of NC_086160.1, forward strand.
GAGCATGGATCTAATTGGCAAGTGGTGGCATTTACAGTCCAGAGGATCCTGTCCACTTCCTTGGGCCCAACAGGCTCAAACTGTTCCCAGATAACTGGGTAAGTACATTCCCCAGGCATCTCCACAGACCCTGCCTCACGCTTGGAGTCCAACTTGGAATGAATCCAAGCAATTTTATCCTGCAGATGCCCAGAAAACTCCCCAGCACGGCCCTGTAGATGGATTTCTGAGCCTCCTTTCCCCAAAAGGGATCAGGTAATGTTGAACAGGGCCTCCAGGTGGCATTCTGTGGATGCAATAAAAGCAGAGAAATACTGACTGTTTTGCTGCTCTTGCTGCCACATAGTAGGCCTTAACAGCGGCTCTAGTTTGTGTTCCGTCAGGTTCGGTTTTTAATTCTTGCTTTTTTCCCTTCCCAAATAAACTTGGAAACATCTTTCTGCTATTGTTTAAATAGTAGATCCATTTTCAAAATTGGTATTGTCTGAAACAAAAACAACATCCTGAGTAAAACATTCATCTTAATCACAGAAATCCGACCCATGAGTGACAATTGTAATTTATCCCAATATAGAAGAAATTATATTTGAGAACTACTTATTCCCCCTGTAGAGAATAATGTGATTCATGGATTCCAGTGAAAAACAGAGTGATTTGCACTCTTAAAAATGGCCTATCTTAGTGAAAACATTAAATTCCTAAGAAAGGGAGGCTCCAGTCAACAAAATGCCTTTGCATTAACCTACTGGTGAACTCCTAGTTGCTCACTTTCAATTAAGATCTTTGCTGGCTTAGGTCTAGCCCAGGAGTTTGTTTCCAGAAGTGGCCAGCAGATGGCTCTGAAGGACATTGAACCTGATGCTTCCTATCTTGCTTGTCCTCAGCGCCTGGTATGCAGACAATATATTCAATCTCTCATTGTCAGGGTCCCTGGCAGAAACTCGGCAGAAGAACCAAGAATATGACCTGACAGGACGCAACATGAACTTAGCTCAATGTCCTCAGGCCCTCAGCAGGGCATGGCTAGATAAGAATCTTTATTGAACACTAGGATGAAGCTATAGAGCAGTTGGAATATGAGGTCAAACATCTTTTCCTCACGTAAGCTAAAAATCCTCTAGAGTCAAATTATAATAAATACTTACAAGCTATGATATGTTTGAATAATTCACATAGATAACACATTGAATTTAGCCTAAAGAGACTTAAATTGAAATATTGGGAAATCGTGGGAATCTGGTGAAGAAGCAGGCAAAACTATTAGCACAATGGTTAAAATAAAAGAGGCAGCAAAATAATATAGGAGGAATGTTATTGGATAATGATCAGAACAATGGATATTTTACTGATTAATCAACAATTTTATCAGTATTATCAAAAATTATAAATTTTGCAAATTTTTGTAAATAGTATAGACAATGGGTTGATAGAGTGATCCTTCTGCATCTTAGTGGACTGTGTTGTGCATTTGAAGCTGAGTTGTAGACTTCTTTTTAACAGACCTTTCCCTCCTGGGAACTGCTGGCTCTTGAGTTACTCTCTGGTCATGGCATACAATGTGATGGTTAATAATGGCGGAACAGCTACAATTCATTCCATTCATTTGAGCAATTCTTCCAATTCTTATTTAATATGAAGGGAAGACTCTCTGAGCTTCTAGATCAGGGTTTCTCAACCAGGGTTCCGTGGAACCCTAGGGTTCTATGAGAGGTCACTAGGGGTTCCCTGGGAGATCACAATTTATTTAAAGAAATATTTCCAATTTGGGCAACTTCACATTAAAGAGGTAAGTTTCATTCTATATTTTTAGTTTAAGAACACTGTTGATGCATATAGACGGGCCTACCCATGAAATGAATATAGTGATTTTGTAACTTCTGGCCTATATCTGAGCCTGAATGTGCAGGGGTTCCCCCAGGCCTGAAAAATATTTCAAGGGTTCCTCCAGGGTCAAAAGGTTGAGAAAGGCTGTTTTAGATGCTGCTGTTCCACCAATATGAGCAGACATCAGCCAGGATGACCATTGATGAGGGATGCTAGGAATTGCAATTCAGCAAGATCTGGAAGGCCACAGTTCCTCACTCTTTGAAACTATTCCAGGGGCCAATATAATATTCAGCTTCAGATCATCAGAAAGTGGCTAATGGATTCCTTGAAACTAATGACCACATAAGATTTAATTTTAAGTGGGGGACTTCAAGAGTAGCAGAGAATTACTAAAAGAGTGAGCAGATTACAGAGCTACCAGATCAGGGACTCCATTTAACCACTAGAGGTCAATAGAGAGGTAAGGTGTTGCATCTCTTTCCTACCATCCGGTGGTCATCTGAATTTTTACAGCCCAGACTTAGTAACCCTAATCTTAGGGATGGAAAGTGGGCAGGAAGAAAAATACCATTTTCCCACTCCTGAATTAATTCTAAATTGCAGTCATTTGTGTATTCAAAATGGCAAGAGCCATCCACAAGGGACCAGGATCAACAGGGTCTTATTGTCCTGCAGGTAGCAGAAATGCAAAGCTTCTTGAGAAAGAAGTCCATGGGACAGCCCATCCCTAAAAAAAAAAAAAAAGCAAACAAACCAGGGAGGATTGAGCCAATGCCACTGGAATATTGGTTGACTATTGAAACCCATTTAGGAAGAGAATGGAATGGCTGGGGTGAGGAGGGAAGGAAGGAAGAAGTGTCAAATGAACGTAAAACAGAAGTTCCCTGCCTTTGAAGAATGTTAACATAAAACGTCCACCACGAGAAAGATTTGTCTGTTCACAAAATAGGTTCTGTGGTATATGTGGCTGCTACAAATCATGTATTTATTAGAAAGGGAACTCTATAATTCTCAAGAATGGTCTCTGCTATACCCTGTTTCTTATTTTTCTTTTCTAGACAGAAGAGATCCTTCCAACATAGTATTGACTCACCATTGGTTCACTCGCCATTTTTTTAATTTTCTGAAAATGTACTTCTTTGCAGTGTATCACCTTCCCTTTTTGTAGCAAAATAAATCAGCATCTTTTTTTTTAAGGCAGATGAGGCAGAGTGCCTGCCAACCCCAAAAATGGTATATGCAGACAGATTGCACCATAAGCACCAGGTTACCTTGAAAGGCACCTACCCATTCATTCATGTTCTCATTATCCAGAGGCTTCATTAACATTTGCTCTGTTTAGTCTCTGCTTGAGAAGGAAGAACTTGGTGGACTTCCAACCTTCTGAGGCACACACACAAAAGATTAGCATGGAGGCCTTTCTAGAAGCTGTCAAAACATTTCTTAAAATGTAATTGCAAAGTGAGTGTTTCATGCTCAGCAGTTTTGCTTTGATTGCAAATTTGGAGAAGAGAAGGTTGGCTATTTGGGATGCTTGAAAGGGGGCTTATTTTGGTATAAATGGTCTGTTTGTAAATGGGCAGGTTTTAGGGCATAAGAAGCAAATACGGCATGGACATTTCCAAACAATATCAAGATAGCTTTAAAAGCTACTTTAGAAAGCCAGAAACATTTTGCCTGGTTTCTTTGTTTCCCAGGAAGATGCTAATTCAGATTGTTTCCAGCTCCTATCTTGACAAGAGGTCTATGGAATTAATTGCCATGCTTTGGGACAGCAACTGACCATCCAAAGGGTGGTCTTCACAGGGATGCTTTCATCAGCCATCTACCCTCACCCATTAACAAATATCAGGCTATCTACTTCCTATAAAGTAGATTCTATGGCTCATAGTATAATCAATCAGCAACTTCAACTTGCTACCAACCAAAGGAGTTGGTGCTAGGACCATCATACACAGCAACAGAGTCTCAACAGATTAGTTAGGGAAATCTTCCATACAGTGGCCTTATGGTATTGTTTTCATTATACAGAAGTGCTCATTCTGAGCTTCCAGGCCTATTAGAGATTTACAAAATTCCATTCCAAAGCTACAGCCAAATTGTAATTTTCACCCAAGCTCATGAGGAAGAATCATATTAACTGTAAACCACTTTAATTGAACTTGAATATAAATAAAATGTCATTTATGGCCCAAATCTGCACACTTCTTTGTCCTGGGGGTATGTGTGATCTAGGGTTCAGATCTCCCACCTCTTAAAAACCCAGTGGGATATATACCAATATGGAAGAAATTCAACAGAGAAATTAAAAAACTGGGCTTCAGAGCATTTCAACGTTTTAGGGAGAATTGCAGTGCTAAAAATAAAAATCCTTGCAAGGCTCACTTTTCTATTTCAGTGCGCCCCAGTGGAAATCCCAGAAAATGTTTTAAGATATTGGCAAAAAAAAAAAAAAAATAGAAAGCTTTGCTTTCATTAAAAAAATTGAGAATAAATAACAGGATTTTATTTAGACCTCAGAAACAGGGAGTCATACTCAGTCTGATAATATATTATCAAGTAGTACAGTCAGGATATATGTTTCCATTAATTATGGAGGGCTCTTCTAAACAGTGGATCCAAATCAAAACTGTATTAGGGCCAATAATTTTATAAATCAATGGTTCTTTCACCCAAAACATTTTTCAAAGATAAGTAAGATTGAAAACATTTTCACTAAGACAATGCTTCAAGTATGGAAGAGAAAATACATAGCTTTGATAAAGGATACTTCTCCTTTACCTTTACTTCCCTTGATAACATATATAGATCAGGATAATCACTATGGTCTGGCTAAAATGAAATTTTTGAGAGAATACAACCTTTACAGATTAAAACATTTTATAGTAATAGGGAACCTCTGCATAAAGATCAGAGAGAGCAACATGTAGATGATAAGTGACCATGGTTCTTCTGGTATCAACTCAAATCTCTTCTGGACAATAGGAAAGTTAGAGCTTCAGCAACATGGATTTATACCAATTTCAAGAATTTAATACTTCAATTCTTAGAACAACCAAAAGGAACAATCTCAAAAATGTATAGGTTATTATTGAATTCTTAGAACAACCAAAAGGAACAATCTCAAAAATGTATAGGTAATTATTGAATTAGAAATAGGAGATCCATCCCATGGCTTAAAGGAAGCTTGGGACATTGATCTTGGCAAAACCATATAGGAGACAATTTGACAAGAATTACGGAAACTGGGTGGATTCACCTCAGCTCCAATGAAAGAATTGCAATGGAAAAATATACATTGCTGGCAGTTGGCTCCAGTCAGATTGGCACATATATGTCAAAATTATCCTTCCAAATGTTGGAAAGGTTGTCAGAGGTTGTTCTTTCATTTGTGGTGGTTATGCGATAAAGCTATATCCTATTGGTGTAAAATTTTGGGGGACATAACTACCATTGCTAACCACAGAAGTGAATGGTCCCCAGAGTTAGGTTTACTGCATTTATTTACAGGACAGAATCTCAACCTTAAAAATAAGGAACTTACCATCTATTTAATATTAGCACCTAATGTAATAATTGCCCAACATTGGAAAACTCTAGATAATGTAACAATTGAGATGTGGGTTAACAAGTCCTCTTCAATTGCCACATTAGGAAAAAACCATAGTTAAAATAATGAGACATCAGAGGCAAGAACCACAATTCCATCAAATCTGGAAGGATTTTATGGTTTACCTCCATAACAATACAATATGATAATTCTATCTATCTATCCATCCATCCATCCATCCATCCACATACACACACAAACACACACATATATACACACTGTGTGTGTGTGTATGTATGTATATATGTATGTGTGTGTGTGTGTGTATATATATATATATATACACACACAACTATATATATATACATATATATATATATATTGTATGTGTGTGTGTATACACACACACACACTGTACCAATCAAAGGGAATATTTGTAGCTCAGGGTTGAACTGTGGAGTCCTTGGTGCTCTCTGAGCCTTCTTGTTTTCTTGCAGATGTTTCATTGCCAGACTAGGCAACATCTTCAGTGCGAAGAGGGAGTGGGCCTTGCTCTCAGTTTATATACCGTGGCTTGCCCTGCTTGTGTTGGTGGGGGTGTTGTTCTCTCCTTGGGAGTTCTTTGATTGGGCTGTTAACTCAGTCAATCAACCAAGCAAGCAGCAAACAGCAGCCCAATCAACTCCCAAGGAGAGAACAACACCCCCACCAACACAAGCAGGGCAAGCCACAGTATATAAACTGAGAGCAAGCCCCACTCCCTCTTCGCACTGAAGATGTTGCCTAGTCTGGCAATGAAAGGTCTGCAAGAAAACAAGAAGGCTCAGAGAGCACCAAGGACTACACATGCACTTTGTGTGTGTGCGCGCGTGCAAGCGCATGCGTGTATGTATGTATGTATGTATGTATGTGTTGGGCAATTATCATGTACAGTGTATATATATATATATATGATAAAGTACTACATGTACAATACCTGTCTCTTTAGTTACTTTTTAGGAGACTTTTTTTGGCATCTTCTCTATCTTTTTTCTCGATGCATCTTGGATTTATGTTAATAGACGGGCAGGTTTTCTCTAGATACTTCCTGAGTGGTTCCCTACATAGGAGACAAAAACAAAGCCTTGCCTCCTAAGCAGAAACCACATCCTACCCCACACATTCCTCTTCGCTTTGATCGTCTTCCGACACCAACCTGATCTGACTTCTACTGCCGAAATCCCGCCCCAAGAACCAAAGAACACTCCCTCCCAAAATGACAAAAGAAAAGGAACTCTAAGCCAGAAATTCAGGACCCAATCTCCTCCTACCCTTTGTTTTCCTCTTTGCCTTGATGTTTGTCAGACCCAATCCCAATCTGACCCCGACTGCTGGCATTAGGAATTTTCCTCCCAAGAACCAAAAATTACTCCCTCCCAAAAAGAACAAAATAAAATCGCCTCTGAGCTTAAAATTCAGCCCACAATCTCCTCCTGCCCTTCGTTTTCCTCTTTGCATTTATTTCCTTCCAGCCCACCTCCAATCCTACCTCTGCTTCCAATATCAGGAATTTTTCCTGCCGATCAGCAATGATCACTCTGTCCCTCCCAGAGCAATGAAACCAAAGCACGACTAAGCCTGAAATTCATCTCAGAATCTCTTCCTTTCCAGCCTCTTTTCCGCCTTAGCCCACCCTCATCTATCCCCCACTGCTGGAATCAGGAATTTTTCCTCCTGATCTCCAAAATCTCTCCATCCTGAAACGAGAAGCTGAAATTCCAGATATCCAAACTGCAGTCATCAACTGGAGACAGAAATGCGTTATTAGAAAGTCTTTTCATAATGCTTTTAATCCGTATCAAGTAGCTCTTTTTTGTTGTATCTTATTTCCTTCCTTTTTCTTTTCATTATTTCAACTCTATATATCTTTTTTAAAAGGGGATTGCTCATAAAAGGTCCTTGCATTTGTTCTTTCAGAATGGAAGAGCCTTGCAGAATGGCTTCTGGAATTAAGTACCCATCTATTGCATGTTGTTGAACGCCTTGGACAGTCTGAAAAGGAGCTGGTTGAAATGAGCTGTAGAAAGCCAGTGGATGTGCAGCACACCCAGTATGGGTCTGTGAATTCTGAGAGTGATGCTGATAAGGAAGAAGTAGATAAGCAGTTACAGGGGTGTATAAATCAGCTACCCCATGAACCTTCCTCTCTGCATGGAGAGGGAAATGGAACCAGGCCAGAGGAAAACCAATTGATGGAACTGGAAACAGTCATTCCCTTAAAGGAAAAAGAATCTGATGAAGAAGAGGAAGGCCCAGTGCTTGTAAACAGTGAAAATCCAAATAAATCAGAAAAACTATATATAATGGTACCAAAGAATGATAATGGAAAAGATACTTACTCAGAGAATTCTTCAGCTAAGAAAATCCATGAAAACATCAGTTCAGGAGACAATGGAAAAAACATCATTGTGTCCCAAAACCTGGAAGACATAATTGCAACTCAACTTCAGATGCTTCCCACTCAGAAAACCCAGGCAGACACCAAGGAAATCTTGGAAGAGGCACAAAATGGGAATTGCAACCTGATGATGAAGCCAGGGAGTATATATGGGGATTTCAGTCAGAAGCAGAGGAATAATGAAATTGCCCAAAGCAAGGAAGGAAGTTCTAGAAGACCAGAAGATTTCCATGACAGCAGCTCTGTTGCCCTGCGGATTGGCGAACTGGAGGAAGGGGAGAATGAATGTAGCTGGAGCAGCAAAGAGTAAGAGAAAACAGTCTTCTCTGTATCCTCAGCCTGTGGATATAGGGGAACTATTTTATTTTATTTATTATTAAATTTATAAACCACCCATCTCACTATAAAAGTGACTCTGGGTGGCTTACAAATAAATATATATGTAGCTATGTTGCTTTTCCCTTCCACTGTCACATCAGAATCAACCACAGATAAGTGTCAATATATTAGGTACATGGGATTTTTCTCTAGTAAGTGTTTCATATGCTATAATGTACCCCTATAAACCATCAGGAAGGGGGCAACAGTAAGGGGGCGTGGTGGCTCAGTGGGTAAGACACCAGGCTTGTTGACCGGAAGATTGCAAGTTCGGTGGTTCGAGACCCGAGCACCACGTGGCAGAGTGAGCTCCCACACTCACCCCAGCTCTTGCCAACCTAGCAATTCAAAAGTGTGCAAATGCGAGTAGATAAATAGGTACTGCTTTGGCAGGAAGGTAACAGCGTTCCATGACTGTCATGCTGGCCACATGACCGCAGAAGTGGCTTCGGAAAACGCTGGCTCTTTGGCCATGAAACAGAGATGAGCACCGCCCCCTAGTGTCAGACACGACTAAACAGGAACCTTTACATTTTACTTTATAAACCAACGGGGCATGTTGCCCACTTGGGTATAAACACCTCTGGGTTGGAAAACAGGGCCCTGCAGAGGAATGTTTACCAAGCAAAAAAGGTGCAGATAAGTCCATTCTGATCTAAATTGTTGTCTTGGGCTGAAAATCCATAGATTTTTTTTTAAAGGAAAGCTACCCATTATTGAGGCATTAAATCTATTCTTGTGCTTTCCTTCCCAAACAGCCAATCAAGAGAAATCAACTTTTTAAAGTATGTTATGTGGGTACAGCCCAGACCACTAAAGGAAAGGGAGGGGTGAAGGAGAACTGCATAAATTTCCACAAGATTTCTTAGGGAAACAAACACATAATATTTAGAACCCCTAGCTAGACCATGCAGCTACAATTTAAGGCAGCCCATTATCCTATTACTGTTGCATAAAAACTTGTCATTACCTTGAATAAAATCAATTCCCCTTTAACTATTTTATAAATTTATAACAAAGCTGGATAATTGGATTATATTTCATTCAGATGATACTTAACATTTTAATAGTGTTTTCAAGTGTCCATGCACTCCCAGGTAGCGAGCATTGTTATTTATGGTCCTGCAGATAAGGTTGAGAGAGACAAGGAGCTCACAATATTCACAGAACTGTGTCTCCCTTGCTTCTATGAACAATGCAAAATGGGCATGCTTATGTTTCTTCTCTTCTGAGCCTCATCCAGCTCTTGGAAGTAAGTGATGCTATGAAGTGCTGTGATGTGCCTCATCAGAGTAAAATCTGTCACCTCTTCACATTGTCAAGGTGTTATCTGGGTTATCCCCACTGCTGAAAGCACCATGCTGAAGTGAATCCAGATTGCCCTGCTCAGGCCTAATGCGGGTCTCTTACACAACTAGGTACAAGTTATTCTGTCATTGCTCTCTTTTTTCCTAACACATGTTGTTTCTTGGCTACAGATTTTTCATGGAAGTGAGCCTGGGAGAACCTGAAGTATCCTGTAGTGTTACAGCCCCTTGCAATATTCTAGAACATCTAGTAATCACAGTTGTTAATGATTTAAGTTCATTCGTTGTAAATGATGCAGAAGAACTTGTCAGCAATGTCATCTCTGCTGAGTGCTCATTGATTGACCAACCCATGGTTTCTCCAATCATCATTGTAATCCCATTTACTTCACGTTACAGAGGAATGTACAAAGACATAATGGTGAAGGTGACTGACATAAACTTTCAGTCAATTTATTTAACTCCTACCTCTTTGGAAGGACATCCAGGTAACCAGAAGGTTAGTGAACTCTTTAATTCAATGCCATGCTTAAATTGTAGGGCAGAAGAAGAAAACTGAAATATAATCATTTTGAATTAATTGGGAAAACAATCCCCTGAACCTCATGGAGTCTTTGTGTGTGTGTGTGCCTTCAAGTCAGTGTTGACTCCTGGCAACTGCCTGAACAAGTCCCTGCAGTTTTCATGGGAGGATTTCAGAATTAGTTTGCCATTGTCTTTTTCCTAGGGCTGAGAGAGAGTGCCTGGCCCAAAGTGAGGAAGGACTACCAGTCTCCTGGTTTCTAGCTTGATGCCTTAACCACTACACCAAACTGGCTCTCATCATGAACTCTACATGAAACAAGATAGATAGACAGACAGACAGACTAATTTTTCTGTACATACAAAGAGTTTCCATTCCAGAAATAAGTGAAATAAATGCAGAGGGTATGCTTTATCTGTGGAAATATTCTTGTGTGAAACTGGGGATCCACCACTGCTAATCAATGTTTGCAAGCATGGACTTCCTGAAGAGGCCAGTAAAACAGGGATTATTGATGGTGGGGATGATGGTGCTCCAGTACTTGCCCTAAACTCCTGCAGAGTTCCTCCATTCATTTGTTACCAGAGTAGTGAAAGGAGAGACCAAAGTTCTCTTGTAACAAATATATGGCAGTTAACTCTATGACAGAGACATAATGGAGAAATCTGACTTGCAAAATGTGTCAACTTTGGGATGGATTTCTCTCCATATCTCTGGTTCAGATGAATTTTCCTGATTAGAATTTGGAATCTCTTCTGATCAATTTATAATTGATTGGTTTTCTTCTTTTGGTTTCATGCAGGGGACAGCTGCCATGGTAAAAACCTGCCAGCTTGGTATCTTTTCTGTTGTTTCATGCTTAAAGAAGGAAACATTGACCATTCCAAGGAAAGGCCTTTCACGAAAACTTAATATGGATCCCAGAATTTCATTTTGCTACCCACCATCAACCTTCAGTTCTCGAGTGACGGTGCACCTAAAGGTATGCTTGAAAAATTATGGCCTGACTTCCTGGAAATGAGAATATTTTTCACCAACATACAGTACATAAACACCTTCTTGATTGGAACAGATCTAAAATCAAACTCTATAGCTAATAATTCAGGCAGAGAATGACTTCCTTCAGTGAAGGGAAAAAAATCTATTCTCTGGCTCAGACTGAATGATCTACTTTATGGTCACCTCCTGTAAGGGTTTAATCATTCTCAGTACTTTCTTCGTCTATAACTTTGTCCTTTAACAGCAGATGTCTGTGCAATATTTTTGTCTATCTATCCATCCATCCTTCCATCCATTCAATTTTGAGACTACCTGACTCCTTGACAACTTTGGGAAGATAAAAAGAAGAAAATGCACCATCAATATTCATCATCGTTTTTCAAAACAAGCTTGCCATATGGGATGGGAAGTTACAACTAATTCTGCACTTTTGGGGATTCCAGCCACATTCTAAAACGGATTTTAAAAATCACTGTTAATAGATCATTGCTCAACTTTGTTTATAGTACTGCAACTTCTTAAAGGATTTTTTACATAAAAAAACAGAAGCTGTCATTCAGTTCGTCCCTGGGTGGCAGCAATAGCTTATGAAAGAGTGTTAGAAAGATATTCAGTATACAGTGTCTGATATTTTGTTCAGTTCCTCTGTGATTTCTTAACAGAATTCTCTCCTTTCTTCTCCATCATGAGATTAATTTTTTTTTTAAAAAAAAAGATCTTTTCTCCCCTGTTGAAAAGGAATAGGTACTTCTGCATGCTACTCATGTTCCTCTAGACCAACAGGGCAAGATACATCTTTGTTAAAGCCAAGATTTCAAAAAGAGCATGTTCAGTCTCAGTGAAATGCACATTTATATTTGACTGTCCACTCAGCTTTGGCCTTTATTGATTCTGATGTTCACACCTAAGATTTGGTGTACCCTAGCTCTACCCAATCTGGGAGTAGCACCAGATGTGTAGGTTACACCTCCCAGAGTTCCCAGCCAGAGTGGCCATTGGTGAACATTCTGGGAGAATGGAGCCACCTGTCTTCAGAATGGCCAAATCATGGAAAGTGGTTTATTCTCCTTCTCAGAAATCCAGATGACCATTAGGTAAGAACAAAGAGATACCAAAAACTCACATTGGCAAGGCCTGATCTTTACAATTCAGCAACTTTCTTTAAAAATGCCCATACTTCAGTGACTCTGAGTTTTTTCCTCTTGTACCACTTCCTTGTGTGAATGTGAAATATATCTATAAAAAGCAGACAACCATCTTTGATCTCAGATGGAACAGCCTTCAAACTTCCTCTTTTCAGCTGTTACTCAAGGCCTTTAGTAGCAAATAGTGGTTCCATCTGTTTCAAGAAAACCAACAACTATGACTACCTAAGAAGTTGTCAAATTGGTCCAACTTCACATATCAGACGTATTTCAGTATTAACTAACTGATGGCTAGTTGTGGACATCTCTTCCTTTCTATTGTATCCAGAGTTTTTCAGCACAGCTTCATTTTGCTGCCTATATTTTGTTTCAGATTTTCTTCTGCCAAAAAAAAAGCATTCACATCTGTTGGCACACACGTTTTCCTTAATATATACTTTTTGCAAGGAATTTCTCCTAATAGAAGTTTTCATTTAACACATTGTTTCCCTTAGTGTGACACTGCATTCTGGTTTGTATGGGTGTCCAGGAGCTGCAAAGTAGGTGGCCCTACTGATACTTCTAACATTTCTAGCTATGAGGAAGGACTGCCATGCTAAACAGACTGGAGCGAATGAGTCAGCTGTTCATATGCCTCTGCAAAAGTAAGCAACATAGCTGCCCTGTCCTACCATTTTGTAGGTGCTTCATTTGTAACCAAACACAGATAAATATTTTGGCAATAGTGGATCTGACTTTTGGTGCACAAGGACAGTTGCTTATTTGCTACTGCTTGTTTACTTTCCATTCCATTTTGTAAGCAGTGAAAATAGAGCAGGAGTTATTAATTCCAACCTTCAGAGAAGAGATTACTGGAACCAATCCCCATCGGTAATAAGGAAGGAGGCCTCTGTGCCCAGGTGGTGAATTGCCAGCCAGAACATCACCAGGCTAGTAAGGAAAGGAAACCCTTGAATGCACATGTGAATATTAGTTTATTATGACCTGAGGCCAATTCTACTTAATTAATTCTACTTAATTAATGACCTTAATTGTATATAACTGGAAAAGTGGAACATGGATTATTTCCACAACGTAATTGTTTCAGATGAGAGAAAAAAGCAAATGTATTAGTATTAGGGATTCTGGGCTAATATTTTGGTTGAAATGACTAATACAAATTAATGCTATGCTGATTTCATACTGGGTGGTCTGCATCTGGGGGCGGCTGGGTCAAACTCAGGTTTTGGAATGTCATCCGACTGGAACTATGTATAGAAGCAAATACAGATATCTAGGGTTTAGACTTTCATTTGGTTTAGTCCTTTTACATAGTCGCTATCTCCCTTGATCACCTGGATTGACCAGACTGTTGCCGGACAGAGTCCTGCTGGTCGCAACTCGCTTTCCATTCATCTCAATTCCTGGCTTTTCTTCTCCAGGTTCAGCCAAAGTCCTTGACTGTTGGATCTTCCCATCTCTTTGGAGGTCGGCCGATGGGTCTTTTTACTTCTCTTGGGAACCATTCAGCAACTGTTGTTGTCCGACGGCCATCCGACATGTGTGTGACATGTCCTACCTATGGCAAAATAATCTGGAACTACTTTTTGAAGGACAGGAGAGTTCCCCTGTAATCACTGGTCCCTGAGTTGGACTACAGGTTACCATACCATAAGCCCCCTGTAATGATTGCCCTAGCCCCAAATACTCAGACTCACAAGAGGCTGCTAAATGAAATCTGATTTATTAGAGTACTAAAGACAAATACAGAGAAAGCTGAGAATGAGCAAAAGCGCGCCAAATACAAACTTAAACCCTTGGTGCAAACGTATCCCGCCTCCCTCGTAACAGCCCCGCCCGGCACAGGTGCTAGCAAACGTCAGAGTTGCTAGCCTGGGAAAGTAACCTTGAGCGCAGTAGATAATACAAATACATTCCAAAGCAAAGCCAAAAGATAACCGTTCCCATCCTCCCGAGAAAGATGAAACACGCATCCAATTAATGACATGCGAAACGTTACGATGCATCAAAGACATTGAAACGGCGAACATGACATACCGCCTCCCTAAAAATACACTTAGGGACCCGGTTTTGTGGGATAAGCAGAGTGGAAGCGGGCCACCAAAACAGGGGAAGCTACATCTGGTGCAGCGACCCACTCTGGATGAGGGAAATGTTTCCAACGAACTAAATATTGCAAAGTATTGCGAAGGCGTCTAGAGTCCAGAATTTCTTTAACTTCGAAGTGTTGCTGACCATCAATCATGATGGGGGTGGGAGGTGGAGGTTGACGATGCCAGCGGTCAGAAGGAATAGTCGGTTTGAGTAAGCTGCAATGAAAAACAGGGTGTAAGCGTTTAAGGTTATGAGGCAAGTCAAGTTTAAAAGTCACAGGGTTAATCTGAGCGATAATCGGGAAAGGACCCACAAACTTAGGCGCAAGTTTCTTTGAAGGCTGTGATGACTTGATAAACTTGGTAGAAAGGTACACCGAGTCCCCAACTTGGAATGCAGGTTGAGGGGCCCGCTTCCGATCAGCATACAATTTATAATCCGCTTGAGCATCAGCCAATGCCTTTTGAATCATTGGCCAGGAGTCAGCCAGTTGTGTTGTCCAATCATCTGGAGTGACTGCAGCTGTTGGAGGTTGTGGTAGATCAGAGATAGGTACAAAGTCCTTACCCTGAGCTACCCGAAATGGGGTTTGGCCAGTGCTTTGATGCACTGCATTGTTGTAAGCCACTTCAGCAAACGGTAGGAGGTCTACCCAATTGTCCTGCTGATAATTCACAAAAGCTCGAAGGTACTGCTCTAAAGTAGAGTTAACCGCCTCAGTGGCCCCGTCCGTCTGAGGATGCCAAGCCGTGGACAGGGCTTGCTTCGTGCCTAACAGCTTGAGAAACGCCCGCCAAAATTGCGAGGTAAATTGTGTACCTCTGTCCGAAATCAAGCGGGAGGGACATCCGTGTAACCTGTACACGTGTACAAGGAATAAGCGAGCCAATTGACGTGCCGACGGAATGGACACGCAAGGGATGAAGTGAGCCTGTTTGGAGAAATAGTCTTTGACCACCCAAATGACCGTTTTGCGTTGGCTGGGCGGTAGCTCGACAATAAAGTCCATGGAGATTTCCTCCCAAGGGGAAGAAGGGGCTGCCACTGGTTGCAGCAGTCCTTCGGGCTTGCCCGCCTTGCGCTTGGACATTGCACAAACAGTGCAGGAGGCAATGTAGTCTTTAACATCTTTACGTAATGTGGGCCACCAGAATTGCCTCCGAACGAGGTGCAAGGTTTTTACAAACCCGAAATGACCTGCGAGTTTGTCATCGTGTGAACGTAGTAACACATCTTTTCTGAGGCTTACAGGAACGTAGAGCCGGTCGGATTTCCAAGCGAAGCCTCTGTCAAAAGTAACATTGTCTTTATTCGCAAGCAACCAAGTATCCGTTTTTAGTTCTTTGAGAAACTTTTGTTGCAACTGGGAGGGAATTGACAAAGCACTTGGCTGAACAGCGCTTGTGGTGGGCGGCTGCTGCGCGCGCGATTGGCTTCGCGTCACAGCCTGCATGCCCAATTGGGGCGCCGTCCATAGGGTGCTTACCACATCTGGCGCTGCCCCAGAGTCCTGAGGTTGCCTTGACAAGGCATCAGCCAAGAAGTTCTTTTTCCCTGGAATAAATTTGAACTGAAAATTGAATCGATTGAAAAATTGAGCCCAACGAACCTGTTTGGGGCTCAGTTTTCGAGGGGTACTAAGAGCCTCCAAGTTTTTATGGTCAGTCCATACTTCAAAGGGATGATTTGCCCCTTCCAACAGATGCCGCCAAGCTTCCAATGCAGCTTTTACGGCAAATGCCTCCTTCTCCCAGACATGCCAACGCCTCTCAGTCTCGGAAAATTTGCGGGATAAGTAGGCACAGGGCTTGAGGCATCCTGCCTCGTCCTTTTGCATCAACAATGCCCCAATAGAATAATCGGAGGCATCTGCCTGTACAACAAACGGCTTTGAGGGATCAGGATGCTGTAAAATGGGCTCCTTGACGAAAGCTGCTTTCAGCTGCTCAAACGCCGTGTCATGTGCGCCGTTTCAATGTATTTGATGCATCGTAACGTTTCGCATGTCATTAACTGGATGCGTGTTGCATTTGTCTAGGGAGGATGGGAACGATTATATTTTGGCTTTGCTTCGGAATGTGTTTGTGTTATCTACTGCGCTCAAGGTTACTTTCCCAGGCTAGCAACTCTGACGATTGCTAGCACCTGTGCCGGGCGGGGCTGTTATGAGGGAGGCGGGATACGTTTGAAGCAAGGGTTTAAGTTTGTATTTGGCGCGCTTTTGCTCATTCTCAGCTTTCTCTGTATTTGCTTTTAGTACTCTAATAAATCAGATTTCATTTAGCATCCTCTTGTGAGTCTGAGTATTTGGGGCTGGGGCAATCATTACATAAAGCTGAGAATCTCAGTTCCTAACTCCGCTGGCCCCTGTCCAAGGAAGACAAGCGTCTAACTTGTGAGGGAGAGAGCCCGCGATGACCGAGCCCGAAATCGTGATGATGGAGGAAGGGGAACCGGACTCGACCGTGAGGCCGTCCGGCCGACCGTCCCAAGGAGGGGAGCTGTCCGCCATCAGAGAGGAGGCGAGCTCCGGGTCGGAGAGCGAAGCCGGGGGGCTGAAAACGGCCCCGGAGACCACCGTGAATTCTCCGGGTGAGCTGCTCACCTGGGATGAGACCCGAGGAGATGCCACAGCAGCGGGGGGCCCATCCTGGAGGCAGAGATACCCTTTATCCCCCAACGTGGTGCAGGTGCAGCCAACGGAGGGCTCACCCACTCCGGATCGAATCAGAGTGCTGGAGTCGAAAATGGATTCGTTGGAGGCTATTCTGAAACAGCTGAGCTTGGATGTAACCTCGATGCGAGAGCTCCGGGAAGAATCCAGCCAGAGGCATTCAACCCCTTCCTCCCAGGGGCTGACCCCGGAACGGCGACGGGTGGTGCGGAGGCGCGAAGGGGACCAGTCGGTCCAGATGGAAATCGCAGCAGCGCCCGGGCGATCGCCCCGGGGCCCCGTGCCGCTCCGAGTCAGGGAAGCACCAGCCGCTGCAGCCCCGGTGGTGGGGCGCAGCCCAGCGGGAGGCGGTATGCGAGACTTCCCTGTCAAGTTTGATGGGGACCCGACCAAACTCTCGTTCTTCCTGACTAATGCGAAAGCTTATATGGAAGAATGGGGGGGGGTTTTCCAATCGGAGAAGGCAAGAATCATCACCATTGCCACCAAACTGAAGGGGAGGGCGGCAGACTGGTATGTCCAGATGTGCCAGTCGGAAGCGCCTGAACTGGAAAATCTCGAGGAGTTCCTCTGGGCGTTGAAGCAACACTTCGAGGACCCCTTAGCAAAGGAGAGAGCAAAGCGAGCCCTGAAGGAACTCAAGCAGGGGTTCCGATCAGTGGCCGATTATGCTTTGGAGTTTAAAGCGCTAGCTGGGAAGGTGGATGACTGGTCCCAAGCAACCATTATCGAGCTCTTCAAAGATGGCTTGAACACCGAGGTGCTGCGCTGGTCCCTGGGGAGGGACGACCCATACACGCTGTATGAGTGGATCCTGCTAGCAGGAAGGGCTGAACATGCCCAAGAGGTCTTTGCCCAGCGGAAGACCGTCAAGTCGGGGCGGGAGATGAAGCCCAGCCGCACATCGACCACCGGGGGAAAACCGGGACAGCGACCCTGGGACGAGGAGCATGAGAAGCGGTATGCCAAAGGATTGTGCCTGAGATGCGGTAAGGAGGGGCATCGAGTGGCAGCATGCCCGAAGGCAAAGGTGGAGGAACGGCCCGGAAAACCGCCGGCGAAGTCCCCTGCGTTGCCGAGGAAACAGAAAGCTGCGGTGGCTGAGACCGAGGGAGACGATGTGATGTTCTACGAAATTGAAGGGGAGACCGAAATCCCGCAACCGGCGGGAAACGCCAACCACCTGCTCTAAAGGGCGCCGCTGGGCAGGTGGTAGAAGACGGGCGCGAGCCTCCAGCGGTGAGTGGCACTTACCGCATACTCATGGTGAAATTGAAATTGGGTTCACAAGTCAAGACGGTGGAAGTATGGGCCATGATTGATTCGGGGTGTTCCCGGTGTCTGATGCACCCCGACGTGGTGGCGGCTTTGGAGCTCCCCACTTTTCCCCTACAAAGACCCATCGCATTTACTCAATTGGATGGGTCCATGGCAGGGGGCAAACCGGTCACCCACTTTACAGGGCGGGTAGCCTTGCAACTGGGCAGTCACCAGGAAGGGTTGTCTTTTGTCGTGGCTCCCGTAGGGGGCCCATTGGTGGTGTTGGGGGTATCATGGTTGGTGCAGCAAAACCCCCAAATAAACTGGGTCTACCGGACCATCACATTTAGGGATGGGTTTTATCAAGCGGCAGAGGGGAAAGGTGCCCCAGAGGAGATGGTGGGGGTTGCGGCAGCTGCGACTCCGCCTTACCCGGCCTCTCCTCTGGAGGGCTTGCCGGCCGAGTACAGGATGTTTGCTGATGTATTCGGTGAAAAGGAAGCTGACCAGTTGCCCCCCCATCGAAAGACGGACTGTGCCATAGAACTGCTGCCCAACACTCAATTGCCTAAACCAAAAATTTATTCCATGACGCAAAAGGAACTGACTTTGTTGAGGGAATTTGTGGACAAAAATTTGGCGCGCGGATTCATTGAGCCGGCGAATTCACCCGTGGGGGCGCCGGTTCTTTTCCGCCCAAAAAAGGATGGGACATTGAGACTTTGTACGGATTTCCGCGGATTAAATGCCGTCTCAATTTCCAACAAATATCCCTTGCCATTGATAAAGGACATGTTGTCACATCTGGCCAAAGGCAAGATTTTCTCTAAACTGGATTTAAGAGAAGCCTACTATCGTGTACGAATCAAGGAGGGTGATGAGTGGAAAACTGCATTCAATTGCCCGTTGGGAGCATTCCAGTATAAGGTGTTGCCGTTTGGGTTGGCTGGGGCCCCTGGGGTATTTATGCAGTTAATCAATGAAGTTTTGCATGAACATCTGTTTAAAGGTGTACTGGTGTATTTGGATGATGTATTGATTTATACGGAAACCATGAAAGAGCATGTAGCTCTGGTAAAGAAAGTCTTGTGTAAACTCAGATCTGCTGAATTGTATGCAAAGCTATCCAAATGTGCCTTTCATCAGACCCAAATTGACTACTTGGGGTATAGGATTTCTGATAAAGGTATAGAAATGGACCCTGCCAAGGTACAGGCTATCATGGACTGGGAGAGTCCCCGTACCCGCAGGCAGCTTCAAAGTTTCTTGGGGTTCAGCAACTATTACAGATTATTCATAAGGGGGTTCGCTGAGATTGCCTTGCCCCTAACGGACCTGCTTCGAACGAAAGGGGTGGGAGATACTAGGCGAGTCAAGAATCCCGGAGCGTTGTTGAGGTGGACGCCTGCTTGTCAAACGGCGTTTGAGCGGCTGAAAGCAGCTTTCGTCAGAGAGCCCATTTTACAACACCCTGATCCTTCAAAGCCTTTTGTTGTACAGGCTGATGCCTCCGATTATTCTATTGGCGCATTGTTGATGCAAAAAGACGAGGCAGGATGCCTCAAGCCTTGTGCATATTTATCCCGCAAGTTCTCCGAAACTGAGAGGCGTTGGCATGTTTGGGAAAAGGAGGCATTCGCAGTGAAAGCTGCATTAGAGGCTTGGCGGCATCTGTTGGAAGGGGCTAATCACCCCTTTGAGGTATGGACTGATCATAAAAACTTGGAGGCACTTAGTACCCCTCGAAAACTGAGCCCTAAACAGGTTCGTTGGGCTCAATTTTTCAATCGATTCAATTTTCAGTTCAAATTTATTCCAGGGAAAAAGAACTTCTTGGCTGATGCCTTGTCCAGGCAACCTCAAGACTCTGGGGCGGCGCCAGATGTGGTGAGCACCCTATGGTCAGCGCCCCAATTGGGCATGCAAGCTGTGACGCGTAGCCAAACGCGCGCGCAACAACCGCCCACCACGAGCGCTGCTCAGCCAAGCTCTTTGTCAATTCCCTCCCAATTGCAACAAAAGTTTTTAAAAGAATTAAAAACGGATACTTGGTTGCTTGCGAATAAAGACAATGTTACTTTTGACAGAGGCTTCGCTTGGAAGTCCGACCGCCTCTACGTTCCTGAAAGCCTCCGAAAAGACGTGTTAACACGTTCACACGATGACAAACTCGCGGGTCACTTCGGGTTTGTAAAAACCTTGCACCTCGTTCGGAGACAATTCTGGTGGCCCACATTACATAAAGATGTCAAAGACTACATTGCTTCCTGCACTGTTTGTGCAATGTCCAAACGCAAGGTGGGCAAGCCCCAGGGGCTGTTGCAGCCGGTAGCAGCCCCCTCTTCCCCTTGGGAAGAAATCTCCATGGATTTTATTGTAGAGCTACCACCCAGCCAACGCAAAATGGTCATTTGGGTGGTCAAAGATTATTTCTCCAAACAAGCCCACTTTATTCCCTGCGTGTCCATTCCGTCAGCACGTCAATTAGCCCGCCTATTCCTTGTACACGTGTACAGGCTACACGGATGTCCCTCCCGCTTGATTTCAGACAGAGGTACACAATTTACCTCTCAGTTTTGGCGGGCGTTTCTCAAGCTGTTAGGCACGAAGCAAGCCCTCTCCACGGCTTGGCATCCTCAAACGGACGGGGCCACTGAGGCGGTTAACTCCACTCTAGAGCAGTACCTGCGCGCTTTTCTGAATTATCAGCAGGACAATTGGGTAGACCTTCTACCGTTTGCTGAAGTGGCTTACAACAATGCCGTGCATCAAAGCACTGGACAGACCCCGTTTCGGGTGGTTCTGGGTAAAGACTTTGTCCCTATCACTGATCTCCCACAACCTCCTGCAGGTGCGGTCACTACAGATGATTGGTCAACACAACTGGCTGACTCTTGGCCAATGATTCAAAATGCATTGGCTGATGCTCAAGCGGATTATAAATTGTATGCTGATCGGAAGCGGGCCCCCCAACCTGCATTCCAAGTTGGGGACTCAGTGTACCTTTCTACCAAGTTTATCAAGTCATCACAACCTTCCAAGAAACTTGCACCTAAGTTTGTGGGTCCTTTCCCAATTGTAGCTCAGATCAACCCTGTGACTTTTAAACTTGATTTGCCTCATAACCTGAAACGCTTACACCCTGTTTTTCATTGCAGCTTACTCAAACCGACTATTCCTTCTGACCGTTGGCATCGGCAACCTCCACCTCCCACCCCCATCATGATTGATGGTCAGCAACACTTTGAAGTTAAAGAAATTTTGGACTCTCGACGCCTTCGCAATACTTTGCAATATTTAGTTCGTTGGAAGCATTTCCTTCATCCTGAGTGGGTCGCTGCATCAGATGTGGCTTCCCCGGTTCTAGTGGCCCGTTTCCACTCCGCTTATCCCTCGAAACCAGGTCCCTAGGGGTATTTTTGGAGGGCGGTATGTCATGTGCGCCGTTTCAATGTATTTGATGCATCGTAACGTTTCGCATGTCATTAACTGGATGCGTGTTGCATTTGTCTAGGGAGGATGGGAACGATTATATTTTGGCTTTGCTTCGGAATGTGTTTGTGTTATCTACTGCGCTCAAGGTTACTTTCCCAGGCTAGCAACTCTGACGATTGCTAGCACCTGTGCCGGGCGGGGCTGTTATGAGGGAGGCGGGATACGTTTGAAGCAAGGGTTTAAGTTTGTATTTGGCGCGCTTTTGCTCATTCTCAGCTTTCTCTGTATTTGCTTTTAGTACTCTAATAAATCAGATTTCATTTAGACTCTTGTGAGTCTGAGTATTTGGGGCTGGGGCAATCATTACACGCCGTCTGACAAGCAGGCGTCCACCTCAACAGCGCTCCGGGATTCTTGACTCTCCTAGTATCTCCCACCCCTTTGGTTCGCAGCAGCTCAGTTAGGGGCAAGGCAATCTCAGCGAACCCCCTTATGAACAATCTGTAGTAGTTGCTGAACCCCAGGAAACTTTGAAGTTGCCTGCGGGTGCGGGGACTCTCCCAGTCCATGATAGCCTGCACCTTGGCAGGGTCCATTTCTATGCCTTTAGCTGAAATCCTATACCCCAAGTAGTCAATTTGGGTTTGATGAAAGGCACATTTCGACAGCTTGGCATACAATTCAGCAGATCTGAGTTTACACAATACTTGCTTTACCAGAGCTACATGCTCTTTCATGGTTTCAGTATAAATCAACACATCATCCAAATACACTAGTACACCTTTGAACAGATGTTCATGCAAAACTTCATTGATTAATTGCATAAATACCCCAGGGGCCCCAGCCAACCCAAACGGCAACACCTTATACTGGAAAGCTCCCAACGGGCAATTGAATGCAGTTTTCCACTCATCCCCCTCCTTGATTCGTACACGATAGTAGGCTTCTCTTAAATCAAGCTTAGAGAAGATCTTGCCCTTGGCCAGATGTGACAACATGTCCTTTATCAATGGCAAGGGATATTTGTTGGAAATTGAGACGGCATTTAATCCGCGGAAATCCGTACAAAGTCTCAATGTCCCGTCCTTTTTTGGGCGAAAAAGAACCGGCGCCCCCACGGATGAATTCGCCGGCTCAATAAATCCGCGCGCCAGATTTTTGTCCACAAATTCCCTCAACAGAGTCAGTTCCTTCTGCGTCATGGAATAAATTTTTGGTTTAGGCAATTGGGTGTTGGGCAACAGTTCTATGGCACAGTCCGTCTTTCGATGGGGGGGCAACTGATCGGCTTCCTTTTCACCGAATACATCAGCAAACATCCAGTACTCGGCCGGCAAGCCTTCCAGAGGAGAGGCCGGGTAAGGCGGAGTCGCAGCTGCCGCAACCCCCACCATCTCCTCTGGGGCACCCTTCCCCTCTGCCGCTTGATAAAACCCATCCCTAAACGTGATAGTTCGGTAGACCCAGTTTATTTGGGGGTTTTGCTGCACCAACCAGGGTACCCCCAACACCACCAATGGCCCCCCAACAGGAGCCACGACAAAAGACAACCCTTCCTGGTGACTGCCCAGTTGCAAGGCTACACGCCCTGTAAAATGGGTGACCGGTTTGCCCCCTGCCACGGACCCATCCAATTGAGTAAAAGCGATGGGTCGCTGTAAAGGGAACGTGGGGAGCTCCAAAGCCGCCACCACGTCGGGGTGCATAAGACACCGGGAACACCCCGAATCAATCATGGCCCATACTTCCACAGTCTTGGATTGGGAGCCCAATTTCAATTTCACCATGAGTATGCGGTAAGTGCCACTCACCGATGGAGGCTCGCGCCCGTCCTCTACCACCTGCCCAGCGGCGCCCTTTAGAGCAGGTGGCTGGCGTTTCCCGCCGGCTGCGGGATTTCGGTCTCCCCCTCAATTTCGAAGAACATCACATCGTCTCCCTCGGTTTCAGCCACCGCAGCGTTCTGTTTCCTCGGCAATGCAGGGGACTTTGCTGGCGGTTTTCCGGGCCGTTCCTCTACCTTCGCCTTCGGGCATGCTGCCACTCGATGCCCCTCCTTACCACATCTCAGACACAAGCCTTTTGCGTATCGCTTCTCCCGCTCCTCGTCCCAGGGTCGTTGTCCCGGTTTCCCCCCGGTGGTCGATGGGCGGCTGGGCTTCACCTCCCGCTCCAACTTGGCGGTCTTCCGCTGGGCAAAGATCTCCTGGGCATGTTCAGCCCTCCCCGCCAGCAGGATCCACTCATACAGCGTGTATGGGTCGTCCCTCCCCAGGGACCAGCGTAGCACTTCTGTATTCAAGCCATCCTTGAAGAGCTCGATAATGGTTGCTTGGGACCAGTCATCCACCTTCCCAGCTAGCGCTTTAAACTCCAAAGCATAATCGGCCACTGATCTGAACCCCTGCTTGAGTTCCTTCAGGGCTCGCTTTGCTCTCTCCTTTGCTAAGGGGTCCTCGAAGTGTTGCTTCAACGCCCCGAGGAACTCCTCGAGACTTTCCAGTTCAGGCGCCTCCGACTGGCACATCTGGACATACCAGTCTGCCGCCCTCCCCTTCAGTTTGGTGGCAATGGTGATGATCCTTGCCTTTTCCGATTGGAAAAACGCCCCCCATTCTTCCATATAGGCTTTCGCGTTCGTCAGGAAGAACGAGAGTTTGGTCGGGTCCCCATCAAACTTGACAGGGAAGTCTCGCATGCCGCCTCCCGCCGCGCTGCGCCCCACCACCGGTGCTGCCGCGGCTTGTGTTTCCCTGGCTCGGGGCGGCACGGGGCCCCGGGGCGATCGCCCTGGCGATGCTGCGATTTCCATCTGGACCGACTGGTCCCCTTCGCGCCTCCGCACCACCCGTCGCCGTTCCGGGGACAGCCCCTGGGAAGAGGGGGTTGAATGCCTTTGGCTTGATTCTTCCCGGACCTCTCGCAACGAGGTCACATCCAAGCTCAGCTGTTTCAATATAGCCTCCAACGAATCCATTTTGGACTCCAACACTCGGATCCGATCCGGAGTGGGTGAGCCCTCCGTTGGCTGCACCTGCACCACGTTGGGGGATAATGGGTATCTCTGCCTCCAGGAGGGACCCCCCGCTGCCGTGGCATCTCCTTGGGTCTCATCCCAGGTGAGCAGCTCGCCCGGAGAATTTACGGTGGTCTCTGGGGCCGTTTTCAGCCCCCCGGCTTCACTCTCCGACTCGGAGCTCGCCTCCTCTCGGATGGCTGACAGCTCCCCACCTTGGGACGGTCGGCCGGACTGCCTCACGGTCGAGTCCGGTTCCCCTTCCTCCATCATCATGATGTCGGGTTCAGTCATCGCGGGCTCTCTCCCTCACAGGGTTAGACGCTTGTCTTTCCTGGACAGGGGCCAGCGGAGTTAGGAACTTAAATTCTCAGCTTTATGTAATGATTGCCCTAGCCCCAAATACTCAGACTCACAAGAGGCTGCTAAATGAAATCTGATTTATTAGAGTACTAAAGACAAATACAGAGAAAGCTGAGAATGAGCAAAAGCGCGCCAAATACAAACTTAAACCCTTGGTGCAAACGTATCCCGCCTCCCTCGTAACAGCCCCGCCCGGCACAGGTGCTAGCAAACGTCAGAGTTGCTAGCCTGGGAAAGTAACCTTGAGCGCAGTAGATAATACAAATACATTCCAAAGCAAAGCCAAAAGATAACCGTTCCCATCCTCCCGAGAAAGATGAAACACGCATCCAATTAATGACATGCGAAACGTTACGATGCATCAAAGACATTGAAATGGCGAACATGACACCCCCTCCTCAATGCACCATTGAGACTTATCAGATGTTTGTTTTCTACTTGCCTTGATTTGTCGCTGCTATTGTTTCATGGCTATAACAACACTGGATGTGTTTCCTTAGCATTTGCTTTTATTTTTCTTACCAACCATGCCCATTTTGGCATGTGCTTGGCCAACAGCCACTTTGCCTGGCTATGTAGCTTCAACTGTTCAAACTAAAACAAGCAAGGCCTGCAATGCTAGTTTTGTAGATACAGTATAGGGGTGTGCAAAGCAGATAAAACCCAGTTCCAGTAATTGATTTGTGATTGATTTGTGTCTGGATTTGGACTTTGGCACTGATTTCTGCCCATATGCATTAGTCTCTGAATTCCATTGGGACATCTTACAGTACAATACAATATAACCCCTTATTGCAATCCAAACTCAGCTATACATCAAATAGTATCAGTGGGAGGCAGTTGATCACCACCCAGTATAACTGGGAAAGCCAGTTTGGAAATCATCTTCTAGTTTTCCTGAGGCTGCTGCCTTTATCCATTAATTCAACATAACAGAAAAAAGTAAAAAGAAAACGATAGAAAAGAAAGAAAGGTTAAAAAATGAAAACAATCACAACCACAAAATTACATATATACGAAGGCTTCTCATATACACAGAAAGTTTGCACAGTTTCAAAACAGAACTGTATTTCATTGTCACATATAATCTATTTCTGTAATCAGCTTATTCATAAATTACAAGAAATATCAGGTCTTCAGTCCTCTGAGTAATTAAGGCTATCAATTTGTCTTTCCAGTGTTGATGCACCAGTGTCTTAGTGATAAGTGGGGCACGGAGAATCTATTTCTGTGGTCCAGCCCTCAATTTCCATGTAACAGGTTTTCCATTCAAAACAAGTCAGACACCCCCACCACCAAAAAGAAGTTTCTGTTTTTTGTTTTGTTTTGTTTTGGTCTGTTCATTAAAGTTTTATAACTTCATGCACAATTTGGTTTTGAGACAGCTTTATTTGTTCTAATCCGTACTATCTAGATCTAAGTTCTAGCCCAAAATTGTACAAATTGTAGGCTAGTTTGGAAGAACGTTTCCAGCCACTTTCTATCTTGCCAGCATTGCCCAATGTACAGAAGGCTTTCCCCTGCAGAAACATCTCTGCCTTGCCTAATGAGAGAAGTTGAATAAGTTGTTCATATCCTTCTTCATTGTCCCTTATATTCAGCTTGGGGCCAGGATTTAATTATGCCTCTGTTAACCAACTACCATGGAAACTGAGGAGTCGAAAACCTGATCCTTCCTTTAGGTGACAAGTCAGTGGTGGTCAGGGTCAGTGGAGAGCTGCAAAATTCTGCTCAATCATCACTGCAATCAGAGGCATGACTGAATAGCTTTGTTCTTTAGGGTAAAACAGGTATCACTGCATAATGTTTTAATTTTATTATTTTAATGTATTGATGTGGAGTACGTGGTGTGAGAGTATATGAACAAATACTCTGAATGAGAGATGGATGATGATGATAATCATGCCAGTAATCGTATTAATTATGCACAGGTGCAACCAGTTGATCAATCCACACTTTCAATGTTGAAAACAAGACAGGATGTATATCATTCAGTCGTGTCAACCAGCCCTCTGGTCCATCTGGAACATTCTTCGTCCCTGCCTTTCAACAGATCTGTCACTGTTGTTCTACCTTGCCCTCCAAATCAAGAAAAAAGAAGAGAGGGTATTGAGACAGATCCTGCAAGAGCAACAAGTGCTTCTGTCCCCAGAGTTACAAGTATTCATTCTTTTCGGTGAGTAATAAGAAGGAACACATCCTTGAAAATAATGTACATTGTTCAGGAAATTTCTAAGGTAGACCAGGAATCCATAAGTTATTTGCAGTCTTCTTCTTCAGCTATTCCAATTTAGTCATGGAGAGGAGGCTGTGACGAATGCCTTAATCTAAATAAAACTTGCAGACTCAGAATCTTGATTCAGGTTCTTGATTTATTTAGAAAAGAGTGCAAACATGTAAAAAGCTGAGAATGAGGAAAGCGCGCCCAAACTCAAACTAAATAGCGTCTTTGCAAACATCACCCTGCCCCCTCCCTCACAAGCAGCCCTCCCCACATTCCCAGGTGCTCCTAACAAGCACCGCTGATCAACGGGCTAAACGACCTTGACATTTAAGAGCTAGCCAAAACACATTCCTGCCTGGCACCATCCAGCCTGTTTATTGTACAAGGTTCCCAGCAGCACCTCCCAGCCAGTACACGTGTCAGCACCATGGCAAGCGAACCGTTACGATGTAACCTCATCTGAACAGTGAACATGACAGAGGCAATCTTTCTCTTCCGTAGTTGGGGAAAGCCTAAAAAAGGAACTGTGACAATATTTGGCTGAGCCCACTTAAACTCTTGTAATGTTGAGAATGAGAACCTTTCCCATTCATGGCTCCCAGATAGATTGCACATGGAAGATTATAATGGATGTATGTTGTTGAAGTGCTGCTCCAGACTTTCCTCAACAGTCACAAACACTTGTACACAAGGAAGGAGGGCCAGAGCCTGACTTCCTGTCTCCTCGCTGTTTGTTCAGGAGACTTCTCTCTACCTCCTTCATGTATAATTTTTTTTAATACAGTTATCTGGATCCAATGTAAGGAGTAGCATAAGTCACAAATTGGGATCAATGAATCCATAATATGTGGGGAAGATATACAGTCTCTGTTAATGCAGTTCAGATCAAGAACAGTGCATAGTTTCATCCTGAAGTTCACAACATCCAATTATTCCATGTCCCTGAAAGCTGCTTTTAGGAAATTTGGACCCAGCAGTAGAGAAGTAACCAGAACAATTCCTAGAAATATAAAAGAGAAATCTGACAGTGCATGCATAATTGAGCAGTATGATGGAATCGTTTATTCGTCTCAGGAAGCAGGGTATGTTTACGAAGTAGATTTCAACTTTCTCCTCAGTCCAGGGAAGCAGCAAAAGTGTGTGTTATAGAGTAGACATCAAGAGCTGAATATTTAACTCCATAAATACCTGATAGTAATGCATCTTAGAATGGCAATTTCTCAATTATCTGTCCTTGGAGTTTCCATGGTAGATTTATTTGCCATGGGAGTATAGTCTAGTATTCCCCAATGCCCAAGGGAATATAGCTTGCAAGAGGACATTGGTACCGGAAAACAAACTGTTTTTTTCAGGAACACGTTTCTTCAACTGTTGAAGAATTCCTAATAAGATGTTGAGAGACTAGAACATGCACTGAAGCACTGTTAAGAAGCCATTGTTCTGAAACAGAGAAACATTGTAGAAGCTAAGGAAATGAACACATTGTTTATGGGTTGTCTCTTGGTAGGCAAAAGCACAGTGGTTCTAAAAAATACATATTTATGCAAGCTTTCTACCAAATGATGTCCTTCAGTTGTATGGACCATAATTCTCACCATCTCCAACCAGAATAACCAGAGATTATGCTGGCTAATGATCATGGGAGATGTAGTCTAATACATGTGGAGAGAAAAAGAATGAAGAAAGCTGATTTAAACATCTGTTTGTTGAGCTACAAACTGTCAGGCATTGCTAACTTGAACATCAGCATCTTAAGATCATTAAAAGCCAGTCAGAACTTCTTAGCAATCTTTCCCAAGCAGCATTTTTTCCTTTGTATAATTTTAATGAAAAATAGTAGAAACCTTTCAACCCCCAATAGGTCTGGTTTTATCTATAATGAAAATTTAATTAAAATATACTAAAACAGCTTTCACGTCCTGTAATCCCCAGCTGGCTTTCTCTTTAGTCTTTCTGGCTGCAGCATTTTGAGAGTTGAAAACTGGGGCCATTGAAGAAATATGTATTTGTTGCAGTTAAAGAGAACCCAGTTAGTAAGGATATGGGAATCTACTTCAAAAGAAAAGTTGGTGTTGGATCACAAAAACCAGCTAGTAGGGATATGAGAAAAGAGGAAGCGATAGAGATGTATAGATAGAGATACAGTATATTCTTTGTCATGCCTTTGGTTTTCCAGAGGTCTGAGTGCCTCCCCAAGAAAACACAGGAAGAACCTCAAGGAACCGTTGAAAGTACTGGGCTACAGAAACAGTGAAGAAGACTGGGTTCTATTGGATGACATCATAGTGCGAAATGCAAGGAACGGTCTTGTGTCATTTGAATTAGATGAACCCTTGGAAAGGTGAGATGAAATCAAGTGGATAGATGAATGGGATGACACTGATTTACTCTGCACTGTATAAAATTCTAAAATATTTGACACATTGATTGTTGAAATTCATAATTTACTACAGGGAGCATGGCATCTATTAATCCTGTTTCAGATCTTTAAGTGGGTGCAGGGAGGGCAGATCATTCACTCAGTTTTCACTTTTTAACTCAATATCTGCAATGTGTCATTTCAGTTACACAACATAGGTCCCATTGGGCCTGATTCTTTCTAAACTAAAATTTGGTGGCATGAGGTAGCACAGGGCCTCTTTGACCAAATAACATACTGCATTCTGGCTAGACTGAACCATCAGGAACCACATTTTTTTTTTCATAACCAATACTGCATTTAGCCTTTGACAGACCTGCTACAGAGGACAAACATGACAATTGATTGCTTATAAATTAAATCAAATTAAATGCCCTTAATATGCTAACTCCATGTACACTTACTGCTTTTCCCTTGCATCATGCCGAAAGCTACAATTTGGCAACAAGTTTGGAAGTTGATTTGTGGACCACACCCTTGACATAAGGTAGATTTTCATGTCTTCATTTAGAAAATTCTACCTCACTTTCCTTTAGTAAACAGTTCCCAAGTGGGGATACATCAAGTTAAAACTGTTTTGCAGTAGTCTTCCTGAAGGGGTTCTCATGATTTGAAAGCCACCTAACAGATAGATAGATAGATAGATAGATAGATAGATAGATAGATAGATAGATAGATAGATAGATATTAGAAGATAGTAAAGCAAATTATTTAGAGTGCAGATTTAAGTGAAGCCCTGGGCATCTTCAGTGGAAGCCAAATCTCTGTTTTCTTCCTTTTTAAAATTTTCTCTTTTTAATAATTATCCTGGCATGTGAGGCCATCCTATTACGAGAGTTAAACAGCTTTTTAATGTTATTCTTGACCCTTGATCAAAACAGGAGAATCAGGCTTAGAATCATAGAACCACTGAGTTCAAAAGGATCCCAAGGATCAAATAGTCCAACCCTGAAATGTGCAGGAAAGCCAACTACATCATTCCTGAGAGGTGGCTGTTAGTCTCTTCTTAAAGCCTCCAGACATGGAGAACCCATGTCTGGACTGACTGAAAATCCCATCTCTCTTACTGAAGAAGGCAAAAGCCAACACTTGTTTAATTTAACTGCTGTAGCTTTCCATGTGTGTTGGATTCTACAGCATCCTCTTAACATCTACAACATGCTCTACTGTTGACTTAAGATACAAGTTGCTGGTGTGAACACAATCTTTATTTTAATGCAGATTTATTATTGTTCGCTTATCTTCTGCAATGGACAACACACAACTCGTTCAGTTTATTCAGGATCTGGAAAATACCATCCATGACATCATGGTGAAAGTAGTACTATACCAGAATAGAGAAGACCCTTACAAGATCATTGTCATACTGGTTCCATCCAAGGAATTAAACATGGAGCTGCAGTGTCTACATGAAGAGGGATATTCTGGCCCTCCAGAGCCTTCTAAGCCATTTAAAATGAGAGAAGGAGAGCAGATTTACTTTAAATTCAGTGGAAACATTTTTGCTTCAGGTAAATCAATTTTAATTCATGATTTCATTCTGCACAACACCATTGCAGGCTATTGGTCATGCTGTTTGGGCTTTAAAAATGAGCCTTCAAAGATAAAATACTTACTTTTGCTTCCTTGACAATGGTATTTTGTGTGGTCAGCTTCTTCCCTCCCTTCTTATAATAAGCACTCCATTGTTTTGTGAATTCAACGTATTTATGGATTTTATAATTCAATGCTCCTGATATTTGTAGGGGTTTAATCAGTCCTACCTCTATACTAAAGTTCTGTTCAGACATGCGGTTTGCACTGGCAGGAAAGAGCCATCACAGTTTCCAAAATATGTGGTTAGGGGTTTCTGTGCTTCCTAAATATATATAAGGCATTTGAACACTGAGTAAACAATTCAGCTCAGTTTTCCACCTTCTTGCTGCTGCTGTTCCACCACTGAGGCTTCAGAATAAACCTGGAATGGGGGAGAGAACGTATCCTTCTAGTTCTGATTTAAATCTCTACGGTCAGTCTGGAAAGTTCCAGCGTTCCTCCCCCATATAAAGGAAGTCTGCTTTCAGTGAACTCAAGGACCTTGGAGAACAGGCCACAGAGACAATCCCTTCTCCCTCACCGGCATCTTTGTTCTATTATTTTGATTACTTCTAATTGGATTTATAACCCATTTTTTCCACCTGAAAGGGAGGAAAAAGACATTGAAGGCAGCTGACAATGAGAAAGAATCGAAGACAAATCAAATTCATGAAAAACACAATCAATACACATGGAGAACGCTATACAGTAATTGCAAACATAAAATGTAATCAGCCTATAACAAAACACCAGCTCTACCATATATTTGTTGGGTGAACAGGGCTAGTGCCAGATTAACTGCATTCATCAGAAAATGAAATCTCTTTAGAGAGAGGCCTAACCAGTCTCTTTCTCACAGCCTGTCTGCATTATTTTCTGCTTATCTGCTTTTGCCACATGTCTGAAGATGATGTTTGAACAATTCTCTTCCCCCTGCTTGTTTTGGGTCCAATGGACTGCCAAGATTCCTCCCTCAGCCCAACAGCTAGATTCCAAAAAAGGAGCTAGCCTTGATACAAACTTGCTTCCATAGCTCAGAAGGAAGTCTTTGCCCACAGAACAATATGATCACAGTGACAAAATTAAAAAAAATAAAATCTTTTGGGATGGTCTTCTGAAAGCACAGGAAGTACAAAATCACTGCCTTGGGAGACAATGAATCCTGTTACTCCTGTTGAAATTATGAGTGAATTTTGATTATGAATTTCATAATCAGCTATGATGCTGATGTTCAGTATCAAATTAGCCCCATGAGTTGGACTGCTCAGAACAGGATATTTTTTTCTAACAGCCCAGGCTGAAAATTGTGGTTGGAGGTGACTTTAAGAACAAGGGTTCATTCCCAGGGAAATGTAACAGTGTAAGTTTTGTATTTTAATTACAGAGGTAATGAAATCCAGCCATATGGTAGGAAGCTCCATGTGTCATGACTTTGGATTCATTATTTTCCTCAAGGAAAAGGCACTATTACACGCACACAAACAGACACCTGTTTTATTACAAGAGTGGTAAATAATAGGGATGTTCACATTGAGTCACACCCAGTTTGGATCCTTGATACAATTCAAAATGTTTCAGCTGGCTTCCAAACCATATATTTAAATTACCTTTCCAAATTAAGCTGTCTGAATTTAGTTGATCCTGTTTGGATTATCAGTTTGATTTGGGGAGCAGGGAGCAGAGTTTTTCTATGAATTCTTCAAATGCAGTTCGGTTGTTGGAAGCAATCACTTCAATCTCACAATCACAAAACCCTAAATCAACCATCTGTTTTGGAGATTCAAAACAGTAAGCAAGGAAGGTCTATGCAAAATTAAATCAATCAATCAGTTATAGCATTTGACTTTTAAAAAAATTGACTCTTAGCTTAACATTTGTCTTGTACATGTGCAGATGATGGGGAAGTCTGTGGAAAAAACTACAAGCTTGCTTTTCATGCTCAACGAAAGCCAAGACTTGCTCTCCAAATCAAAGAGGTGGATGAATTTGGCAACTACAGTTCTCCCCATTATAAAGGCACTGCCTTATTTTACAAAGTGACAAAAGAAGCTGTTCTCAAGAATGTAGAACCTCTTCTGCTGGAAGACCATGAGCAGGATTCCTTCCTGTGTAAATTGGGTCTAACTTTGCCAAAGGTGAGCTGTTTCCTAACATGAGGAGTTTGCAGTCTGTAATAATATTTGTTAGCCGGATTCCAAAATGCTCTCCATAAAAGGACTCAGAAAAATTACTTTTTCTATCATGTTATCTATTACATTATATCTTTTCCTTTTGTACTTCCTACCAGTCTCCCCATCCAAACACACTTTGTACATAGTTTCTCCATGATATCAGGGTCTCTCTTCCATTGAATTACTGGATCAGACTAGAACCTGGGAGAATTCCAACAGATTGCAAAGAGTGACCTGTAATGGATTAGAGAAGAGCCAAACTCTTTGGTGTCCCCTGCCAGGTGCATCCTTTGCTGGTAATCCTGTTAGGAGAGAAAGGGTGGTCTGTTATTCCTTTTCCCAAAAGCAACCACTTCTATGCCAGGTAGAAACTTCCCACCCAACATGGTCTAGCTGAAAGGCAGGGAGAAGGCACTACAAATTCCTCTCCCTTGAGAGATCAAGAGGCAAGCCTTGTAGGATGGGCTTCTCAGCTCTCTCCCTGTGGAATAACTTGTCTTCCCTTTATGTCATTTAGGAAGGTGGTGAAAAGAGTTCTTTCTCATAGGGCTTTTCTAATGGCTAGTCCTCAGTAGACACCAGTAGTAGAACAGTGTATGGATTTGGAGGCAATTTACTGATTGTACTATGAATTGTACTTTGATGTTTCTAGAAGTGAAAACTGCCTATGGTTCAATCTGTAGGCAACATATGGGTTGCTGTAATTAATTAATTAAAGCCACACTGCAACAAATCATGGAAATATTGTGTTTACAAACCATGCTTAACCTGCTTAACCTGTGTTCACATACCATGCTTAACCTAGCCTATTTTCTGGGTTCATACAAGGAACTGAACAATCAGTTAACCAAACAGGCTGGATCTAGACAATGCATTGTCATTTATAATAAACCAGGCTTAGAGGATTGCACCACACACAGCCAGTTTATAACCACAGAGAAGTCCTATGCAATCATAGAAATTTAAGAATCAATGATAACTCTAATTATGCTGTGAGTTTGGAAGAAAAAACCCAGAGCTCCAACAGCTACTATTTCATTTAGGCTGCAGAGGCCTAGCTTCAAATCTCTGTTTCACTGGGAAGTCCAAACTGTTACTCATTCTTTGAAAGGTTTTTGTGAAGATAAGAGGCACTCCTATGTCACATAATTAAATGACACAGGTACTCAAGAAAAAAAAGATCTATCTTCATTCATTTCATGTTCAGAGTTTTGGGATTTGGTGGAACACACATGGTTTTCTTTGCAGAAGCCCCATTGTCTGTGGCTCATATAATAACCTCCAGTAATATTTATTTTTCTGTTAATATCTTCCCCCTTAATAGAAGGAAAAGCTGATCAGCCGTCCCCAAAGCACAAAAAGAATCTCAACAGATATATCAGGTAAGGAGGTTTCCAACTCTGTCTTGACCACCAAATGGTACCCAGCTTAACCCTATACATTCAGGAGCCTCACAGCATAATCCTATGCTTTCATTGAACTCAAAAGCAAGTGTAGCCATGTGGCCCCATCAGGAAAATCAGGACTGAGTAATCTCTTTATTAGGAAGCATCAGTAAACACAAAAAAGTGTGCATACTTCCAAGTTCTTCAGAACTTTGTATCAGACAAGAAATCACAAAGATCAGGAGATGGAGAAGAAGCAAAAATATCCATTAAAACATCAGTCTAGGTCAGTGTTTCTCAACCTTGGCAACTTGAAGATGTGTGGACTTCAACTTCCATTCTGGCTGGGGAATTCTGGGAGTTGAAGTCTACACATCTTCAAGTTGCCAAGGTTGAGAAACACTGGTCTAGGTGATAGCATCCCTGAGATCTGCTGCTCAGAGTAAGTCTCAAGATAGAATTTGCAGATTAAACAAGTATACTTGAATAGTTTCAGGGGTTACATATGATGTGGCCAGCTCATGTTTTCAGATTTCAGTTGCAATTATGTGATTTTTTTTTTGTTGTTTGTTTGTTCTTCAGTACATAGCCACATGGAATTAGGGCAGTGATTCAGATCACGACTGTAGAGAAGAAGGAAAGAGACTGAGAAAACTGGTTATTTTTAAACTTGAGAAAAGATGATTAAAGAGTGCTTTTCAAGAAGCTGAAGGGTTGCCAGCTTCAAGTCCAGACATGTCTCAGAGTGCAAGATGTGGAATAACAGTCTTAAGTTACAGGAAGGCAAAGTAGGGAAACTTTCTAATAGTAATAGCAGCATGATAATGGAACCAATCACCCAGAAGGGTGTTGGGTTGTCCATCCTGGATATGTTAAGCAGAAGCTGGTTAACCATTGTGATAATATGAACTCCTGCAATGAGCAGAAGTTGAACTTGTTGGCTTAAAAGGCTCCTTCCAACTCTGTGCTTTGAGCCTTTGCCCATATTGTGGAGCAGATTCTGATATGCTCATTCCCAAAGGAACTTTGTTACTGGCTTGTATCCGTACCCTTTCTGGATTCTCTCCAGAATGAATCAACCCTTTTTTCCTTTGAGTCTGATCATATTCCAGGTTCTTTAAAATGCAACTCATTTCCTGATATGTGTTCAGTGCTAATTGCATGCAATTCCATCTCTTTATAATATTTTGACTAGCAGAGGTAATGTGGGACAACTTGCTGTACTGGTTGTCAGAAGAGCTATCGGAAGAGAATGCCAACTCTCTTGCCCTCTACCTGCCTCTCCACCGAAGCACTCTTCAATTTATTAAACTGAAGTGTCCTGATAATCTCACTGAGCAGATCTATGAGCTTCTGTGCTTCTGGAGAAGGAATCTCCCAAGATCTGCTGACAAGCTCAAGCTTCTCTCTCGCTATCTCTGCAAAAGTGGCAGGAGTGATCTTGCTCAACATCTCCAATTCATGTGGGCAAACCAAGGTGTCATGAAGAAAATTCATTGGTAGAGATGCAATAGTGGGGTGGGTTGATATAAATTTGATGTCTCAGTAGAAAAATGAAGGTATTCTTGAATGTTCCTCCTAAATGTATTTTGGGGTAGAAGGACAAGTGAATGAATTTTAAAATCAAGCTCTTTCAAAATGTTAATCAATACATTAGGAATACTTGTTCATTTGGTCAGTAGAGGGCCAAGAAAAAGAAAACAAAGACAATGCTTGGATTTGGGGATTTTGAGTTTTTTCTCCCTGCAGTGATCATGCTTTCCCCCAATTGTTCAGTTACTTCACATTTCTATATTTATGAGAACTCAAGGCAGAAATTTCACATAAGGGAGAAAGCATTGCAAGTTGTAATGAAACTTAATATCCCCTAAATACAACCAGTTTTTAATTAATTTTAACATGCAGTGTTAGAATGATTTACACTGCTGTCTTGCTATATCTGAGTCCTTAGAAATACACCCCATTGATTTAATCCCAAATGAATGGATATAGGACTCCAGTTTTCCTGTGCAAAGCTATACCTATCTATTTTGGAGCAAATTCCCTTGATTTTGGTAGGCTTCTGTCTAAGAAAGTACATTCAGGATTGTATCAGCACCTCACCCATACAATCCTGTGCAAGCCTGCTCAGAATGAAGTCCTTCTGAGCTGAGTGAGGTTTACTCACAGGAAAGTGAGCTAGGATTGCAATCTCAATGTATTAAAAAGCTTAGCTGAAATATAATGGTAAATTTCAAATAAAGAAAATACCAAAATCTCAGACAAATTCTTATCAGTCATCCAAGCCTAGGGCTATCAGATATGAGTTGCAGAGCCTCAGACAACCAGGAGATGGCAGCAAAAGACTTGGGTTTTCTGCACCTGTTTCCTGCCATCTAATGGTAGAGCAAGATTTTTGCAGCCCAGATCTGGCAGCGCTACTTTGTTAGAAGAATTGACGGACAGAAACAGGTTCTCCACTTCTTACTGTACAGCAAGATAATTATCTGTTTGCCTTTATTCCAAAAATAAAAAATAACCTTCTTTTTAGGAATAACTGAAATTTAGAATTCAGGGGAAATATTGTATCTTCAGCTGAGGAGAAAGTCATGTACCCATAGATACAGCCAATTTTGTCCTAGTTTCAACACAGCCTTCTTCATCTTAACCTTTGCTATGTGTTAACCCTACAAACAATATTTTCCTGGTACACATTTCTGTTGACTCACCTGCCTCCAAGCTGCAGAGTCATCTCCCTGAGGCAGCCTCTTTAAGTGCCTTTTCTCTGCCTTCCTTTTGGCAAAGGCTGGAGAATCATTGTCCTTGTCAGAACCCACAATCAAAGAATTGTTAAATCTTTTGATTCTGCTCTCTGCCATGAAGCAACGCATGTCAAGCTCCAGATGGGAGGGGGAGAGACGCTGAGAGTGAGAAAGAATTACGTTTCATCTAATGGTGGGGTCCAAGGTCATATCAGGTGGAGATGGCCAGAGCTGGAATGCTGAACTGTTGAAGGAAAGGGGGATGGAATGTGAAGGGGTGTGCTTTTATTTAAGTAGTTTGTACTGGAACTTTTTAGTCATGGCTTTTTTCTTTAATCTGTACACATCATCAATAAATCTGAAATCTGCATTTTCCCTGGATGCATGAGCCTTATTGAGTCAACTATGGCAGATCCTTACAGTCCTTTTGAAGAAATAATTTAGCTAGCATGGACTTATGGAGTCCATGGTGTTTCCTGGACTTGGATAAGTAATTGTCATAAGTCCATTGTCCCCATCCTTCTATCTCTATGGTTTAGAAAATGTGTGCAGCTTTTCCCTAAGCTGTTCTAAGATCATGGAGATAGAGGGGCAACATGATTTAAATAAATCCATAAAGATGTCAAAGGACTTGCTGAGTCCGAAATAGGATGTCAGTTATAACTCTGTTATGAACAAAACATTCTGGAACATACATTCCTTGGAAGCACACTCATCAATTTTTTCACATAAGGATAAATGATATAATAGTATGTGTGCTTTCTCTGAGCCATTAACAATGAAGCCTTAGCTTTCTTTTTGCAAATATAATCTTCTTTCCTCTATAAAGTAATAACTTCAAATAGATCCTTGGTGGCAGAGTAGCTCGGCTAAACAGAAATCAAGGGCTGATGAACCAGATAGATTCCATGTTTGACTGGAATGTAAAATCTTTGCAAGTTTACCTAGCACGTGACTTTTCTGGTGATCATAACAGATAAGGAGCTTAATGAACTATATGATGAATCCTAATCGAATGAAGTACATAGTCCATCTCAAGGCACAGGTGCATGGAAATGCACAAGCAAGCTCAGGTGGAATAAAACAATGATGTGCTAAAGAAGAGGAGGTTGATCTATGACTAATGGATAAAAGTAACATCATGAACTTCCATGGTCAAAAACTGCTCAAGAACAGCTAGATTCCCCACAAACAGTCTTCTAAATTATAACAATATTCCATGACAAAGTTGATTAAGATCAAGAGGTCAGAGTCCAACACTTTTAGATTATACAATGGGAAACAAAGAGGAGCTCTGTGTATAAACTGGGAAGAGTATATGAAATGTATACAGATATACACGTAGAGTGTGAAAGCTTGCCTATTCTACAGCTTGCTATTTGATTTGCTGCTTTGTGCCTGCTACTTCTCTTGCTACCATTTCCACCTTGGGAAATATTTCTGGAGTGAAAGAGCTACAGTACAAGACAGTTTTGGGTAACACTCTGATTTAGATAACATCCTTGTTTACATTAGTTGGGGAAATTGTGTTGATCACTGTAATTAGCTGTACCAGAATTGCAATATGTATTAAAGGCACAACTATATTCAAGCTTTGATTCAATAAACCTATGCAACAACTGTACTGTGTACTACTGCTTCTGTGGTGCTTGTGCCCCCTGGGGACAAAAAGATTGATTGATTGATTATGTGCCATCAAATCGTTTTCAACTCCTAGCGACCACATAGACAGATTTTCTCCATGATCTATCTCTAAGCTGTTCTTTCAAGTCTTCCAATGGTCAGATCTTGAGTGGGAAAGAAATAGATCTTGAGTGGGAAAGAATTAAGTTCAGTATATATTTCCCTTCCTGAGTGTCCATATTCCAAGTGAAGCCAAATGACACTTGCTTAATCTTCTTACTCCATTCATAGTCTGGACAGTGGTATTTTGGCTGATGATCCTCAAAGCCATTAACTTGCTGAATTGGCTTCCTTGTTTGATTGAGCAGACAGTCCACTTCTTTCCATGTCCAGAGTACCTTTGGTCCTTGTCATTCTTTGGTGCATCGGCCCCTTATGAAACCACAGAGCAAAAATATGACATCATCACTTTCTTCTTTGTGCCTCTGCATGCACTTCCATAGAGGTGAAACTACAGTGGCCTTCTCCCGTCACAAACAATACAATTATATGCAATCTGTGTAGTGTGATTGCACTGCATTCTTGCACAATAATCATTCACACATATTCAGCCTGTGCAGAACCTAGGTATAGTCAACACAGATTACTGATCTGTGCATTCCTCCAAATCAAGTAATCAGAATGGCTATTCCATCTGCATACTCTCCCAATATACATCACTCTTGCCAACATCACTTAAACAATGTGAGACTCCTAGACACTTCACTGCATTTTAGAATTCATATTCATCAACTAAACTGGTAAAGAACTAGAACTGAATTCACATCCAAATCCTTCTGAAATGTCAGTACTTATTCAGAGAGTTGTAAGAACACGGAAATGTAGACGAGATCCCCAAGTTTTCCGTTTGAGGAAAATGCAGGTTAGGAAAAGACAAAAGGAAGATAGATATACAGTAGATTTGGAAGAGAGGAAAGGAAGATCGATACAGATTTGTTATGACAATTTTATCACAATTAATGCTTTTACTGGAGTTCTCCAGTAAAAACATTAATTGTGCTGTTACTGGAGCATCCATCTTCAGAAGTGGATGCTGAAGCAAGTCATCAACACACCATGCCAATGTCTTACATTCTTTACTGAAGAATAGTTTTTCCAGGATTCAGAAAATGTAGCCAGGTTTTGGTGAGATCTGTAGGATCTGGGAAGATTTTTTGTGTGTTATCTTGAGAAAACCTGGATACCCAAATCCTTCTGCTTTAGTCCCTGTTTGCTCTTCTGAATCCATCATCCACCACATTGCATTACAAATTCCATGACTTCGATGCCAACTGAGGAAAAACCTCAGATGTTTAAAAACATTCATTTGTCAATACTATCCAGCACCTGGAACTATTTTTAATTAATTAAGGTGGCAAAATAAACTTCCAGCTTCAGTCCAGACAATTATTTGGAAAGACCGATTGTAAAAATATCAAATCTGGGTTGATATATCCAAATCTTGGGAATATACTGCAATTTAAAGTACAGATCTTAAACCACCAGATGGCCTCAGTGTCTATTTTTAAAGAAAAAAAATGCACAGTGTTGTTTTACGAAACACATACAGCTGTGTGACTTTATTTTAAAAGAGAAAAACATCTATAAAATCCATTAGGACATCCTTCACATGTTTTATCAATTGAATGCTCCTTTACTGTAACGAGGATAGAAGAGCTGAAGCATTTTCAATTTCAGATTTGGAAGGGCTTGTCAAAGAGACCCCCTTTGGGAAAGATGGGCAGTGACAGAAATTTGACATATAAATAAATAAATAAATATTTCAAATTTCAGCCCTAAAGTGTGTGAAGAACTGTACAGCCTCTCTACAGTTAATATTTCATAGGAAGTGTTTTAGAATTACTTTTAGAAGCATCAATTCCTTCATTTAAATATGCAAATGTATTGTGCAGAAGGGAACACAGGCTTCTGTCTGCATTTGCAATGTCACATCTGATGCCACAGGAGCTTTAAACTGTTCGTCCTGAACCAGTGGTTGACCCTTATGTTTATTCCAGGACTGTGACCTATTGGGAGGGAACGTAGACCTGGCCTTGGGAACTGGGAAGGAATGAGCATAAGGGAGACTTTCTGAAAAGCTAGCTCAGTCCTAAAGAAGAGGAAAGCATGAGAAGAAAACTTAAAATAACCCCACCTTGATTTTGTTTGGTGTAAGATGAGTAGAGAAATTGACAGGCTTCCAAGATCCTGTGATCATATCCTACAATAAACAGCACTCCTGGAATCCTTTCCATGCCAGTGTCTTGACCTTGTCTACCTCAAAGGGCTGACACATGCATGCAGGGGGGTCCACAGGGAGAGGATCAAAAATCAGCATGGCAGACACAACCATGCAATCAAAGCTCTGCCGCTTTTGTACTTACATTGTGGCTGCCATCTTGACTATTTTGACCCTTCCCTGCAGACACCCCTATATACATACATGTGCCAGATAGAGGATTTGCATACAAGGCAAATGAATAGCAACTAAAATCTGCTATTCTGCCAAGTGCCTTGAATTTTTTCAGCAGATGTCACCCCAGGTCATTTAATCTAGCCTCCTAACCCTAGCATCATTGGCACCATTCATGTTAATGGCTGTAAGCATCCACTAAAATCCTAAAGTCCACTGGCATTAGCCAAGCCTAGGTGCCATCTGACCCAAAGAGATCCCAGAGTTCCCTGCAGGGACCCCCTGTCCTGGGAATCCTCCATTGGAAGATGTGATCACTATATATCAATATCCTATGAATGCAGCTGAAGACCACAACTCTTTTTAGCTTGCTGTTCCTTACTATTCTTTATCATTTCCAACCATGCCATTCTATCTCTGAATTACAGATGCTTGTTGATAGGGAAGAATTACTATCTTTGCACTGTTAGTACAGTAGCTATCCCAGAGATCTGTTGCTCTCCATAATTAGAAACTGGATGTTCCATTAAGGTCACTTGTTAACCTTTCTGATCCTCCACACGCATGAAGTTTCATTTTGGCAAGTTTCATAGCAGTTCATATCTTCTCTCAGCCATCTAGAAAAGTCCTATGAAAATTGCAAAGGAATATCCAGTAAGAAAAGATGGAAGTGGTACTTAATAATTAGGTCATGTTATCTAAATTGCTTTGAAAAAGGGCAGAGTTAATTTGGGCCTGAAAAATTCACTGATTAATCTGATTTATGGTTTCCAAAGAGATAAGGCTGGGAGACTGCTAAATGCAGTTTTATGGACAGCAAACAGAATGTTTGTCTTGCTGCCTTAGAAGACACTGCCAATCTGGTTTACCATGACCAATCCCATGAAGATTTGAAACTGACAATGTTAAGTTAAAACTGAGGGCCGGTTTTGTAAGAACCGGCTGTACAATATGAATAATTCTTTTAAATCAGAGTTGACAGAAACTGACTGATGCTATAAGTATATTCATGTGTCTCACATCAGTAGAATGTGCAATGTAACATTATGCATGTAATATGGACAAATCATTTACTGTAGGTTGCCTATATGGTTTATTAAAATGTATGCTTGATATAAGATAAATGTTGATTTAACTTTGAAATGACTAGGTACACTAAAATGCAAATATTTATGATCTAATGATCTATTCAGATTATGACATATGCAAAACAACTGTTTAAAAAGCCTCACCAGGGATGCAACAGTTTGCAAAATTTGATATTAAAATTGGAAACACCACACATGGGAAGTGAATTGGAGCTACTTTGAAAAGATGTCTCTGGGTGATTGCTCTGAAACAAAGGGGATCATATGTTTTGAAACCGATGCTATATTACTTGTATATATGAAGATGGGAGATTCAATAAAACTCAGTGTTTCCACCAACTTTGCAGCCCTGCAGAACACTTGGGGATGACAACTCTTGACCTACAAAAGGTACCTGGACCAAATTTTACTTGCAATTTGAAGGACAGAATCTACAATAGCCAGCCTTCCCCAAATGTACTGGACTCTAAGTCCCATCATTCACAACCAGCACATAACCAGCCCTGCATCTCTTCCACACATATTTTTGGTGGTGCTGATGGTGGCAGGTATTTATGGCAGGAATTCAGTTTGCCCATATTCCCTGTGAATGAAAATTAGAGCTGGGCAGAGTGGTGCTGCTCTGCCTTGAAGCACAGGGGTCTCACTTCAACTGTGGTTTGTTCCACTGGAAATGGCATTGCTTTGATCCAGGTTTCCCTCGTGAAGGAGCACCTCACCAAATGAAAACACCCCCTGAAAACTCTGCACAGCCCTTAGTGATGACAGGCACTTAAGGAAACTGGGGCAAAAGTTATTTGTACTGTAGAATATGTAGCCCAAGTCTCAGGCCTGCCCTGTCTGAAAACAGAACATCAACATTCAGTACCGTTTCCAAGTCCACAGCTTGCTTAAAGAAAATCCATAGAGACTCAGGTGCAGAAACCTTTGGCATCCTGTCTTTGCTAGGCTGCAATTCTATGCAAAAATGAGGATGGGTTATTCAAAGAAATTCTACTGGTATTTTGGACTAGGAACTCTGCA
This sequence comes from Candoia aspera, assembly GCF_035149785.1. Lineage (NCBI taxonomy): Eukaryota > Metazoa > Chordata > Lepidosauria > Squamata > Candoiidae > Candoia > Candoia aspera. Next base: position 11,696,695 of record NC_086160.1, read on the forward strand.
TTTTTTTACCCCTACTTATCCCTTTTCAGGAGCATGGAAAACTGTTTCACTCCAGCCAATAGTAGCTCTATGATTTCAGGCAGCGGCAAAAGAGAGAGAGATTGAGATTTAAAAGAACTCATTCTCTGAAAATGGATCCTTCAAAGGATAGAGCATGTATTGTTAACCATACGTAGACAATGCATATAGAGTATGTGTTGCTGACTGGCCTGATGCCAGTCCATTTGTTTTTCATCAATTTCTTCAAAGCAATGCTGAGAAGTCTATTAATTCCTTGCCCAAAGAAGCTATCCAGGGACAGGCTTACAAGATTCCCTGAGCTCTCCCATTGGGGTGTAGCCTGCTCCTGCACACTCTGATTTTCAGTTCTGGTACTAATGTGGCAATCTGATGCTTTTTTGGGTGGGGTGAGATCCAACTTATTCTCTTGCACTTATTTCCAGGGAAGTTGCCATAGGATTGCCACTAGTCAATGGCTGAATTGCTAAATTACAAGGCTCTCTTTCCCAACAGCCTTGCCTGGGCTGAACCCTTCCTGTAGGACCTTATTCAAGACAGAAGATGTGCTGATGCAGAATGAGTCATCTACTTGTTGTCTGTTTTATAGCTTCGTCTTGTCTCTAAATGTATCTTTAGTCTGGGACAGAATCAGAGAACAGTTCACCAGAAATGACATCATTATGTCCTCCCAAATGATATTCTTAAGATCACATGCAAAATCAAGGCTTTAAGTACTCATTGGAAAGAGGGCCTATGTAAACAAGCCAAGAGATATGTGGATAGAGAGTGCCAGACTCTCTGCTTGCTCACAGCCAACTCATCACCAAACTTGGGTTTATACATCCAGCTAAAAGTGGGTATGATATCAGAAGAGACCTTGAAAGTGAAAGATTCGCACATATCTACTTTTAGGGTCAGACTAACATGCATTCTGATTCCATTCCATTGCATTTCTCTTGCATTTTATCTATAGAAAGTTCAAATTTTTTCCCCAGATGTAGAATTTATCACTTGATGTCAAACTGATGAACTTTGGAATTTATTGCCAGTTAAATCCTGGAAAATGATCCTAGGTACTTTTCAGTGACTTTCTTTTAGAATTATTGAAGTTGGCCACAAATGACCTTTGAAATTCTCAACCAACTTTGTGGGCAGAATGGTTATTGTTGTTCTTGTTCTTTAACATCACCCAACACAATGCAGTTTCCATACAACAAAACAATGAAGTACTTCCAATCTTGCCTGTTCCTAGGAATGCACCCAAGGAATGTCTCCCTAATTTATTTTTATGTATTTATTTATCATATTTATATAGCTGCCCATCTCACAGAAAAGTGACTTGCCACTTCCCTTAGAAGATACCCTTCCAGAGTGAAGCTAGAACCTTCTCCACACAAAATATCTCTTTGTGCCTATCCTCTTTTAAAAAAAAATCAATTTCTTCAAAATGAAACTGAGAAATTGGTTAATAATGCTTTCAAATTTCCCCAGGGAAAGGAGAATTCTCCAACATTTCTCAAAGGTAGGACTCATCAGTGATTCAGGAACTCCACCATTAAAAAAGCACCATGGAAGGACTTTTCTCCTGACAACATCTTGAAGCTGCAACCACTGGGGAGAGCTTTGTAAAATGAATGACAACATATCTACACACATCACTTGGCCATTTTGTAAGTAAATAAGTTGAAGGCCACCACAGGCCATCCATGAGAATTTCTCTGAAATTCTCTTCTTCTTTGAAAGTAATTCAGAAGCTAATTTTTGTCCACCATTTTAAATAAGAAATGGAAGGCAAAAAACAAAATTTATTTTCCCAGGATTGGAATTACTCTGACTTGCCTGTCATTATTAGAAAATGAACTATCTCATTCAAATATCTGTATTCTGTTTTTACCTAGGCGATGCCAATGGGTAGCAAGAGCTAGAACAATTTTCACTAGCCTGATACTATTAACCATGCTGGCTAGAGATAGAGTGAGCTGAAATCTAACACATATGCAGGGCAGAAGATATGTTGGGGAAATGCTCTTCTAGACCATCTTTACCTTGACTTTCTCCTAGCAGGAATATAAAAGTGATTAATCCTGATTTTAAAATGCACAAACCAGGGTTTCACAGAGTTGACTCTCCATGCATTTTCTGGAGAGAGATTATGGCAGTCAGTGTTAAAAATACAGCTGTATTTGATAACCTCCATAACTCCCTGATAGCACTGCCAAAATCTTGATTGATTGATTGATTGATTGAATATGTGCCATCAAGTTGCTTTCAGCTCCTAGCTATCACCCAGATATATTTTCACCCTGACAGTCTGTTCCTAACCTGGTCTTTCAGGTCTTCCAATGGTGCACTCATTGTCTTGGTCATCCTCTTCTCTTTCCTTCCACCTTTCCCAACATTAGAGCCTTTTCTAGTGAGCTACTGTAGATCTTTGCATAATGTGACTGAAGTAGGATAATTTGATCCTGGCCAAAAGACTTGCCTTATGGAAATCATGGGATTTATTGTCCCAACACAACTGGAGGGTAATTGTTTTGAGAAAGCTGGATTTTGTCTTGACCAAATCTGCCTTGCATTCTTCATCCTAGACTACAGATCAGAACCTAAGCATTCTATACTCAATCAGTTGCTCTCAGTAGATTTACCATGGTACTTTGATCAATATGAAAGAATGATGGAATGCTAACCCATGTGTGTAACAGAACGTTTCTATTTTTACCTACAGCTTCATTTCTTTTGGTAGTAATCTTGTGTCTGCATGGATCAACTGTTGTCAGAATTGTTTATTTTTCATGTGTTTGGAATCTATCCTGAATGTCCTTTGTGTTCTGTTTGATAGAACAGCTTTGTTATTTTTGAATGTTTCTCTCAGAGTGCATTGACAGCCTTTCTTGTTTCTTTTCAAAATCAGCTGGGGGTTGAGGAAATATGTTTCATTGTCTCTACAGAAAGAAACCAACTTTATAGAAAAGGACAAGGAGTAGCCATTCAGTTTGGCTCCCTGTAAGAAGTAAGGGTTTTCCTCACTTTATATATTTATGCCTCCCTCATTATTTGACTTTTGCCTTTCATTACTGCTTTCTTAAAGACAAATAAGATATAAGACATTAAATTCCTCCCTTCACTTCAACAAACTCAACTTAACAAAATAATGAAAATCCTCCAGTCTTGGGATAATTGTAACTCAGATAAAAAGAAGGTGGGTGTGCTTTCTATTTTGCATGATCCAAAGAGTGAGGATCTGGCAATTTGTAGCCCTTCCTACCATTTCTTTGGATGTAACTTACTTATTAATATAGAGTTCTAGTATATGCCTCACTGGTCCAGTTTGTGGTACCACATTTCAACAAAGTTTCAAAAATATTTGAAAACCAGGAGCAGTGAAGATCAATGAGGATAATCAAGAAACTAAAATCTATTATGAGGAGAGATTAGATAAGTTTAGTCTTGAGAAAAGATGACTTTGGAAAGATATGTTGACCTTTCAAAACACTTTAAAGGATATCAAACAGAAGATAAAGACTTGTTTTCTAACTTCTAGAGGAGAGGAGAGGACATGGACTAATGGTTTTATAGGTTCTAGTTTCAGTAAGATAGATTCCTTCTGAAAATTAGGAAGAACCTCATAATGATAAGAGTAGAATTTTCTCAGTGGAACCAATGAACAAGGGAGATAATGAGCTCTTCTACACTGGATGTGAGCTTAGGAGTGACTGCAGATCAAGCACTCCACCTGGCTTCTCAGGTGGAGTCAGTGGTCAGAAATGCCAGAAATAAGCTTAGGCCCAGGATATCTAAGAGAACATCTCCTGCAAGATTTGTACCACCAGTTAGGTCATTGGTGGCAGCAATTCCATACTAGCCTTTAAACTTTTAAAGATGCATGTTTCCAACTGGCCTTTAACAATGTCAGTTTTGCATTAAAAAAAATAAACTTCACATTCTTAATGTTGTGTATACTAGCACTTAAAATTTATTGTGGGATTGTTGTGTTCATATGTATTATTTTCACCCCAAACTCCTGAATAATTCCTTCCCCATTAATTGGTTTATCAGAAGCCAGGAAAAAGCCAGCTTTTGCACTGAAAGCTCTGGGTTTTTTTTAAAAAAATGTTTTTTATTGGTTCCTTTCCTGACAATTGTAACTCTTGGATTCCACAGCCAATCAATCAACTGTAACTGTTTTGCATTCTTCCAACATATTTTGGTATTACTGCTCTTAACTATCCCAAGATCTCCTAAGAGAGAGGATGCTTGTATAAGAACCCCAGTATGGACTTCCTCTGTGAGATTCTCCATGTTACTCATACTACACTGGACTTAATGTTACAAAAATCATGTAAGAAGAAACATATGAACATATGATGCTAGTGTACAATGTATTAAATCAGTACTATTACTGTGAGGCCAGTCCTGTCTGTTTTGATTTTTGAGGACTCTCTAGAAAGTCAGACAAAATCTCTTTCAAGACTTTTGTACAAGACAGATCATCAGATGTGGTGCAGTCTGAACTTTAAGCCCTTAGGATATCTCTCTAGTGAGTCTTTTTGGGTTTGCCTTAAATGAAACCAACATGGTTGCCAAAGGGGAGACTGAGAAAACTTGCCCCAGAGCCCTGATAATCAAAGTTCTCCTACCTGACTCCAAAGAATGTCATTGATTCCTGATATGGCTACTATATGGCTTGCTAAAATCCACATACACGTTAAAGGGGTCTGCAAGAGCATACCAACAGGACATTTGCTCTAGGCCCCATGAATTATCTAGTGCAAGGTGCATAATTTATGGCTGCACAATGCAATAGCTAAAGTCCAAGAATTCATCCAGATCCATGAAGAGAAAGTATGTTAAATTTACTTTTAAACTGCAGTAAATCAGACTGAATTTTTTTCTTGGCTTCACCCAATCATTGGAAGGCAGCTTTCCTAACACCACCCGGTGGTTGAGTATGGCTCTTATCCAAAACAGAGTTGACAGCTCTACTCTCAACAGTCAAGAAAAACAATAGGCATCAAGTAGTGCAAGGATATCTGACTTCAGCCTGAAAGACCAGGGTTCAAATCCCCATTGAGTTTCAAAATTCACTGGAAATTTTCTGCAAGTCATTATCTGCCTTGTTGGTAGTTCTTAAAAAAAGGAACATTAATGGGACAAGGCTATCTAACTTCCTTCAGTGAAATAATGCACTTAAAAATGTAGTAAACTGATTAAAAGAACACATCTAGAAGAGAAATGTGGAATAGGTAATATTCAGTAGAAAGTTATGTTCATATTTTCTTCAAGTCTGGGAAAGTTAGCTTGTAGACTGAATATTAAACTGCTTACAACACTGGATTTGTGCCTCCAATTTCATAATTTCATAGAGCTTGTATAAAAATCCAGTATCACATAGGAAAAGAATTGTGTGGACTTTTATCCATCTTGAAATGAAAACTTAATAACTTTGTACTGTAGAAAATCCTATTTATCTTATAGTGACAGCACTCTTCTCTGGACAGAAGACTTCTCTTTATGCTAAAATAATGCACATTTGTGTCTAATGAAAATAAATGAAACAAGATGAACAGACCTACGGTACTTCAGAATAGAAGATTATCTTTTGGTCATTTAATGATATGTTTTCTAAAGCAATGTATCTTAATAACCCTTCCTAGAAATAATGTTGGTCTCCAAGTTTAGTCTTCATGAATTTACTGCTCAAATCACTCCAAATATTTCCCTTTTAAAAACCTTTATATAGATGCCATATAGTTTATAACTTCAGCAAAGGATCGTTACATTGTCATGGTGCTGGAGCTTGAGCACCTCAGTGATGCCATGAGCTAAACCGTGAAGGGCCACCCAAGACGGGGAGGTCATGACAGAGAGGTCAGACTAAATGTGATCCCTGGGGAAGGTAATGGCAACCCACCCCAGTATTCTTGCTGTGAAAACTAAATGGATCAGTACAACTAGAGATATGTCGGTATACCATCAGAAGATGAGACCCCCAGGTCGGAAGACGGTCAAAATGCTACTGGGGAGGAACAGAGGATGAGTTCAACTAGCCCCAGACGTGATGATGCAGCTAGCTCAAAGCCGAAAGGACGGCTAGCGGCCGACGGTGCTGCTGGTGAACGGCGAATCCAATGTTCTAAGGATCAACACACCATTGGAACCTGGAATGTAAGATCTATGAGCCAGGCAAATTGGATGTGGTTATTGGTGAGATGTCAAGATTAAAGATAGACATTTTGGGCATCAGTGAACTGAAATGGACTGGAACGGGCCACTTCACATCAGATGACCACCAGATCTACTACTGTGGACAAGAGGACCACAGAAGAAACGGAGTACCCTTCATAATTAATAGTAAAGTGGCTAAAGCAGTGCTCATATACAATCCAAAAAACGATAGAATGATCTCAATTCAAATTCAGGGCAAGCCATCTAACATCACAGTGATCCAAATATATGCCCCAACCGCAGATGCTGAAGAAGCTGAAGTAGAGCAGTTCTATGAGGATCTGCAGCACCTACTGGACAACACACCTAAAGGAGATGTTATTTTCATCATGGGAGACTGGAATGCTAAGGTGGGCAGTCAAATGACACCTGGAATTACAGGTAAGCATGGCCTGGGAGAAAAAAATGAAGCAGGACATAGGCTGATAGAATTCTGCCAAGACAACTCACTCTGCATAACAAACACTCTCTTCCAACAACCTAAGGGACGGCTTTATACATGGACTTCACCAGATGGACAACACCAAAATCAGATTGACTACATCCTTTGCAGCCAAAGGTGGCAGACATCTGTACAGTCAGTAAAAACAAGACCTGGAGCTGACTGTAGTTCAGATCACGAACTTCTTCTTGCACAATTTAGGATCAGACTAAAGAGATTAGGGAAGACCCACAAATCAGCTAAATATGAGCTCACTAATATTCCTAAGGAATATGCAGTGGAGGTGAAGAATCGATTTAAGGGACTGGACTTAGTAGATAGGGTCCCGGAAGAACTATGGACAGAAGTTCGCAACATTGTTCAGGAGGCAGCAACAAAATACATCCCAAAGAAAGAGAAAACCAAGAAGGCAAAATGGCTGTCTGCTGAGACACTAGAAGTAGCCCAAGAAAGAAGGAAAGCAAAAGGCAACAGTGATAGGGGGAGATATGCCCAATTAAATGCAAAATTCCAGAGGTTAGCCAGAAGAGATAAGGAATTATTTTTAAACAAGCAATGCACAGAAGTGGAAGAAGACAATAGAATAGGAAGGACAAGAGACATCTTCCAGAAAATTAGAAACATCGGAGGTAAATTCCAGGCCAAAATGGGTATGATCAAAAACAAAGATGGCAACGACCTAACAGAAGAAGAAGAGATCAAGAAAAGGTGGCAAGAATATACGGAAGACCCGTATAGGAAGGATAACAATATCGGGGATAGCTTTGACAGTGTGGTCAGTGAGCTAGAGCCAGACATCCTGAAAAGTGAGGTTGAATGGGCCTTAAGAAGCATTGCTAATAACAAGGCAGCAGGAGATGACGGCATCCCAGCTGAACTCTTCAAAATCTTGCAAGATGATGCTGTCAAGGTAATGCATGCTATATCCCAGCAAATTTGGAAAACACAAGAATGGCCATCAGATTGGAAAAAATCAACTTATATCCCCATACCAAAAAAGGGAAACACTAAAGAATGTTCAAACTATCGAACAGTGGCACTCATTTCACATGCCAGTAAGGTAATGCTCAAGATCCTGCAAGGTAGACTTCAGCAATTCATGGAGCGAGAATTGCCAGATGTACAAGCTGGGTTTAGAAAAGGCAGAGGAACTCGGGACCAAATTGCCAATATCCACTGGATAATGGAAAAAGCCAGGGAGTTTCAGAAAAACATCTATTTCTGTTTTATTGACTATTCTAAAGCCTTTGACTGTGTGGACCATAACAAATTGTGGCAAGTTCTTAGTGGTATGGGGATACCAAGTCATCTTGTATGCCTCCTGAAGAATCTGTATAACGATCAAGTAGCAACAGTAAGAACAGACCAAGGAACAACGGACTGGTTTAAGATTGGGAAAGGAGTACGGCAGGGCTGTATACTCTCACCCTACCTATTCAACTTGTACGCAGAACACATCATGCGACATGCTGGGCTTGAGGAATCCAAGGCTGGAGTTAAAATCACTGGAAGAAACATTAACAATCTCAGATATGCAGATGATATCACTTTGATGGCTGAAAGCAAAGAGGAACTGAGGAGCCTTATGATGAAGGTGAAAGAAGAAAGTGCAAAAGCTGGCTTGCAGCTAAACCTCAAAAAACCAAGATTATGGCAACCAGCTTGATTGATAACTGGCAAATAGAGGGAGAAAATGTAGAGGCAGTGAAAGACTTTGTATTCCTAGGTGCAAAGATTACTGCAGATGCTGACTGCAGTCAGGAAATCAGAAGACATTTAATCCTTGGGAGAAGAGCAATGACCAATCTCGATAAAATAGTTAAGAGCAGAGACATCATACTGACAACAAAGGTCCGCATAGTTAAAGCAATGGTGTTCCCTGTAGTAACATATGGCTGCGAGAGCTGGACCATAAGGAAGGCTGAGCGAAGGAAGATAGATGCTTTGGAACTATGGTGTTGGAGGAAAATTCTGAGAGTGCCTTGGACTGCAAGAAGATCCAACCAGTCCATCCTCCAGGAAATAAAGCCAGACTGCTCACTTGAGGGAATGCTATTAAAGGCAAAACTGAAATACTTTGGCCACATAATGAGAAGACAGGACACCCTGGAGAAGATGTTGATGCTAGGGAGAGTGGAAGACAAAAGGAAGAGGGGCCGACCAAGGGCAAGATGGATAGATGATATTCTAGAGGTGATGGATTCGTCCCTGGGGGAGCTGGGGGTGTTCATGGCATGGGCTGGTCCATGAAGTCACGAAGAGTCGGAAGCGACTAAATGAATAACCAACAAAATAGTTTATAAACTTTCTAGCTTTGGGGAATACATTTTCAATTGTCTAGCCAGCTACCGAACAAATGTTACGGGATGCTGAATTGCTTTTTCTGAATCTACTGTACCTCATCAAACTCATAGATACATTGAGCCATGCTGAAGGAAGTTCAAGTATCATATGAAGGACTTCTACAATTCAAATAACCCTCATTAACATCTGATGCATGGTATCCTACTCAAGGACATTCACCTTTTCAGTCAGATATTTGCTCTTCAGTTGTGTGGCAAAGAAACTCAGAATGAGCCTGTTTTTACAACACACCTAACCCAGATACCAACCTAATTGAATTCCCTTCCAAGAAGTTCTGGCACGTAAGTATATTAACTGGTACCAAAACCTTCATTTTGTGAATACTGAGCCCCCTCCCACATTTTCCAGGAAATGCCTTGTATTCCAAGAACAAGGGGGTACTGGTGTTCAATCCTCATTGGAGGAGAATTCTTCCAGGCTGTTACTATATTTGGGATGCAAGAAATCCAGATGACCACTAGATGGTAGCAAAGGGGTACAATTATCTTAACTCTTTGGTGCCATCTAGTGGTTGTCTCCATTTTCTTTGTTAAAATTATTTTCTTTTTGGAAATTCAGACCACATCACTGTAGCATAGGAGCTGCTGCTGCTGCTGCTGATTCTTCCTTTATTTTTCTCTTTGCCTTTTTCTAATTAAACAGAACCGAGAGAAATACAAGGGAAAGTAGTGGAAAAAAACAGCACAGCCTGAGACCCCTGCAGCCAAACAGGGTTTGGCAGGTGTGTTCTAGGTTGCTCAGCCTTAGGTTGTTTTTTTGATGTAGAGGCTCCCCTTTCAAAAAACAAACTGGAGAGCCATTAAATGGCATTAAAGACTAGAATTTTCTATATTTCTTTACTACCTTCTAGTTGCCATCTGGATTTTGGCAGCTCAGATGTTATAGTTTTGGCATATTCAGCTCTTCCTCTCTTCCCATCCAGTTCCTCCTCCTTATGCACACAAACCCTGGGAGGATTACTGTGGGTATGAAAACCAGTAAAATTGAATAGATTTAGAAGCTTCCATGAAATTACTGACTGGGTAGAGTTAGCTTAATTCTGTGCATGAGTGACTAAATTTAGGGGCCAAATTTAATTCCTTGGAGGTTAGATGTCATGAGTATGGATGGTGAGCAGGAGGGGGCCACTATCCAGGGGGGAAAATGCATGCGTAGTTTAGAGGCTTTGAACTGTCCTTCAAAGAAATTCAGAAGAGAACCACCTTGAGTTTTGGGGTTTATCTGTCTGGGTTTCCCACGTTCCTTCAGTTTGGTAGGATTTTCTGTCTACTAGAGCAGTTAATAAACACTAGGAACTAATTTCTTGTCTCAGCATGATTTTTTGCTTAAGTCAGGACATCAATTGCCTAGTTCCATTGATTCCTTTCTAGTGTTTCCACCACATTGATCCCTTTTTGCTATTCTCCCACTGATCATGGTTAAACGTGTTGTGTGGACAAGCCCAATGAAAAACCATTACATTGCTTTCTATTTTACTAAAGATTTAAGTATAGTATCCAAGGCTTAAGACTAGCTATTATCCAAGGATGATCAAAAAGCACCTAATGTTCAATCAATGACTAAATTGGAAATAGAGGAGTATTTGGCATTTATGATGCTGTATCACACCACATTAGACTTTTGATGTTCCAAGGCATTATGAAAATAAATTTCTGAGCTCTGCTTCTTCCCATCATTTTAATTGGAAATGTCTTAGTTGGGACTTTCTACATTCAACCATTATGCTCTACCCAGGGGAAAAACTATTATGGCCCTTTGGGTATGACTGAATGACAACTCCCAGAAGCCTAAGCCAGTTTGATAAATGAGAGCTGGTCCTCGGAGTTGTAATTATAATTCACCCACAACTGAGCATGAGGGTCACACATTCCCCAGCTTTCCCCAATTAATTGTTGAGAGTTTTGTAAAAGAAGGAGTAGAATCGTGATTAGATAATTCAAAACAGCATTAATAACAAAATTTCCACTTCTCTCCGTCCATATTCTGCTTACCTCAACATGTTACTGTAAGTCCCCATGTCAGCCACCTACACAACAGCATCACAGTGATTCTACATCTTGGCTAAAGGGAACGACCACCTGAAAATGCACTTTAAAAAGATGCTTGGGCAAACACACATAATTTTGCATCTGTGCACTGTTCTCAAAATAAACTCTATTGTACTTTAATATTGAGTATTAACATCTACCTTCATAGCTCAACTCTTCTACACAGCTGTCCTTAGCAGACTACAAGAGCCATCTATGACATCAGACTAATCTAAAACACTTTCCTTGGTATTCATATTCCCTCAGAACAATGAAATTATTAAATAAAAATTCTTGCAGTTCTTCCTTGCCTACCTTCTTCTGCCAGAGTAGACTATCAGTGAAGAATTCCAAGAAGACCAATTATTTTACAGGTGTGATCCTCAATTAGGCTGGAAAGAAACAGAGTTGAAGGTGGTATAATTGACAGTCGTCCATAAGGTGCAAGAGTGATAACTGATCTTTCAGGTTTTACAAAGAAGTTTTAAAAAGTTGTTGCAGGTATTTACCATGATGATCAGAAAAGGAGAAAGACAGGAGGAAAAAGTGAATCTCTAGCTATCACTGGCAAATATGACCAATTACTCTTAATCTTCAACTGTTTTCTCCCTTTAGCAGTAGCTAAGAACATGGGTGTGCTGTCCATCTTTTCCACTCTGTGCCTTCTGACCTCCTGGGATGAATTTCTCTTCTGTAATCTCTTTCGTCTTATTGTTTAATGTCTATTCGAGTTTGTTTGAAAAAATAAAAGGAGAAATTAAATTGCTCCTTGAATTGTTCAAGCCAGTATCCACTTAATGCTAGAAAATCTATTTTCAGCACTTCAACTTAACATGGGATCAGAAAAAGACAGATACTCACATCCTAATTACCTATAGTGGAGTCTGCCTCTGGAGGCTGCATCAGAATGGATTCTTTCATTGGGGTTTGATGGATTTCTCAGTTAAAGATACTGGAAAGCTAAACCATGGATTTCTTTATCCAGCAAATATTGCCGCCTCCTCCTCCTCCTCCTCCCAGAATATTCCAGGATTTACTGAATCTTCTGCAAGATAGTTTACAACAAATCTGTCTAATGCTGTAGTTAATAAGCTCTCAACTCCATAGATAACAACAAATTAAATGCTTACCAGGAGAAAAAGGAAAGATAATTTGCAACTTCCATCCAAAGAGCACACTTAAAGAATAAACAAACAGTTTCGGCACATCTGCTTGTAACAAACTAGTGTAAATTGGGCTTTTGTATCTTTGAACACCTGTGTGTGGCTACAGTGGTTTCTAATACAGCTTTTTATACTGAAAGGCAGTTTAACACCTCTTCTTTTCTTAGGGGCATCAATAAGGAAAGTCAAAAAATCAAGCTGGTGGTCAGAATTACATGATCAAAGCCAAGTTTCTTTTTTTTACTGGTTTTAGCTCTTTGACATACCCACCCACCCAATCACCTGTCTGCTCTGTAGTTCTACCTTTAATGCTGGATTCTTTGACCCCAATGCATGTAAATGTGGAATTGTTAAACATCCCAAGAAATTGAAGTGTCAATGAATGAAAAGTACATTTTTGTCCTGGGACTCTCACTTCTTTGTCTTTGTCCCCCTTCTTTTTGAATGCCACTTAAAAGCCAAGAATGATAGAGGAAAGTTGTGCATCTCTGCTGTTCTGAATGTAAGCCTTACTGCAGAAAAAGAGATTTACATCTGACTACCCCATGTGGAAGCCTGTGATGTTTCCAAAGAGATAAATATGATGCTTTCAGCTCCACTCAAGTTGTTGGACAAATATTTCATATGTGCCATACATGTCCACAGAAAATGAGAATAATTTTTGAATTGCTTACCTGGCATTAGTGCATTCTCAATGCTGGATGTCTGTGGATGGGCATAAGCAAGATCTCTTCACCTTGTAGAATAATATGGTGGTTGTGAATGTTGTATTTCATAGGGTCTATATAGAAACACTACATCTCATTAATTTCAGGCAGTTAGAAGAACACTGAGCTGTCATTAATGTTGGTTAATATCAGTGATCTAGTAGTGTTTCCCAACCTCAGCAACTTTAATGTGCATGGATTTCAACTGCCAGAATTCACCAGCAAGCATACTGGCTTCATCTCTTATCCCTTTGAGATGCAATTTTAGCTTGCATAAAGAAGCATAGTAGGCATCTTGGTCATCCATAAAAAAGGCTCCAAAGTTTTTTAAGAGCAATAGCTTCATTATTCCAAAGACTGAGCTCCACCTTTTGCTCTCCCTGGTGTGATGAAGGGCCACCAACCATTTTGGGAAGGAGGAATGGATGCCATCATCCTAAACCCATCCCTTGGCTCCTGAGAAGGAAATCACAACCCAGGTTTTCTTGCTTTGCACCAAAAGTAGTGTTTTTTCCCCTTCACTGCTGTGCTTCATTCCACCTGATTCAAATCCCTCCATTCTGACTAGCTAGTATGTGCTGTGGTGGGGACGTTGTCCCCTTTTCCCCACACTTTGCCTTCAATTGACCTGCTGAGCTTCGTGAAAGAGAAGTAGAGGATCAGTAGTGGAATAGTGAAATTCTGGCCATTTCTTTGTTATTTTCTATCAACTGGGTAAAATTAAGAATTCAGCTAAGTTTCTCCTTCCAGTCCAAGTGGCAAAAGAATGACGGAACTGTTGTTATGTTCTTTTTTCCTTTCAACTGTCCTTAGAGATGCTCATAGAAGAGAAAGCAATTGGAGCCTGCTTTCTTGACATAGATGGGAAAAAGGCAAGGTAATCCATCAATTTGAGGCCTTGTTAATCATGATCTAGATCAGTGTTTCTGAACTTTGGCAGGTTGAAGATGTGTGGACTTCAACTCCCAGAATTCCCCAGCCACCTTCAAATTGCCATGGTTGAGAAACACTGATTTAGGCAGAATCACCAGCCATCACTGTGGCTAAAGTAGAGGAAGGGACAGTAATCTAGAAAAGGCTTCATTTCCAACCAGTTTTTACATAGGAGAGATCCAGCCAAAGACTACATGTGGAAAGCCCAAAAGACTCACAAAAAAATGTGTAAGCTTCCAAATTTTTGCAGCAAATTTATGGTACATCATTACCAATAAAGTGACTCATTCGTTTTTGAAGGATGTTTCTTCCAACAGATTTCTAGATCGCCTCCAAATGTAGCATTTGCCAGTTGTGTTCATATTTGAAATGCAAAAACATATTGCCAGATTCCAAACACACACACATGCATGCATACACGCATACACACAAAACTTGGGAATTGTTTTCCGAAGAATGGCTTTATTTTCTAATACAATATATCTCAGAGGAGAACAGTTTTACCCTATATATGATCGAAATGATAGCAGGTGTTGGCATTTCAACCTCCCTTTGGAAGTGGCTAGAGTGAGAGAGGAGGGGGAAAAAACTGCTTGTTCTGAGCAAATAGCAACATCTGCACTTCAGCAAATAAAATGTTTATTCTCTGTAATTAATTTTCTGTTTCATCCATGCAGGCATCATTCTGCAGTGTACCTAAATAGAACACTGTGGACATGCTGATGTACCTCTCCCTTCCTTATGATGCTCCACAGGCCGGCATAACTTACATTCTTTATATTGTCTGCTTAAAACTCAGCAAAGAAAAAGTGAAGTAGCAATCACATTCTTAGCTTGCTACCATGCTGTGCCGAAGAACAGATGAAAAATGTGCCAAATTCTGACTGGAATTTATCAGGCCAAAATTATAGAAAATAGTGCAGGTGTGCACCCAAACCCACCTTTTTTCAAGTGCTGCATCATGATCCGCCATGCCAGAAAGACAATGAGCATGAAGCACTTCATGAACAGGTGCCTCAGGAAAAGCCTCTGTATAAATAGGTCACATTTGGGTGGGGGAGCTTGGAAAAATGTGTAAGTAAAGATATGTGCAGCCAAAATTGCACATTGAAAAATGCACGTGATGCAAACCCACATTTTTCCTGTGGATTTGCCAGTGTGGTATAGTAAATAAGGTATTGGACTATAACTGCACAGACCCAGATTCAACTTCACTGCCAGTCACAGAACCTCAATAGGTATAGTGACCACATGTCCTTTCTTATAAAGGACAGTCCTTTATTTCAGAAAGCTCTCCTTTATATTTATTTTTTTAAAACTCACTTTTGTCCTTTATTTTGATCATTTAACTTTTACTGTACAAATGGTACCACTCAATGCACAGTCTGATTGCAGAAACCCTGTTTAACACTGGCTTTTATAACTTCATAGTTTTTTGTGCTTTTTAGATATTTTTATTAGAATATGTGTGTTTGTAAAGCCTTTCTTGGTTTGGCTCTTGAATTTTCCTTTGTAAAGCAAAGTTATAAACATAAACATTTTTTTAATCCTTATGAACCTCTTTCAGTTTTGCCTCTTTTTTCATTTCAAAATAAAGGTTTGTCCTTTATTTTTTTCCCAGAAAATATGGTCACCATATCCATAGGTGACTTTGGACCAGTGTTCTCAGCACCACCTGTCCCACACAGTTTTCATTGGGGAAGTGGGAAGAAATAAAGGCTATCTGTGCTGCCTTGAGTTTGTGGAAGAAAGACAGAATATAAACCTGGCAAGTGAGCAAGTAAGCAAATGAATCAATACATGCTTTTTCTTTTCATTCCTGGTATGGACCCATCCTTTCTGGGCCGTTCCTAAGACAAAATACAGATTCTGCCCCTGTGTTTGGATTGGCAGCAAATGCCTAATGATAGGACATTCCTTGCAGAGGATTTAATCACAGTTTATGCCTTAATCATATAGCAGAAATGGTGTATCAGGGAAATTATTAGGCCAGGATATAAAAAGTAAGGCTTAGGGGTCACGTGCAATCCAGCCACAACCCTTATTTGGCAGATGCCAGCCTCCAGCCCTCTGAGAATGAATGGGGCAAAATTATATTGCATTTTTTCAAGGGGGGAAGTGGAAGGAAAAAAGGACTTCAGCCATCCATTTGCTCTCTTCCAGCCCTCCAAACATCTCCCAAACTAGAAACTGGCTCCATTAAATTTACCACACATCTCTTGACATAATGTGCAAAACTTGGTGCAGCCATACAGCTGATGAGAGGCAGGCAATTGTGGTACATGTAGAAAGAGAAGCTATAGGTGAGCTCTCATGAGCCTTGAAAACCTGGTTGTTCCCCCAGGCCTTAGGCTAGACTGGTTGTGGAGCCCCTTTAGGTTGGGCATTGTATGGGAAAGTGGGTTTTTATTTTTCCCTCTGGATAACTATCACCTTTTTTCATTACTGTGGTGGGCAGTCTTCGTTGGTCTAGACACAACATGGCATTTGAATATCTTTTCCAACGTCTTCATTGCAGTTCTACCAAGTGTTAGTCTGCAGTTTCTTAACTGCTGGATCCTTCATTGTTGGTGATTGATCCTAAAAGGTTTCCAATAACTTTGTTTTAGTTCTTAGCTGGTTACTGTATTTGTTGTCATTATGTTAGTCTTCTTTACATGAAATTGCCATTCCATATACCCACAAATATACACCCACAAAAAAAACCCCAAAATATAAGCTCTCCAAGCACAGCATGATGATTGACTTGTGGGTTTTCCCCTTTCTTGAACAAACAGCTTTCAATATTTATGTAAGCTAATTGGAACTTTCAAAACTAAATGGAAAACAGATGAAAACAAATTTCCTTGGAAAAACTAAGTAGGATAACCTTTAGCTAAACATTTTTAGCATAATGTTCAGAATCAGTTTCTCTGTTCAGCCCTACAGCAATGACTGAGCCATCTTCAAAGGCTTTTTATAAAATGCAGTGGTACTTATTTTCTACATAACCATCTCTGCTCTTTTTGTACTTCTGCCCTATTTAAATATACATTATTCAAGTCTTCTTATCAGTGGGCTTAGCTTGACTGATGCACTATAAGCAAACTGTCACTTTGAAAAATAAGAAATTAATAGATAGGGGCTGATACAGATTAATATGCTTAAATGATTCTTATTTTCAAATATGAAGTATTTGCCCAAAGTACAGTGGAATTTGTTGATGCGTATCGAGTCCCAAATGAGGATTTTTTTGTTTAAGTTTATGAACTTCATAGATGATTTACAGCATAATTGTCCTTACATTTTAATGCAGAAAAATCAAACTACAAATGACGAAGTGCCACAAACCCAAATTCTACTAGAGTTGTGGCTAATTTAACCTCCCCCCCCCATTTTTTTGACATAAGAAACTGATACCAGCACAATTAATATATTCCTATGAATCTGAATTATTCTCTTGCACAACCTGCAAGTGTTACTGAAAAAAAACAAAACGTTTGGTATATCTGCAATCTCTTCCCATGCATCATGAGACATAAACATCTCAAATGTCCTCCATTCGTTAGATATATAGACTAGATATATATTAAATCCTTTCTTCCCCTGAATGTAGAATTTCAGTCACAATTATAGAATACACTTGTAAAGAGCTGTTGCTTTCAAAGATGTCCAGTTCTACAAATCAAAGCAAAGTGAATTCATGTCTACAGAGCAATGGGCTTTCTGTGGGGTTGCCAGGTGCCATACAGCTTTCCTGAGTTCAGTTTGAATGAAAAAATCAAAGCAAATATTTGTAGCTCAGGGTTGAACTGTGGAGTCCTTGGTGCTCTCTGAGCCTTGTTGTTTTCTTGCAGACATTTCATTGCCAGACTAGGTAGCACCTTATTTATTTATGTATTTATGTATTTATTTATTTTTCAAATTTCTATCACCACCCATCTCTCCCAAAAAGGGGACTCTCACTGGGTTTGCACTGAAGATGTTGCCTAGTCTGCAAGAAAACAACAAGGCTCAGAGAGCACCAAGGACTCCACAGAATGAAAAAAATGTCATGTACTCCAACCTTGTATTGTGTCATCTCCTTGGATGATGATAGAAGAGAAATAACCATGCATTAGCGCCTGCCATAAAAGCCTCATATCTTATTATTTATTTGGTGCCTTCAAGTCATTGTTGACTCCTGGTGACTGCCTGGACATATCCCTTCAGTTTCTTGGCAAGGTTTTCCAGAAGTGATTTGTCATTGCCTCCTTCCTAGGGCTGAGAGAAAGTGACTGGCCCAAAGTCACCCAGCTGGTTTTGTGTTCAAGGCAAGACTAGAACTCACAGTCTCCTGGTTTCTAGCCTGGCACCTTAACCACTGAGCCAAACTGGATCTCATAACTTTGCAGAGCTTTTAATCATGAACTCTTTGTTAGCATTCATGCTCTAAAGAACAGCTTTCGGTGTGTGTTTATTATGCCTTATTTTCTGCATGCACTATACTAAAGACCTACATTGTCCTACAAGATGAGCATCACAAAGTCTCCTTATCTGTGGCTTTCACATTACCCTAAAAACATTAGAAAGTTTTACACTCTAATCTGTCATCTCATGTGGCTATTTAAAGCATTACTACTATATTCACTTTTAAAACTATAGATGGCTTTGATTGATTGATTGATTGATTGATTGATTATGTGCCATCAGGTTAATGTCAATTCTAATGAACCACCTAACTAGACCTTCTCCAGGATTATCTGTCCCTAACCTGGCCCTTCAAGTCTCACTACTGTGAGACATATACTGTCCCTTGCTGCTGATCACCCTCTTCATCTTTTTCCTTCAACCTTTCCTAGCATTATAGATTTCTCAAGAAAGCTAAGGTCTTTATATAATGTGTCCAAAGTATATTTTGAGCCTGGTCATGTGTCTCAAGTGAGAACTCTAGACTGATTTGTTTTATGATCCATTTGTTTTCTTTCTTCACCATCCATGGTATTCTCAGGAATGTTCTCTAACACTAATGTTCAAAGTGTCATCACACTTTATCTTGCTTCTTCAAAGTCCAACTTTCACTTCCATGGAGTGTCACAGATAAAATCATGGCCTGCACAGTTCTTCTCTTTGTAGGTATAGATATGCTACAGCATCTGAATATCTTTTCCACGGACTTTGTTGTTAGTAATCAACAGTGTATTTCTTGACTGCTGGTTTCTTGACTGCTGTTGTTTGTTGTCTATTTGTTCAGTCACTTCTGACTCTTCGTGACTTCATGGACCAGCCCATGCCAGAGCTTCCTGTTATTCGACACCACCCCCATCTCCCCCAAGGTCGAGTCCATCACCTCTAGAACATCATCCATCCATCCACTGCTGTTAGGTGATTCTAAAAGGCAGAAGCTATCCACTTCAATATCTTCATTGTCAGTTCTAAGGCTGGTTGCTGCACACGTGATCATTAGTTTGGTCCTCTTTATGTTTAATTGTAGTCCCATTTTTTCGCTATGGTCTTTGACTTCATCATAGAACTTGCAGATCATCAGCATAGTGGAGGTTATTGATTTTTTTTCACCAGTTTTAGAAGCTGTGCTCATCTTCCAAGCCACCCTCCTTAAATATATATTCAGGATATAGCTAAAGGACTGGGTCTGCCATTTCAAATCCATCTAACTGTTAAGATCTGTGAAGGAGATTTTTCTGGAGATGCCCCCATTGTCAGACTTATCTTTTGCCCCAGCCTTTTAGCCATTTCTTTCTGGTCTTCTCCAGTGGAACCCACTGCTAAAGGAGTTCTATTTGACAACCTGTTTTCTCAGCATTTAAAAGATCTGAAAAATATGCCTCATTTTAATATGGATTTATTGTTGTTTTCACCTGTGTACATTTAGAAAAATATAGATGTCTTGAGTGTTCATTGGAATAAAAAGGTAGCTTAGACACCAATCAGTCAAACAAACAAATAAGATTTAATCTCTAGCTCCTGGTCATCCTCATGGCCCTTCTCTGAATTTATTCCAACTTCTTGGAAACTTGCACCCTGACCTGGACAGAGTACCTGAGGTGGGGTCTGGCCAAAGCATTACCGAAAGAACTACTACCGGTATAATGGATTTTTCTACATTCCTAAACATGGAAGCATCTTTATGGAAATGACTCTTAATTTGAAATGGGTTTTAAAATAGCAGGAAGTCCTGTTGTACTTGGGAGGAGAACATGAGAGATGTTGATATACTTTAGGGGGCTCTTGAGGCATATATATTACACTTTTTATTTGTCCTGTCTGGACTTATTACTATGTATTATTTTTCTGCTTAAACACTTTTAATAACTTTTACAATTCATCCCAGGGCATAGATTGCATTTTTAAAGTGCTTTCTAGTGATATCTGTACCGAAGTACTGTATCACATAATAATCAGATATGGAGGCACTGTATTATTATGTCCTTTAGAGATGGAATATGACTCTTCATGTATAGTGATAATTAATAAAATATTAACTAATTTCATAACAGTGCACTTTTTAAGTTGACTGCATGGACCTATGAATAGAAGGAGAATAAGGGTTCTTAATATTACGAATGCTCACCTGCTTGGTTGCTTCAGTTAGTTAAGAGCTGTTGAGCTTTTCTTAATACAAGCTAAAGCATGCACTGCAAGAAGCTTGTAGGTGGCAACGTTTCCCAACACAGTCACAACTGTAAGTAGCTATAAAGGGTCTTTATATGCATATCAAAAGAGGAACATGGCTGACTATGACATGTTCTTGTTGGGCAATGATGCAGACAATAGCCAAGAAGTGCAGTTTTGTGACAAGGGAGGATTTATTCAATGAAGTTAAGTATAACACGAACCTGTATCAATTCCCAGGATGCTGACTTTCCCATTTTCAAGGGCGCCAGCTCAAGTTCTACTGAAGCACACCTATATCTCTATCTATAGTAGTACTATGTATCAGTATAAGCTGACATATCCACAGCAATGAGAAGTATTCCGTCACAGATGTTAGAATTTATTTGGAATCCTAAATACCCAATTCAGTAGCTCAACGTCATTGTTCTTACTTCTAATCTTGCTACTGCTAACATGTGAATCTCAGACCGGCCAATCAAAAACTGAGCAAACCGGTATCCCATTTTAAACTTACTGCTACACTCAGGATGTATACATGCCAAGAGGAATCCTTTGTTAATAACCCTAATTGCTACAAATTACTTACATGCTGACAATTGAAAATTATAGTTATTTAATAATCTGGAGCTGCATAATGACAGTGGCATCCCCCCTCCTTCAGATAAAACTACTTTTTTAGAACTGTGTAAAAAAATATCAACATTCTGCTTCTTTTGATTAGCGAACTCCTAATGGATACATCATTTGCTTCTTTAGCTGAGTACTATTCCCATGGATTACAAACAGTCTTAATGAACGTTTATAGTTATTAAAGTTATTCCCCTTCTCATCACCTAATGAACTAACACTTCCTGGATCACAACTGCCTTGGACCCAGATGTGTGGATTTGTTTTTTGTGACAAATTCTATTAATGACTGCCATCCTTGGTAAAAAGTTGCATAAGCCTGTAGAAAGACTACCTGAACTTTTAGAACTGCTAGAATTTTGATACAATGTTGTGGGTGCTTTCACAAAATGGCCATCTTGTGGGATATAACTGGTAACAAACAGATTCTCCTTACTGGATATTTTAGCTGAGTTCAAGCAAGCAATTGCAACTCTCTTTTTTTACTTCTCCTTTTATTCTTTCCAAACCAACAGGATGTTGGGGGAAAAAATACATAAAAAGTTCCTTTCTGTCCCTCACTAGGACAACATTCCCATCACAGAAGAAAATGGGACCAAATCTGGTGTGGCAGAAGAAGCCAACAAAACAAAGTTTGAGGTTTTTTCCTCTGCCACCCTCAGCTTAATCTAGCCCAAAAACTCCAATGCATCTATATATGAGAGGCGATTGGGCAGTGACTCTAGAGGTTGCTCTCTCCTCCATTCTTTAACCCCTCCCTCCTCCCTGCTGATGATGTGACCCAGATTAGAGCTGCTGTTATTCTTATTATTATGTCTAATTTATAATTATATTTATTTCCAACCCTGAGAAAAAAACTGTCTTGGTGGGTCAAAAACGTCAAGATGGTAACTGCAACCATGCAGTCAAAACTCTGTCCCTTTTTAACATGTATTGTATGGAAAAAGAGGTGGGGCTTCCACCAGCCTTGAATGGGCTAGTACTCAGTTTGGGGGTCCCTTTGGGCTCCTGGTCCCTGCTAGAAGAAGAGGTTGCAGCCAAAGCTAAGAGGACCTTTCCACAAATCCACACTGTGTGCCAAGTGTACCCATTCCCAGACCAGGATGCTCTGCTCACTTTCACTGACTTCTGTTTGCACTATTGCAATTGCAATACATGGGGCTGGCCATAAAGAGCATTTGGAAGCTGCAGCTGGCCCAGAATGTGACAGTCAGATAATTTGGGGCTGTCCATGTGACACCACCATTCCATGAGCTGCACTGATTCTTAGTAAACTTATGGGAGCAATTCAAGATGCTGATTATCACCTATAATGACAGAGGGCCAGGTGATTTGTGGGACCACCTAACACCAATTGTCTCTGTTTGTCCCACTAGATCTAGCAGAGTAGGCATGCTCCAGTCCTTTCTGTGAAGCAGTGTCATCTAATGGGACCCTGGAGATGTGCCTTCCCTGTTGTAGCACATGCCCTATGGAACAGCATTCCCATGAGATTCAGATGGCCCCAACTTTGTTAGCCTTATAAACCTTCCCCCAATCACTGGGTCAGGACATTAGGTGAGCCTGACTTGTATAGTTGGATGAGATACAGTGTTTTTGTGGGCCTTGTATATTGTTTAGATGGTGGTGTTGTTACTATATTTTTTAAGTTTCTGTTTTGGATTTCTCTGTTGTTTTTTGAAGGTACTGTTAGTGGTGAGAACAAGATGGGCTGCCAAATAAATTGTTAAATATTTTTTTTTCCATAGGGCTGTGTATTAGACAGACCAATGCCCTGATATGATGTAGCTTACCAATTTTTTCTATTGTGATTTTCTCAATCCTGCTGATTCCCCTTCTGGCATCTCTGAAGTTATTAGCTACAGTCTGACCTTGTGTGATATTCTTCATTTTAACTAGGAACTCATCCTTCCTCTGTTACATCTTCAATACCTCTTCCCATGATAAATGACATAATTTAGTTATGAGCACAAGCAAAGCCCCAGTAAGGAGAATGAAAAATATAGAGACCTACTAAGCATTGGCAGAAGGAAAAGGAAAGCAGTATCTGGCTATTGGATTATCTGGACATTATGCTAACAATAAAGCATTGATTGATTGCAATACACCTTAGCCAGAAGCCTAGGTTAAGCTCAGGTTTTATAAGGGATAAAAGCTAAGGCTCAGCTCTACTTTGTGAACTTCGATAATATAGATGTAGATGGGGGTTGTCCACAAGGAGGGATCAAAATCTACAAGGTGGCAGACAGTGATGTGATCCAACCCCCACCCCTACACATATGTTGTGCATGAACAAAAGCAGTGGGCTTGGGGACATGAAGCTGTGATCACTGTTCTGCAGATTTTAATCCCCTTCCTGACAGATGCCCCTGGATGTAGACAGAAGAAAAACTTATATTTAAAAAATGGGTTCAAACTCAGCTTAGACAAAAAAAAAAAGCACAAGCTACTCAAAGCTGAAAGCCAGGCTTAAATCTCAACCCATTTATTCCCTCCTGCCCAGGAAAAAAGTGTTTAATTCAGTTTAACTATTAGAGTTGCCTTTGCAAATGGGCCCTGCATTTCCTCAGAAATGTTATTCACATTGCAACTTCTAATTTGAGATCGGATCACCTAATCAATCATACACTGCAGTTCCTTTTCTGGCTCCAACATCTAATAATATCCAATCCAGCCCCGGGATCAATATCTGGCATCATGATGGGGAAAGGCCATGACCTACCACTTTCATCTGTTAAGTTCTTTATCATCCTGCTTTGACTCAGCATTCTGATGAAGAACACTTTACTTGTTGTTTGCTTGTTTTTCTGGAGGGTCTGGATGGTGATGGAGCAGGGGAGCAACTTCCCTAAGACATCTTTAATCACAATCCTGATTTAGGTTTGCCACTGTCTAATTCATCTGGTATATTAGACAGCCTCTTCCTAGGCTTCAGCAGTGTGATAGGTAGAGTAAGCACTATCGTTTTTAGAAAAACAAACACCTGAATGCGTTTAGCCCTGACCAAATCTCCCTGTGCTGAACATGAATACTGTCATATTTAAGTAACCACACTGAAATCTCGTTGACATCTATATGTCTACCCTAATGTGGAGATGTCTTCAAAATTTCCATCACTTCATGCAACAATCTTACAGTGCTTTCTTATTATGTGTTCTCTCTTGCCCATGCTCATCAGTTACAAAATAACCTTTTCTTAAACCCATGACCCTCACACTTCCTTAGGCCTCCTGATTTATTTGTCTATTTATTGGTTAGATTTATACCCCATCTTTCCTCCAAGAGCCCACTTATCATAAATAAGAGTTTTGCTGTTAATTATTCAGAGCCACAGAATTTATACAAGTGATGGCATTGCTCTTTGGTTCTTGCTGCATTTGGAAATTGCATAGCATCGGGTGGGGTGGGGGAATGCTGGCTTCACCTGATTAACTTTGTCCTTTCATTCCAATCAATGTACTCAGCAATAAATGCAACGTGAAATAAAAGTCCAGTCCTGCAGTTCTCACAATGCCATTAGGGAGTATATTGGGTCATTTCTAACTTCCTTCCATCCACAGTGCCAACTTCTTTTTAACTGTGGTGACCTTATAGTCTATAGCTAACAAGGCACCAGCAGAAAGTAAACAGGATAGTCACCATTCAGGAAATTCACTGATGACTGTATTTTAATCTTTTGTCTGGATTGCACGGAATCGTGCTATCATAGCCATCTGAGAAACTCCAATCAGCAGGATGTCAGTTTCCAAGGGGGAACTGGACACAGTTGCCAAGTTCAGTTTGGGTTGGAATTCATACAATGCAGAGAAACTGTATGAAGATCTCTCCTTAGTCGCAGGCCTTACATTTCCAAAGGAGCTTTACTCCCAAGTGAGGTTTATGGAAACAGAGCAGCCCTGACTTGCTAGTATAAAATGCAATAAAGCTTCAGCTTCCATTAGGTATTGTCATGACCTCGTTGCGAGGCACAAAGGCATAAAGGAATAGAGGAAGAAGATAATTAAACCAGGGACTAAAACAAGCACCCAAAGCACCCACACCCATGGACCCATAGACAGCTGAAAAGAAGGACATCGGAAGAACGGAGATAAGCTGCACCTGGTGCCCTGGAGGACACAAACGAATCAAGGAGACAAAGGAAGACACCGGGAAAACGCCCATGCAGCCATCAAGGGTCCCATCACGAGGGATTGGGACAATGCAGGGTGGAGGAGCCCGGGGCCCTACAAGAGGGTATAAAAGGGACACCTCCACACCACCACCCCCGTTCCCGTTTTTCGTTCTGTCAGCCATCATTCCAATAAACCAGAAATCCTTAATGCCCATTAAGTGAGTCTGTGTCTTATTGCGAAGTGAGACTGACCCTGACAGGTATCTTCTGTAAGGAGTCACTTGTTTGCCTTGCTATTTTCAGCCACTCCATATGCTGCTGCCAGTATTGCAATCAGTTCCTGTTATCCTCTGTCTCAGGGTCAGGAACAGGAACAGGACACCTGTATCCATTCTTCCTCTGCTAGTTCTAGGGCTGGCTTCCTGGCTTTCTGACTTAGCAGGTTCATCTGTTGGTTAATCTTCTAAGGATGACAATATATCCAGTTAAGCCCTGACAACAATAGGAGTTTTCCCTCTCTTTATGGGGAGATTATCTAAATAAACTTTCACTAATCTGTCATTCTCCAGATATACGGAGATAAAATCCAGAATACCCAGACCAGATATCTAACACAAATTATGTTCAGAATTCCAAAAACACTCAGCAGCCCTCCAAAACCAAGGAGATGGACCTTTTTGTCTCATTCATGAGGCAGCATTGTAATCTTTTCATGAACCAGGTGGAATATCTGTTTACATATAGTAACCAAAAATTCCATCAAATGGAGAAATATGATCTCCATTTCATGAAATAGACTCTTTCTACATTCCATTACCATGCAAAAACATATAATATGCACAATGTAGCTGAGTCTGGAGAACCTGTGGCCCTCCAAATGTTCCCAGGACCCTTCACCACTTACCAAACTGTGTGGGACTGAAATGCACCAAAATAGAACTAGCATGCAAATGGCTTAAAATAGCATGGAGTTCATCAACAAGTAAATACCATATGCCAGTTATTATATAGAGTAGCTCAAACACAAATGTTTGAAGGAGAAAGGAAGGTACCACCATGTCCTGTTTGGACTAAGAAACGGCCAGGCAATATACAAAAGGAATCCTTTATTTACAACCAACTATTTACAATAGATAAGAGTCCATAGGTAAGACAGTATGGGTCACTCAAGTCCACCCAGGCAAGGGATGGAAACAAGGCACAGCTGCAGGATCTGTAGTAGCAGAAGTTTGTGGCAGCACAGCAAGACAGAACTCAGTTAGCTCTCTCAATGAGGCAGCAAGACATGACTTGGATCTGGAGGCAAGGCTGGACTCAGCTGGGATGGCGTGCAGCAGAGGAGAGTCCACATAGGTAGAGGAAGCTGGCTCTGATTCCGTGTTGGCTACAGGCAAGGCTTCGGGCTCTGACAAGGACTCTCAAGAAGAAGCTGTCAGCTCAAAGGATCGGTTGTCTCCGGCAGTTTGCTCCTGGCTCTGGTGCCTTTTTAAGCAATCCTTTTCGCGCCATTTCTCCTCTGTCGCCAATCGGGCTGCCTTCTGCTTCGCACCTTCTCCGCTCTCCTCTCTTGTGCACTAATTGGAGGATTCAAACCTCCTTCAGGATTCTGTCCAATCAGTGTCTCCAAATCCTCCCTCTCTCCTGAGTCACACCTGGTTTCTAATTCCTCGAACCCTTCTGGATAGGTTTTGTTTTCCCCTTCTGTCTCAGCATAAGTTTCACTTTCAGAATCAGGGTCAGACTTGAACCTTACACACCACAAGAAGAAGATGGGGTTTTGGAGTGGACCAATAAAATACTGCCAGATGCAGTAATTTTAATTACTAATTTTAAAAACTAATTTGATTGGCAGATTTGGGGGTACCAGCCAGACACATAGAGAAAAAGTCATAGAGAGTTCTGTGTCTGGCTGGTACCCCCAAATCTGCCCATCAAATTCCTAGCAGTATTCCTGAAACTTGTAATCAATTCTATTTGCAAAATAAATGTTGTTATAGGTTTATCCCTGTGTTTTCTTGGAAACGAAAATGCTGGTCATAGCTCATGGGGAACTGAGTGACTTTTCAGAAATACTGTTACCACAGATATACAAACACAAAATTAAATGTTTCCTTAAAATTTCTCATCAACTAGAAATAGGCCATTTTTCATTATTTTTTCCTCAGCTATTAATTTTAGCTCCATGTTGATGAACCTAAATATTTTTTCCATAATTCCAAGCTAAAAATATTTTTTTCTTGGATATCAAACTTGAGGTCCACAAAAAGCTAATCTAATACCTAGACATGGGCCAATATTGTTTGATCCCAAGTTTCTCTTTTTTAAAAATTATTGTTACATTTAACATGAATTTCAGTCTTATTATTAACAGTCATTCATCTGAAATCTCAAGCTATAATCTTTATTCAGTGGCTTAATCTTTTCAGTATGCACCAATAGTAACTACTAAACTTGCTATGTTAACAGACCACTTAGCATATATTCTGTAATGAGTACAGATAGTGAGCAGGAGGGGGCCCCCATCCAGGGGGGAAAGCGCATGCGTAGTTTAGAGGCTTTGAGCTGTCATTCAAAGAAAGCCAGAACAGACCCACCTTGAGTTTTGGGATTTATCTGTCTGGGTTTTCCCACACTCCTTCAGTTTGGTAGGATTTTCTGTCTACTATAGCAGTTTAATACAGGGACATGGTGGTGCTGCAGGTTAAACTGCTGAGCTGCTGAACTTGCCAATCGGAAGGTTGGTGGTTCAAATCCGCATGACGGGGTCAGCTCCCATTGCTAGTCCCAGCTCCTGCCAACCTAGCAGTTTGAAAACATGCAAATGTGAGTAGATTAATAGGTACCTCTTGGCAGGCAGGTAACGGCATTCCATTTAGTCATGCTGGCCACATGACCATGGAAGTGTCTACGGACAAACGCCAGCTCTTCGGCTTTGAAACGGAGAGCAGCACCACCCCCTAGAGTCCGACATGACTGGACTTAATGTCAAGGGAAAACTTTACCTTTACCTATAGATGTTTAATAAATATTAGAGACATTCTCCTCATCTCAGTGTGGTCTTTGTTTAAGCCAGGACATATTCAGCTATCAAGTAATCTAGATTTCAAATGGGAGGCAGAATTTATCAAGAACGCTGACTCATTTTCTTTATATGAATTTAGGACATTTTACAGCTATTCCTAATGTAATTGTCTAACCTTAGTCATCATGTCATCACATTTATTAGTGTCTTTATATAGCAAGAGAATACAGCTCTTAAGCCTTTTAAAGGACTGATGGCTCAAACTAATTAGAACTGCAGTAGCACTTTTAAACTAACAGTTTATTTTTGTATATAGAATACTGCTGAAACTTGGTTTGGCCCCTCTCTGGATCTCTGAAAACTGATTCCTAAGTAGGGGTATTAATCATGGATAAAAATAAGGAAGACTCTTTCATTAATTACATTGCCCCAGAGGAAACAGAACATTATTAGATTAAATGGAGCTGTTCCTGTTTTCTGCAAGGATAACAGACTACAAAACTGAATGCCATAGCATGAGTAGTTCATGTTAGCAATGGTAGTTAGTAATAGTTATCACTGGGTTATTTCATGTAAATGTTGATGGACTTTTTAAAGGTTAGTAAAAGAACTCCAAGCAGCTAACAGCAATCTTGCAAAGTAGAAGCGTGAACCAAAAAAGGAACTTGCACATTAAGCGTAATTACGTTCAGAAATAAATTCAGCCTTCACATAGTAGTTAGATGAAGAAAAATAGAGATAGATTACTTTTATTTGGTAGATCTGGATAGAGGTAGATTCATAGCAGAAAGCATTTATTCATCACTAGTTCTTTGTAGACACTTTCTATGTGGAATAGAAAGTCTGTGTGCAGGTGAGATGGCAGGGGGAGGGCTGCATTCTTGCAGCACCTCCTGCTTGCATGTGTGCCAGCAGGGTAATGGAGATTGTTAATCCCCAAGCCCAAGAAGGAGGAGGAAGTGGATATCAGGTGACCCATGTGATATCCCACAAGCACAATAGAGATGTGTTTGCTAGAGAGACCCCCTTATGCTTATGAGACAATGCTGAGTTGACCCCTGATAATTCCAACGAATGTTAGTGTTCTACCTGCATATGAGCAGAACAAACACATGTACTACGTGGAAGCCTCATCTTGGACCAATAAAAGTCAAGAAATCTGTGGAAATGTCTTTCTTTTCCAGTGAAGGACCAGGCAAGTAACATAGACTAGAGGTGATGGGGTGCCTGTTTGAAATATAACCTTAATAATTTAGAAAATTGCTTGTCTGAGGTTGGAAATGAAGCAAGATTGGCCTGGTTAGTACTAGGGCCATAGGACAGAAATTGAAAAAAAAAAAACCATCCCGGAAGAAAGCAATGGCAGATGGCTTTTGATCTGTTCATGAGAAAAGCAAATGGAGCAAAACATCACTAGGAGTCAAACTTAATGAAAGAGTGTTTCACAGTTGGAGCAAAACATCACTAGGAGTTAAGCTTAATGAAAGGGTGTTTCACAGTTAATTTTTCTTTTTTTATACTGAGCTCATACTCCATCTTGACTGGGCTGACTGCAACGGATGGAGAACAAATTTATTCATCCTGTATTTTTTACAAATGTATCCAGTTTGTACTGTCTGACTGAAACTTCCTCATGTACTGAAATATGCCCTTTTCAGAATTTTATGAGGCACTTTACCACTTCACCACTCCAAAATGCAAACACAAGCATTTGCATTACTGAAAAAGGTGTACAAAAATGCACTCTGTGGGGAAAGCATGCACAAAGGAAGACACCCAGAGTCATTTAGGAAGTGGTCAACATACAAATGTTCTTCTAAATAAAACAAAAATAGGATATTTACGATACCAGAAATGTGTACAAAAGTACAAATATTTGCACAGATGGTTTTGTTTTTATTTTGTTTTTACCAGAACATCTCTAGAACTGAGAAAATGAGAAAAACATTGAAACAGAAATGTTAGATTGTTCCATCTGTGTGATTAGCTGAAGATTTGCAGGGTTTCAGACATGGTTTTCCAATTCTTTTGGAAATCTTTTGATTGTAATACATATAACTGAATGATCATCCTTAACTTTCTCTGACTCTTCCAAATCATAATATAAAAGAAGGGCCATCATTTCACTCCAATGTGGGGGGTTGGAATTGATTATGTGCCATCAAGTTGGTTTTGACTTAGGTCAAAACTACCTAGGTTTTCTCCATGAGAACTGAGATCTTCTCAAATCTCCATGAGATTTTCTCCAGGAAGGTCAGAATTACATATCAGCTTGTTCAAGTGGTTCCATCCACACTACATTATGGACTTTTTATCATCTCTAGGCTGATACAAACCCTGCAATGTTCTCTGAAAGACTTGAGATAACCTTAAATTTCCCATATTCTAATGACTAGCAGGCATGTGACTACCTTGATCTGATTCAGATTTTTGATTCAGTTTGAACTGCTGAGTTAAATCTATTCAAACCTGCAGTTCTTTTAGAATTTCTGCTTTGATTTGGATTTGTGACCCAAATCATGGGGGTGGGGGCATATTTTTCCTGCACAAAAGTCTGATGAATCACTCAATCAACCTGGATGCAAAACCAGGAGCACTGCAATTACCTTTCAATTAGTACATAGGGCTGAGAACTAAAGATCTGTTCAAAATTGAAAAAATTAAATTCTTTAGGCATCCCTAACTTTAACACACTTTTATTTCATTCTTCTTTCATATAGTCCAGGTTGTTTAGAATCAAGTGGTTGTTACATGGAAGTAATTGCAGGGTTATAGCCATGAGGCATAGCAGATTATAGGGCTGTGCACTGCTTCAGACCTGATTCCAAAAAAGTCTTCAGAGGACAAATGGGTATAAACATTGTACCATCTGCTTCCCTCTCTATGGGGAGAGATATACTTTCAGATTTGCAAGACTGATGTCAGTTTTACAAGGTAGACCAGATAGGAAACACAACCAGATGAACTAATTCTACTTTATTGTAAACCTACATTAACAGAATCTTGCAATTCTGAAAGTACATCTCACCCGCATCTCCTTTACAGCCCAAGAAACTAGGGAGAGTCTCTTCTGAGCCTCTTGGCCTACCCATATTCCTGCTGTGGGCTCAGCTGCCTTTTATCTGACCATTCCCTTGGTTATGTCTCTTTGCCCTGTCTCCCAAGGTCATTCCCACATACCATTACAGAATAATAGTTTACCTGGCATGTAAAGGCAAATGAATTATTGCAAACTGACTGTCTGTTAACCACCCAACATGTGACTAGAAATAGTCCTAAATCATAAGGACAAACACTCTGAACTAAAAACTCATGGCAGATATAGAGGAAGGCTTGCTTTCAGACTTTTCTGTATACTTCTTTAAAAAAAAGTCAGGCAACAACCTTGAGGAAAACTTTTTGTGGTAAAAGAATCAGCTTGCAGGAGCTATAAATATTACAGCAGCCCCATTCAGTGCATGTGTTGTTGAAGACAAGTGCTGCTCTATTTCATAAAGGTAATTAAGCATGTCAGTGCTTGCCAATTTTTGAATTTAGTAGGACAGTCATTTTGCTTTAAAAACTTCCAGTAACTTAAATATTATGCTGGTGAAGTATGTACTTAAGAAGCGTTATTTTTATGGGTTAAACCTGCACCTTAATGCTCTCCAATTTCCTCCTGATGAAGTTGAAAACAAAATTTGCTCCCTTCATTTGTCTAGGCAAATTTGGGTCTTGGATATTCCCCAGATGTTCTCTGAATTGAACAAATTGTTTCCATGTATTCCCTGGTGATTTGAGGTCTGCATCTGATCTCCAGAAATACTGGATAAAAAATGATATACTGCATTGTGCAGGACTACACCCAACAGCATTTTGTATTTGACTGTGGATCCATTGTGGGTTAGATAATAAAAGCTTTTCACTTCTGCCAGTTTCTTTTTTGAGCAAACTCAGATAATTACAAGGAGAAGGTGTCAACATGCCTATACTTTTCCCAGGTTTGTATTCAGGACATGGTCAAAAACGTCAAGCAACATACATAAAAACAGGTGGAGCTTCAATCATGCTATCATGGCTGCCATCCTGACTTTTTAAAAACCCTACCTTGTGGACACCACTGGGCTTTCCAGAAGTACAAAATGTATTTTTTAAAAAGGGAAAGAGAGAAGGAGACAGAGAACCCCCTAAAAAAAAATCCCTAAGAGAACTGAGCAAATCAAGAAAATCAAGGATTAGGAATGGAATGGAATGGAAGAATGACAGCTAGCTTGTCTGAAGGATCAGCAGCAATTGTGCAGCCCAGAGCTGCCCATTTATTGAGTCACTGGGGTGGTTGAAGACTTGAGGGAAAAGAAAGTTATAACATCATGAAGGAGATACAAGAAGCATTCTGACCCAATTGTCTGCCTATGTGCATTTCCCCTAATTCCCAAAGACAGAAGTGTGTGTGTGTGAGAGAGAGTCAGTGTTGACTCCTGATGATTGCCTGGACAAGTCCCTGCAGTTTTCTTGGCAAGGTTTTTCAGAAGTGGTTTGTCCTTGCCTCCTTCCTAGGGCTGAGAGAGAGTGACTGGTCCAAGGTCACCCAGCTGGCTTTGTGCCTAAGGCAGGACTAGAACTCTCAGTCTCCCAGTTTCTAGTATGGTG
Organism: Candoia aspera; assembly: GCF_035149785.1. Taxonomy (NCBI): domain Eukaryota; kingdom Metazoa; phylum Chordata; class Lepidosauria; order Squamata; family Candoiidae; genus Candoia; species Candoia aspera. The sequence continues at coordinate 11,729,539 of NC_086160.1, forward strand.
CTTTGACCTACTGGGACCAAACTGGCTCTTGTTAAACCTATTGAATACTTCATATGCCATTTTATTGGATTTTCTGTTGATAATTAATAGAACATGGCTCATTGTTGTCTAATTTAAGTGGGGTGATTTTGGAGAGCTCCAGAGACTGCAAAACAGAACTGGAGAAAGTTCTTACTGCTTAGCAGAAATTTCAAGCAGGGGCCCTTTTCCCCAAACTTGGGGCTCCATTGCCATATCATTTTAGTACCTTTCATTTATATAGCATAGAATTGTTTTTAATCTAATATCGGAGTTACACATTGTTTCCTGGATATTGCCAAAGAAGAAAACAAATATGGGTTAATGCTTGCAAATATCTGCAAATGGAATGCAATGATGCATCACAGGGTTAGTCATTTGCCATAATGTTTCAGCTGGGAAGAGACAACCTAGCCACATCAGCACAGGGGCATGACATAACAGCTTGGGGAAAGACTCATTTAAGAGAAAAAGAATTACCTGCCAGACTTTTCCTTACAATATGAAAGCCCTGAATAATTATTTTAGGAGATAAAAGTAGCTGGAACAAAGGATCAGAATACACTGCTACATTCATTCACTAGGCAGGGTTGAATATTCATTTTGACAGGTTTGTGTTAATGTGACTGCAAGTCCATAAAGAAGCTAGTGAGATTGACCTTACTTTTAATTAGAGTTGGCAGTCTCGGAGGAGAGTGAATTAAGGATGGAAGTTTCAAAAGTTCATGGTGTGATAGGCCGCTCAGGAAGTAAATTAAACTTTCAAAGAGTTCTGTATTTTTCTAGGAATGCTTTCTCCTCATGAAAAGCCAGACTTGTTTCCAAGTATATGCTGTAAAATGTAATTATCTGAAAAAGAGGAAGAGAAAAAAATAGGATCTTTTGGTGATACCCAGCTAATCTAAACTGAAAACTCAAACAAAGCAGTGTAATTCTGATCAGGTTTGAAGTAACTACTTGTCTGAAATTCTTCATGTCGCTTCAGATGATCGGATTCTTTCTCAAATGCTGTATTTGCAACATGAGAGCTGCTAAAATATATGTAGCATTCAGTGGGACAAACAATTATGTTCTTTCCAAGTAATGCAAGGATTCATCTCCAACTTTTTCAAACTTCTAACTCGCCTTCCATTTCCTGACCATCCTCCTTCGTCTTTCTTCCTCCTTTCTCCTTCTCCTCTTCCTTGTAAGACATAAAATACATTTTATGTCTTTTTTAAAAACACCAAAAAATTCAACAATTCTACTTATTTACAACATTCCCTAACGTAGTTTTATATGCAATGCTCTTCAATATAGGTAGTTTTCCTCTCTCTCTCTCTCTTTCACTCTCTCTGAATTTTCTGTATGCAACTGTCCCAAATATAAATTTGTTGGTACAAAAAATACCTACCTCCTGGATTCCATTTTTCCTGCCTTTTCATGTCTTAGTCCACTTCAGCAACTGTGTCGTTTCATCCCCATGTGATAGATTTCTTTTACATCTTTACACTCTATGTGAGGCTGCTTTTCAAGACCTTCCAGAAATTTTAGCTGAATAAAAGTAAGAGGCTGTGCCATCTGCAAAACTACATATGCAGAACCCGTTAGATAGGGCATTCCTCATTTATGCCAGTGCATAAAAATAGAGCACAAACCAGCCAAAAACAAACAATGTTATATTTTACTGATGTCACCCTCGCAGGTTTAACTGCATATGCTTAATTCTGGCTGAGCAGTACCTTATATTATTATATGACTTTGGTATCTTCTTTGAAATAATAGCTCCTCCTTCTCCTTCTACTTTAAACAAAAATAGTGCAGTCAAAAATAGCCATTTGACAAAATCCTCAGCAGCATTTTCACTTTCATTCAGGAAACTGGGTAATTTCACATGTTCATGGGGTTTTGCATTCTATTAATAAATAAAGGTTAAGAGTCCTGAAAGAAGAACACTTTTCAGGTAAGAAAACTGCAGAGAATACAACTGGGTGAAAGAAAAAAAATTAATCAGCTTTTGTCCTAAAGGAAAGTTGATTGCACTTCCATATTATGTTATGTTGTTATTTTCCTGAAATAGATTACTTCCTGCTACATCCCAGATTAATCTCACTGAAGACATGTTTAAAGCCAACAGATAAGCTTTGGGCATTTGTAAGGATTTCCATGGCAACTCTGGATTTAATTCCTCCCATAATTAATTCAGAATATTACCACAATATCATTTGTCTTCATTTTCTTTTACAACAGAATTAATCCCTGCCAGAAATGTTCAGATCCGTTTCTTTCTCTAATTGAAAGTGGAATGAAAACACCCCAAAAACCCATCTGAGTTTGCAAGAAGGCCAGTCTAAAACATTTTAAGAAACAAAAGCACAAATTGCAAGGATTTCCTATCTTCATCTCTTGTCATTTCTGACATTAAAAGTAGCATGCAATCTGGGTTAAATTAAAGTCATGCATTTTTCTTAAAAATTAGTTCATTAAACTTAACCTCAACTAAAGAGCACTTTAATAACTAGTAGTATGCTTTATTACAACACATAATAAAACCTTTGTAAACTTTCAAACTTGGGTTTCAACAATCTCAGGGCTTCTGCTCAACTCAGTTATATATTTGGCTGTTAATAATCTTTATCAATAATGCCAATTGTTGAGATGTTTATAGACATTCCATGAAAAAGCAAGCAAAAAAAGGTGCTATTTAAGTAGGCAGAGCTTTAAGGACAATTAAATCAGCCTGACTGAGCCTAATGATTACAAAGAAGGGGAAAATGGATTTAAAAGTCCATCATTTGTGATCTTATACACATAGAGGCTTGTTTTTTGTTGGTTGCTTAATTTGTTTTTCTTACAGCAGCCCTTAGCCAACCTTTCAAGCCTGGATTAGGAATGGCAGTAGACTTCATCAAGTGTCATCATGCCAGCACAACAGCTACTGTTTTAAAACAATCCCTCAAGTCACCATCATCTTTTTCATTGACAAATCTCTTCGCATGCTCTATGGTTTTGCTTTTACTTCTCAGTTTGCACTATAGCCTTGGAATTTTCCAATTTCCTGGTGGTCTCCCCCACCCCACCCCTAGTACTAATTTGATCTGACCCTGCTTAGCTTTTTGAACTCAGCCAAGCTTAGCTAGATGCTGCCACTTCAGATTAAACCTTTATCAGGACCAATCAAGGACAAGAAATGCTATTATTCTTGATTCCAGGGAAGATTTCACCTAGTTATGGATTTTGAAGCCCACATCGTCTTGTAGACCAAGCAATCTTTCTCTTCATTTAGGAAGAAAATCACGAACCAGGAAATTTACAGGAAAATCTCAATTTTTCTTTGCATGGCATAGTGTGATCCTTTCAAAGATCCTCTTGTTAACTCCAGTCTGCCTTAGGGAAATGGCATAATTAGAAAAGCATGGAGAATGGCATCATTTGCAAGTTGCCCCCTCCTTGTGATGATTACAACTGACTCATTGGCAATGGACTGTGAAATAGGATGAATTAAAAAAACATGCCATCTTAACAGGGATTCTTATTATGATTGTCCGAGTGACAGCAATTAGTCATTTTCTTGTAAAATCTTCATTACACAGTGTTGTAGTTTGTAGGCCAACACAATTCATCACTCCAGTAGTAGAACCAAAATAGCAAAAGTGTCAAGGTTCAGAACAGCAGAAGCATACAGAATATTCTATTTCATGGCTTTTTTATGTAATCATCATTTAATCTACATTTTATTTCTGGTCCTTCCATTCATGCCTTGCTACTCTAAGGAATTCATGATGGAGCAAATGCATCTTTCCCTCCTCACTTTTTCTCTCCATAGCAACACTGTGAGATTCCTGAAGATAATCCACAAGGCTTTGCCTCCTTCGAAAAGTGCAGACCTCAGTCACCAAATGGCTGCTTGGAATATTTTGGAAACTGAGTGGAACCACATTATTTGAATGGCACACTGCCCTAATTTGTTCCTCACTGGCAAGGGGCAATGGTGCTCAAAGTGTCTTGACCAGGCTGTGGTTTGACTGCAACAACGGCCAGTAATTTTATAGTGTCTGGCTCTTCTTTACTTGCTCAAAAGAGAGCTTTTGCAGAGAAGTCAAAAACAGTGGCTAGTAGACTGCAGCAGTCTTGCAACCTCACGTCTCATTTTTTGAACATCCTGCACAGGAAAATAAATCAGTGCAGCTCTTCAGCACACAAGACCAAATTGGGCTCGTTAGAGACCTAATTATTCTGTGCATCAAGTTGGAAAGCTTTTAAAAGATTGTTAACAGGAATTGGAAATAGGCGAACTGGGCACGCTTTCTCAATCTTTGTGTTGGTTTTTTTTTAAAACAGAGCTCAAAGCCATTCAGCAAGGCAGTGCTGAAGAAGAGGCACATACTGACTGCCTGATTGAGATTGTACATCAGTAGTCTGCACTCACCCACTTCAAGAACTTTGTTTTCAAAGCAGGTAGGAGAGAAAAGGTAAGGTTGGAAATCAATACCTAAACTAGTTCAGCTGAACATGGATAATGGGCTCATATCACAAGTGTGAAAAAACTCTGCCCATATATTGCTCAGTTACACCTCTGTGCAACCTCAGCCCTGGTATCTCAATAGAGACATATCCTTAACTGGGTCAGATTTGCTGACCCAAGAAACTTCAAGCACACTGGGAAACCATGATCCACCTTGGTTTCTATTAATCTCATTTCCATCCCAGGTGCAGAGGCAATCATATTAAGTGGAGGTGCCATAAAGGGACCTTAATTTTTTTTTTTTTTTAAAGGCTTTGGGTCATGTGGGAAGTGCCACCTCACTTTTATGTGATTGTAAAAAAGTAAAGTCTCCCTAGAAGACACTGCTCCTGATGACCTCACAGTCATATCCATGTAGTTTTCTTGGCAATAATATGGAAGTAGTTTGCTAGTTTCTTCCAGAGACTTTTTTGTCTTCGTTGGAGAGTGGGTATGGATAAGAATGAAGCCAGACACACCTAACAAGTAAACTACAGGGCTGTTATATACAAGCTTAATGCAAAGCATATTTACAATAATTCTAGTGACCAGGTGGTTTTTTGTATAATGACCAAGCACCTATATAGGTACGTAAACTACAGTATTCTAACTAAAGATATACTTTCCTTTATGATTCAAACATTTAGCTGTTACCCCTTTTCCTCTTTCCACATTTATTTATCTATAACACAGACTTAGGAATGCTAAGAGTGTTTCCTGCCATGTCTGGTCATTACTACACCAGGTTTTACTATTTTTTCCCCTACTTAACCCACTCAGCTTCAGCAAAGGATTGTTACCTTGTCGTGGTGCTGGAGCTTGAGCACCTCAATGATGCCATGAGCTAAACCGTGAAGGGCCACCCAAGACAGGAAGGTCATGACAGAGAGGTCAGACTAAATGCGATCCCTGGAGAAGGTAATGGCAACCCACCCCAGTATTCTTGCTGTGAAAACTAAATGGATCAGTACAACCACAGATATGTCGGTATACCATCGGAAGATGAGACCCCCAGGTCGGGAGATGGTCAAAATGCTACTGGGGAGGAACAGAGGATGAGTTCAACTAGCCCCAGACGTGATGACGCAGCTAGCTCAAAGCCGAAAGGATGGCTAGCAGCCGACGGTGCTGGTGGTGAACGGCGAATCTGATGTTCTAAGGATCAACACACCATTGGAACCTGGAATGTAAGATCTATGAGCCAGGCAAATTGGATGTGGTTATTGGTGAGATGTCAAGATTAAAGATAGACATTCTGGGCGTCAGTGAACTGAAATGGACTGGAATGGGCCACTTCACATCAAATGACCACCAGATCTACTACTGCGGACAAGAGGACCACAGAAGAAATGGAGTAGCCTTCATAATTAATAGTAAAGTGGCTAAAGCAGTGCTTGGATCCAATCCAAAAAACAATAGAATGATCTCAATTTGAATTCAGGGCAAGCCATCTAACATCACAGTGATCCAAATATACGCCCCAACCACAAATGCTGAAGAAGCTGAAGTAGAGCAGTTCTATGAGGATCTGCAGCACCTACTGGACAACACACCTAAAAGAGATGTTATTTTCATCACAGGAGACTGGAATGCTAAGGTGGGCAGTCAAATGACATCTGGAATTACAGGTAAGTATGGCCTGGGAGAACAAAACGAAGCAGGACATAGGTTGATAGAATTTTGCCAAGACAATTCACTCTGCATAACAAACACTCTCTTCCAACAACCTAAGAGACGGCTTTATACATGGACTTCACTAGATGGACAACACCAAAATCAGATTGACTACATCCTTTGCAGCCAAAGGTGGCAGACATCTGTACAGTCGGTAAAAACAAAACCTGGAGCTGACTGTAGTTCAGATCACGAACTTCTTCTTGCACAATTTAGGATCAGACTAAAGAGATTAGGGAAGACCCACAGATCAGATAGATATGAGCTCACTAATATTCCTAAGGAATATGCAGTGGAGGTGAAGAATCGATTTAAGGGACTGGACTTAGTAGATAGGGTCCCGGAAGAACTATGGACAGAAGTTCGCAGCGGCAACAAAATACATCCCAAAGAAAGAGAAAACCAAGAAGGCAAAATGGCTGTCTGCTGAGACACTAGAAGTAGCCCAAGAAAGAAGGAAAGCAAAAGGCAACAGTGATAGGGGGAGATATGCCCAATTAAATGCAAAATTCCAGAGGTTAGCCAGAAGAGATAAGGAATTATTTTTAAACAAGCAATGCGCAGAAGTGGAAGAAGACAATAGAATAGGAAGGACAAGAGACCTCTTCCAGAAAATTAGAAATATCGGAGGTAAATTCCAGGCCAAAATGGGTATGATCAAAAACAAAGTTGGCAAGGACCTAACAGAAGAAGAAGAGATCAAGAAAAGGTGGCAAGAATATACAGAAGACCTGTATAGGAAGGATAACAATATCGGGGATAGCTTTGACGGTGTGGTCAGTGAGCTAGAGCCAGACATCCTGAAGAGTGAGGTTGAGTGGGCCTTAAGAAGCATTGCTAATAAGAAGGCAGTAGGAGATGATGGCATCTCAGCTGAACTGTTCAAAATCTTACAAGATGATGCTGTCAAGGTAATGCATGCTATATGCCAGCAAATTTGGAAAACACAAGAATGGCCATCAGATTGGAAAAAATCAACTTATATCCCCATACCAAAAAAGGGGAACACTAAAGAATGTTCAAACTATCGAACAGTGGCACTCATTTCACATGCCAGTAAGGTAATGCTCAAGATCCTTCAAGGTAGACTTCAGCAGTTCATGGAGCGAGAATTGCCAGATGTACAAGCTGGCTTTAGAAAAGGCAGAGGAACTAGAGACCAAATTGCCAATATCCACTGGATAATGGAAAAAGCCAGGGAGTTTCAGAAAAACATCTATTTCTGTTTTATTGACTATTCTAACGCCTTTGACTGTGTGGACCATAACAAATTGTGGCAAGTTCTTAGTGGTATGGGGATACCAAGTCATCTTGTATGCCTCCTGAAGAATCTGTATAACAACCAAGTAGCAACAGACCATGGAACAACGGACTGGTTTAAGATTGGGAAAGGAGTATGGCAGGGCTGTATACTCTCACCCTACTTATTCAACTTGTATGCAGAACACATCATGCGACAAGCTGGGCTTGAGGAATCCAAGGCTGGAGTTAAAATCTCTGGAAGAAACATTAACAATCTCAGATATGCAGATGATACCACTTTGATGGCTGAAAGTGAAGAGGAACTGAGGAGCCTTATGATGAAGGTGAAAGAAGAAAGTGTGAAAGCTGGCTTGCAGCTAAACCTCAAAAAAACCAAGATTATGGCAACCAACTTGATTGATAACTGGCAAATAGAGGGAGAAAATGTAGAAGCAGTGAAAGACTTTGTATTCCTAGGTGCAAAGATTACTGCAGATGCTGACTGCAGTCAGGAAATCAGAAGACGCTTAATCCTTGGGAGAAGAGCAATGACCAATCTCGATCAAATAGTTAAGAGCAGAGACATCACACTGACAACAAAGGCCCGCATAGTTAAAGCAATGGTGTTCCCCATAGTAACATATGGCTGCAAGAGCTGGACCAGAAGGAAGGCTGAGAGAAGGAAGATCGATGCTTTGGAACTGTGGTGTTGGAGGAAAATTCTGAGAGTGCCTTGGACTACAAGAAGATCAAACCAGTCCATCCTCCAGGAAATAAAGCCAGACTGCTCACTTGAGGGAATGCTATTAAAGGCAAAAGTGAAATACTTTGGCCACATAATGAGAAGACAGGACACCCTGGAGAAGATGCTGATGCTAGGGAGAGTGGAGGGCAAAAGGAAGAGGGGCCGACCAAGGGCAAGGTGGATGGATGATATTCTAGAGGTGACGGACTCGTCCCTGGGGGAGCTGGGGGTGTTGACGACCGACAGGAAGCTCTGGCGTGGGCTGGTCCATGAAGTCACAAAGAGTCGGAAGCGACTAAACGAATAAACAACAACAACCCACTCAGGCCCAGTTTTCCAGCACCTGGATAATGCCAGGGCTGCGTTCTGGCACTTCTTTGTAGATTTCTCCTCCATCTTCAGCTGCTTCTTTCTGGCTTTTTCCTGTCCATGGCTGTGGATCTTCTGGTTCCTGGTTTTCTCAGCTGTTACTTCCTCTGGTCAACATCCTGCCTTGTTGCCTCTTACTCCAGAGCATCTTCTGCCAACCCTCTGTCTTACCCCTAGAATAGACCCCCTCCCATCTACCTGCTCTGGCTCCCCCTCTAGAACCTATTAGCAGCTTGCTGGTGATTCTACAGAGTTTTAAACTTCTTTTTCTTTTTCATCTGTTTACTTGCTTAAGCTAGCAATCAGGCCACCAAGGAGAAAGAACTTTGACCCTGGCCTTTATTTGGGCAGTTTAGTCTTTCACACACTTCCCAGTCCAGAATTCCCTGAAAGTCTCTCATTCTAGTACAAACCAAGCCTGACCCTCCTTAGCTTCCAAGTCTGTACAAGACTAGCATTGCCATCTGCTGATACTTTTTATGATTGGTTGAATGCAAAATGCAAAGATGTTCCTTCAAATCATAGATTGGCTTTCAGTGAAGTGTGGAGGCACTTCTCCAACAAAACCTTAACCCAACACTGGCAGAGCAAGCTATTGTATATAAATAGGGTGCAAACCCCACACTCCCTCACACTGATGTTACCTAGTTGGGTAATGAAACATCTGCAAACAAACAACCAAGCTCAGAGAGCATCAAGGGCTCGACAAACCCTTAATGTATTTTAATTTATACTTAACTCTGTTAAAATATCTAAATATAGTTAATACTTTTCCCCTCGCAATAAAATGTACAGTTTGATGACAACTCTTGGTATAGGTCCACATTTTCTGCTTCAGGCAGAAAAAAGAGTCTTGGGACAATCCGAATTTTGGGTCTGGCAGCTTGCTACTATTCTAGAGAATTCTCAAGTCTGCTTTCACCCATCTGTTTTGATACTAGTTTATCAAATTCCTAACCATTGTCATTCCCCAATAAACTTTTGGAGGAATTGGTTACATTACATTGACAGAAAGAATGACAGAAAAGAAAAACTTACTGATTCATTTTTTTTTACCACCAATTTGTTAATTGTAATGACTCTCTTTCTTGTGTCCTGGAGGGTAGGGAGAATAACCAACCTAACACAACTTTTCATTAATCTTTATCTCAGCTGGAATGTACAGGAATAATATATAGAGTGAGATCTTAGCACAGCAGGCATAAAGTGCATGAGTGAACTAAAAATAAACGACCAACACTCTGAAAAATTAAACCATCTCTTCAGAGAAAATCATGAAGATATCTTTGGAAATAAAATGAAGCTCCATGAACTTGGTGGTTAGGATGTTTGACTAGGACCAGGCTGAAGTTCATCTTTAGCCATGGAAGCTCACTGGCTGAGTTTTGGGCAGCCATTCTCTTTCAGCCCAAGGTATCTTTCAGGCTTGTTGTTGTGGGGAATCAGTTGGAAGAGGAAATGCTATGTACGTGGACTTGGGCTCCTGTAAAAAAGGTGAGATATAAATCTCAGTTAATAACAACCTCTGATCCTTCTGAATGGGCTCTTCAGAACTTAGTGACCAAACCCTATGCATGTCTATGTAGAATTACACCCAAAACTACAAATAGAAACAGAACTTATAAGGAGAAGAAAAAAAATGCAGGTGGAATACTTCTGGAGAAGACAAAGAGCTTGCTTTATAGCTCTATTTAAGGATTAAGAAACAAACACCCTTCTTCCCCTCATTAGGACCACAAAATTTATTAAGTCAGAGGCTGTGCTCAGCTTATTACATTATTTGTCTAAGCATAAAAATCCATTGGTTATTGTAAATGGTAATTTCCTGGATGGCCACACATCTGCATTTCAATTCAAGTTCAGAATGATGAATTCAACTGCGTGCTCTGTCTTTCCAATCAGCACTGAAACAGTGAACTCGAAAGATCCTTTTTCCAAATGAAACACACAGAGGCACAGATGATAGCTCAGGAGTATCCAAAGAGAAGGTTAGACAAGTCAAGATGGTGACCAGGATGTGACACATGTAACAAAAGGGGCAGGGCTTCAACTATCAGACACAGCCACCTTCTTGATTGTGTTTGCCCCACCCACCACCAATGCCCCTGATATAGTGGGTGCTGAGCAGAATATGGTTTGTATATCTAGTTATAAAATAGATCTCATGTCTCCTCATATGTGTAAGCACACTGGTGATATACTGCCTCTGTCTCTCAATTCAGCAAAATAGGGAGATGGGGGACACCAAATTCAATGGCAGTCACCTGCTCATGTGCTGCACTCCAAAGAAGGAAGGGATTAAAACAAAAGAGAGCCTCATTTGGCCGGAGGGCACAGTTTGTACAGACTGAACCATCACCTATTTAAAAACTCTCCAAATGCATCCAAATTAAGCCATGTTTTTGCACCCCACTCACCATGGGTAGGCCTTGGAGTGTTGTAAAGAGATGCTGCCAGGATTGGGTGTTTTTTGTTTTTGTTTTTACACCCTGGTTTAAAGACTCAGCCACTGAATGTGTTGTAGTTCTCTTTGTTCTGCTGCTTCAAAGCCAAAGTGAGGCATGATAAAAGAAAAGGGAGTTAGCCCATATAGAAGAGCTGATCCCCATTGGAAGATGAAGCAGACATCAAGGATCGGCACTGATGGATATCTACTGAGGTGCATACTTCAGCAGCATACCTACTATCAATCTTCTAGGCTTCCTGGACTTCCTGCCCATCATTTCCCCCCCCCCCCATACAGATTGTCTACCTGCCTTCTTCAAGTTGTTTTACTTTTTTATTTAGATGTAAGGTATTACAGTACACAGGCAGAGATACTCATTTTTCTATTATGGCAGGGAGATGTGCCTGGAAGTGGTTGGGTCTGTGTCAAGATCATGGATGTCTTTTAAGGGAAAGCTGATGGCTAAGGACAAGACCAAGAAAGGGAATAATGCTAGAATGCACATGTACAGTGTCTTAGATACAGAATATAAAAAGAGAGAAGAGATGTTGGGGGGGGGCGGTATACTGCAGATGCTGCAGGACATGCTGTTGGAGAGGATATCACTTGATTAACATGGAATGGAGTAGAGAGATGACTCAGAATGCCAAGTCCAGAGATTCCAGCCCTGGAATGTGGAGGAAGACCAAAAGGATGGACTATGTTGTATGTTAAAAGATTCAGATGCTGGACAGTGGAACTTTGTGAGTTAAAAGCTTTATTAGGCAGCAAGACAGCCTGGAGGAAGCTCAGAGGCATTCCCATATCAGTAATTGAGATAAGGAGAGGGAGAAGAAGCCGTGACAAATTACAAGCAGAAAGTGAAGGAAAAAGCCATGAGACAGAGGAAAATTAAATAGGTTAGGGCTTGATTTTTTATACTTCTTATAGTATTTTACATAAGAAGTATAAGAACATACTGGTTTTGTAAATAATACGTTCACATGTATTTTAATGAAGCAGTTAGACACACTGCTTCATTAGTATAAATATTACAGTCTCCAGAATAAAATCCCTCATTTGTCTAACTGTATAAAATCCTCCATGGCACAGGGCCAGGCTACTTGTGGGACTGCCTTTCTGCCTTTGATTCTGTCCACCCCACCAGCTCTAGCAGTGGAGTCATGCTCTGAGTCCCTTCTATCAAACAATCTTCTTGGCCCCCGGAGTCATGCCTTCTCAGTGGCAGTGACTGAGCAACTCCCCAGAGATTTGGATGGCCCAACTCTGTTAGTCTTCCACAAGACATTGAAGACCTGGCTGTTTCCCCAGGCATTTGGGTCAGGTAGGTAGATGAGCTCTGTTGTTATTGATGTATTTTTGGTGAATGGGGTTACTGTTCATTCCTTGGGCACCAGGGTGTTATAAGTGGTGGGGTTTCTGTGTTTTAGCCTTTGTAAATCTCCTAGCATCAGTTGAATGACATGGGCAACTATATAAATCATATAAACAAACTAACTATCTACTGGTTCTGTGTGTGTATGTATGTGTGTGTGTATCAGCACTTTATCTACCCTCCAACATATATAACTTCCCTTTCAAAGTTATTTGCTCAAAATCCACCTTCCTTTTTCCTCATCTACCACTGTCTCTGAGGACAGCAGTATCTGTGACCAACTGTGACTAGACAATTAACAGGAAGAGAAGGAGTTGAGTAGCATCTCCTTCCTGATCTTTTATTTCCAACATTAGTCTCCCAACATTAGATCTCTTTTCTTTCACACACATGGATGGAAAGAAATCTTCAGATAGGAGCTCTTTGTGTGTAGTTGAGTCTCAAAATCTCAACATGTGATGAGTAGATATGCCTTCCTAACAAATTATAAATGGTTTAGAATTGAGGTAGAACCACAAAGAAAACCCTGCATGATTTTACAGCATGCACTGAAAGGACCTAGAGCAAATCATGAGCAGGAAACAGTCATACACTTTCAGTATGAGAACTAGGACGATAACACATTGAGCATGGCCTTCAGAATCTGCATCAATTTCTGGTTGAGCATGGCCTTCAGAATCTGTTCAAATATGTAGCTTGATTGGACCATGAGCATTCCTTACTCTAAGTTACATTATAGATACAGTGATATCCATATGTTATGGACCCTGGATTATGGACTGGATCAGTATATATTTTCTGCGCCTGGATTATGGATTGAATCCTGTAAATATTTTCTTCATCTATCCAATTAATTACTCCAATTAAATTTCACTTCCTGTCTTCAAGGTCATGAAAGACCTCTGAGAAATTTTATTCCTCAACCAGTTCAAAAGGGTTCTTCCTGTCATGGCTCAGCTAATTAAAAAATCCATCTTTCCACCCCAAGATACTAATTAATCTTGAACCAACACAAATAAGAAACATTCCGGACTATTACTTTACTTGTTCAGCTCCAATCTTTTTTTTTTAATTAGTTGTTCTTGCACTCTTGACTCTAGTGGATTTCTGCTCTTCATATTCTAGATTGGCTAAAACTTTTATCAGTATCAGTGTTTTTAAAACAGGATGGACCCAATGAAATAAGAGCAATGCTAGATCTAATAAGTTACATTGCCAGCAACATGCCCCAATACAACTGGAAATGCTAAGGGTCTGGCCTCAGGACGTCCTCAACATGTAAAAACATACCTTCAATAATAATATATGAAGGGTGTCCCAGATTAACACAAAGAATACAGTAAAAGAAAGCCTTACCTGAAAGGAAAAAACCTTTCTTATGTATCATTTTAAGTTCTTTTTAACAATGATACATTCCCTATCTATCATCTATCATCTGTCATTACTTCTCTATCATCTATCTATCATCATTATTATTTGTCTGTCTGTCTGCCATCTATCTTACCCTGGTTAAATAAAGTAAATCACAGACTTGTTGTGGCAAATAATTTTCAAATGAGTTTATGAGATTTCAAATGAGATTGTGGCTTTGATCACCTGGAGGAAAAGCAGGATACAAATCTAATAATAAAGTGTAATACAATTCTTCTATATATTGGTCATTGCTTTCTTTGGCCACAAGCCTTTGAGGTCCCATCCCATCCCATCCCATCCCATCCCTCCCTCCCTTCATTCTTTCTCTACCCAATTTTTTTTATTTATTCATTTATTAGATTTGTTGTGGTTTATTTGTTCAGTCTCTTCCGACTCTTTGTGACTTCATGGACCAGACGACCGACAGGAAGCTCTGGCGTGGGCTGGTCCATGAAGTCACAAAGAGTCGGAAGCAACTGAATGAATAAACAACAACAAATCTAATAAATGAATAAATAAAAAAATTGGGTAGAGAAAGAATGAAGGGAGGGAGGGATTGGATGGAACCTCAAAGGCTTGTGGCCAAAGAAAGCAGTGACCAATATATAGAAGAATTGTATTACACTTTATTTTTGTGAGCTTTCCTTTTTGAAGGGAAAATGAACCATTGTGAAGAACATAAAAACTCTTGCCTTCCACTGTTCCAGAAAGAATTTGCACCAGCTTGCAGCAACCCTCAGCCACTTTCCCTCACTGAAAAGCCACTATTTCAAGAAGACATTTGCCAAGACATCTAGTCCAACACATTCTGTCCTAAAATGTTATTTGAGCTATTTCATTGTTAGCCAGTCAAATATTTTCCCCATGTAGCTCTTGATGAAGTTAGATTTGGTGATGGCAACAAGGATTTGAATACAAATGGCCTCTTTTCCAACTCTTTTGCCCCACCTAGTCAATTAATGACACCTGCACTGGAACAGATGGGGGTCAGCCCCAAAATTCATCTCCATGCTCCTTCTCAAATATCTACAGCCACAGGCAGTTCCTTTTGCACTTTTTCACAAAACAGTGTGGAAAAAAATGATTCTCAGAAGAGAGTCATGTTTTGTGATGGGCGAAACAGTTCATGAAAAACTGACATTTAATTTAAGGTGTCAATACTTATACAAAGACTTTTTAATTATTACATATTTGGAAGAGTGACTGTAATGCAAGGATCCCAACATAGTCCCTACTGCGCTCCTTGTCCAAAGCCCAAAGTTAAATAGACAAGTCCCTAGTATCTTTCTTCCTAGGAATACTTCCTAGCACTACATGGATCCTATAATAAGGTAGGTGGCTGTAGTGGTAGGTAAACAGAATATGGTAGATAGCTGTAATCCACCACCACCCCATTACCATCTCTGCCTCATCATTGGTATCTGGTACAAGCTAGTATTATATCACACAGAGACTATGACATTATTATGCAAATGATACAAATTACACCATTCACATCAGTGGTCAGACTGATGCAAATGACATAATCTATGGTATGTCGTTTGAGCAATGACGTATGATTTCTGTGAGGTCACTTCCCCCCTTCCCTCCCCACTTGGCAGGCACCCAAGGAGCCAAACATCTTTGAAAGAGATGCAGAGGCACCAGTCGCTTAAAATATGGCAAACATTATAGTGCAGGAATAGAAATCTATCTTGGCAGTCAGATATATGCAGCTGCAGTGCTGTTTGGCATCCAGACTCATTTATTCTGGCTGAATAACAAGGAAAATTTGGCAAGGAAATCTTCTAACATGTTCCAGTACTATTCTCTCATGGTTCTGTCATCTGACTTTCTGTTTGAGTTCCTTACTGTATCTGCAAATAAATGATATTTGCTTCTAACTCTATACCACTGTGGCCAGTTGCTCAACATTCTCCTGTGATGCCTACCAAGAGATTGTATTAACAGATAACAAAGAAACATACAGTGTTTAAAATGCATCAATAGGCTACAGACAGACTTTGCTGCTGTATTATTTTCTTCCCTTTTTGAGCTTTGGGCATGGTGATGTTTTTCTTGTCTGAGCAGGTATTTCAGAAAAGAGCATTTGTTTTTTAACTGACCTTTAAACTTGCTCTGCTCACTATGTTTAGAAACAAGAGTCTGTTCCATGTTGGTGTCCCAAAAGGAAAGTGTATGAGAAAGGAATCTGGAAAGATTCCCATCCACCCCCTTTTTTTTTAAAACCAAGATTATGTATTTTTGAGTTTCAGGAAGATCAAGAGGTGCTGAACATAAGGAAAAGCCAAATTCTTTTGGGCAAGAGGGGTGGTAATATAAGTCTAATAAATACATAAATAAATTCATGTCATGGGGCATAAAGTTATTCAAACCTATTGGGAAGTTCTGTCAAGATGATGCTTCACACAAGAATTGGAACCAGCCAATTTGCTGATTTTCAAGGGCTGCTACTCAGAAAGAAACCAGATATCCAGCCAGGATTTTAGAATCATGCACCAGAATATCTTCAGAGTGTCCAATCTGGGAAACCTCTCGATGGGCCACTCTTTGTTGGTTCTGTGGTGGCATACCCTGTAAGCCGCCACAGAACCATAATGATAATTCTCATTTTGGACCACAATATTTCATAGCTTTGATATTTTTTCCTAGGTGGGCCCAGTTTAATTATTCTTTTCTCCATGTGCTTACTTCAGATAATCGTCAGATGTGTGTGGGTCTTATTTAATCCTCTCTTGCAAGATAAACTCATTCATCTGATTTTCATGTAGGAGACACGTGAAGCAGAGTAATCTAATGGGTCTTTAGAGGAGAGGGTCAAAGTCCAAGTTATTACTTCCAACCCTGATTGCTCTCATCAGACAAATGCTTATGAAAGCTTTGAGCTCCACACTTTAGAAATTACAACTACAGCTTCCACTAATGAATACCAGAGAAATGCAGCACATATTCCTGAGATTTATTGCTCAGAGGCAATTAGCCTTTCCTTCTAGTTCAACCCAGGTTGTGTTTGTTTGTTTGTTTGTTTTGTTTTATTTTTTGAGGAGTAGGAAGAAAAATCCCTTTGTGTTAGTCAAGACAAAGAGAATGGAAATTTTCTTCCTACATGATTGAAGTATTGTCAGAAGATAAGTTTCAAACTGTTAGAAGGTAACTGATTACCTGTTTACATAAAGACTCCTTACCTAACATAACACAACACCTCCCTTCCCTAAACCCTAGAGGACAGGAGACTGGGATGCTAGCAGAAATGTCTTGTTTTTATACGTAGACTGCTTCACTTGGAAAGCATTACTACTGTAATGCTATGCTCCTCATAAAAACCATACCCAATGTAAGGAACTACTATGCAGTATGAAGCTAAACCTTTTTCAAGGGAAGTTTTACTATGGGGTAAGTTATTTAGCTAGGCTGGGATTTCTGGTAGCAAACCAAACTCAAATTGAGGTGAGGTGGGTGTTTGGCCCCAGCACTGGAAGTATATTTTAGAGTTGTTGAAGACTAAATGAAGGTAGGGTAAGACTAAATGAAACTCTCAATAAATCCCTGCCTTAAAGTCAACTGATCCTCATTAAATGCTGTTGATTTCTGCCCAACTAATTTCTAATAAAACATCCAGCATCCAAGGTTTCAATCAAACTTATATACCCTGGTGATCTTCCATCCAAATGCCAGATAGGTTTGCCCTTATTTATTTATTTATTTATTTATTTATTTATTTATTTGGCGATTTTATAAGGCCGCCCAACTCACACACGGTGACTCCAGGTGGCTTACAAAGTTACAAAACTTCACCCTTGCTTAGCTTCCAACTTCAGATATTGTCCTAACTACCAGGAAACACACTGAGACAATGACTTGGTCTCTAATATTTATTACTAGTACTTAACAAGAATCCTAACAAACTGAGGAAGCGTGGGAAAAACCCAGCCATATAAACCCCAAAGGTTAAGGCAGTCCCGATCTGTGTCTCTTTGAATGGCTGAACAGTTCCTCAGTGCTACGCATGCGCTTGACAGTCTGGGTGGGAGCCCCCTGCTCGCCACCCTTACTCATGACAGATATAAGCAGTAGAAGGAAAGATAATGCCTTGACTTTTTTCTGAAGCCTTTTCTCATTTGACTTCTCTCAGCACCCCCAATAGCATCCTTCCTTACAGAAAAAAAGAGATATGGGTGACCTGCTTCTGTATGATCCACATGCAAAAGCTTCTCACCCCTTTGCGTGTATAAAAGGGTGTGAAGTGGGGTGTATCTATGCGTATCAGTATACATGGAATGGTATGAGACCAATGAGCTTACTGAGATACTCAGTTTACTGAGACCTAACCAACCATTACACCATACTACTAAACCAGCTTTGAATCCTTCTGGTGATGCTGACTGATTTGACAGGAGTCTGCCCATAAATATCTGTGCAGTGACAACTGGACTTAGAATTCCATTTAGGATACTTCAGAATTCTAGGGATTGGAAAACTAAAGAAACAGGAGTGGTCTAGCTTTCTCTGAGATGATCAATATTTATTTGGACACTATCCCTTGAGGCTGTGGATGGAAACTGAATTCACAGAACAAAAGCTTAGGTGTTCTAAGGAGAAGGGCTCCAACTGAGCTTTGTCCTTGGCAAATCTTGGTGTTGTTCTTCTTTTTTTCAGGAATAAACTTGCAAACATATTGCCCTCCTCCTGCTGAATTCTAAAGTGGCATAATCGAAGCACAGGTCTGCCACCCCACTGAGAACAAGAAATTGAAAATGACCACTGCAGCAGCACAATTAATCTTCAGAACTAAAATTTCATTCCAGTCTGCGTATAGCAAGAATGTGATTTCCCCTTACCTTTTAAGCCACTGCAGTGAACTTGTTCTCCTTTAATCAGATGTCCTTGTCACCAGCTATAATCAATCACATAGTTTTTAAAACATCATTGGATTTTCATTACATACAACTCTTGTAACTAATGCAAATGGAAAAATGATATTCAGTCACAATAGCTTGCATATATCAAGTGCATCGTTGCAGAAATGGACATTCTCTGTAGCTTTTTTTCAAATGCAAGAGACACTTTTTCTGATTTGAAAAGCGGTTCAAGTTTATATCAGATATGCATTTCATATACTTAGCCTGAGCATCCAATTTCAGTTTCCTTAAATGAAGAACTCTGCACTTTTCTCTGTTAAATTTAATTCTGCTACTTTCAGTCCCTTTCTTCAACTTATCAAGATCATTTTGAATATGTTTTTGGTCTTCTATCCCACCCAATTTGGTACCAAAATTGATAAGCAATCCTTCCACGTCTTCATACAAAGCATCGTGAAAATATGGAAGATTTGAGGGCTCAGGACTAATCCTGGTACCCCACTTGATATCTCTTTCTAGTTCTATGATATACCGCTGACGAGCCTTCTCTGAGAATAGTTTTCAGACCAGCTATGTAGCTTATGTACCCTTTCCTCAGCCTAACCTAAGCCTATAATGAACCTTCACCTTAGCACAAGACAATCTTTCATTCCCTTGGGCACTTGAACTCTCAAGGGCTTTTTTTTTTTAGAATTTTTATCCCGACTTTATTATTTTTGCCCCAGTCTTGCCTATTCCCAGAACGAGACCTTAAACCAAAACATGATCCACTTTTATTTCACACTAGTCACTCCATCACTCCCTGTCTCTAAGAACGCAAGTGAGTCTACCAACCCCTTGCTTTCCTCTCTTACAGGATTAACAGTTTCTCCTCACCTGTGGGTGGGTGCAGCTGAGAAGATCAACAGTGCTTAGTCTGGGTACATGGCAGAAGAACAGGGTTGTATTTACATACAAGCACACAGTGGATCACACAATTACAACAATGCTTTATTCCCCACACAGGCACGCACACAAAATCCATTTACCTTATTATTATTCCTGCATGTCTCTCCTATAGGAAGTACTCTGGTAGGATGAAGTTGCATAGTTTTCAGCCAGAAGTTCCCACAGGGGAAGCCCTAAGGCCACAAGTGAATCAACTCCCATCTGGATAGTCACTTTGTATTTGTTGTGGAAATCTTCATCCATTGAAGGAGTTCATTCCTAGCTGAATACACAAAGCAGGTTTAGGGAACAAAGCAAGGTAATTTTATTCATCAGGATTCTTGTATAAGAGTTGTGCTCTCTAGGCAAAGTTTTACAGAGAGAATCCAGATAAGTGTTTAGAAATGTTTCTTATGGGATTACAGAACATTTATTATTATTCAACAGTTATATTATAAGCACAGTTTCTATAAGCCAATTACATACTATAACCATTACGTTCTCCTTCTTAAATTTCAGTCTCCCCTTTATCTTTTATACATATTTTTAGGAATTTTCCTCTCCATCAGGCAGAGATAGGATGATGAATCCCCTTATCTTCTTTTTCAAACTTTGTTCACTTGACCTACACATACTTTACATGTCTTTGACCTAACTACAATGATCTAGCCAAGGAAAATTCCACACCAGTATCCATTTAATTATTACACCATCCAGCTTTCCAATCAACATGCCATGGGATACTTTGTTAAAACTTTGCTAAAGTCAAGATAAACTATATTTACAGCATTCCTGCAATCTATTAAGGAAACTCCCCAATCATGATGAGATAAGATTACATTTTAATTTAATTTCAGATTACGACATTTGTTCTTGACAAATCCATGTTGACTTCTACTACTTTGTTTCATGATCTACTCTAGAATTACCAGGCACTGATTTCAGGCTAGTCTGTAGTTTGCTGGAGAATCCTTTTCCTTCTTTTTGTAGATAGGAACAATTTTTGCTCTCCTCTAATGGTACTTCACTGGTTCTCTCAGATTTGTGAAGTCCTTGGTGCTCTCTGAGCCTTGTTGTTTTCTTGCAGACATTTCATTGCCAGACTAGGCAACATCTTCAGTCCAAAGAGGGAGTGGGCCCTGCTCTCAGTTTATATACTGAGGCTTGCCCTGCTTGTGTTGGTAGGGGTGTTGTTCTTGTTGGCAGAGTGCTAGAAAGCATTTGGCCCAGGAGAGATCAGAAAAGACACACACCAGGCATTTCTATAAAAATAGTTTTATTTACAGAAAGCAAACATATTTAAAGGCTGTTTGCTGAGAGGAGAGGTTTCTCTCAGCTGCATATTCTCTGCAAGCCTACACAGAAGGGAAACTGAAACTAAAAACAAGTCCAGGCAAGTTCCTCCCTTAGGCAATGCAACCATTAACACACGAAAAAGGGGACAATTAAATTCAACCTCTTCACCCGGCCAAAATGATTAGTTACCACAGTAACCTTAATCTGTAGTAGAAAACATATTAACAGTTCTCTCCTTGGGAGTTCCTTGATTGGGCTGTTGTTTGCTGCTTGGTTGACTGCCTGAGTTAATAGTTCCTTGATTATGGGGTATTGTGCTGTTTGATGGTTCATCTGGTGTTAATCCTAGTGTTGATTTTTGCATATCTGGGTGTTGATTGCTGTCAGGGGAGTGTTCTGGTCTTTTGGCTTTTCTATTGTCTCTTTTGAATGGTATGTAAATGTTGTTTACCTCTATGTGTCTGTTGATGGCTGCTTGGTCTGAGTGTCAGGCTTCCAGGAATTCTCTGGCATTTTTGGATTTGGTTTGGTTTAGGATGCTCACAGTTTCCCAGTTGAAACTATGGTTGAGTCTGTCCATGTGTGGGGAGATTAAGGAGTTCTCATCGTGTCTTCTGACTGCTAGTTGGTGTTCGTGGATGCGCTCTGCTAGTCTTCTGCCTCTCTGTCCTACATAGTGGCTGTTACAGCCTTTGCATTGTATGTTGTAAATAACTCCTGTTTTTTCTTCTTGGGCTATTGGGTCTTTTGGGTTGCTTAATATGTTTTGAAGAGTTTTAGTTGGTTTATGTGCTACGGTGATACCATGTGGTTGTAACAATCTGTTGGTGGTTTCTGAGATGTTTCTGATGTATGGCAGTGTTACCCTTTTCATAGTTTCCATTGGTTGGGTTGTAGCTGGTTGGGTGGTGAGGCACTTTTTGATAAAGTTGAGCGGGTATCCATTTTGTTGGAAGATGCCATGCAGATATTCTTTTTCTTTTTTCTGGTGTTCTGGGTTGCTGCAGTGTGTAAGTGCACATCTGAATAATGTTCTTACACAGCTTCCCTTGTGGGAGGTTAGATTGTTACTTTGGTTGTGGAGCACTTGGTTGGTGTGGGTAGCTTTCCTGTAGGCTTGTGTTTCTAACTTACCATCATTTCCTCTACTGATGAGGATGTCCAGGAACGGTAATGAGTTGTTGTTTTCTTCCTCCCTTGTGAATTTTATTCCATTAAAGATGTTATTGATGGTTTTGTGGGTTTCTTCCAGTTGTTTCTTTTGTATTATGATAAAAGTGTCATCTACATACCAGATCCACATTGGGTTATATGTGTGGGAGTGCTACCCTTTCCAGACGCTGCATTACAATCTCTGCTATAAGTCCTGAAATCGGTGATCCCATGGGTGTTCCTTTGATCTGTTGGTATATTTCTCCATCAAACTGAAAGTAGGTTGTGAGGCAGAGGTTGAAGAGGTCCATTATCCTGGGTATTTCTATTTTGGTGTATTTGGCTAGGTCTGGTGTGTTGGGCAGAACTGCAGCCATAGATTCTTTCGCTAGTACCGGGTCTACGGATGTGAAGAGAGCTGTAACGTCGAATGATACCATGATCTCATTCTTCTTCTAACTCCTTAAACACATGGACACAGTCAACCATAGTTTCAACTGGGAAACTGTGAGCATCCTAAACCAAGCCAAATCCAAAGACGCCAGAGAATTCCTGGAAGCCTGGCACTCAGACCAAGCAGCCATCAACAGACACATAGACGTAAACAACATTTACATACCATTCAAAAGAGACAATGGAAAAGCCAGAAGAGCAGAACACCTCCTTGCCAGCAGTCAACACCCAGATATGCAAAGATCAACACTAGGATTAACACCAGATGAACCATCAAACAGCACAATACACCCTAATCAAGGAACTATTAACTCAGGCAGTCAACCAAGCAGCAAACAACAGCCCAATCAAAGAACTCCCAAGGAGACAACAACACCCCCACCAACACAAGCTGGGGAAGCCACAGTATATAAACTGAGAGCAAGGCCCACTCCCTCTTCGCACTGAAGATGTTGCCTAGTCTGGCAATGAAACATCTGCAAGAAAACAACAAGGCTCAGAGAGCACCAAGGACTCCACAGTTCAACCCTGAGCTACAAATATTTGCTTTGATGGGTCTTTCAGATTTCCCAAAAGACTATACATGAGTGTTTGCTGAGACCATCAGCCATTCCCTTCAATACTGGAGGATGTAATTCATCTGGTCCTGAAGATCTAAACTCATTCAAGTAAAGAGGTATTCCCTGACCATGTTTCTATCAGTTTCAAGCTTCAGACCTGCCCTTTCATCTTATCATTCACAATTTCCTGGGGAATCATATAGTTCGTACTCAAGTATGTGGAACTAAGATAGAATTTGAGTAGCTCTGCCGTTTTCTTGCTACCTGTTAGCATTTGGCCTTCTTCACTGAGCAGCTGATATACTATTTTTTTTCCTTTGAACATACCAAAAGAAGCACTTTTTGTTATTCTTAGCATCCTTTGCTAACCTCAGCTCATTCTGAACTCATTCTGAGCTTTCTCATTCTTTACACCAGTTTTACAGCTGAGAGCCAGCTGTCTATCCTCTCCTTTTGTGACCTGACATTCTTTTGATTTCCTGTATATGCCCTTTTTGTAATGCATTGTCTTATTATTTCTAGATCCTTCCTAAGTTTTTTATATAGTCAGTTGGTTTCTTTTGCCGTTCTTCATTTTTTATTCTCATAGGAAATGTTTGGAGTTATGTTTTAATAGCACCTTCTTTAGAAACTCCCACATCACCCAATAGTAGCACGGTAACCTTCAAAAGTCCAGCATTACATGGGCTGGTCCAATTCCATAGGTCCTTCTTACAGGATACAGTTAGAATCGGTCAAGAGAAACAGGTGGAACAGCTTCATAGGATTGATCTCACCCATAGAGTAGAAGGCATCTAAAATTATAAAAGACATTTGGTGGAAGAAAGATTTGGATAGTGTTTTTGATGCTGCTTTTAAACATGCAAAGGGATTCCCAAGTAAAAACAGTGAAGATGAAGATGAATCAAAGGTAGGGATAATATAGTAAAGCCTTGGAAGTGGTTGTCTCCTTCATGATCCAGCTTTCTTTGGGATATTTACTGCTGAGAGTATCAGATGCCACAGTGGTCAAGTCCTTTCTCAATTTCTGAATTTAGGTCAAGAATCCTTGCTTATAAAACTTCTTCACTTCTGTTGGAACAATTTGGAAACCTTAATTCTGGAGCTAGGTTTTATTTCAAAGGCATGCACCACGACCATTTAGATGTTGTGAAAAGCACAGGAGAGCTCCCAGGTGTGTTCTTTCTCTTTCTCTCTCTCTTTCTCTCTCTCCTCAATGAAAACTTGATATGCTGTGATGCTCCCAGAAAGTTTTGGACTACAGTTCTCATAACATAAATCTATTAGGCCCATTGGTATGGTGGAAATCTAACTACGTATGGAAATCCAAGATGAGAATGACTGCATTTCTGACTCCCATAGAATTGACAGATCAGAAGATATTCCATCTGACTTTGATGCCAAACTGAGCAGAAAACAAATACAATTCTTGAACTGTTTTTCATTCATCTGAATTCTCTAGCTCCTATTCTTCTAAAATTCTGCAGTTGCTTGCTTATGTATACAGTATGTCAATGGCACATTCCATTAGTATTATTTATATGCCACCCAATTCCCAGCAACTCTGGGCAGTTTTCATATAAATTGCACTCCACCAAAGCAGGAATGAAAAAAAAAGAAAAGAAAAGAAATTAATCGTTTATTCCTCACATCAAATCAAAGATTCTTTTTCACATGATCCACCCTTGATATTTTTCTGACGTTTTTCTGATTCTTAGCCAGGAACTGTGGATTAATTTAATCCACAAAAACCATGCAAAAACACATTCTTATAAGAACTCTGTCCCTGTGTGCCTCTCATCTTGTGCAGACAGATTAATTAGCTAAATTACAGACAAGCACGTTGATGGTTCTGATTTTCTAAGCATTCCATAGCTTAGAACTTTTTGCTATTAAGGTCACCCTGAAAGTAAGCATGTTTTCTCATTTAATAATAAGTCACAGAATCAGAGGGTCCTTTAGGCTAAAATGCTGAGTGCTAAAATTACACATCATGTGATATTGACAGAAGAAAACTGTTCGCAGAAGAACAGAGCCACTAAGACAATACTGTGCATTTAAAATGTTTCAGGAGCCATACCTTGCATTTTGCAACTGGATTCATATATCTAAGCCATGGGTTAATTGTGGCTTGTTAAATAAATCACAGTTGCCTGGGAGATTAACCTTACAATTGCAAATTACATTCTGGCATCGCCTCTTGTCTAAACCCAATCATTGTTCCTCCGCTCTGGCATTCAGTAAGCCCCATTCCATTTCTATAATGGGCAGGTCTTTGACCACATAGATTTGCTGTTAGAGGGAATAATGTAACATTTTCTTGGACTCCATGAAATAGCTTCCTCTTGCAATGTTATAAGAAAGACTATTCCCAAGACTGAAACCATGATTGCTCATTACAGTGGTCTGAAAAGCTGGTATTGCAATCTCTTTGCATGCATGTATGACATTGGTCTTTAAATAAATTTGGTCGAATATTCTATTTATGGATTGTAGTCCTATGAGCTACAGTAACTTGGTTTTATTTGAGGCTCTCTTCCTCTATGTTACAGGTTGCTGTTTGTCGCCTGTTCTAATACTCCGTCGGCATAATGAGTTGTGGCACTACTACAGGATGAAAAATCACAGGTCCTGGAAACTGTCATCAGCAATCATGTCCCAAAGGGCTTTCTTCTTATGTTCCTCAGTGTGCTCAGGTTTTCCTTGCCTGGTTTTATTATACTCAGGCTGTTGATTTAAGGCTAGAGTATCATGATCTATGATTGCACCCCAGGGGCACTTTAGTGAATCCTATTCAGGAAAACAAAAAATTAGGCTTGTTAATTTCCTAACTTTCTCCAGGATAAAACCCAGATTTTTTATTTTAAATGTCAGTCCTTTCTAGATCATAGGAGTCCTAAGAAAAAATATACCCTTTAAAAGTTTGCAGACAGATGTTCAAACATGTGCCAAATCACCTATCTGGAATCAAATCCAACTATAGAACACAGTGCTGTAAGGTGATGCTTGATGTCATTTGAAAAGTAATTTTTTCTCATTTTATCAGCCATTTATTAACTGGCCAGTGCTCTTACAGACATATTTTTTTTCAATCGTTCCTTTCTCCTAGGAGCAATCACCATGACTTTATTTCCTTGAAAAAACAGATAATATGCAACTCCTAGCATGAAACTTCACTGCTTCATAGAGATCACTGCTCTCTGCAAATCTGTCCCAGCTTCTGGTGGCTTTCTAAATTCCCTTATTGCTTACAGCAGAGCCCCTGAGCAATTAAATGACTGATCAAGATGATGATGGTAAATTTGCAGCTACCAACATCTGTGCAGCTACCAACAACTACCATTACAGAAGGCTATTCTGAAGGACAGCAGTGTCTCTAATAAAATCTGCAGCTTTGCAGTCTTAAGGTTACATCAATCTGGCCATTTAGCAACTTCATAGAAAAGCTATCATATGATATCACGCTATCATTTAGAGCCAAACAAATTATTTTAAAGCCATAAATATTTTTTCTTGTTCTAGAGTAGGGACTTTTGACTCTATGCCTCCTCTGCCATAGCCCTAATCTAGAATGGAACCCCTGATTCTGCTATTCATACTGCAAAAAAAGTGATATTTCAGGTTTAATTAATAGTTTTAGTCTCTATAAATTATATATCACTCCCCAAGATACGCATCAAGACCCCAGATGCAAGAAAAGCATAAGGTCCTGTTAGGTCCTACCTAGAGTGGGACCTCTACATCAATTTTTATTGTAATATTTTATGTAACATTTAGCTGCTTCTTTAAAACCAAACATAGTTTGAGCCTTAGTAGCAGCGATCTGATGCTTAGAAGCTGCAATCACTAAAGACTAGTCAGAGGATACAAAGAAACTAGATAAAGTATGTTTCTCTCTTACTTTCTTGGTTCGGTAGTAAGACTGAGCAATGGGCAAAATTGAACCATTAAAACATGGAGCACCAGAAAGCTTTCCATTCATTTTTCATAGCTTATCTGCGAGTGCTGATATAAGCTTGAATTTCCAGTATTTATTCCATATTTTAAAATATGAGCCAAGGACATTTGAAAAATTAGAACCTTGGACAGCATGAAAAGAGAAGGTAGGAGATTTCAAATGGCATAGCTAATGGAGCTATTTCCCATTTTCATATTTGGATCATATTCTTGAATGGCATCACCTAATAACACTTCGCAAAAGAATAATGTAGATATGGGCCAGTTTCTCCAGGTTTGCAGCAACTGTGAGAAGCTTTTTATGTAAAGTTGGTATACCTCCAATAACTAATTACTGGAGACCCAAGTAATCATTTTTACATATTTGTTTTGAAATTTTCAAGCATCATATACATAATTATTGTTGAAGAACAAGCATATTGATACGATAGATATAAACTTTCATTCAACCCTAACATGACAATCCTATAAATGGGAGGCACTTAATATTTCATCTGAAATATTAAGGAACTCTGTGATTTTTTTTCTCCTTTATTTAACAAGCATATGGATATTCCCTTCATAAAAGTGAAATGGCCAATAGAAGACAGTGTATTTGGGGCCACAAAGGATCAACATAAATAAATAAACTCTTCTTTGACTCAAACTCAACTTCTGGTGATTCCTGGAACATGTCCAAGTTGTGTTCTTGGCAATAAATGCAGAAACTGCTTGTCATTATCTTCTGGGGGGACCTTCTTTCAGTTTCACTGTTTATTCTATAGTCCTGTTTTTCCCCATCCAAGTCTCTTCAGCTTTCTGAGATCAGCCAATATCGGCAAAGATTAGGGTTAAGGTTCTTTCTTTCTCTTTTCTTGCTCTTCTCCTTCCTTCAGGGAGCTGGTTGGAGCAGAAGACACTCATATTGGGGTCTACCAAGAAGAGAAATGCAGATGGGACAGGTTCTAATCACAGAAGCAGGATGAAGGTAATGAAGACTCCTTACTCTCAGTGTTCTCCAAATTAAAGAGGAAAGGATTTTAATCCAAGCAGGGATTAAAGGGGCCACAGACTCTGCAAATTTAATCTGTGATCTCCATCTGAAGTGAACCTATGAGATGCCCAATTTCACACAGCAAATGACTATTCTCACCATTTGCTGGGAAAAGCAATTTCTCTTAAAAGAAATATAAACCAATATGCCCTTAATGCAGACAGGCAGGGTAGCTAAACTAAATGGGCATTTGGAGTGATGGAGCCATGCAAGTGTCATATTTGATTAGTTTTGAGGTAAAGACCAGTGAACAGAAGAAAAACATTCAAGTTATCACATACAAGTGGGTAAAGTTGATAACATTCCACTTGTTTGTACCAGAAAAATGATTTTCTAAATAACTCCTGTGGGTGTTACAACAGTTGACGAGAAATTAGATTAGATGTAATTAATTGCTCAGTTTCGCTCTAGCTATTTTGCCTTATGCATTTCTAAATGCTGGAAAAGTATACTGAAGTCATGATGAAAGTAACAGAAAACCCAGGTTAAAACTGTTAAAGCATTGTCTGTCCCACTTCTTTTGTTCAACATTAACAAATGTTGGACTTCATATAAGTGGGTGTTTGGGAAGGGGGCTGAGGCTCTGCCTTGTTGGAGGGGGAAGAGAGATTTTTAGTTTTTCAGGTTAGTGTACGAAATCTTGATTCATATATTTCCTGACAAAAATCAGCCTCAAATCTTGACACAAATGTTTAGTATAATCCTGGAGGCCATGAAAAGCTATTTCCCACCACTACAGAATTCTATTTTTTTTAAAAATCAAAACAATCGTATCCCATTTTTCAAGATAACTTATTTCAACAAAATTTAATTTGCACCATATCCTGGTAGGAATCCTGGTAGGAAAAGATTGAGGAAAGGGCCCGCTTTTCTCTCCCAAAATAGGAGAACCTATCAAAGTTCAATATTTGAAAAAGAATAGCTTAAAATATTTAAATGCTCTAGAATGTTTTGTAATTCATAAGGGAATTTCTTTGTAGTCATATGTCAAGAGTAGTTTGAATGTAAAAAGCAACTTTTCCCCTTTAAATTGTTAAAATTGAACCTAGATTAGGAGTTTTAACTGGTTGCAAGTCTTCTGAAGCTATCCTTGCTACTTAAAAAGCATAATGTAAATGGGCCTTGTTAAAGAAACATTGAAAAAGAAAATATTTGCAAGCAGTCCAATGACAAGGGGAAGTCTGGACAATGAGCTGAGTGGTATACTAATAAAGAACATCTGGAGAAAAAAGAGGTTGTCCTATATACATATGGTATATTACTCAAGTTACCAGCATGTGCTGGTATGAATTTAAATCAGAATGTTTAATATTGCCATCCTGGATGCTATTTTATATTTATATTTAAGATATCTTGTTTTTATTGTTTTAATCTCTTCTTAGCTTTACTGTAAACCACCCAGAGTCCCTCTTTTGAGGGAGATGGGTAGTGACAAAATTTGATGAATAAATAAATGTGTGCTTCCATTCTAAGGTCATGTTCTTCAAGAAGTGATAGCATTTGGCTTATCTATTTAGCCACTCCTATTCATTGTTTCAGCTGGGAAAGCAGAAAATAATGTGAATTCAGAAGCACTCCCTGCTTATTCTGGGATAGCATGACCCTATTCAGAATGAGGTTACCCAATCTCTTAACCCCTTACAATGACTGTCTCTGCTTTAACTGTATTCAATTGCAATTTATTATTCCTCATGATTCTTACCTTATATTACAATTCAGGACCCAACCCTATTTTATTCCAAATATTTCCAGAATGGAATACATTTGTTCTAATCTCCTCTTCATGGTTTTAAGTAACCATAAGCTCTAGCACACTGCCATCCTTATCTGACTGATATAAATATTGCTCAGGTTTCCCCATTTGGTGCTTTCCAGAGTGCTGAAAATCCTATAGTCTCAAATCATAATGATGATGTATGGCATGGGGTAAAGGAGTTGATATCCAAGCACTGGATACTCATCTGAGAAAGACTGACTTGGTTTATTTGGTTTGGCTATGATATAGGGAACTTGAAATGAAGCTAATTTTTGCACAGGGCTTGAAGTACAGCCATAAGAGACTCTCTAATTGGCTAACAGTGAGACAGGAATCTAACCAAAGTCACTCTTGAGTGTTACAAAGGTTAGCAGCAAAACCAAGCCAGGCTACTTCTGGTTTTGTAATATTTATGAAGTGGGACTTGGGGATGAGAGGAGAAACATACAGTAGTTGAATCTGAGGTTCATTTAAGGACAGGTATAAAAAGAAGCAGTAAGAAATTTTTGCTGAAAGAAAATATATGCAGTGTATCCCAGGCCTTATTTCAGCTTTGCCCTCCTATTTGGTAGGCGGTGATATGATATACTGTGAAAAGGAGAGACTGCATTAATTGGCAAGAAAAAAAAATCTGCATGGAATAACTCAAAACACAGACCAACATTTTAATGTGTCTACATAGCAATAGCATACCGTATAGCCATGCTGTGGTGTTTTGGACTATTCAAATCTTTGAAATATGCATTTAAATTAATTTCCAATACTCCCAATATGTTTTTTAACTTTCTTCAAATCTATGCTGATAATCACAGTGCTATCATCAGGGATGTATCTATAAATGCTTAAAGAGGGTCAGTCAATCCATATATAAATAACCCATACATGGATGCTAGAACTTGAAATACCATGAACAAGATACTCAACCTTATGAGTAGGAAAAGAGAAGCTGGGTAATAAATGAGGTAACTGCTCCTGGTCCAGCACTTTAAGTACTACACCTCTCTCTCTCTCTCTCTCTGTCATGTGTGTTTATGTGTAAACACAAGTTCTTTCTTCAGAGTTCATTTTGTATTCAGAACATAATTCCAACATGAATATTGTTATGCATGTGCTGTTTAAGGTCTCTCTTGAATTTTGGCTTAGCTTGACCCTAATAATGAAAAAGTAATTATTAGTGAAAGCCACCAAACCTACAAAGTAGTAGAAGTTAAGACCATTATTTTTCTTGCAAAAGTGTTTGCCAACAGATGGTGGAGAGGAGAAAGACTAATTTAAATAGGGACAGAGAACGAAGTTGATTTTTCCATTCATGTGTTAAGAAGCAGGCCTAGGGGAGTTGGAAAGATTACTATTATTTGGGAAGTCTGATATTATTTTATTATTTTATAGCAACGTAAGTCTTGCAAAAGTATTTGCCAACAGATGGTGGAGAGGAGAAAGACTAATTTAAATAGGGACAGAGAACGAAGTTGATTTTTCCATTCATTTTATAGTAACGTAAGTCTACAATTGTTCTCAATTTGCAAAGAAATTGACTCATGGTAACAAGCACTGTCTTTCAATCATTTTCTGGGAATCAGAAAATCTTTTATTCAAATTACCTTGGTTTTCTACCTTTCTTCTCATTTGGCATTGCAGAGAACCCCACTGCAAAATTGGTATTTTAATTAATATTTCATTAAAATGTAGTGTTGGGGTGATCGTCTGTCTGTATTTAGTTAAGAAAATCTTATGGGATTACAGAAAATCATTTATACTACACATATCTTTAGAACAAGGATCCCAGAGTTTGTTTGTTTGTTTTTCCACTGTGGACATTTTAGAAATTTTAGAAACTTATTTATTTATTAAATATTTATTTATTTATTTGCACTGCCCAACTCCCAACAACATAATTTGAGAAAGTTTTCTGGATGTTTTCCCAATATGATGTAGTGGGGTAGGTGGGTTGTGCGTTCATAAAATAGCTGCCATGATGGGAGTTACCAGTTAAAAATTATTAGTCTACTTCCTGGGAAATGGGGAAACTAAGAATAAAAACAAAGTTTGCCCAAAATTTCAAACAGGAAGCAGAGATAGTGGACTTAAATTTCAAAGTATAAAAGCTCTCTTTTGAAGGCAACATCCTTAAATCCATTTCATAGAAATGGAACTGACAAGGCATGGACATAAGTACTGTAAGTTAGCCAAGAACAAGACTGAATATGAAATGCCAACTTGAATATTTGTCATCAGAAAACACAAGTCACTTATTAAATAAAATGGAAATTTGGGCTGCTCAGAAACATTCAACTGGAAAAAAAAATGTTACATTCTATAGCCAAACAGAATGTAACACACACACACAAATTGGAAATGCATCCTGCACCAGTCTAAACAAGCAAAACATAAGCGAGCAAGCAAGAGAGAGCACATATATAGGCAAAAATACCCACCACCACTATCTGTTAATTTAGAATCGCTTCTCTCAAAACCTTCTTCTTCTTTTCTGGATTCTTGAACATCCTTCCAAATTCCCATATAGGATGCACAAGGTATTCTTGGAAATAAAAGAGATGTTGGATGGTGGCGCATTGCTTTATGCCAGCCATTTAATTTTTAAAAAAATATATTTAAAAAAAAATAGAATTCTGGAGGGTAGAAGATTCTGGTAGGTACAAGGAGGATGTTTGTGGGTATGGTGATGTACATGGACACCTTACAGGAGATATCAGATCTACAACATGACTACGCTTCCAAGATTTCCCTTAGAATGCAAACTGCTAGATTAATATTATACTGCCACCTAGTGGTAGGAGGTGTGACTCACCTAGTCTTTGTCATTGGCTTTATATTCACTATGCTTTCTAGTTCTCTTGAAAAGTTTAAAGCTCAGTTTAAGAAAATGAAAGGAGAAGGTGTTTTCAGTTGAGTTCCTTTGCTTCCTTCCAAACAAACAAGAGTTCCATTTATCCTAGCAAATGTAATAGTCCAGATAAGCTTAGTTTATTTTATTTTATCTTAGCTCAGTTGAAGATGCACCGCGTAGACCTTCCCTTCTCTTCAACGCACTGGCTACATTTGAAGCAATTATTTTTGCAGTATCTGTATTTATAAGAGTCCATTTTAAATCACTCTTTCATATACAATACAGGCTAAATCTGACCCTAAATGAACCCACTTCAATAATTTAGCTTAATTATTTCCCTTCTACACCATTTGATTTTTCACCTGGCAAAGTTCCCATTTTCTGTTGGGAACACTTTTAGACTGATAGGACTAATTTTCAGATAGCAGGAGGAAATGTACAGCTAGGTTTCAAGGGGGTTCTTTCCTATAATAATTGTTTTAATAGTATCATTTGATTTTTACAGGAAGCTCCTAGACAATTTTTAAAAAAATATCTAACAGCTGCAATATAGATAATACTTGGTGAGAACTGCTATAAGAGTGCAGAAGTTACATTTCTATTTTTTTTAAAAAAATTAAATCTTGTCCAGCATTTTGGAGTTATATTAACACTACTCACAGTGTCATTTGCCAACCAGGATGGGAGACAAGGGCACATTGCTCATCCGGATTGGACCCAAGCATAAAAATGATCTCAAAGGTTGTATAATACATTGAGGATTACTGCCCTCAGGTTCAGGCTGGTCATCTCTGGCATCAGCATCTGTTTGTGATGAGAAGTCAAATTTCTTGAAGGCTAAGTGAAGTCAGCAAGCCTAGGAAAGTGTCAAAATGGTAGCTGTGCTGTGCTTCAGTAACCCAATGCAAGAAAACACATTAAGCCTTTGACTACCATTCTAGGGAGAAGGAAAATCAGAGTTGCATGAGCTTCAGTAGAAGAGGAGGAGGAGTCTCTGAGCAATGATATCTGGTAATTTCATCAATAGTATATTACAGCTAGTTTCTATATATTTTAGGCTCCATTCACATGGCTAATGTCATGTTTCCCATTTCAATGTTCTGTTAACATTGTAACGTTTCACATGTCATGTCATTTTCCGTGTCCACTCGCTTCGCTTGTTCAGGGTATTTCCATTCCTCCACCCTCCGTTGTTTTGGAGCTTTGGAATGTGTGTTTGGGTTTGCGATCCTGTTCAAGGTTACTTTCCCAGGCGTGTGTAATGGTTTCTAGCACCTGGGAGGGGGTGCGTACTGACGAGTGATTGGGGTGGGACTGGCTTGCAGGCAAGGTTTTTAAGTTTGTATTTGGCGCGCTTTTGCTCATTCTCAGCTTTCTCTGTATTTGCATACTATTCCTTTAATAAATCAGTTATCGTTAAGCCCGAGCTTGTGAGACTGAGTATTTGGGATTAGGCAACCCTTACATAAAGCTGAGAATCATTTAATTACTTTCCGCTAGCCCATCCAAAGTTGGGTAGAGAGGAGCGCTAGCGATGATCGAACCTCCACTTCGCGAGAGTGAGGGGAGCGAAGAAGAGCCGGACTCGACGAAGACTCTGCTAGCTCCAACTTTGAGAGCGCAAAGAGCCACACGTCGGGAGAGGCGAGATTTTCAACTGGATGAGCTATTGTCAGCGGTGCAGGGTGCCACGGGGGGTGTACTCCAACCCCAGCCCGAAGTGGGAGCAGCACAGGGGGGGGGGGGATCTCCACAACCGTCCTGGGAACCCGAAATCCCCTTATCCCCGAGGGTGGTGGTAACCAACAGACCCCTAGAAGAGCCGGTCACTCCTGCCCGCATGAAAGCCATAGAGGACAAGATGGAAATGATAGTGACCTTCATCAAAGATGCCACTAAGAGTTCGGGGTCCCTACAGGAAGACTGGGAAGAGGAACCCTCTCAGCTGTTACCCCCCCCCCCCCGGCGGAGTTCCCTGTCATTCAGGGGAAGAAGCAAGCTGCGAACTCCCCGGACCGTGGGGGGAAGAGAGCCAAGGGCGTCCCGAGATCGGCCACCACTGGCGGCTCAACGCCCGCTGTTGTTCGCGGAGCCACCACAGCCAGTGGAGCCGGTAAGAACCTTCCCACCTTTTGGGGTAAAGTTTGATGGGGACCCTACTACCCTTTCCTTCTTCATTACCAATGCTAGACATTATATGGAAGATTGGGGCCGAAATTTCCGCTCTGAACAAGGCAAGATTAATTTCATTGCCAATAAGCTGAAGGGGAGGGCAGCTGACTGGTACGTAACACTGTGCCAAGCTGAAGCCACCGAGTTAGAGGACTTTGATGAGTTTTTGTGGGCGTTGAAGCAGCACTTTGAAGACCCCTTAGCCCAGGAGAGAGCGAAAAACGCCCTGAGGAAACTCTACCAAGGGACCCTCTCTGTCGCAGACTACCCTTTAGAATTTAAAGCCCTGGCGGGGAAGGTGGAAGACTGGTCCCAGTCGACTTTGGTGGAGATGTTCAAACAAGGGCTGGAGACGGAAATCTTCTGTTGGGCTTTGGGCAGGGACGATCCCAAAACATTATATGGCTGGATACAGTTGGCAGGCAGTGCGGAAAGCGCCCTACAAATGTATGCCCAGAGTAAGGAGATGAGACAGACCCGAGCCGCGAAGGGGGCTCGTGCCGCTGGATTTTCGAGTCGCCCTAAGCCAAAAACTTGGGAAGAAGAGAGGGAACAGCGATTGGCGAGAGGGCAGTGTTTAAGATGCGGAAAAGAGGGGCATCGTGCTACTTCGTGCCCGAGGCGCTGACCAGAAGAGCGGCCCGGGAAAGCACCGGGAAAATCGCCCTCCCTGCCGCGCAAGCTGAAGGCTGCCTGTGCTGAGCTCGACTCTCCGGACCTCCCATTCGGGGACGAGGACGAGGAATTACAATTCGACAAACCGGCGGGAAACGCCTTCCACCTGTCCTGAAGGGCGCCCTTGGACAGGTGGAGGAAACCGGGCGCGACCACGATTCGGTGAGTGGGAACTTCCCTACAATGACTGTCAAAGTGAAATTGGGCTCTAGAACTAAAACTGTTGAAGTCTGGGCCATGCTGGACCCGGGTTGTTCTCGTTCGCTGATGCATCCTGACGTCGTAGCTGCCCTAGAACTGCCCACGTTCCCCTGCCACAGCCCATGATCTTCACGCAATTGGATGGGACCATGGCAGGGGGGGAGGTGGTCACACACTCTACTGGACTGGTGGCCTTACAGATGGGCACCCATTGGGAAAAATTGCCATTTGTCGTAGCTCCCGTAGGGGGCCCTTTGGTAATTCTAGGAATGCCTTGGTTTGTGCAACAAAACCCTTTTATCAACTGGTTACATAGAACAGTAACGTTTGCTGATGGATTTTATAAATATGAATTATGAACTAGCCTACAGTGTTGTGGGAATCGGTTTCTGTTGTCACTTTATAGTTCATTAGGCCATTAACTGAGTAAACCATGACTTAGTTGGTTACAGGTAACTGTGTCATGCAAACACCACCTTAAAATTTTTATCTATTGCATATTCTTTGAAAAACATTTATTTCCGTCTTGTGGAGTCTCTGTGCATTTTGTGCAAGCAATGTGAAGTCTGTGTCAACCACAGAAATGGAGGACCTAAGAGAGCCCATTGATTAAAAAGCAAAGAAAAAACAAAAATGTTAACTATTTTTTTAAGGGATCAAATAATAAAAAGCAGCTGTGCAGACTGTGTTGTCAATTTGTAGCCAATGTGTTTAATTTTCTGTTATCATCATCATCATCGTGGTTGATTGCACATTCAGCCAGATGTTCAGACTGGATTTGGCTTTTTTCTCCACCTATCAAGTCCTTCCCAAGGACTTGGGATAGGCAGTTATTGTTGTTTAATAATATTAAAGGTATCATCGCAGGATGTAAGCTGTCCCAACTATAGCTGCCTTTTGCAATTGACTGGTGGTGATTTTGTCAGTGCTGATGGTGTTCAAGTGGTGCTCCAGATGTTTTGGAATTGCACCCAAGGTGCCTATTACTATTGGTACTATCTTTGCTTTCTTTTGCCACAGTCGTTCTACTTCTATTTGCAGGTCTTGATATTTTGTGATTTTCTCCCGTTCCTCCTCTTTTATTCTGCTCTCTTCGGGTATTGCAATGTCCACCATCCAGACTCGTTTGTCTTTCTAATCAACAATCTGTAAGTTATTATTATTATTTAGTGTGTTGGTGGTATAGCTTGACTACATAAGGGTTGTTTTAGAATTGTGTTCCTGGGTAGCACAGAAGAAAATGCATTTAAAATATGGAAACCTTAGAGACCACAAGAGAATTAAATGTCTCTCTCTTTAAAAATGCTTATTCATCTTAGAGACCTGTTTTGGCATGCTTCTGACCCTTGCAAACAAGAATCTCCCATTGATGGATCACTGGAGTAACTCCAAAATCCTCCCCAGTTATTTCCTGCTTAGCAGCTTTTCTCTGGGCTGGAAAGGTGTTAATTGCTGATCTCCTTCTGTGTACAAGCTGAAAGCCTCAAATGTAGCATAAAATCCACATCAAGGATAGCTGAGCATATCCAATTGGAGGATTCTTTTTTTCCGACCAATTCATTCCCCATGTCTTAATCTGCAAGGATTAAAAACAAAAACCAGAACTATTCATAATAAGTGTTTGCAATTTAAATCTTATTATCCCTCTCATCATTTTGTCATCATCAAATGAGATGGATGATCAGGGTGTCCTGTAAGATCTGAAACTTCTCTTTAGAACTGTGCAGTGTAAGTTATTTAGTGAATACATTTTTAAAATATATATGTTTTTTACACAGTAGACATTGTACAAGGAGGCTATTATCCTAACTACCAGGAAACACACTGAGACAATGAACTGGTCTCTAATATTTATTACTAGTACTTAACAAGAATCCTAACAAACTGAAGAAGCGTGGGAAAAACCCAGACATATAACCCCCAAGGGTTAAGGCGGTCCCGATCTGTGTCTCTTTGAATGGCTGAACAGTTCCTCAGTGCTACGCATGCGCTTGACAGTCTGGGTGGGAGCCCCCTGCTTGCCATCCTTACTCATGACATCTATGCAGGTAAAAGAAAAAAAAAATCAGAAAGAGTGCTACCAGATGCCTTCTGATTGTTTTATTCCACCTGATTTATAGATTACAACCTTCCTTATCTTTAACCTTAATATAGCTTTTAAACAGATACTTGGGATTTGAGTGAAAAAGTCATGGTAGCTATGCTGACTGCAGTCAGGAAATCAGAAGACGCTTAATCCTTGGGAGAAGAGCAATGACCAATCTCGATAAAATAGTTAAGAGCAGAGACATCACACTGACAACAAAGGTCCGCATAGTTAACGCAATGGTGTTCCCTGTAGTAACATATGGCTGCGAGAGCTGGACCAGAAGGAAGGCTGAGAGAAGGAAGATCGATGCTTTGGAACTGTGGTGTTGGAGGAAAATCCTGAGAGTGCCTTGGACTGCCAGAAGATCAAACCAGTCCATCCTCCAGGAGATAAAGCCAGACTGCTCACTTGAGGGAACGATATTAAAGGCCAAACTGAAATACTTTGGCCACATAATGAGAAGACAGGACACCCTGGAGAAGGTGCTGATGCTAGGGAGAGTGGAGGGCAAAAGGAAGAGGGGCTGACCAAAGGCAAGATGGATGGATGATATTCTAGAGGTGACGGACTCGTCCCTGGGGGAGCTGGGGGTGTTGACGACCGACAGGAAGCTCTGGCGTGGGCTGGTCCATGAAGTCACGAAGAGTCAGAAGCAACTGAATGAATAAACAACAAAAATACTTTAACTGGGAAAATTGATTGATTGATCGATCATATATACCACATGGCTGGGTTCATACTGCAATTGCTGTCTTCATACAGCATTCTACGTCCAAACAAATAAATCATAGAGCAGTTTGACACAGTGGCCTGTTTCACATGAGCTGTGGCCTTTAGAAACCCAACACTGAAATCTGGCATATGTCAACTTAGAACTTAGATTTCAGTGGGACATATTCCAAGGGAAGTATATAGGTAGGATTGGAGCCTAAATGTGCCAAGGTATGCTAATATGTTTGATGAGTATTATTTGCACATTGGTAAGCTTGACGACCGACAGAAAGCTCTGGCGTGGGCTGGTCCATGAAGTCACGAAGAGTCGGAAACAACTGAACGAATAAACAACAAAATGTGTCAAACTGCATATATAAATGCTATATGCTGTATTCACATTGACTAGGTAAAGTGTGATGACTTGATCTCTCCTGAGGAACAATATAGGTCTTTGGTTTCCCACTACCCAAGTTTTAGGGATGATTGTAACAGGGTAAGAAAGAAAAACATATGACATAGGTTATAACATATATTTACTTTGTTGTAAATTCCATATATTCAGCCAGTTTCCTGAGAAATCATAGTATGTTATGAAAGTTATCTTATCTCTTTCTCTCCCAAACAATAGCAAAATTGGACCTTCATTGTTAGACTTGATGGCATGTATGAGTTTATGTCAACAAACTTCCTTTGCTTAAATTTCGCTGTTCCTCTTAACGCCTCTTGCTTCAAGAGAGTTGCATCTTTACTGTAATCAGGATGAGGTCGTTTCCCCTCACAGTGATTTTCTTTACGTTCAATATGAAGGTGAGCAACTGGTGATGCAAAATCTCTTTTTATGATCTTTAGAATCCACTGTGCTTATGATGGCTGAAAACTGAAAGTACAGCTTTTCCAGTAGAAAACAAATGAAATCTATAATATAAGTGTACCTTCATATTTTTAACAAATCCTCCTCCAAATTCTTACTCAAACCAATTTAAGAATCAAGCACTCTAACAAAATTGGAAAAAACAATCCAAGATGACAAGAGTGTTCTGAAATCTTTGTTTTTGTTGTTGTTTATTCGTTCAGTCGCTTCCGACTCTTCGTGACTTCATGGACCAGCCCACGCCAGAGCTTCCTGTCGGTCGTCAACACCCCCAGCTCCCCCAGGGACGAGTCCGTCACCTCTAAAATATCATCCATCCACCTTGCCCTTGGTCGGCCCCTCTTCCTTTTGCCCTCCACTCTCCCTAGCATCAGCATCTTCTCCAGGGTGTCCTGTCTTCTCATTATGTGGCCAAAGTATTTCACTTTTGCCTTTAATACCATTCCCTCAAGTGAGCAGTCTGGCTTTATTTCCTGGAGGATGGACTGGTTTGATCTTCTTGCAGTCCGAGGCACTCTCAGAATTTTCCTCCAACACCACAGTTCAAAAGCATCGATCTTCCTTCGCTCAGCCTTCCTTATGGTCCAGCTCTCGCAGCCATATGTTACTAGATGTAGATGTACCCATACCTAAAGCAAAGTTTTTACCTTTACCTTTGAGATCCTGTAGTGCAGAAGTCAGATCTTGATTCAGATATTCTGAAGAATGATTTGTGCAGCTATTCCTGTACTGTACTATTTCATGGTATCATTTGACGTTACAGCTCTCTTCACATCCATAGACCCGGTACTAGTGAACGAATCTATGG
Source organism: Candoia aspera (assembly GCF_035149785.1). Classification (NCBI taxonomy): domain Eukaryota; kingdom Metazoa; phylum Chordata; class Lepidosauria; order Squamata; family Candoiidae; genus Candoia; species Candoia aspera. Next base: position 11,769,675 of record NC_086160.1, read on the forward strand.
CTGCAGTTCTGTGCAATACACCAGACCTAGCCAGATATAGTAAAGGTAAAGGTTTCCCTTGACGTAAAGTCCAGTCGTGTCCGACTCTAGGGGGCGGTGCTCATCTCCGTTTCAAAGCCTTGGAGCCGGCGTTGTCCATAGGACACTTCCGGGTCATGTGGCCAGCATGACTCACGGAACGCCGTTACCTTCCCGCCGAAGCGGTACCAATTAATCTACTCACATTTGCCAGATATACCAGAATAGAAATACCCAGGATAATGGACCTCTTCAACCTCTGCCTCACAACCTACTTTCAGTTTGATGGGGAAATATACCAACAGTTCAAAGGAACACCCATGGGATCACCGATTTCAGGGCTTATAGCATAGCAGAGATCATAATGCAGCGTCTGGAAAGGATAGCACTCCCACACATACAACCCGAAGTATGGATCCGGTATGTAGATGACACCTTTGTCATAATACAAAAGAAAGAACTGGAAGAAACCCACAAAACCATCAATAACATCTTTAATGGAATAAAATAAAATCTTCCTTCTCTCAGCCTTCCTTATGGTCCAGCTCTCGCAGCCATATGTTACTATGGGGAAGACCATTGCTTTAACTATGTGGACCTTTGTTGTCAGCGTGATGTCTCTGCTCTTGACTATTTTAGTCAAAAACTAAATCTTTGTTTAGTTTTTAATAATGCTAAGAATCATTACAGAAATTGCAATTTGATTGCGGGTGATTTTATTATTTCAATACAAATTGCGATAGAGCAGACACTCCATAGAGTCGGGCGGCACACTGCTGTGCAATTTGTTACTTTTGTAACACATTTGAATCATCTCAGCACTTATCTGAGTCAGTTCTGACACTGCCTGCAATCCATAACTGTGTCCTTAGCGAAAAGATAACATTGTAAAAATTGCTTTGAAAAATAGTAAGAAAATGCCACAGGAAGATGAATCAGTGGGATTTCAAAAGACAGTTGGTAGTTTTAATTAGCAACACACAGCAAATAAATACACAAAGCAAACACATATAATCAGGAGTATCTGCTATGGTCATTCCTAGAGATGGATATCTTTGCAGTCTCTTACATACTTCAATACTTTCCAGGTTGAGATTTAGTAACATGTTTGTTATTAATACTGGAAACAACCACCCATTTTCCTCAATCTAGCATTTTCCAGATATACTGGACAGTCCAGATTGACTGCCAAATTTCAGAACCCCAATCAGCCTAGCCAAGTTGAGAAGATCCTTTGAGCCGGAATTAAAAGTGCAGGGCACCAGATTGAATAACTGGAAGATGCTCTCATTGCTGATTCATCAGGATATGGTGTCTACATATTTTACTCCAAAGATGAGTTTGCAGCCACAAGAAACCTTTAAAGTCCCAGCTGCTTAGATTAGAATATTGCAGAAAATGGCCTGTAGCTGTCATAGGTTGTAGCAAAGCAAGTGTGTGGAAACGTTTTCACATTCTTCCATATCCCGTTCATATTTAATCCCCCTCTGTCAATACTATGTTTCACACTCAAATGCACCCCTCCAGGCATATGCTTCACCATTCTTATATGTCCATACTTCCTTCCTAACCCTCTTACCCTCTTCTAAAGTGAGAGAAGGGAAAGGCCAAATAAATGGGAAGCAGAGACAGGAAAAAAAAGTCTTCTACTTAAAGTAATTGATTGGGGTCCTTCTTGAAGTGTTGGTGACAGTGGCTCATGACTCGTACCCTTATCTGCAGTGTACGATATCTGGGGTTGAAGGTACCAGAAACCGTAGCTGGTATTGATCTTGCGGTCACTTTACCAATTGCCTGTAGAATTCACAAAGGGCTTGTCGTTAACTATAAAGCCCTATTTGGCACGGCACCAGGTTAGTTTAGGACTACTTTGTCAGATGGTCCTGAGAAGAGCTTGTTTGAAGACAGGTCTTCTTGGATGTGGCTGTGCTCTACGGAACATGCTTCCCCCAGAAGTGTGCTTGATCCCCTTACTCCAGGCCTTCAGGAAGCTACTGAAATGCTTCTTTTTAGTTAGAATTTTTTAATTATTATTTTAGTGCTTAGGATAGAGTTTGCACATCTAATTTTATATGGTTTTTAAAATATTGTTATTTATGTTGATTTGGGGGAGACTTCTATCTAAGATGCTTCTATTCACCCCCTAAAGTCATTTGATTGGGGCAGTGTGCATATGATGTTAATAAATAAGTCAGATTCAATGTGCTATTTAAATAGTGTGTGGCCTTCTCAGTGATGATACCCATTTCTCAGAAAGACTTTTCCCACACAACTAAAACCTGTGGAATATAGGGGGAGGTCTATATTTCAGCATTATATGTTCACCATTAGCTACAACCCAGATTTGGGGTGTGGGGGTGATTTCTCTACCAACTGAGAAATGCAATCTGTTATTTACCTTTCCTCAATCTCATGTCCTGGAGGTACACTGGAATTCAACTGCCACAACCCTCTATCCATTGTGTTCTTGGACATTATGGAATTTAAATTCAATACAATTGGAGGGCATGGGATTAGGGACTACTGCCCCTTCCAGAAATTATGGCATGCATCTCCAATGGACCAAGGAGGTAGCATTTTATTATTTATTTATTTGTCCAATTTGTCCCCGCCCATCTCCTCCCATCGGGGGACTCTGGGAGGTTTCCAATAATCCAAGCAGTTGCTCAGCTGTATCTACAGCACTAGCAATGTCAGTTCAAAAGATGTTTCCTAGCCTCAGGGAAATGAGAGCCTAGCTGATGGCACTCCTTAGAGGATGGTCCAAGTTTCTGATTAACATGGCACTGTTGCCAATTTACTGAAAACACCCAAAGGCAATAGAACAAAAACAAATTGTTCAGAGCCACTGTATAGAAGAAATTACTGAGGCCGATATATAACTCATCTCCATTTGCTAATAAAACTCAGCCTTGACATGATATAGCCTCATAATTGGGTAAGGAAGTAGCACATGGAAAAACAGCCAGGGGAAGCACTTAGAATTTTGTTTAGAGCCTCCCAAATGATGTGTCAGCTGAGAATAAAGAATAAATGCAGAACATCTTGTACTGTGAATTATACAAACACTGACGAAGGAGCAAACAGTAACACAAAAATACTCCAATCTGGATTTCTAGCTTTCCAAACTCATCCAGCTGCCATATTCATTAGAATTTAAGTCTGAGAAACAGCCATGAATTCAGACTGAGCAATGGTTGCTGTGCTCAATTACATGCCCCAGCTCATAATCCATCAAGCAGTAGGTGGCTGTTTATTGTACTTGCAAATCTGATATTATGGTGTCTATCAAGAACTGGCCTTAGCTCATTTGCTCAATGCACACTCTGCACTGATGGAATTAATTGCTTAGCTTACGATTGGAGTGTACACATTGATAAACAGTCACTTCCAGTGTGATGTGTGCAACAAACCAGCAATACATACCACAGGAATTAGGTTAGGGAAGGTCAAAGAGATTAGTTTGTGTGTGGCATTGCAGAGAGATAATGGTGTACATATAAGCACAACTACCAAGGGTTAGCATAATTAATAGGTTTTTTTTTTTCAAAAAGACATTGATTAAACTCTCAACAATTGTACAGCTACACAACCAGAGTTCTTAATAACTTCAAGGTAATGAGACAGACATTATAATTGAGTAGACCCCTTTCAGACACTAATTATTTATGGTATTATTCAATCTCCATTTCAAAGGCTATTTTGACCTTTTAATTGACTTAGCAATCAGACATTTCATATTTCATCCTTGCCCCGTGAGCTGTCTCTCTCAAGGTTTTAATAAATGAAGTCTTCCATTTACCCATTTATAAGGTTATTAATGCACAAAATGTGCACAAGTGGGTATTGTCACATGTAAAGCCATGATAGAAGTGAAAGTTTAGAAATATGCCCACTCCAGATGTTCCAAAACTTCATATGCAATGTATTCAGGTAAATGGAAAGGGGATTTAACCATGTCATCATCAGTAAAAATAAAGTAGATGAAAAGTTGACATAGGACCTAGTATGCCAATGTAGGGTAGTGGGAAAGAAAGCCAGAGTGGGGGAAAGGGTAGACAAAAAAGCAACCCTCGAAAAAAAGCAACGTAACAAAAGGGAATTGTAATCATAAGGAATGACCAGAAAACTAAAACCAAACACTTTGTGTCAAAAGAAGCTGGAGAAGGTGGAACATTCTTCAGAGGGTTGTCTTGGGTGTGGCTACTGGACCTGATAGGGTTCAGTGTGGCACTATTATAAATGCTCCCCAGTTAGATGCATGATGACCATCTTCATGATCACTCAGGTCCAAGCAAAAATTTATTAGGATTGTATATATCAGTGTGAGTTACATACTGTATCTGTCCTAACAACCAGGAAACACACTGAGACAATGAGCTGGTCTCTAATATTTATTACTAGTACTTAACAAGAATCCTAACAAACTGAAGAAGCGTGGGAAAAACCCAGACATATAACCCCCAAGGGTTAAGGCGGTCCCGATCGGTGTCTCTTTGAATGGCTGAACAGTTCCTCAGTGCTACGCATGCGCTTGACAGTCTGGATGGGAGCCCCCTGCTCGCCATCCTTACTCATGACAGTATCTGAGTGCTGATCTCTGAAAAAGGGTTATCCCTGTCCATAAAAAACATTAGGAAGAAGGCTGGACCAGAACTATTTAAATCTCATTCTTATAGACGTCTATTGATTTATTGATTTATTGATATTTAAAAGGCTGTATGGCTGCCCATCTTAAAGTGCAACTCTGGGCAGCTCACAACAATGAAACCACAAAACCGGAAAAGCCAGAAAAACATAAAACTATAAAACCAAACCAAAACAAACAAACAAACAAACAAACAGCTCCTCAGTCATCCCCCTGGGATGCCCCAGCAACCAGCTCCAGACACACTCTCTCTACCCAAGCATGGCCTTTGAAGGCTCAAAGGGTGGGAGCCTGGCGGATCACTGGGGGTGAGAGTGCTCCACAAGGTAGGGGTAGCCACAGAAAAGGAATGCCTCTGAGGTCCCACTAGATAGCAACATTTCAGGGAAGGAACCCAGTGTGTGCCTGCCCTATCCAATCTGGTAGGATAGGCAGATACTCTCAGGGAGATGCGGTCCCACAAATAACCTGGTCCAGTGTGTCAAGGGTTCTTTTTTAAACTGTGCAATTAGACTGACCCAGACTCAAGAGAGACCCAAAAGCACTGGGCCCTGGACAGGTGGTTTCTTTCTATCTCCCTATAAAGGATGGGGAGATGTTTTACTGCTTAAAAGCAAACATATAAAAGTGATATGTGAGTGCTTCCTATATTCTATTCTATTGCTATCTCTTTACTGTTGCTACAATAATTACTGTTACAGTCTAATATTACTCTTCAATTACCATAACTATGACAATGTTTATACTATATACTATTACTATGCAATACACTAGACTCTATATTGAGAGCCACTTTGGCCTAGTGGTTAAGGCTCCAGGCTAGAAACCAGGAGACAGGGAGTTCTAGCCCCACCTTGGGCACGAAAGACGGCTGGGTGACCCTGGGCCAGTCATTCCCTCTCAGCCCATGACATCAGGCTTGGGTGACAAGCCAGTCAGTCAACTCCTGTCGAAACCAATGGGTCAACATTCTGTTGATCTGGGGGGGAAAAGTGGACCCTGCACCTGTGGGGAAAATGCTAGGAAGAAAAAAAACTATACTCTATACCAGTGTTTCTCAACCTTGGCAACTTTAAGACATGTGCACTTCAACTCCCAGTATTCCCCAGCCAGCATGGATGGCTGGAGAATCCTGGGCATTGAAGTCCACACATCTTAAAGTTGCCAAGGTTTAGAAACACTGCTCTACACTATTATTAGTATGCATCCATGTTTCTTTCTCAAGCCTGTTCTGTCTTAAGTCCCCTCTCTCTGAGATTTCTTCTTCTTTTTCTGTTAATGGCCAGCATGTAGATGCCTTTTTTATGTTGTGCTTTGTCTCACTGTGCTACTGTACTTCTTTTCCTCCCTTTTGGACCATCCACTCCTGCTGAAAGAAAAATGCCTTCTTTCGCTTGGCTGCTGTACTCAGTTTGCTGGTGGCTGCAGAGCTCCAAAACACACGTGTCTCCTCCCAAACCCTTATCAATGTTGCAGTTTTATTGGCAACTCTGCTGGGCTGATGCTGGGGAGAAGGTTCAAATGGGAGGGAAAGAAGGCAGCATGGGGCCTGCAATTTTGCTAAGCATCCTTCTCTTCCACACAGTGCCATGTAGGTCTTTAAAGGTGATAACCAGCACCTTGAATTGCACCCGGAAGGAAACTGGGGGCCGGTGCAGCTCATACAACAGAGGTGTAATATGGGCGAACCTAGAAGCACCCAGCCCTGTGTGTGCTGCTGCATTCTGGACCAGTTGTAGCTTCTGAGTAGACTTCAAGGGGTTTTCAAGGGCAACCCCATGTACAGCACATTGCCGTGATCCAAACAGGAAGTGACCAAGGCATGAGTGATTGTGAGCAAGGCCTCCCAATTCAGGAAATGGTGCACAAGATGAAAGAACAAGCCCAGATTTGCCAACTGACCTGGATGAATTTCTTCTTGTATGAGAAAGGCTCTCAATTTCTCATTCTCACATAAAATTACATGCACGCTCATCTCTGTGCTCAGCCTCAGCTCTTCAGAATAGCTCAAAGAAGAGCAGAGGTTGTGAGCAGCACTAAATGTTATGGAGAGAAGAGACAAAAACAGATTTGGGAAAACCTACATCATATGGCCTCTGTGTAGATTATCTATACCTCTTGAAATTGACTCCAGCTAAGAAAATAATCAGCAACAGGCTTTTAGGCATCAAACAGCAGAATGAGAGGACCCTTATCTCCGAGCCCATCAGGGAATGAACAGAACATCCTACGTGGCAAGTTACACCACTTACTTCACTATTCCAACAAAAATTCTTCTTTAGAGCCAGGTTTAACATCTTACCCTTACTTCATTTCTATATGGGAAATGTATTGAAATCCCTATAGCTTGCTAAGCCTGTCCCAAGCCTGTCATTCTATAATGACAGTTGAAAAAGCTTCATGGTTCCCTTGTTATTCCATGTCCCAGGCTAATCTGAGAAATTCTGTGTTAATTTTTTTTTAATCAGGGAAGAAAACTTTTGTTACATAAAATGTGTGAAATTTTACATAGCAACGGCTGACTTTGGATTCACAGAGTTCGTTCCCTCATATAGGACTGTTAGGCAATTTTTTATTGTGTGCATCTAAATGATATTTTATTTTTGTTTGTTTCTGATCTCTAGTCATAATAACATTATCTATCTATCTATCTATCTATCTATCTATCTATCTCTGATATTAGGCTGTTACACAGTTGCTGCCGTTGAATCTGATAGAAAGCAACATACGATAAAATCAGAGACTTTTGCTTGCACAAAATGTCTAAACCTAGTGAAATTTCAGGTAGAAGCCTGCTAGATATTTCCAAATTTTCTCAGGATAACGGTGTAGGCTGTTGAGGTTTCCCTACTCACAGATTAAGCTACTTTTATACCTAATCATTTGGCCAGGTGAAGGGGTTGCATTTGATTGTCTCCTCTCACGTGCTTCATGCAAAATAGCCTGGGGGGAGGACCTGCCCGGACTTGTTCTTCACTTCTTCTTTTTCTCTCTGCTGGAAATGTAGCTCAGCAAGGCTTGCTCCAGAAAGGGAGCTAGGTCCTTTAAATGTTTTGCTTTTGTTTTTGTTTTCTGTAAATAAATTATTTTTATAGAAATGCTTGGTGTGTGACTTTTTTGACCTCTCCTGGGCTAAAGGCTTTCCCAGCATCTGCAACAGGTTATGTGCCCAGTAAACAACGCAGTAAAACCCAGAGAGAAAAGAGAGGTCAGCTCCACACCTCATGCACAATTTAAAGGCAGGTAGCAAAGACCTGTGAAGATTTTCTTTGGAGCCACCTGGAGATTTTCCAGCAACTGCTGGTCTGCAGGACTTAGAAGCTAGCTGAGGTGACTTGCAAAAGAAGGAAGAAGCCATGGCTACCTCCCAGCCCTCAGCGATGCCTCTGGAGCGCCTATCAGAGACCAACTATTTGAATTGGGCCCTGAAGATGGAAATGTATCTTCGCAGAGAGGATCTTTGGCTGCCAATTGGTGAGCAAACCCCCCAAAATCCCAGTGCTGAATGGCTGAGACAGGATGAGCGGGCTAGAGCCACCATTATCTTGGGAGTTGAGGACAATCAGCTAGTCCACGTGCGAGGCATGCAGTCTGCAAAGCAACTTTGGGACGCTTTGAGAGACTTATATGTAAAGGCAACAGCAGGGAGTAAAGTTACTCTGACGAAAAAGCTGTACAGAGCCTACCTTGCAGAAGGAGAAAGCCTTCCTGAGCACCTGCATTTTATTCAGCAGCTGTATGTTGAGTTGCAGGAGAGAGGAATGGAATTTATACCTCTCACAAAATCCTATATCCTCCTGTCCTCACTAAATGAAACATGGGACACGCTGATTTGTACCCTGGAGGCTATGCCTGAAGCAGACCTCACCCCATCGTATGTTACACAGCGCTTACTTGCTGAATGGGAGAAGAGAGAGGAAAGATCCCCCCCCATCTCTTCTGGAAAGCTGCAATACCAGAAAACGAGGGAAAAGAAGGGAAAGGAATCTGAGGCCACAGCACTAGCCAGCCAGCGATGCTTCACTTGTGGTTCAGCTGGACATTTGCAAAGAGACTGTGCCATGAGACCCAAGAGTAGAAAGACAGAGCAGAAGAACACAAGGGCAACACAGAAGAAGGCTCTTCAGACAACCCAAATTGCACAGGTTGCTGAGAAGGGTAATTCTGATGTATGGGTGTTAGATTCTGGGGCCAGTTGTCATTTATGTAATTGTAAAAGCTCTTTTGTGTCACTGTCTAAAACTGAAAGACAAAGTGTATCTTTGGCTGATGGGTCTGTGACCAAAATTATGGGACAAGGTGACTTGTATTTATCCTGCTTAGGAGAAACTGTAAAAGGTGTGTTGTATGTGCCAAATTTACAATCAAACCTTTTATCTGTGGCACAATTGGCTGCAACAGGGTATATCATAACATTTAAGAAAAATGGTTGTGAGATACGTAAAAATGGGAAATTGTGTGCTACTGGTATGTTAAAAGACTCCTTGTACATTGTGCAAAATGCAAGGAAGCCAAGCTGCAAGGCTGCAGTTGGCAACACACCATATCATGACCAATGTGTACACCTGATGCACAGGAGATTTGGTCATGCTAATATCAAGTATATAGCACAAATGCCACAGCTGTGTGCTGACCTAAAGATAAAACCCTGTGACAAATACTTAGATTGTGTAGTTTGCAAAGAATGCAAAACACTGAAAGCTCCTGTGAGTAAGCACAGTGACAGAGTTACAACTAGACCTTTGGAAATTGTACACTCTGACATTATTGGTCCTTTTGCTCCAAGTCTTGGACAAGCAAGGTATGCAATGACCATCATTGATGATTTCTCAAGATACACATTTATCTTCATCTTAAAACAAAAAGATGAGGCATTTGAGAAATTTAAAGGTTTTGTGACATGGGCAAATGGAAAATTCCCTAGGCCTGGATCTGCACTCCAATGTGATAGAGGAGGAGAATACCTTTCTCACAAATTCAGAAGGTTCCTAGTGGAAAAAGGGATAGAACAAATTCTTTCTAACCCGTACACCCCTCAGCAAAATGGTGTTGCTGAAAGAAAGGGCAGAACCTTGCAAAATGCGATGGAATGCATGTTAAAAGATTCACGATTATGTTTTAAGTTCTGGGGAGAAGCTTTATCGACTGCTTGTTATGTTCAGAACAGGTTGTATAACTCTATGATTCAGGACACTCCATTCCATTTGTTTTATGGTGTGAAACCAAAGGTAAACCATCTTAGAGTGTTTGGTAGCACTGCATGGGTTCACATTCCAAAACAGCAGAGAAGGAAAGGAGGCCCCACAACAAAGAAAGCCATCTTTGTTGGCTATGAACAAAGCCAGAGGAGCTACAGGTTCATAATGGGAGAGAAATTAATAATTAGCAAAAGCGCTTCTTTTGCTGAACAAAACTGGGGGAGATTAAATTCTAGCTCTCCAGTTGAACTGACCACCACAAGAGAACAGCAAGGACTTGCTGATGGTGATCTTTTGCCTGATGAGGACATTAAACCAGAAAAGCAAATTGAAGATCTGTCTGATGAGATAGATGCTTCTCAGGAAAGTGATAGGAGTCAAAATTTAAGCCCTGTATTACCTCGCAGATCTCAGAGGAGTAATAAAGGCGTTCCTCCATCACGTTTTCAGGCTGAAACAGTAAAGGCTTTTCACATATTCACAGAACCTGAGTCTTTAGAACAAGTGAATGCTTTACCACCTGAGATTGCACAAAATTGGCATTCTGCCATGCAACAGGAATTAGCATCCTTGAAAGAAAATAAAACATGGAAACTGGTAAATCTACCTCCCAATGAACGCTGTCTGGGTTGTAGGTGGGTTTTCAAACTGAAAAGGGATGCTGATGGCAAAATCCAAAAATATAAAGCAAGGTTGGTTGCAAAAGGGTTCACTCAAAGGAAAGATTTAGACTTTGACAAGACTTTTGCACCAGTTACTAAAGGTGAATCAATTAGATTACTGTTAAAAGTTGCTGCACTCAAGGGAATGTCAGTTAACCACTATGACATTCAAACTGCATTTCTCTATGGTGATTTAGACCACAGATTATACATGCAGCAACCCCCTGGCTATGAAAAAGGGGAGAATCTAGTCTGTGAACTGCAGAAGTCAATCTATGGGTTAAAACAAGCTGCTAGATCCTGGAACCAAAAAGTAGATGAAAAACTGCAGAATTTTGGTTTTGAAAAAGGAAAAGCAGATCCCTGTGTATATATGAAGAAGGACAAACAAGGCTGTATGTATCTGTGCATTTATGTTGATGATTTGCTGCTATTCACATCAACAGAAAAACACAGGCTTGATTTTGAAGCCTGCATGAAAAGCCATTTCATATTAAAAAGCCTTGGAGTTGTGACCAATTACCTAGGTTTGGAAGTACACAGAGACAAGGATGGTAGCTTTCTGTTAAACCAACGTAGTAAAATTCAAAAGCTCCTAGAAGATTTTAATATGCAAGACTGTAAACCAGTCTCTACTCCGATGATAATAGATTTTCAGAAAGATACAGGAGAAACTCAATTAACTGAGGCAGAGAACTATAGATCTGCAATTGGAAGTTTACTGTACATTGCAAATCATTCTCGCCCAGATATCTCAAATTCTGTGGCCATTTTAAGTAGACAGGTAGAGAAGCCTACATCTACTGGAAAAGCAGCATTGAAGAGGTTAATGAGGTATTTGCAAGGAACAAAGAATTATTGCCTGAAGCTAAATGCCTCTGGAACCGAGAAATTGCAGGCTTTTGCCGATTCTGATTGGGGAGCAGATGTCAGTGACAGAAAATCCACTTCTGGGATTTTAATTCAATTTGCTGGATCTAGCTTAGGCTGGCATTCTAGAAAACAAACACTTGTTGCTCTTTCCACTGCAGAAGCAGAGTTTTATTCTCTAACACAAACCTGTAACGAGGTTACATGGTTTAAACATTTGTTAAAAGACATAGGCATGGAAGTGAACCAGCCTATAACTGTTTATGAGGATAATCAAGCTTGCATTGCTATGGCAAAATCTGAAGCCTGCAGAAGTAGAACAAAACATATCGATATTAGATATCAATATATCAAAGATATGATAAGCAAAGGAGAAATAATGTTAAAATATTGTGAATCAAAAGACATGATTGCTGATATTTTAACCAAACCTCTTCCTGTACCAAGATACAAAGAGTTGTCAGAGAAGATTGGTTTGCAACTTAATCTATAGTGTAAAAAGGGGAGTGTTGAGGTTTCCCTACTCACAGATTAAGCTACTTTTATACCTAATCATTTGGCCAGGTGAAGGGGTTGCATTTGATTGTCTCCTCTCACGTGCTTCATGCAAAATAGCCTGGGGGGAGGACCTGCCCGGACTTGTTCTTCACTTCTTCTTTTTCTCTCTGCTGGAAATGTAGCTCAGCAAGGCTTGCTCCAAAAAGGGAGCTAGGTCCTTTAAATGTTTTGCTTTTGTTTTTGTTTTCTGTAAATAAATTATTTTTATAGAAATGCTTGGTGTGTGACTTTTTTGACCTCTCCTGGGCTAAAGGCTTTCCCAGCATCTGCAACATAGGCAACCCAGGTAAACACTCTGTGAATATACCTAGTAGGGAAATTATGAGAAACTCACTGTATTTTGATTCTTCAGAACCAATTATTGGAACCAGTTTGGAGGCTGAGACAAATTCTGCTCTTTGTTGTACTAATATAAATCCAATGAAAATATGCCAGTAGATCAGGAAGTCGAGATTCAGCATGCCATGAAATTACAAGCAAATGTGAGCAACTGAAATAAAGACCAATATACATGCAGCACAAATCTGTTTTCTTTGACAACAGCTCGAACCATCTTACAATACACAGAGAAGGATCATCTTCCATCTAATACAAGATTTGATTCCGAAGGCAGTGAAAACATAAAATTGTCTTTAAAAAAAAAGAAGAAAGTGTATTCATTATTTGCTATTCACTGCCATAAGGTATCAAAATATTCTGAGAAAGTATTCCTGGAAGCAGAGAAAGAATGGTGCATGATATCCATCAAGAGAAGAGTAGGACATTCGGTGGAGCAACTTGGGTGCCAAGTACGCGCATCTGAAGCACTAAGAAATGTCTTGCATTCTGATCTATGATTCTATGCAATTCCTGTCAGGTATAACAAATGCACAATATAATTTTATCTTGATATATTTAAAGTTTTTAAAAAGTGACAGCAGTGTCTTTCTAAAAGCATTACTATGCTTTCTCAGGCTGTGCATAGGTCACATGATTCCATTTGGGGATGCAGTCTAGATGTCTATCAATGACCAAAGCTGATCAGGGTTTGATGTCTAGAGCTGGAACGGGAATGGAAAAATTGAGGTACCTTTTTCCCTAGTCTTAATATAGAAAAAACATAACTGACCATATTTTTTGCTTTGTTATTCAACAGAACAAAATGACAGTTGTAGGCAACTGAATCATTATGAAAAGATGGAATAGACAGTTTCATAAGCAGTGGGACAAGGCAAGACTGAGCTGTACTCCTTTAACATCTGATTTCTTGTTGAAGCGTCAGTACCTTTGTGTTTTAGGGACAGAGTATGGGAAAGTTTGAGTAATCTGTTCAGATAAATAAAATGTGTGAGTGTGTGCTTTAAAAAAAGAAGTGATTACAAGGAATGGTGCTGATGCTTCCCAAATGTGACAGATAGTTGTCAGGTAAAGCAGAAACATAAATAATCCCACTGATTCTTCCAGCTGTTAGGATACATGCATGTATCTATTTGTCAAACTTGTATGTGCCTTATGCCATAGGGTTAAAAATGTTAGATACATAACACCTAAGAACAAACAGGCAAGACCAGATAAGTCCATGGTGCACATCTGGGATAGCGACTCAAATGTATTCCCCACCAAAACCTACCATTTTTCAGATGTCCCCTGCCTATTCCAGGGCATGAAAAAAGAGCCAGATTGTTATGGCTTTCTGGAAGCCCATCAAGTTTGGAGGTCTATGGATCTCAGGAGCACACTCCTCCACAGGGCAGGTGCAGCTACTGAAAAGGCACATCTCCCAGGTCCCACTGTGGCCAAAGCGAGGAAGGGATTAAAATCCACAAATGGAAACTTCATTTCCACCACAGGAACAAGCTGAAAGGTTGTGCAGAAAAGCCAATAAAAACACATTTTTAAAATGAAACTTCTGTATTTGTTCAGGGTGAACTTCCAAAGCCACCTGGGGAAAATTGCAAAGCTTCGTATGTACGTATACATTCATGATTCTCAATCAGCTTTGATAAGACAAAGGACCGTAATTTGTACAACTGGAAAAGTTTTTGCAACCAGAGAAAATACTTAAATCAATTATTCAAGATAACAATAAATTCCATTCTTTCCAGCTGCTGTTGCTAGATTCAAAACCTGTATCCCACTTGTAATATATTCTCACACTAATTCCCTTGGTGTGACTCTTTTCAAAGAAAATAATGGATGACTAATTATTCATGGTCTGAAATAAATGTGTTAATTAGAAAAGTTCTATTGAAATATAATCTAATTCTTTCATTTGACATTTTCATGACTTAAAATTGGATGTTCCATGCACAGATTGATTTATATGCTTCTTTCTGCCCACATTATGTATGCAAATAGAGATTAAAACACCTTTATAAAATTAACATTGCACATCCTCTTCAAATCTGTTCGCTTATATATATAGTTCCAGAAGATGTTTGGCTAAACAAGAAACATTGAGCACAATCCATTCTAAGCTAAATACTCCTATAACCCAGTTGTCTGAAAGGCCTAGCAGAGGGTTAGGATTGTTGTTCTAACCCCCAAGAGGAGAGTGGTGACATTCCATAAATGGCTGCAATTCAAAAGCGAATTCATTTGGGGGGCAGGACAACTAACAGTTCCTCATCTCTGTGATGCACGCTTAACCTGAGAGTAAGTTGCAAACATTTTATGTATTTAATCAATTTGTGTGCCTCTTCTATCAAGAATAGCAGTGCATAACAGCAACAGAAGAAAACAAAAATACAACACAGTAGTAATTTATAAATTAATTAGTTAAATGCATTTAAACCTCCATGTACACACACTCAACTCTGACAGGTCAGGTATAGGTGGAGAGGTGAAGAGGTGATGCCTAGAAAATACTGCTTTCAGCACTTCCAGATGTCTTTGGAGATGCTTCCAGAGGATGGTTGCTATCATAATGAAGGCCCTTCTGTGAAATACCTAGAGGACAATTGGCAGGTGACAATCACCAAAGCAACTTCCAAAGATACAGGTGATCCCCTGAACCTAAAGCAAAGAAGGCATTCCACTCAGATTGTTTCCAAATTGTTCAGAGCTTTCTGTGCCAACAGATTAAGCCTCAGATCTGGCTCAGTAACCAATTGGCAGATGGTATCAGTCACTTCAACACCGGTATGCTATATATGCATATGCAGGCAGGCTGCTAAGAATCTTGGCTGCCTTATTCTGCATCAGCTGCAGCTTCCAGACCAATTACATGGATAATCCCACATAGTCTAACCATGAAGTTCTCAGTGGATGCACTACAGTCAAAATACAGCAAGTCCTCCTGGCTCCAGGGATTGTTTTAGCCTCTGTTGATAGTGATGATTCCAGGAACAGAGCTACAGAGAAGAAGCAAGATTAAGAGTCCTTTTTCACAGGACTTTGGCACTGTTCTGGAACTGGTGTCATGCCCCAGCATTCACTTCACTGTTCACCTTTGCCAGTCAAGTCAATTTTTCTTCTGATAATTTGAGGCACTGGAACTCAATGGGCTTTGGGGTGGTTGGGTCCTTCATGGGAGAAGATTCTTGTTAATCCCTTTCTCCCTTGTTATAGCCCTCTCCCCTATTCATATCTGTTAAATCTCTGGAGCACCAAGGTCAAGGGCATGGGGGGGAATGTCAAAATGGCAGCCACAATGCACAATTGCATCTGCCATTTTGACTTTTTGACACCCAATTGCTCCCCATCCCCACTAGTCAGCTGGAGAGATCAGTGACTGGCTTACAAGGAATTTTTACTATAGTGAAACAGGCAATAAGGAGCTTTTGACTGGTGGTGCAAGTCTGTTATGGAGAATTTTGGGATTAAATCAGTTGTTGTGTGTCTACAACCTGCCAAATTCCCTATTTTGGATTTTTAGCACTATCATGGAATCCATAAACATCTCCAAGGACTCACGTATAGCCACCTCTGCTCTCATTTGGGCCTGTCAACAATCTTCTGCCCCAGATTCTATCTTCCAGGAGTAAATTTATATTTCTGGAATCAACCTCATTGATTTTGCCAACCATTTTGGGCTACTGGGCATGCTTCCTTGGAAGAAGCAGACTTCAAAACTGCAACACAATCTGAATAAAATCTTGCCAATCACCCAGAGGAACTATAACAGAAACGTTAACCACCATCTTAGAAGCAAGCCTGTCTTCTCTCTTCCTTCCGTCTCCAACCTATAAGCCACCAAACGGGGATGACTGGGGTAGCATGTCAATTGAGTAGAATCTCTGTGTCTATCTACAGTCAAGAAACCAGGTGGCTAGATCAAGAGTGCAGATGCCAAAAACTCAGGGGCATGTAAAAAGTAAATTTGAAAAACCAGTAAAGATTTGTGCACATAATTTAAAGCAAGATTTAAAAGAAAGTTCACAGCCCAGAAGCATTGCCCAGAGACAGTTGGGGGTCAAGAGCAGGTGAATGGAAAATCCTAAGCATGATCAATTTTAGTTTAGAGACACTGTAACCATCACTGGGAATCTCAAACCAGCTGTTGGGTTAGATCAGGAATCTATAACCTGGTTCCCACACAACACTCAAGTTAGTTTCCTAAGATGGGAGCCTGTTTTTGACTGACTATGTGCCATCAAGTTGGTGTTGACTCTTAGCAACCACCTAGATAGACTTTCTCCAGGATGATCTCACCCCAGACTGGCTCTTTAGTTCTTCCAATGGTGCATACATCACTGCTGTAATCAAGTCCATGTTGGTCATCCTCTTCTCTTTCCTTCCACCTTCCTTGGACTTCTCAAGATTGCTGCCTGGGTAATGGTATCCAAAATATGATAATTTGACAATTTGTGCCTCAGTTGATAACTCTGGATTGATTGGTTGTTTTCAGTTAGACTTATATCCCAGCTTTCCTTCAGAAGCTCAAAACAGCTTATATTTATTAGTTAGCTGGTTGGTTGACATCCCACCCCAGTCATACACATTGGGTGGCTTATAGGTTGGAGAGGGAAGGAAGAGAGAAGACAGGCTTGCTTCTAAGATGGGAAGAATGGATGGGAAGCAGTCAGGCAGAAGAAAGGGATGGAAGGAAGTGAAAAGGAAAAACAGAAGAGTGGGGACACAGAACAGAGGAAGCAGAGTGCTGGAGCAGGGAGAGAAATCATGGCAGGATGGCATAGAGAGAAAGAAGTCAAAAAAAGGTTGGAAACAATGGAGAAGATGCTCCTGCAGTTCTTTAAGAAAAACAAACCAGCAGTCCTGGATATTTGACCTCTTTTTAGATTCCCAGCTTACCAGAGTTTATAAAAACTAGAAAACTCATCCACTGGAAAACTGGAAAACTCATCCACTGGAAAATGGGAAAATTCATCCACTCATCCACTTTTTCAATACCCTACCTGCAAAGGAAGTCTCCTGCCTTTGAGAAATTGTTCAAGGATTTCTGCTTTCTCCTGCAAAATGCAGTATACCTGGCAGAGAGACCCAATATCTCTGCTAACAAATGTGGTCAAGGACTTCAAAAGGCTCTTTTTGCCCTGCTGTAGGAGGCATCAGCCCCATGCTTCTTTTCACCAGCACAGTGTGAAAAAAATGAACCTTAGATTTATTCATGATACTCTCTTGAAGAGAGGATCATGCATATGTGACTTTATCTTCAGCTTCTGAGACTAGATACGAATGGCAGAAGGTATACTGAAGTTTCTCAGACATTGCTAATATTTCAGATATAGGGCTGGTATGATGGACAAAGTAACACCTTTCAGCCAAATCTTAAATGTGAATACCTGGAAGAGCATCTTATTTTAGTGTGACTCATTCAATGTGATTAAAATGCATTCTTAAGTATGATCAAAATGCATCTTTCAGTTGCCTGCATTGTACTGATAAAATTTTTAAATGTTCATATATTGAAAAGATGGAAAATGCTCATAAAGTTTAAAGTGCAGGTACTTCAAAGTGATATGAAAGGCAGGCTTCAAAGCAGCATGAGAGGAGTCTAAATGTTTATTTTAGAAATATCCTTATTAATCTGGAATTCCATGTTTTCTCCAAACGACATGGCAGAACCTTTGTGCTGTGAAGGTATATCAGGCTATGTGATGGTGACAAGCTCCCTTGAGATAAGTAAATCAAATAGAGTGATGTTGACTTGTCCAAAGCCAGCTATTGAATTTCACAGCTGATTGGGGAATGGCTTCAGATTTCTTTAGATAAACTCCAGCGCTTTCTCCACTCTACAGCAATGCCTCTTCTAAGCATGCTGTGGGTGGTGTCTAGCATCTCTTTAGAATCAGGGGATGGAAGGTGGGCTGTGAAAGTGAAGGCAGATGAAATGTTAGATGAGCCAATGCACTCTAAATGTTTTGATGAAAAAATAAAGTTATACAGAAAAGAACATGCTGAGAGGGCAATTGGCGAAAGCCCAAGCAATTATCTACAAAACCACTGCAAACGTAGGAGGAGGGGAGAAATGACTTGGCAGCTGGTGTGCAGGACTGTTTCTGGAAATGCTCCTATATTTTAATCCTGGCTTCCTTGTTTTCTTCTGCTTTTGATGCTAAATAATGAATACATATTTATTGAAATCATGCTAAAAACATGGTTCCTGGACTTAGGAACCATATTAAGGTTTTTGTTCTCTCTTTCCCCTAACTTTTTTTGGAGTTCATGATGCCTGTAATGTAAGACTGCAAAATGACAATTTTCTGCCTTATTGCTAATAGATTCCCTGTTTTCTCCCACTTCCTATAGGCTTTTAAATGTTATGAAATGTAACCACACTTACTGTACATACACACATATACAGAAAATACACAGATCTACTGCAGCAGCACAGACTGACTGCAGATTATTGCTATATCTTCCTAGCCCTTGAAAATATTGCTGTGAATGTCCATGCTTTTTGAATGCTTGTTTCTTTGTTTACTGTAAATTTCTGGATGAATTCCCTGGTCAGTCTTTATCTCTTCATTCCTTCCAGAAGCCACTCAACAAATGTATGCATTCTGCAAAATCAGGGAGGGAGGGAAGAAGGAAGGAGCCATTCAGGGAATGGTGAAGGAAAATTCCTTAGAACACCATTGCCAAGCTTTTTCTCCAACTCCTCTGCTCCAGTGTTGACAGTTCTCTTCTTTTTCCAACTGCTATGACATGGCACATTCTGTCAGTTTGCAGATTCGAGAATCTATTGTTCTCTGAAACAGTGGCTGCTGAAAATGGCCACCTGTGTTTGACCTGCAGGAAGGAATCAATTCATACCTTAATGAGAAAAGAGAAAATATACCGTTCCTCTTTTCAGTACCGTTCCATTATAGTCTGGTGAGCTTCAGATATAGAATACAGATGTACATGAGCCAGGTTCCTTTTAAAAATGTGATATATTTAGCAACTTTCTCTGAAATCTTGATTCTGCAAAAATAAGAACATGAGAAGTTGCATCCAAAAAATAAGAACCTGGGAAGGCTGGGTGGTTTCCTAGCATAGCTTCCACCAACCTGTTAACTCTGGTCTGTAACCTCTTCTCTTCCCTTCTCTTCTCTTCTCTTCTACCAACCTGTTATCCAACAGACCATGCTTCTACAATTCCCATTTCTACTTTTCAGTGACTGGGATTGATGGAATTGTAGTCTAATGTATCTCAAGAGATTATTCACTAAGAAACCATTGCACTGGAAATGCCAGGAATTCATCCTAGGATCTGAATTCACAGCAGCTACAGTCCCTCCCATCCACACATGTGTAGTTGCATTTACAGGGCAAAGCTGAGCAACCTTTGATGCCTAAAAGCTACAGTTAATCATTTTTCAGTGGTTATGGATCACAGTGTTTGGGGTAACAATGCAAACTTGTTGGGACCGAATATATGGATAGAGCTAGGTTTTCTATTATTCTACCTCTACCTTCCCCAGGCTTTCATAAACATGCTAGTGGCCATTGTTATGTTTTTAAGTGTTAACCCCATTTTAGACATTTACTGTATTTTTGAACTTCTGTGCCTCTTCGTTGGGGTGCAGAAGGAGAAAGAAAAGAATAGCAATGTTACTGATAAGTGATTTTATTTTTAAGTGAAGTTTTTAAAACTTGGATATATGGCTTCCCTTGTGAGTTCTTTGGGGAAAATATGAAAGATGTCTTCCATTTGTATGATTTCAGATTTGCTTCCCTTTATTGAAACAGTAAACAGAAGTGTTGGTTTTTGAAACACCACTGCAGCAGAGAGGGTTCTAACTTTTAGAAAAAGGTAGGTCTGTGTCATTGTCATATTCCTTTCAACACTTACTTCTGTTCTGCAAAGAAGCTAAGTGGTGATGCCAGAGTAGGGCCTTGTGGTCCTAGTGATTAGCCAGGACTACAGACCCCATCTTCCTTGATCAATGACCATGATGACTGTGGCAGATGAGAGTTCGAGTTCAACAATATCTGGAAGGCACAGGTTCCCCACCTATCTTAGCACAGTCTTAGCCTTCTGAAGTGATGTTTCATTCTTGCTTCTGTCTCAAAGCCTTACTTTTTCCAGCCCTTTATCTCTCTTCCTGTGTTTCCATTTTTATCCATGAATAGCCTCATCTGCTTAGAAAAAAACTGATGCTTATTTCTTTAGAATTAGAGTTCCACTCAACAGAATTTATTACATGGGAAGGGAGATCATAGGGACCAATACTGATCCAAATTAATCAGGAGACTTAAGTTCAGAAATAATACTGCTAACTTCAAGAGATGTAAGAAAAGGTTACTTGTGAATGCTGCTGACAAAAGTTACCAGTCAAATTTGGTCATAAAACTTCAGCGTTTTATCTGAAGAAGTGTTTGCACAATATTGGTCTTTCCAAATGTTCAGAAAGTTGCCTTTTTTTTTCATGAAATCATTAGCTATTTCTTCTCTGAGCCTCAAAACATCTATCATTCCTTCTTTAATGGCCTATTGCTTCCAAATGAGTCATGGTTATTTTGTAGGAGCAGTAAGCCAGCAGGGGCCGACTTTTAAAAGCATATTTCATCTTTAGTGTCTTGACATTTCCATGTAGTATTTGAAACAAATTGGAAAGTGTGCAAAGTTAGAGCAGAAGAGAAGGAGTGTGCCCAGCAGTGGTTTTCCTGAAGTGTTTCAGATAATATGGGATTTAGGGAATGATGCCCTGAGGTTTAGCAGACGCATCCTTAGCATATAGAACATTACAGTTATTTATAGGATAATACCAATGATTGGAGTCAGGGCACTAAAATCAGTAGGTACTTTACAACAGCCTTTTGAATTACACCTGATGTTTTAGTAATTGCATTTGGCATGCTCTTTGACATGCTAAACTATGCAGGTTATGCCTCAGGAATGCCCCCCCCCCTTGCTTTACATATTTTTTCAACCATCAAGGGTTGCAAGTTCTTAGCAGAGGTGCTGAAATATTGCAGGGGATGAATATTGGCCCCTCTTTGAAATTTTGGGGTGTGTTTTTTTAGTGTGTTAAGGTAATTAGAGCTATACATCTGTTTTATGACTAAAACAAACAAACCCTCAAAAGAAAATTGCCCTTGACGGTTTGCCATAAAATCTCAAGGAACTCCAGACACCATATGAAATGAGCTGCATCCCATGTACCTTTCAAGTCAGGGATTCCATGGGGTAGGGGTGGGTGTAAAAATCTGCAAGATGATAGGTGTGGCATTGCTGCCTCCATCTTACAGGTTTAAACACGGAGACAGATACATACCCATAGATACCCCTGCTTTGAGTCAAAGGTTGTCCTCTTTCACCTATCCAATGAACAGATAGAATCACCTGAAAGTATTGTGTGTCAAAGCTGATTATGTTTGAGAGCTATGTGATTGCTTAACATAGTCTGTGGAGTCCTTGGTGTTCTCTGAGCTTGGTTGTTTTCTTGCAGATGTTTCATTACCTGACTAGGTAACATAGTTTATTCCAGCATGTTGTTCTTTGAAAGTCATTCTATGGGCACTTTTCTTGAGAAACATATACAGCTACTAAAGGAAATAATTGTAATCTTTCTGGCTATTTAAACCTGCTGGCCTTCAGCTGTAATAAAGATATCTATCTCTATCATCTACCTACCTATGAAACAGGTAATCAGACACCAGAGCACTCTCATTATACATATCTAAGAAAACAATAACTAGTGTGTTTATTTATCCATTTATTTATTTATCAAATTTATATCACTGTCCATCTCACACAAAGTGACTCTGGGCAGCATACAATAAATCCAACAATTAAAACATTCTTCAAAGGCCACTTAAAGCAATCAAACATAAATAAAAAACATTAATCTTAAGGAATAGCTAGCCATGTTGGTCTTTAACCTGTCCAAAGACTCTTCACTGTTCTAAAACCCAAAGCACTTTTCTAAATCAGGTAATCCTTGCTGTACTCAATTAGACATAAAAGGAATGTATAGAAGAGGGGAGTATTGGATATATGGTTTCCAGCATTCAAGGCTCCACCACTAGCATGAGGTTTCCATTGCAAGCCTGGACACCTGAGCTTTAGGTTTCCACCAAGACTGTAGGACAATTTTGCCTCCAGAAGATCGAGGGGCAATTTCTCTTCCCCAAGCACTGTCAGGACTTGCCACGGGCAATATGGTTACACAATGGCTGTGGTGTCCAGAAAGAAAATGAAATTGTCAAAAATCTTGTGAGGTCATTCAGCCTCATGCAGAAACACCAGCATCTCATGAGACTTTTCATTCTGCCATGAGAGGATGGGTTTTTTCTTTATTTGTTTTCATTCTCTGCGTTTGTTTTTATACTTTTCTTGTGCCTTTTTAATTTTTTTAATGGGGTAGTCAGTTTGCTAAGCCTTGCTTCAGATCAAAGCAGCTTATTTTATGGGTGTAGTCATTCTATAA
The DNA here is from genome assembly GCF_035149785.1 of Candoia aspera. Lineage (NCBI taxonomy): Eukaryota > Metazoa > Chordata > Lepidosauria > Squamata > Candoiidae > Candoia > Candoia aspera. Next base: position 11,792,428 of record NC_086160.1, read on the forward strand.
GCTTCTGCTCTCAATCTTGCCTCTGTGGGATCTGTGCTTGACTCAGTTAGACTGACATTTAGCCTGACAATCCACAGTTCAAATGCTTTCAGGCACAGTGAATAAAAAAGGTCATGATGCCGTCAAGTAAGGCTCGACTCCAGCCTTCAACAGCACAGAAGCCATTTCCCTTTGCCTCTTCCAGGTTTTTCTTTTGAAGTTCTCAATCTAGCTACAACCCCAGCATTTTATGGTGATTTCCCTCCAAGTACTAACCATCTCTAACCCTGCTTAGCTTTTTTTTTGATCACCTAAGGATTGCTAAGTACTATCACCTACCTGAATTAAAGGTAAAAGCACCCTCAAATCAACTTGATTCTTGGTGACTATGTCAACACTTCCATTAGTTTTCTGTAGAACATCATGGAAATGGTTTGCCATTGATTCTTGCAGGATGTTTTTTTTAATATTTTTTATTAAAAGAAGATTTTACGAAGATTGAAAAAGCTACAGAAACACAGAAGAAGAAAAAGAAAAAGGTTATAAAAAGGTAAAAGAAAAAGTGAAGGATAACAAAAAAAAACAAGAAAAAGATATCTAAAGAAATTACTTACAATCTTCTGTGCAGGAGTTACAAACATAATGATTACCATCTCCACCCTCCCATATTGCATATCATAGTTTCCTTCTTCCCACAAACAAATCTTTTTCCTCAACAAATCCCCAAATCAGCAGTTCATTGTTATCCATTTTCAGCAAAAAAAAAAAGTCTATAAAGCGTTTCCTGTCTTTTATAAAAGTAATTGTAGTTCCTTCTTGATCAAACAAGTCAATTTAGCCATTTCTTCAAACTGAGCCATCTTCCCAATCCATTCCTCCATTGGAGGTGTTTCTGTTGTTTCCAGGATGTTTTTTCCAGTTCCCAATTTATCTGATAGCCCTGATCATTTTACAACTGGAAAAACCATGGCCTTAACTATACAATCCTCTGCATTGCAATGTTTTATCTAGATCTATCATGGTCTTTCTTCTAAATAGCAGAGATCTTGTTATTTCATGTCTACAGTCACCGTCCCAGTGAATTTTTGAGCCTAGGAAATAAAGTCTGTTATTACTTCAACTCCTTCTGTGCCTATTTCCATTGTATTGCCTGTTGAAATATTCTTAGCTGTTGGCAGATTTTTTACTCTGCCCTTTCACTTTCAACAAGAGAAGGTGTGTGGCAGTTTTTGTGTGGTGTGTGACAGTTTCTCATTTATAAATATTGCTTGCCACACTAGTGATAATTTTCCTTTCTGCTTATTTTTCCAGCAACTGCATGCTTTTATATACATTGTTTGAATCACTTCTGCACTCTATTTTCCTCCTCTCTATTTTTTAGGAGAAAGGTCTTATAAACTCCTAAAAACCTTTTTATTTACAGATTTCATAGTCGGAGCCAACATTCAAGTAAACCTGAAGGCCAATTGTGTTTCTCCCAAACATTTTTTCTGTATTTCTCACCATCAGCACAATGCTCATAAAATGGGTGGGATTGACCATAGAATGGTCAAAGCTGCCAACTTGCCTTTTTCATCTTGCCCCAGAAGACATCCATCATCATTTTCACATTCAAGCTTCTCCTTAGTATCTGGATTGCAAATTCATTATAATACGAAGAAAGCTTCCTCCAATCTGTCATCAATTTTTTTTCTTACCGATGCCACAGACCTCTTTGTTCATGAATTAAAGTTAAGGACTCCATTTATGTTTGCATTTTCCCTGGGAAGAAGTTCAGTACCATTCTTTGTAAAATTTAGCAACTCCTTAATGTCTCTGGCTCCCAGCTCTTAGGGAGCCATTGTACATTTCAACAGCAGGAACCTTCACTCCTGTAGCAAGAGTTGTTTTCTTTTGTATCGGATTCTTTTCTATCATTAACATGAACACCAAATCAGTCTTTCACTTCTCACGTCTGCTAGTACTGAATGAATTATGAAGCAGTTACCAACCTGACACTTACCTGAGCTACTGGAATTGCATATAAAATAAATGTACGTGGAAGTTTTTGTTCTTTTCTCCTGATTGGCTTATGAATTAGCTTCACTTCATTACTCTAAGGCTATTTCAGATAAAAGAAAATAACGTGTATATGTGTGTTTTAAGAAGAAAGTGAAATCGCTGTATTTCCCTTGAAATTAATAGAGTTTGGATGGGACTGATGTATAGAACAGATTCATCATAAAGTTGAAGATTATCTGGGAGATATTGCTAGAAGATATTAGTTTCATCTGTATTACTTTCCTATCTATGCATTGCTCTCAAACAATTTCAGTTTTTCATCCCCATAGGAACAAATGGAAAACTCTTCCATTTGAATTCCCATTCTTTTCATAACTCAAACCTTACTAATCAATCATGGATTTTTTTTTATTCTTTGCAAACAGAAACACACAACCCTCATTAAGGAAGAATTTATTGATCACAGTTCTAAATACAGTGTAAGTCTTAACCTGTACCAGGGAAAACATTGGAGTCCACAACCATTGCTATGGATCCACATCAGGTATTTCACACCAGTTCTGAGTTCATGCTGATCAAACAATGAAACAGTATTTTCTTAACAGGTTCCCAACCAGGTCTGCTATAATATCATAAATCATAGCTGCAGTATAGCCAGACATCAATTACAGCTTACAAAAGTTACCTCTCCTCTCTTATTGCATTGGTGGGCTATCTTCTAGCAGTCTTATATGAGATTCAGCTTACTCCCCCTTTGGGAGGGAGCCAACTGCAAGAGATTCCCCCTGAACACTGTGACAAGTTAGCACAGCATTTCGCTGGGAATGTCACTCAGATTCACTTGAGTCTTAACTCCACATGAACAGGATTGTGAGGGAGTGAAGCTGGGCTTGCTGTCTGCATTTGGGGAAAGCAGCTGCAGCCAGCAGGAGCTCTTCTCACCCCCACTTCCTCAAGGCTAAGCTCATGCTTTCTCTCAAAGAGCCATAAAAGTTCACAGCCCCAGAAACTTGAGTGGAGATGGGCTCATTCATTCCCCCACTCACACAATTTACTCACAGGCATCCATGCTGGCATCCCAGGTGTCTGGCTAATTGAACCACACTCTGGCATTTTTAGGAATGTGCCAGGGTCCATAGGCGCCCTCACCCCACCCAGGCCCTTAGCCTACAAAGGATAAGAGATAAGGATAGAAAACAGCAAGCAGATGAGGAAGTGGGAAGCAATGTCTGAGAAAGCACAACTATTACAGGCAAGCAAGAAGGCTATGAATCAACTGCCAGGACCACAAGCCACAGTAAGCAGCCCATTGTGGTGGGATTCTGGACTGGAGCAAAGCTTGGAGCTTGGCCTGGAGCTCAGCAGCAACCAGAAGAGGAGCAACCATGCTGGGGCAGCCCCTAATCCCAAAAAGTGGAAGAACTTTTGGAGGGGGGCAAAGGTTGCATGGCATTTTACAAACTTTAAGATTTCTTCTTGTTTCAAGGACTAACCATCAAAGACTTATTTATGTGGCTACATCAACTTGCAAAGCTAGGAGGGTTGAGTTAACCCAGGGTAACAGAAAAGGTGTGTGCTACAATAAGGTATTTCGGACAGTCATCTTTTACACTGTGATGTGTCCAATACTTGGAAACCAAAGAACCCTCACAAGGATCTAGACTGGTGACTGGAACAATGTCTTGGCAGGTCATCTGGGATTCTTTTTGACCTGTAACCACCAAGGATAGGGTGCTGCCTAGGATCCTCTGCCATCTGTGGCTTGAATCCTTGCCTCTACTGGCTTCTTTGTGTGTTCCCTGGATTGAAAAGGCTGTCAGGGTCTCCTTACAGGAGACAGTGTTGCCAGCTGTCTTAAAAGAGACTCTTTAGGTAATGACCACCTGATGTCCAACCTTCCTTTTCTTAGAGAAGGTTGTTGAGATAGTGGTGTGGGACCAACTATAGAGCATCCTAGATGAAATGGATTATCTGGACCCTTAACAGTCAGGGTTCAGGCCTGGGCATGACGTCTTTGGTTGCACTAGCGAATTACCTTTTCTTTTCTGTTCACCAGAAGAGAACAGAATTGACAAGAGTTCTGCCAGGGTCCCCTCCTAGCCCAGCAGGCAGGTAGAATGATGAAACTGTGGTGTTTTCTTTTGTATTACACTCCAACAGATGTACCAGACAGGAAGGTGTCAAGCACAGTGGGGAGTCAAAAGAGGGGGGCTCATACAAGAGGTCTATCAATGAAAACCGCATGTCCTCAAAGACCTACCCAGAGAAAGGAAAACAAATGGAGCTTGCTTTCCCTGCACAAATGGGGAAGATAAAGAAACAGGGAAATTCCCCAGCTGGAAGGAGAGGCATGGTAACCACCATCCAGATAAAATATCTGGCCAGCATTGCTGAAGCATGAATTGAAATCTATACAGAAATTTCTTAAGCCAGCTTCATTTCTAGCCAGTTGCAGAATGGAAGAAAAGGCTGCCATGTGGGAGAACCCTTAAGAGACACCGATGGAACCCTACAACAAGAAAAAAAAAACTTTGCTTCAATTATCTTTGCTCTAATGAAAGAGCTATAGTTGATCATGGGAAGTCAAAGGACATCCCAGAACCCCTCCCATTAAGTTGCCAAGGAAACTATATGAGCATGTCCATGAATAGAATCTGGGAACTTGGGATCTTCAACTGGTACAAAATGTAGTGGTTCAGCTGCATGTAGATGCTCCCCTGTCCTATTGTATTACGGCTATATTATATTATGCTAATTCCATTAATGGCAATGTGTCCAATTTAAAGTGCTGGTCTTGGTGTTTGAAACTCTAGATACAGCCTTACTCTGAGAGCAGTGCTGGCTGCTCCTATTATATCTTTGCCTTTAAAAGGAATTGGATGAATCAGCATAGACCATAGGACCTTTTCAGAATCTCCACCCTCCCTTGTGAAATTATGTCCAATAGATGTCTCTTGGGTCCCATCCTTCAGGCCATAGGTGTACAACCCATGGGCCCACTGCATGGGACCTCCAGAGTGGCCATCCACGGATCTTTATAACTTCCCTAGCCCCAGACCCTCATGCTGCAGCTAGTTCTTAAAGACAAGAAGACAAGGATGCATCAAACTTGATGGCCCTTAATCAGTCAATCAATCATGCATCCTCTTCTGCAATGTAATTAGAATGGAAGCTGCCTGGAGCACATTCATGCTGGAGCAAGAAGTGTGTGAGGATAATATTTAGTTAGTTAGTTACTTAATTATGGTAATAGGAAAAGGCAGAAGTGACCACCACCCAGCTGTCCTTCCAGAGTTGCCAATACTCTTTGACAAGAACATCTTATTAGGATCCTGATCAAGATCCAAAAGCTGATTCCACATGGCACATGACCAAAAGAATATTGTCATGTTCTCCAGAAACTAGGAAACCTGTGCTTGCATGACCTCTGGGCTTCCAGAAAGTATATCATCACTATAACTTCTATCCAGGAACTATCCAAGTTCCTTGTCAAATATGGTGGTCATCACTACATCCAATGAAAACAAATTCCATATTTTAACTGTTATTTAGCCAAAACTTGCCATATTTCTTTTTATGTACCTAGCTTCTATTCAACCTTGCTTTATCACTTTTTTTCCTAAGCTCCAGCTTTTTGATCACTTAGCTTCTCTTTTTCTGTTGACCTCCATTCTATATGATATGGTAATTGGGGGAGAGGAACCTCACCCTGATAGAGGAAGCAGATATGATTTATGGGGGAGATGATGCTTCTGAACACATGCAGTGTGACTTTTAATTGCACTGTATGATGAGAGGAATGCAATTAATGGATCATATCATGGGTGTTGGACAGTAAATGAGCACTATGGGTAAAGCCGATCACAAATTCAGAGGCTCTGAGCCTTAATTTTTGAACCAAACACATTTCAAATGTGAGTCCTTGGCTTGTCAAAAGTACATTTCATTTGACCTTTTCTGCATCAGTCTCTACTTCCAACCCAGGTGGGGATATAAATCTACTGTATAGGTATATGTCAGACAGCTACACTCAGTGTCTCTTCCAGTTAAGGTTAAATATCTACAGACTGCAAGCCCTAAGCCATTTAAGGTCAGAGGCATTTCACAAGAGACATGCTACTTTAGCAAATTACATTTCAGTCTGTCTTTGCTTGCCAGTAAACAGATTCAGGAGAGAAAATGGATGTATGTCTGCCCAAGCCTATTTCACCATGCTTTTAAAGAAACACCCCAATACACAAAGCCTTGATTAATGTTACTGGAAAAAAAAGATCCTGAAAAAAGGGAAATAATTATATTTCCCTCTTCAAGAACTGAGTTTTGTTGTCTTCTTCAGGAATGAAGTTTTTCAAATGGGTGGGTGATTTCAGTCAAACCCACCTCCCAGGGCTGTAGTGGTAAAAATAGGAGACAGGAGTACTGTGTGTACTGCCTTGAGTTGTCCAAAATCAAGGCAGGATACAAAATCTAATGAATAAATAAATGGGAAAACTCAAATGTGTACTTTCTGTCTTTGGAGCTAGGATGGAGACAGGGAAACACGACAGTTCTGCTGGCCTGGGGGAAAAAAAGGCAATCAAGAGGACACATGGCATGGAGAAAGTGATCAGGATTTTTTTTTCTTCCATCCTGGAAATACTAGGATAAGGAGCCATTTAATGAAGCTGATTGGAAGGAAATTTAAAATGGACCAAAGAAAGCACTTTTTCATACAGCACATAATTAACTTTCAGAATTCATTACTGTAAGATGTGCTGATGGCAACTAACTTGAATGGCTTTAAAAGGGAATGGGATAAATTCATGAAGGTCAGATACAACAAAGGCTACTGTTATGAATGCTCAGTATTCCCCCCAGGGTGAAAGCAGCATGCCTCCAAATGCCAGATGCAATAGAACAACTGTGGGAAAGGGATATACCTCTGTCTTTTGCTGGCAAGCACAACAGAGGTATCTATTGGCCACTGTGCAAAACAAAATTTTGGATTAAGATGGTCCTTGCCTGTTCCAGCAGGGCTAGTCTTATCTCCAAGGCATGCATAATATTGGTTTGCCTTTATACACAGGGCTAGAACTGTCTGGTGCCAGTAACATGGAGTGTCCATCTGGAATATGGAACTGTGTCTTCTTGTTCTTGCTTAGAAAGGTATTACAGGATTCACTTTGACTGCTTGAAGGGTATACAGTACATTCCCCATGCATTATACAACATTATAGGAACCATCCATCAGCCATATAATGCTTCAGGCTTACTTGGGGCAGGAGAGGGAAAATGATTAGTTGCATACTCTCTATATGTGATTTAACTTGTACAATGAATATATTTTAAAAATGGAAGGGATGCTAGCTGGAATCAAAATTGGAACCTAAAGAGTAATAATTTGAGATACACAGATGACACCACTTTGGTAACTGAAAGCACAGAAGACTCAGAAGAGCTCATTATGAGAGTAATAATGGAAAATACATTAAAAATTGTTAATATTAAATGTTCATAAAACAAAGGTAACGTTAATGATCCTGCTTAGTGAATCACACATCTTTGACAGCAAAGATCCTAAGGTTGTACATAGTTTCCTTTTATTAGATTCAACAGTAGATAAAGACGGACAAAGTGCTGGAGAAGCAAAAAAGAAATTAATCCTAGGGACAAAGTTAATAAACATAGACAAGATCATGTAAGACAAGGATATATGTATTTATATGACTACAATAAATAGAGAGTTAAAGCAATGATTTTCCCAGTGGTGCTGTATATCCCTGAAAGCTGGACATTAAGAAAAAGAGGAAGAACAGAGATACAGTACCTTTGAATTAAAGATCTAGATATAGTTACCAAGAATACTATGGATTGCAAGGGGAAAAAAACAAAAAAATGGTCCTGGATGAAAGAAAGGTTGAGTGGTCCATTGGGCAGGCAGAAACTCACACACTTTGAGTAAGTGGATGACAGAATAGAAATAGAGAAGGGGAAGGCAATGGAGGAGGCAGATTGATGGGATCGAAGAGAGCACTGGAATGTTCTTGAAATGAATGCAATGGATTATAATTGGAGACAGAAGGGCATTTGCCCACAGAGTGCCAGGTGTTGGCCCCAACTCAATAGCACCTAGCTTATTTACAATAATATGAAGTTTAACTTAGATAACTTTCCATGTCACTATTTCTTCTTACTCCTGTAATACTTTTCTTTCCTGAAAAGTAGAACATTTGATGCAGCTTGCCAACTGTGAATGAAGCTGAAAGTAGGCATAACTTTGTATCCCTTTCAAGAAACACCCATGTTGTCAGTGATGGAAAGCTTACCCAAACAATCAGGAAAGAGCTTCTTAGAGACTGCAGATTCTGCTCCTTGGCAGATATCATTAAATGCCACTGTTCCAGAGCAAATCCTTGGGCGACTGACTTTGCTTTTGCCCTTCAACTTAAACATGAAGCCCACATGGAGAGAGACATGCTGCTTTTTCAACTTACTTGAGGCAGTGTTTAATGGACACCTTTCTGAATCTGTACTATTATTATTCTGGCATTTATTCCTAATTCCACCATGTTGCTTCATGTCTCCTGGAGAAGAGCAGGCACTTCTCTTCCATAGGTAACATTTTTTCACAAACTTGATCCAGATATTCAGTAAAAATAGGTGAAGAGGATAGCAGGATTACAGAATCCTTTAATATTTAACTTCCTAATAGTAAGAAGACTTCCAAGCACCACCAGATGAATGTACATAGAAATCCCCTTCAAAATGTTGTATTCCAGACCTAGGGGACATTAGAGGTGGGTTTCATGCACCTGTCTTTGCTTGTTCTCCCCTTTTTCATTTGCATTTGGGAACCTGAAGAGGGAAAGTGTGGGAAGGCCATACTGTTCTTTGTCATCCACAAGGACTAGCAAAGCCCCTGAAAGCCCCTAGACATTCCTCCTGCACCTACAACATTTTCACAAAAGAGAAATAACCCCTCCCAGTGTTACAGATAATAATAAGCAATGATTTGACCAACGTTTATGAACTGTATAGTACTTCAAGGAGAAGCAGCTGCATTTCCTTCTACCTTTTTCTCATGGTTGTTTTGCTTCCTTCTCTGGGCAGCAGTCTCATTGACCTCAATGGGGCTTTTTTCTGAATGAACAGAACAGAATTATGCTATGTGAGGCCTTAATTACCTCCCATCCATGCACACTTTGGGATGCCAACTTTCAGATAAAGCATCTTCAGGGATTTTGCAAGATTGCCAAGGCAATCAGTATATTGAAACAATCCTATTGAAGAGTAAGCAAAAGGATTTCAAAATGGCATTATCATTGGCAGCCAACATTAATGCTGTGGTGGCAGAATCTTCACTCAATGCAATTTGGTGAGCCATAATTTCAAGTCTCTTTCATGGCAAGGAAGCGATGTTCCTTAGTTCTCATAGATCTGTGCCAGAGTTCCAAAAGAAAATGCTTCACTGTGCATGCAGAAGTTCAAAATTCAGTCTCCCTTACAAATGTCTACCCAAACTTTGCTTGAAAACCTCCAGTGATGGAGCATCCAGAAGTCTAGGAGGCAGCTGTCAAGGTCAGGAATTATTTCAAGTTTGGATCTCCCTCTATAAAGTTTCCACTCATTGCTTCTTGTCCTTTCCTTGGGAGCTCTGAAAACTAAATCCACATTCTTTTCCCTGGAACAGCCCTTCAAGGGTGCTATCATGTTCCTTCTCAGCCTTCTCTTCTTTAAGCCAAGCATACACACATGCAGCTCTGCTCCCTTTCTTATTTACCTATGGAAGTAGCACATATACATCCTAAAGTAATTTAGTTCTAAAAGAGGTTACCTATGAATTTGAACTAAAACCTATTGAAAGTTGAAATAGCTTTTCTGCCATTTCACCCAAGGTCATTTGATAAATACTATAAAAGAGCATCTCTGAAAGATGAACAGCAAAACAAAGTTTTCTCCTTGCACCATTCGTTTTTTGTTTGGCAATTGCTGTTTTAAAATCACATCTTTCACAAGCTGCTCTGAGAATGTTGGTTGGCCATGGAAAGGGATGATTATACATTTTAATAGAGAAATGATAAAAATTAAAGTGCTGCTGGATAGAAAACACAGCAAACATTTCCTTTCTCTGAACATTGGTTGTTCAGCATTGCAGCAGTTTATTTTCCTATATGGGTGCAATTGGCTAAATAAATCTAAATTTAACCCTAACTCTAACTCTAAATCTAAGCCTAAACCTTAACCAAAATTGATTTTTTAAAAAAAAAAATCGTGTGAGTGGGCAGCCTTAAGGGCAGAAGGAAAAAAGCAAGATATTTTGGATTCTGTTAAGCAAACACATAACCCAGGTAGTGAGTCAAGATAATCTCCTCTTGGTCATTCAACTTCATAAGCAGGGGCTTGCAGTTGTGAGCAATTCCTTTTTTTAAAAAAGCTTGTAAGTGTGATTACTAAAGGGATCAGTCTTTACATATCCTCTCACTCCTACAGCTGTTATTGTTCTATATCCTCAATTTTACTATGGGTCCTTTATCCTTGCAAAATAGCCATTGTTGCTATGATGGAGCATTGGAGTGTGTATTGCAACCATGAGTGGAAAGAAAATCACATCTCAATGAACATCGCCACTTGTGTTTGTCCTTGCTAATAAGAGTATGGGCAATACTAATTTCTTACAGAAAGCCTTGTACCTATTTTACAGTGGACCTAAGGATACCCCTCCCCAGACCATGGATTCCAGCACCCAGAATTGTCCAGTTGCCACCCTGATCCAGTATGGAACTCCACGTTTCTGTAGAGTGCCCAAGTTGGAGAAGGCTGCTTGGGATAATTTTAGTCAGCTGTTAGAGGAATCACAGCCCTGCTCTGATCTGTCCTTGGTCCTGAAACCGTTCCTTCCCTTTTATTTATTTATTTACAGTCCAAGACCAAGTCACAGAATTTAAAAATACAGCACACCATTAATATATACATACATAACAATATATATATATATATATATATATATAGAGAGAGAGAGAGAGAGAGAGAGAGAGAGAGGAAGAAACCCAATAAAATAAGCAATTCGTTGAAGGCACCAAACAGTTTCTATAAGCTAAGGCTATAAATAAAAATTTTGCCACTGCCTTCAAAACACCCAGGCATTGATCATTTAGTAAGAATACCTCAATATCCTCATCATTATCAGATTCAAGAGTGCGTGTATTAACTCTGCTCACCAATGAGAATACAGTGGGCACTTTAAAAGGATGTGTGAAGCAGAATCACCCTCTAAGTTTGAGCAGATACATCTCTGATCTTCATATGAAAGGTTGGCCTATTGACCCGCTGTCACCTAATAGGGAGAGCATCTATATGGGCTAGAGAGAAGACCCTTCTAGTTAGGCCATACAGAATCTTATAGAAGTAATTGGGGGGTGTCCAGGGAGAGAGAGCAACTTGTGTGTATGAGACATGGGAAACTTTCCTTCCTTTTCAAATTCCTGCTCTGTTCCACCGATGATTTCCTTGGACTTGCTCTCAGCAGTACTTTTGAGGCTGATGATAGGATAGTTTACCCAATCATTCACCACCATTACTATTACACATACTAAAAACTAAGGGTGAGTTGGCAAGGCTATGTACCATGATCATATATTCTGCCGCTTAGGACTGCTTAGGCTTTCAAATCTTACATGCGATGTCTTTGAAAATGCCTATATGGGAATGACAACCAGAATGGTGCAGTGGTGAAGGTGTTGGACTGGGACCAGGAAAACCCATGTTCAACTGCTCTCAATATGGAAGCTCAGTAGATGGTTTTGGGCCAGTCATCTCTCTCAACCCAACCTATTCACAGCATTGTTCTGGTGGGAAAACTTGGAGGAAGGAGTGCTACGCACAACATTTAAAGACCCTAGTGAAAAAAGGGAATATAAATATAAAGATTTATATGCAAGTTTCCTGCTTGCTTGGCAGAGTTCTTTCCACACAGCTCACCCTTGTAAGCTGGCCAAAAGGTAGCATTTCTACTGCAAACATCAGAAGCAGGTTGTGTCTCTTCCAGCTCCCCTCTCAAATAAAGAATTTTATCCCATGCTTTTGGAATTTTATGAGCTTCCTAACATGCTCCACCAACCTCCATTTTCCCATCAGATTAAGGCAACACTGCTGAATCGAATACCCCTCCAGTGATGGCAGGCTTTCTTCAATTTCTTGCCAGTTGTAGGTGCATCACCTTTGGTGCCTGAGAACTATGCCAAGAGAAGAGACATAGAAATGGCATAACTATTAATAATTCCACCTCTCTTGGTGTCTGTCTTAAAATGGCTGGGTAGTGTGTTAGCAGAAGAGATGAATGTTCGAAGTCTGAGTCCAGTTCACAAAACTGTTGAGCTTTTGAATAACAGTTGAGTGTGTACATTCTTCCCCTTCAGAAGGCTCCAGCATACAATCACAAATGTTCTACTTCTATTTCTATAATTATTCTCTATCATTTTCTGATGGCTTTTCCATTTAAGTTGCCATTTTAGTACCCTCACTAGAAACAAACCTGATTGTTGGAATGTATTTATTGAGAGGCCTATTGTATTCAAAGAGCATCGCAAGCCAAATGAGTCCTTCCATCTCAGAATGCAAGACAAGCCAGTCAGTTGAAGTTGGTCAAGCGCAATACTCATTCATTTCACTTAGCCAGGGAGTGTTAATAAGGCAGGGTGGAGGGCGCATACCAAAAATTCTGCTTGTCATCACTGCACAGTGCCATGCATCTCTTCACAAGGACTCCTCTCAGTAAGTCAGACACCAGCCGAGGGCACAGTATCAAAGGCACAGCACGTTGCCTTCACTGCAATGGTACACTTCTTTTCCCATAGGAGTGAAAGATTACCATGGGGAGACACTGTCTTGAAAATCAAATGTGAATTTGAATTTGAAAGAAGGATGGAGAATGTTTTATTTGTATATTTATTTATTTATTTGCTTGCTTGCTTGCTTGCTTGCTTGCTCATTCATTCATTCATTCATTCATTCATTCCTAGGCTGCCTGGCTCCAGAATGACTCCAGATAGCTTCACGATGAAAGAACAGGTAAAAATAGTATCATATAAAAATCATATCACATCATATCACATGATCTTCCAGATGTGGTGGCATTACAGCTCCTAGCATCTTTGACAACTGGTCATGCTGGCTGTGGCTAATCAAGCTGAAATTGTACCACATTAGCTTTCCCACTCCTGAATTTATGAAGTTGGGCTGCTTGTTCAGATTCTGTGCAGAAAGGTAATCAAACATCAGTGCTAAAGGCAAGAAATAAACTATTGCAATTAAACATACAATGCCTTATATATTAAGAGCCCTGCCTGCAAGCCAGCTTTACCGTTCTGTTGATCTCATAACTTCTGCATGTGAACATTCCAACTGACTGCTGCAAAAATAAATTTTATTTTCTATTCCATGTCTGATCCCACTGGTTACCACAGCCAGGCAAGTCTTCAGTTCCTAATTTATTATTCCTTTCCATCCCTCAGACTCCAGAGAGACCATAACAGTTCACCCAGCAATAGGTATTGTCGAGCCTTGCATTAATAAAACTCTTTCATAAGAAAAGGAGGGAGGGAGAGGAACAGTAAGTTGCTCAAGGCATGAAAGTTTCAGCTCTTGACACATGTCATCTCATCTCCTGCAGAAAGTACCCTTCCTCACCTTTCCTTCTTCACATGGGCCTTTTTAAGAACTGGCAGGTTTCAGTCTTGCTAATCCAGGACTTTTTTAGTGATTTACCAGATTCATAGATTTGTGTGGATAGGTAGTGGAGAGAAGGATTACAATCACTGTAAGCACTGTTATCTAATGATTATCTAAGAATATATCTTCACTGGATGTAGTCGTTTCTACATAGCAACCACATTTTGGTGACTGTATCCTTTGTGATGGGGGACAGGATTCTCTGGAGCTGACTGATGTAAGCAAATGAGTAGGAGTGATCATATGGGCATCTCCTGCACATCTAACATTAGCAATATGTTCATTCTATGGGAAAGACCTCACCAATGTGCTTGCATCATTCAGACACACACATTTCCATCGCAGTGAGATCAGCTCATGTGTGACTGGGTTAGCTCATGTGTCTCACTTTGTTATTTAATATGGATTCATATGAAGATTTGTTACACCTATGTTTGTACAAAATACAAAAATAACTAGTGCAAAGCAAATAACGATGGAGGCTAAATATCTCTTTTGCAATAGCAATATCTTTTTGCTATGTCATTCCTCTGCTGTAGGATAGGATGGTTTTGTTTCAATTCCTTGTCAGAATGAGGACATATGGATATATATGGATAAATATAAGTGTTTGGCTCTTATCATCTCCATCTATCTATCATCTATCTATCACATTTATTTCATGTATATCCCACTGCAATCAGTTTGCAATCTCTTTTTCAGAAGGTAGCACTCATGTCCTGGCCTCTTTTGGTCCAGTGTGGCAACCCCACAGTTTCAATGCAGAAGGATAGATTTGGCCAATCATTCATTCAGAAGTTAAGCAGAATACTGGGGGGGGGGGGGGGGGAATCCCATCAAATGCACTTTCAATCCATCTTTTTTCATGTTTTCCATATTACTGGTACACAACTATCAGCTGCAATTGGCTAGATGGTACCATGTGTGTGTGTGTGTGCACGTTTGTGCCTTCAAGTCAGTTTTGACTCCTGGCAATTGCTTGGACTTAGTCTTTGCAGGTTTTTTGGGTAAGATTTCAGAAGTGGTTTGCCATTGCGTCCTTCCTAGAGCTGAGAGAGAGGGCCTGGCCCAAAGTACCCAGCTGGAATTCATGCCTAAGGCAGGAGTAGAACTTACAGTCTTCCAGTTTCTAGCCTGGTGCATTTAACCACTACACCAAACTGGCTCTCTCTCTTTAGTCCCTATTCTAACCTATATCTTATTTCTTATCTCCAGCCAAGTTAAGAAGGTGTGAGCAGCCATTGGGTCAAAGCCTGAAGTATACAGGGCTTCAGCATCCCCATCAGGTGAGCAACATGAGGTCTGACTTGGTCCAATGAGCCAAGGTGATATTGTCTGAAATGAGAGACCATGAATAGATCTCTCAAGGTATCTCTTCCCAGTATAGAATACCCCAAATCCATTAAGAACGTTACATGACATTGGTACAGATTGCAAATTCATGTTCTTTTTCCAGAATTACTTAAAAAAAAAAACTAGAGCCAGTTTGGTCTAGTGGTTAAGGCAATGGGTTAGAAACCAGGAATTGTGAGTTCTAGTTCTGCCTTAGGACGGAAAGCCGGCTGGATGAACCTTGGGCCAGTCCCTCTCTCTCAGCCCAACTCACCTCACGGGGTGGTTGTTGTGGTGAAAAGAGGAGGAGGAAGGAGTATTAGTATGTTTGCCACCTTGAGTTATTTATAAAAATAATAAAGGCAGGATAGAAAATAAATAAATAAATAATGCCAATAAGCAGACATTATTATTATTATTATAGACAACTTCCTTCTACTCCTCTTCATTCTATTATTGTTGTTGTTATTGCCAGTTTGGAGGGGGTGTGGATGGATGGATGGATGGATGGATGGATGGATGATAGGATAAAGTCATCACCATCACCATCATCATCATCACCACCACTGCATCTTCCAAAATGCACTGTATACTGGACAATAATATGGTTGACTTTTGTATGTTGAGATTTTGTTTTGAGTTTTAAGCTAAAACAGGCAGTTTGATATTTTAGAGTTTATTACTTCATAGGTATTTATATTTTAGATATATAGAATATTTATGGGTTAAGGTTTCACCCTTCTTTCTAATTTAGAGTAGATGGTATTTCTACAAAAGAAGTTAACCTGATTTGTCCTGTGTTGTGCTTGACAGTACGTATGTGTGTGTGTGTGTGTGTATGAAATGTTTTAAAATAGGTATGACATTGCCTTGGTATTTCAGATCATGGGGATTTCATGGATACTAGCTAATCCATTACTGGGTTTTGCTACAATTGTTCATAATCCTTTTTCTCCCTTTATAGAATGTATCCCTGGAGAGGAAACCTATTATTGGTTAAAGGCAGTGTGGATATTTCCAAACCAATCTAAATAGCTACTCTATAAATGCTAGATTCACCCTTAGATTCTCAATGGCCCCATTCAATTCTCAATGGCCCCATTCGCACAACTTGCTTAACAAGCTCCAGGGAGAGTTAGGATGTTGTTTGAACATCATAACTCAACCAATCAACTCCAAAAACTAATCTACAAGGGTTGGGGACTAAACTACCTCCTCCTTGGTCAACCATGCCAGCAAAATATTTGCCCTCTTTTCCAAACAAAGGCAAAGACCTAGAGAGACCTTATGAAAATGAGGTTTCTTTAGGCACTCTTACCTCTATCTTAACTTTTTTCCTCTTATCACCACAAGTGAATTGGAGTGGGAGGGGGGGTAAGCTCCACTCTTATATGCAATGATGCTGGCTTTTTTTTTTTCATTCTTGCTTTGTTTTCCAGAGTAGAAAAAGTCAGGACATGACAGCATCTTAGCCTCCATTATGGTGGCTGAGAATATTTCAAATATGGCCTGTACATGACTGACCAGGTTATCTGTTATCACATGGTACCCATGCTTTGGGGTGAGTTAATTACCCTGGGAGCTTGATAACTCAATCAGTTCTGTTGTCTAAACAGTGCCAATGAATGTTCTGAAATATTCCAAAACAATAATGAAAAGTATCTTCTTATATTTACTAGTATTGGGGCCTCCCTCTTCTCTTCTCTTCTCTTCTCTTCTCTTCGCTCCTCTCCTCTCCTCTCCTCTCCTTGGGTAAATTGTTTGGATGAACCCATGAAGTTAAGAGAGAAAAGCAGGTAATTATGATATATTAGTGTCACTGCTTAGAATTCTTGCTTAAGCCAGTACAGATTTTTCAAAAATCTAACTCCCCATTTATAATTGTTCTCTCTGCAATAGCTGGGAGCTGATTGTTTTCAAAGTCTTTCAAATTCAATGTCAAGTCCTTTTGGTAGTTGTTAATCGGGCCTGGACAGAGCTGATAGCAGTGAGAAAGATGAAAGTCTGCAGTGGCATTTCTGATTTCAAGAAGAAGAAAGGGGTTTTACTGGGATGGGGGTATTTTGTTGTTTATTCGTTTACTCACTTCCGACTCTTCGTGACTTCATGGACCAGCCCACGCCAGAGCTTCCTGTCGGTCGTCGACACCCCCAGCTCCCCCAGGGACAAGTCCGTCACCTCTAGAATATCATCCATCCACCTTGCCCTTGGTCGGCCCCTCTTCCTTTTGCCCTCCACTCTCCCTAGCATCAGCATCTTCTCCAGGGTGTCCTGTCTTCTCATTATGTGGCCAAAGTATTTCAGTTTTGCCTTTAATAGCATTCCCTCAAGTGAGCAGTCTGGCTTTATTTCCTGGAGGATGGACTGGTTTGATCTTCTTGCAGTCCGAGGCACTCTCAGAATTCTCCTCCAACACCACAGTTCAAAAGCATCGATCTTCCTTCTCTCAGCCTTCCTTATGGTCCAGCTCTCGCAGCCATATGTTACTACGGGGAACACCATTGCTTTAACTATGCGGACCTTTGTTTTCAGTGTGATGTCTCTGCTCTTAACTATTTTATCGAGATTTGTCATTGCTCTTCTCCCAAGGATTAAACGTCTTCTGATTTCCTGACTGCAGTCAACATCTGCAGTAATCTTTGCACCTAGAAATACAAAGTCTTTCACTGCTTCTACGTTTTCTCCCTCTATGGGATGGGGGTATAGACCAATGAATAGCATCCTCTGCAAGGCTTTAGATATCTGCTCTAGGAAAATTAGCCCAACTAAGGTGATACCAAGAGCCAATTTGGTGTAGTGTTGGAGGCAGCAGGCTAGAAACCAGGGGGCTATGAGTTCTAGGCCCACCTTAGGCACAAAGCCAGATGGGTGCCCTTGGGCCAGTCCCTCTCTCTCAGCCCTAGGAAGGAGGCAATGGCAAACTACTTCCGAAAAACCTTGCCAAGAAAACTGCAGGGACTAGTCCAAGCAGTTGCCAGGAATCAACACTGAATCAAAGGGACAAAAAAAAAAAGTGATACTACCTAGCCAATCTCAGCTGATATCAAAAAGTTAATCAAGGTCAGACATGGTTGATACTTAGATGGGAGGCTATTAGGAAATGCCCAGGAGGTAGACCTGATTGGGAAGCTGGAAAAACTATTCCAGAAAAAGGAATGTGGACAAATAAACTAAATGAACAGGTATAGTAGTCCCCAGGAGTCTAGATGAATTTGAAGGAGACGTTAACCTTTTTTCTTTAACTTGAAAAATATTCAAACTTAAATTTCAGAAAATTAATATACTTTAAGAGCTCTTGTTGCAATGGTAATTGTATCCTTTAGAAAAAAGTTGATCTAGGTTATTTTACTGGCAAAACCACGTGCAATAAAATAAGTAGATCTATGTGATTTAAATATCTTTCACAGAAAGATATTTAAAGATATTTCCAAACCTGAGATTGCTTTACCATTTCATTGCCTTTCTTTCCCCCTTTCAGGACATATATTGACTTCAATTACATAGCAACTGGTGAGAGAGAGAGAGAGAGAAGCAGTAAAAAAAAAAATACAGAACAGATTGGAAAAGCTGATTTTGACAAAACAAGGAGCAAAGTGCAGTGAGCAATGGAACAACTTAATTGACCTAAAAAAAAACTTGTTGGCAGGTCTTGAGAACCTGTGGGGCAATATTCATTTTGCAGAGCCAAGTGCCTTAAACAGATCTCAGCACAAGACATTTTGCTGGTCGAAGTGAATCCAGCAGAGGCCTGATTCAAGCAAAAGTCAGCAGAAAAAGTAGACTAAAAACCTGAGATGGATGGATGGGGTGGACTTCCATTTTGATCTGTATCCATTGCAGACTAGAACAATGTTTCCTAATATGGGCAACTTCCAGATGTGTGGGCTTCAACTTACAGAATTCCCTAGCCACCACGGTCATAGCTGAGAATTCTTGAAACTGAAGTCTTCTCACCTGGATGTTGCCCAGGTGGATAAACACTTGGATAAGTAAATATTCTCCTCATTCTATAACAAAGTAAAGGCTTGTACAGCTTCTCATCTCTCAGTTTCAAATGCGGCATGTACTTTATTTGAATTTCGTAAATACCATAAATGGGATGGATGGATGGATGGATGGGCGGAAGGAAGGAAGGAAGGAAGGAAGGAAGGAAGGACATTGTTAAGCTTTTAGTAGAGCTTTTATATGACTGTTTACATTTTTATGTCTGTTTACATTTTCATTTACATCAGTTCTCCAGTTGCTAATCCAGCAGTTCTGCCTTTCCTGCCTGAGAACATGAGCAAAATTTCTCCCTCTTACTGTGCCCCGGAATGACCTCATTTCTAAAGCACAAAATTGTCCTTGCAATGTGTGCTTTGTTAAGTCACTCGTCATCCTCATTGTGCAATGTTATCATGAACCATTGCTTGATAAATTTGACTGAGGCAGCCTTGTCTTGTCAAAACGTTTCTAGCTGACTCACAACTGTCTAAAGGCAATCATAAATGTTTTAACCCACAACAGGCATTTTTTTCATTTGGCTTTAATGGGGAAAGGAAATGAGAAGAACGCTTTAATAACCATTAACGCATCAGACAGTATTCCCAATTATATTAATTTTAATCACACGGGGCTATGTTGCTTTCCTGTTTCCCTGAATTTACTTTCATGCATCAGCTTGTTTTGCATTTCAGGAGAAAATAATGTTTCAATAAAAGCTACAGCTGATCTAAAATAATTCACAGTATACTCCCATGTCCTGACTCCCACTTTGATAAAGTTGTTCTTGATAATGTAGTACTCCTGTTCTCACAAATGATTTCACCCAATCGTCCACCAACCCAGTCAAAAATCTTACTAGTTGTTCTGGAAACAGTCATTTGAACCAAGTAAAGAATCATTTAGGGAATTCAGAGTCCCCACCCTATTTTCTTCAGAAAGTGTGTGGTTTTCTGAGGCAGCTGCAGAAGGGGTTAAAACAGTCAAGATGGCAGCCCCACCCATGTGTTTCATTTATTTTATCTGCAATGCACATTTTAAAAAGGGACAGACTTTCAACCAGATAGCCATGGTCACCATCCTGACTTTTTTGACTTCCCAAATAAATGCCCTGTGGTCTTCCATGAACTGTTGCTCCACAAATATAGTAACAATAACTTTCCTAATGATTCCTGACAAGGAAATGTACAGCCGGTGAGTACTGCATGAATATTTTTACTGTGCTGATCATCGTGACTCCAAGACACCTCTCCTGGTCAGGCACTACTTGTTTATATTCAGCTGCATTTGTCATTTTAAAGCCTTTTCATATTATGTAGAGAAATTCTTTTGGAGCAATTCACGTCTTTTTGAAGCCTTTCGTAATCCTTTTTTAACCTCATCACTGTGTATCTCTAGCTGCATTGCAATTTCAAACTGCTTACCTTGAGTCATGTTGCTACTTTTGTACTGTGGAAATTATCCATTGATTCCCATTCTCTGCTTTCACCAGATACCAGTTCACGAGAGCACCTGCCCTTTTGTTCCAGCATACTAATTTTTTTCAGGAGAGCTCAGTGACATTTTTGAAAAGCCCAGGTATAGAAAATCTGCCAGATCATTCTATCTATGAGATTAGAAGTGCTCTCAAAAAAAGTCTAAAAGATTAGTGAGACCAGATTTCTCATTGCAGAAATCATTTTGATTTTTCTCTAGCTATGCCTTGTTTCTATGTTTGATTGCATTCCACTTAATCATATTTTCTACCAGTTTGGCTAGAACAGATATTAAGCTAACGAGCCCGTAATCACTTATATCCACCAACTTCCAAAAAATTGAAGTGACATTGTCATTTTCCAATTCTTGGAATGGATGTCAATCTTAGGAAACAATTTCTTTTGGGGGGTACCATTTGAACCCAATAATTAGCTTATCTTTAGTTTGTTAGTTGGATTTTCACTTCCTGACATCACTAGAACTGTTCTGGCTAGAGATGGCAGAGGAGATTTGGCCAACACATTCACAGTGAAATCCAAAGGGTATTTTCTCTCACACACATACAAACACATCACTCCTACAGTAATGTAGCTAATTGCACAACTGACATTTTGAATCTTCTTCCAAAGCTGCTATTTGGATGGATGGTTTTTTGAAGGTATCTAAAACCATATTGACTCAGACTTGGACCCCAAGAATCTTTTTTGGCCTGAATGTGCCCACCTGAACTGAACTCTGAACTCAAACTATCCATTATACTATTTGTGCTTCATGTGCTTAAACACCTACACCTGTGGACACCTGATCCAGAACGTGTTCTCTCAGAATGAGTTCTTGTTTTGTTTTTATTTTGTTTTTGCTGAAAACTCCCTTCTATCCTGTTAATCTTCATCAAAACCACTGGCCAATTTAAGCATACTTTTAAAATATATATATATAGCATGATGTCTATTTGGGAGGCTGTGTGGTTCTTCCCCTTTGAAGAGCTTCTAATGTGATGGGTTCATGGAAAGTTACCATCAACAATTCAGGAAATTCACAGAAATCCTACTTGCAATGAACAAAGGCACTGAAAACTGGTTCCCTTTGGCAAACAGTTTTGCTCTTTCGTACAACTGCTATCTAATTGCAGGATTCACATGAATGCCTGTAAGAAAGGAAGGTCACACTTCACCAGCAGCAGAGGAACTCTGTCGAAGAAGTCCTTCCTGCAGATGAATGAACAGGAAACTGGTCCTTCAACCACGGCTGTGGAAATCTCTCTGGGTGTATATGTGTGTGTGCCAGAGCACTGACACATAATTATGGGCATCATTTGAACTCTTCCAAGCAATTGTGGCAGGAGTGGAAGAAGTTCAGAGAGAACTATCTCTTTGTTCACAGAGGCACAACATTGGAGCGGGTGCCGCAAAAACAGCCCCTTCTGCCATGACATGATTTTTTAAAAAAAGAACATGTGCAGGCATCAACAAACCCCCCTCCTTTAAAAAAAAAACAAAAAGAACACACTTGACAAGACATGAACGGCTGTTCAAAACTGCCAGATGGAAACCTCTAATGAATAATCTGTTGGCTGGCTGCCATGATAGAATTGGAAGCAATCAAGAAGAAAAGAAATAACTCTGGAAAGGTTTTAATGTCCCCAACCCTGGGCCTCCAGACACCCAGGGTTATGTTCCCTGTCATTCCCATGGAACGCTCTCAGTGGTTGCATGGTTGCATCCAATGCATTGGGGACCAACAGATTGGGAAAGGCTGATCAGTCTGAATGTGATAATGAACATTCTGTTTCTTGACATTGAGTAATTTCCTAATACGATTTTTTTAAAAAATGACTCCATTGTATAATTCATATTGCTTACCTAAAAGGTTTGTTGCCTTCCATGTCAGCAAATAGACTTCCCCTTCTTTTCAGTGGACAATAGGAAGATACAATATTCCACTTGTCCATACTAGCTTATAATAAAAGGACGTCATTCAAAGTTAAATTGCTCTCCTACCCAGCTCCAGTACATTTGGGGAAAATGCTGGATGGCTTGGATCAGCTGATGAAATTGAGACTCAGGAGCTCCAAGTAGTATGTTTATACATGTGTGTAATAGTAGTAGATATCTTTCTTCAGGTTGGAATAGCGAACTCATTTTATGTTTCATCAATTCGGTTTTGTCCCTGTGCCCAGAGTGATGAAGAGAAGTTTTGTCCACCTGCCCAGAGCCCTTTTAAATCAATTGAAACAGTTGCACATTCCAATGGCACATTTTAAAATTTGCAAAAGAACACAGAGCACTCATTAACTTTTGCTTGACTCCCACGTTGTGAGAAGCATTTAAAATAGCCTGGACGGAAGCAGGGATAGCGAGCAGCCGAATCTAGATGTAATAAAATATTTACATTCTTTGGTCTTCCAAGCAAAGATATGCATGAAACACTTTATTAGCACACATGTTCTCTACAGTATTCTAGGCATTGGATCAGTGATGGCTGATTTTTATTTTCTTTGCCTAGTGAGAAAATGAAGGGATTTCTAACTCTTTCTTAACTAAGGGAACAATTCTATTTCAATTATCCACAAGAAAGCATCTTTAATGAAATTTATGTATCATTTCCCAGCACAGGGAGTAAAGCTGACATTTACAACCCTGTAAGCCTGGCAGGAGAAATTATCACATGAGACAAATAATGCATTCTGTAACACTTTTAGTGATATGAGGAACTTTGGCTGGTATGAATTCAGTATAAACCTTCTCAGTAGTTCTTTGCCTCTGGAAGAGCCAAGCAAAGGGCTTTAATGGATTGTGATCAGGAAATAAAGACATAGCACCTAAATTCTTGGTGGCAGCTTAGGGCTAATTATTTAAGAGCTTTTACTTGAAGTGATGCTATATGAGAACTGGTGATGTGATTTGCCTGGTTGAAATATTGTGTGTCATTATTGATGCTCTGTTCATGTGCAGGTGTCTCTTCCAGCTACTGGATGGGTGGGTATTGAACTGACATGAAGCACAGCACCAAGGAAGCTTTGGTCTTTAGAAGGAAGGCTGTTTTGCTTGATGAAGCAACTTTGAAGGAGGCCAATTCCTTATTTGATTAATTGATAGATTGATAGACAGATATCACCACTTTAGTTCAGGAGCTCAAGGTGGTAGTCATAGCACTTGTTCCTTCCTTCATTTTGCCCACAATGGCATCCTTGGGTTGAGAGAAGTGACTGGCCCAAAGTCACCCAGTGACTTCTGTGGCTTCTTTGCTGGAGGGTGCTTAGCAGGTGGGCCCCCTACTCCTAATCCAACACCTTAAGCACTACACCGCACTGGGTCTTGGGCTGAAAGAGAGGAACTGGCCCAGAGTCATCTAGGAAGCATCCTGGGCTGAGGATGGACTTGAAACTGGGCCTCCCAGGTGCAATCGAACAGCTTCATCACTATACCACACTAGCTCTTGAGCTGAGAGAGAGTGATTGGCCCAAAGTCACCCAGTAAACCAAAAGTGGGCTAGAAACTGGGTCTCCCTGCTCCTAAACCACTGCACCACACTGGCATTTGAACTTAGAGAGAGGAACTGGCCCAAAGTCGTCCACTGAGCCACCATGGCTGAGAACAGAGCAGAACCTGGGTATCCCTGCTCCTAGTCCAACACCTTAATGAATATACACACTGGCTCTTGGTCTGACAGAGAGGGGTTGGCCCAAAGTCACCCAAAGAGCCTCCTGGACTTAGGATGGATTTGAAACTTGGCTTCCTGGATGCCAGTCCAACACCTTCACCACTACACCACACGGGATCTCTTTTCTTGGAGATTGACCAAGCAAAGGACACTTTTGATGCTTTGCATAGCCTTAATCTGTAGACCTGGATGGATGACCTTTTCCATCTAAGAGCTATGCCTGTTCCTTCTGACATGCCTGGCAGGGGGCTACAGCAGCATGGCTAGTGCCATGTTGACATTAACTGCAGTGGGCAGGGGCAACATTTTCATACCTGTTTTATTTTTCCATTGGGGAGGAAATTTAAGGAGAGAAATGTTGCCTCAATTCCCTATGGGGAAAATTGGGTGAAATTTTGGATGGTTTGGAATTTTAAAGGGCACTATGGGCACATGGTTTAAGGCATCCATTTGCTTTTATAGGCCTGAAATTTTGGGCTCAATTCAAAGGGTTAGAAAAGCTGCACATTACCCAGGCATTGTCCACAGCTGCATAGACCATACTAACCATAATGGTGGAAATTTGTGCTAAGATCATTCTGTGTTTAATCATTATGAACATAAATGCTGGATCAAATCATATTTCCATCATGTAGTACCCATCTAAATGACTTTAGGAAGCTTATAAGCCAAAGGTCAGTGGCATTTGTCTTCTATAGCTGAAGAATGCTACCTTCTGGAACCATAGTGTTGCAGTGTTACAGAGATGTAACTATAGGTAGGCTTGCGGGTGAAGTACAAGTTGTTCTGGCATATCCTGACACTATTATCAGGTTCTTTTGTGACTCTGGTATTAAGGGATGTTAGTACGTTCTCACTCTCTCCTCTATACTCCCCACTGTAGCCTTCAAACAACATAATCTGAAGCATAACTTTTGCATCTTCAGACACAATGGGTTTGAAGCATTCAAGTTTATTTTCCAGTTGATACATTTCAGGCGATTTTTTTCTGAACCTTGGCTATTTTTCACTTCAGCACTAATTAAAAATTGTTTATATACTGAGAAAATGAAAGAAAAGGTCACAACCAACTTGTAAGCTGATGAAATCCAAGAAAAGGGTTTGCCCTTTTCATCACAGTCAATAGATGGTCCTCTAAGAATCCAAATCTTACTTTTTAAAATTAGAAATACAGACATCTGATGCACCATCTGTATTACTTTCTCAGCTTCAGAATTCATTGAGTATGTTGGATAGATCTTTTTTTCTAATTGTAGCATGCTTGAGGGATACAGTTTTTCTAGTACATTTTACATTCTCAGTGGTGTAGCTAAGGGAAGAACCAGATGGGTGAGTAATAGAACCAAAACAGTAGTCTACTAAAAGGACAAAAAGCAGCATGATATGGATGAATTCTCCTCGGTGTATCACCAAAGTTAATGCCTAGGTCCTAATATTTTGTTGATTAATACTACTTATGTTAGCCTAATAACCTCACAAAAACATGATCTGAGGTCTGCAACCTTGGAGGCTTGCCCAGGTTATAGACTTACAGTCTAAAAAGCTATAGAAAAATATGAAATCAAGCGAATTAGCTTCTAAATGGTATAGGTCAGAAACCAATTTAGAAATGGATACTTGAATCAATTATATGATGATTAAAATACACAAAGACATGTACATATGTAACCAACATTGAGGAACCTAACCACTGTTGCTTGCAAGTAATGAAGGAACTTTACAAAGAACGACTTTGGAGAATATCTTTCCCTTGAAGCAATATAAATGTTTTAAGTGCCTTTTTTCAAAAAAAATCCATTCAGGCATGTCTGATTCTTGGAAACTGCCTGGACAAGTCCCTGCAATTTTCTTGGCAAGGTTTTTCAGAAGTGGTTTGCCTTTGCCTGTTTCCTAGGACTGAGAGAAAGCAACTGGCCGAAGGTCACCCAAGGTCTCCCGGTTTCTAGCCTGATGACTTACATCAAACTGGCTCTCCTGTAAGTGTCTACTAAATGTTTTATTATGTCAGAAGAAACTAGGGTATTTCTTATAGGTTTTCTCAATTTTGTTCTAACCATTTCCTATCTAAAGTAAAAGCTTTTGGAACCATTCAATAGTCTTGCAAATGAGGATGCCTACTACGAGAAACAAAGAGGGTCCCCACAGTTTGATTTGTATGTATGTGTGTATACACACAACACACAAACACTAGATATGATTTTCCCATTCTTCTCCGAAAGCCTATAGTGTGCTTGCTGCCTGATGTACCTTATGGACAGCAAGCAAGTAGCTACTTGACTGTCCATTACACTATAAAAACTTGCCTCCACAAAGTCTTGCCATTACAATCTCCTGCTATTGGATGTGTTCACAAAACACAATGGATCACAAAGCAGTGACTAACTAAATTTTCATCTAATCTATTGTGAAAAATAATCCATATGTCCCAGTATATCAGCTCAGTCCAGAAGATACTGGAGTGCCAAGCCTTCACATTAGGTCAGGTCAGCCCAAGAAAAACTAGAAACTTTATTGCTGTAGGCTATAATAACAGATTCTTGAAAGCCAGACACCATTTTTCCTTCCCTCCCTCTTATACGAAAGAGAGTCAAAGCAGAGCAATCTTGAATTTCTTTCTCACACTTTCCTGTATTCCTGGGCTAAGTTCAAGCTTTACTAATGGTTACTCCATATCTTCTTCAAGACCATTTCCATACCCTACATGGAGGGAGCAGTTTTGTGTTCCTAGAGCAGTGTTTCTCAACCTTGGCAACCTGAAGATTGATTCTGGGAGTTAAGTCCACATATCTTCAAGTTGCCAAGGTTGAGAAACACTGTCCTAGAGAGTGTGCTCCAATGGGTGGGAAAAGTCTATCAAAGCAGGTTTTGCACCTTTAAGAAAAAGAAGTTTTACTTATAGTAATACGTGATAGGCAGAAAAGGCTCCCACATCCTCCTCTAATCACTTTTATGGCCAAAGATTCCTACAATAAATTGCAACAAAGTCAGGCTGCAGCTAAGAAGTGTATTTCTTCAAGAAGGATCAGAGGCAAATCAGGTAACATGGAGACCAGCCCACCTCTTCTTATAGCTTAGAAGTCAGTTTAAGTTGTTTCTTTTTACTTGGGCCTTTTAATCTGTTTGTTATGCAACTGGCTTTAATTATTCTAATGGTTATATTGAATGTTAAGTGTCATAAACAGCCTAAAGCCATAAAATAGGAGTGGGCAGCTTATGCATTTTTTTAATGATCTATGGGATAGAGTAGGAGAAACAGGAAGATTACAGTCTTGTTAGTCAGGCTGAAAACTTATTGAATATTGCATTTCTCATCAGCTGCATCCATGGGGGGAGGGTTTGTCAAAATTGGCAAGAAGGTGGATCAAACCTTATAATAAAGCCCTTCCCCTTGTGAGTGTACATTGACATCACAGGCTTATTTGAAATGGGTGGGGCTTGCATATCTTGCCATTTACTAAAGGCAGAATATAACGCAGAATTTTACAGTGTTACGGGCTGTAGAGAAAAGGATTTAAGAGATTGCAGATTTTGATTCCCCCCACTGGCAATGGCTGCTCTTACCAGAGGCTTTTGATATTGCAGAAAGCATACAAATCACCTGGCAAATAATCATGAATAGCTTGATCCTCTAGCTATTTGATTATTGTCTTTTAAAAGCCATTGAATCTGGCAAACTTGTGAGGGGAAAATTCTATGGGTGACCAATTCAAGAGAAGAAGAAGCACAACTGGTCTGGTTCTTGGAATGTCTTGGTCCTCCTAGTTCCTAGCATTAGGGAACTTCTCTTCAATCCATTTCTCTACAGCCCATAACACTGTAAAATTCTGTGTTATATTCTGCCTTTACTAAACGGCAGTTTCTAAATGGCATCTTCCAAATGTTATTTCCTTAGAAGGAAGCTCTTCTACCTGCTGATCTTTTAAGGAGAGCTTGGAAGGAGTGGATGATAGATTTGCTGTGAGCTCCATCTTTTCTTCATCCATCCATTATGAATTTTGGCAACCTCTCAAGTGCATTTGCTGAAAGAGACGCCTTTTTAAATATATTGCAATCTTGCAGGGATGTATTGGGGAGGAAACTATTAGAAAATTTGCATGTTTCAAGCAAATGACACATTTTTGCTGTGACATATTCTCAGGTTAAGAATGCTACACAAGTAACTTCAACTTTTAAATGGCAGATATTTCTGACTCTCGAGTGTAATGGTTGCCTATTCTAAAACACCATCAGACTCATGAGCAGGACTTCAGAGATATCTGATTTATTAAAGTATAGTATGCAGGATCACAGAGAAAGCTGAGAATGATGAAAGCGTGCCAAATTCAAATTAAAAACCCTCGGTGCAAATGAAATCCCTCCCCCCGTAGAACCTTCTCAAGTCCACAATCCCAGGTGCTCCTAACGGTTTCTGATGGTCTGCGGGAAAAGTCCTTGAACAGAGAAAATAACCCAAACACATTCCATTGTAATGAATTCAGATACAGAGCTTGGTACAAGGTTTCACAGTAGCTCCCTCCCAAACAGAAATGCACGTCAGCGCCATGGCATGTGAAACATTACGATGTATACTGTACATTGAAACAGTGAACATGACATTGAGGCTGTGCTGTGGCAGGCTAGAAAGTCAAAATGCCATATTTCCAGCATGATGTGGAAGTTTTAATATAACAAACATGTATTTAAGAAAAACAAAATCCAAGGGCCTCCTGGCAATAAACAGCTGGGAGCTGCAGGAGAAAAACAAACAATTCCTTGTAGCCTTGCACTAAAAAGTCAGCAATCACCACCATTAAAAAATTATGAGTGGTAGGTCATAAATTTTTAGCAATTCCTGTTGTTAATTAACCTTTAAAAGCTGATCATGGAGAGAAAGCACAGAGGTCGGAGGCCCTTTTTAGTCTGGGTACGATAATGAGCACCTGAGGACCCCTTCCTTGCCCTGTTGGAATATGACATTTTAATTCCCAGAGGTATAAATAGCACCAATTTAGTGGCTTCTAAGCATGAGCAGAAGAATCAGTGTTTCCCAACTGGATGCACACAAGGCAATAATCTCTCTCCTTGTAAAAATGGACTCACAACTTTACTGGGAAGCTGAAAGAACTAGAATTGTGTACTGCTTCAGATTTGATTCCAAAGGTGCTTTGGGAGGTGCAGGGGTGTAAACAGAGCCCCTGTTTGGAACTCCTTAAAGCAGCCGTGCAATGCTGGTAAAAGCATGGCTGCTTTAAAAAGTTGCAGACCAGAACCACAGTCACGTCTCCGTGTGCTCTAAAGCACACCTTTCTGGAATCGAATCTGAAATCATGCATTGTGTTACAAAATACAGAAAGGGACACTCACACACACACAAAAAAAATCAACCGCACAATTTGAAGACTTAATGCTTTATTCCAGCATACATTTGTGAGGATCAAAATCTACTTCATGGGAAAAGTATGTATGGAAAATAAATGTGTGAGTCTGAAAGCATCAAAAGATTCTATGCTATTGGAAGCCATCTTGGAATGAGGCAGCATAGAAATCTTGGGCAAGAAAAAAAAAGAATAAAGACATGTTTTTCTGTGTTAATACACTGACCCAGTTGGTATTTATTTCAAACAGATGCACAGATGATGCACAGGTTATGAATGGTCTCCTACCTTTGACATCCCCACCATTTGTTTCCATTGGAACCAACCTATGTAATCCAGTTTCCACCCAAATCTGTAACAGGAATGCATGGAGATATGTCATTGCAGGTTAGGTTCCTGTGAATAGTAGCCGTGTCTGCAGGGGCAGTCAAAATCCGCAAAATGGCAGGCAGGATATCCAAATGCCAGCCCATACACACACTCATGTGTATAATAGCACCGAGGCTTGCATCACAAGGACATGGCTGCCATCTTTCATCCTTTTAATCATTTCTGTCCCTTAATAACCCAAACAGTCCGCAACATAAGTCTTACCTGAAATAGCAATACCAATTAATCATTAGTAGGACTGTGCACGCTTTCAAAGAGATTTGAAGGAGGTGCTTTGGAATGCATAGGAGCGTGGATTCCGAAGTTCTGCAAAACATCGCACTCTATAAATGTATTAATTGATAGTGCTATTTTGGTAATACTTATGTTGAAGGCTATTTACTTCAGTTTGATGGATGCATGCAAAGTAGGTTGCGTGTTGAATAAGAGCAAGAAATGGGAGTGGAAATTTTCTCTGCATCAATATATACTCTTTGTGCTATTTAGCAAAATCAAGGCTGCAATTTTTATTTTTTGTCATTCCTTCTCTTTTCCATTCAGTGGTGAATGATTCTTAAAATGCAGAAGGCCACAATCCTATTTATACACAAGTACCTGAAAATAAGCCGGATCAAATTCAATGCATGGCATTACACTCTCAAAATCTCATCTAGAGGAAAACAATGGGCAACGGGCATGCTTCTGACATCTGTGCGCTCAACTTCATTTGTGTACTGGATAGTAAAAACATCAAAGCAAAACTAGGCAACAGAATGGTGAATTTCTGACTTTCAGCCTTTGTGTTTTGCTAAATAAATAACACAACAGGATAATCCATGCAAAGAGAATATCCATTCCATTTCATGCTTCTTTTCCAACATGCCATCTATTTTGCATGTATCCATCGAATTGAAGAAAGCACATCCTTTATCATAAATGCATTATTCAATTATACTTTTTTTTTAAGAGGAAGACTTTTACTGCTTGCTGCAACTTCCTTTTTACAAGAAAAGCATAGGCATGCATCTCAATGAATGTAAGTAGATTTATCTCCAGGAGAGTGAGTGCAGCTTAAAATATTAGTTCTTCGTGATTGTTGTCATGAGTGTCTGGGGGTTGGGGGAAGGGGGGGAAGGCCAAATGACAATATAGGAATGATGACATAATCATGCAAAGGTCATGATTAGATACTTACAATAATATGTCTTGATGCAAGTATTTAATTACAATATTTGGAAGATTATGTCATCACAGGAAGGTCCTTATTTTGGTGTCATCACAGATATTGCTGATCTCTGTATGTAACAGAGTTGACACCTTAACTAGTGCTGCATGAAGTAGATTGTGTGCATTTAAAAAAAAAACTCTGGAAAAACATTGCTCCAGTCAAAGTAAGAGAAAAATTATTCTCACCATGAACAGCCAGGCCAATGTATTTCTAATTTTGTAAAGCTGTTGACAAGTGACTTCGTCCAATAGCAAGGTTTTCCCTGGGTTTTCTTTAACAAGATTTATTGAAAGAGAAGGGAATAAGGCTACATAAATCTCAGCAACTGGATTACGTCCACTTCAGAACCCAATTTATCTCTCCACTTGTTAACGTGGAGATTTTTCCAGATTTTTATTATTATTATTTACAGCCTCTTTGTGAACTAGAAAGGTAGCTGTTCATTTTCCAGGTAACCAAGGGATGTAGAGTGGCCAATGTTTTCCCAACTGACCTCTCAATCTTTCTCAGGTTCTGAACATTACAGTTTCATTTGTGTGAATGTGTATCCCACTGAAAACAACACAATATGGATGAATGACAGTCACAGTGCATTATTTTGTGTGGAGCTGAACTCAGATGGTTTTCAAATAATGCATTCCTATCTGCTTTTTGCTCCAATTAGCCCTGTTCTTACAACTATGATTATAGCTGGATTAATGGAGACACAGGTTTGCTCAACCAAAGCATGAAAGCATGAACTTGTTTTATGGTGAGGCATACCTTCATCTGATCATTCTATATGAGAATATTTTGTCATATCACACCAACAGACCTCTTTGGCTAAATCAGTGTTTCTCAAACTTGGCAATTTTAAGATGTGTGGACTTCAGCTCCCAGAATTCCCTAGTCAGAATATCTAAACAATGGGCTAACTAACACCACGATGCCATCATGTTCTCTATGAGAAATATAACTGATTGAAGAACCTGCTTCAGGTTATTCATTTTTTAAAGCAGTAGTAGGGGACGCGGTGGCGCTGCGGGTTAAACCGCTGAGCTGTCGATCGGAAGGTCGGCGGTTCGAAACCGCGCGGCGGGGTGAGCTCCCGTTGCTCGTCCCAGCTCCTGCACACCAAGCAGTTCGAAAACATGCAAATGTGAGTAGATTAATTGGTACCGCTTCGGCGGGAAGGTAACGGCGTTCCGTGAGTCATGCTGGCCACATGACCCGGAAGTGTCCTATGGACAACGCCGGCTCCAAGGCTTTGAAACGGAGATGAGCACCGCCCCCTAGAGTCGGACACGACTGGACTTTACGTCAAGGGAAACCTTTACCTTTACCTTTAGCAGATGTAAAACAAACAGTGTCTGTTGATGAATATGGAAAGAAACCTGGGCAAAAAAAGTGAATGTTAGGGGTATTTTTAATCCTCTTTCAGAATGGTAACTTTCACAGTGAAAATTGTGTTCAGCAGTTCTTGAATACTATAAAATTAATACTGCAACTTTAAATATATATGATTTCACATTCCATTAAGTGTATTAAGCAGGGCGAGTGTCTTCTTCACCCAGTAATGATCAAAAAGTTGGCTAGCCAGCCTTAGCCGACTTCTGAAAATTAAGCGGGGGATGATCCAGAAATCTCAGAGCTGTAGATTAGATTGGGAAATTGTCTACAAAGAAGGCAATTTCAAACCACTTCCATAGTGTTGCCAAGAAAACCAAAAGAATGTGTCCATGTGATTACTGGAGTCAAACTTAAGTGCAAGGTGATTTACTTACCCCCTTTGCAGATGCACAAATTGAGTATAGTGCAAAAGCTTCAGCCAAGATATTATGATCCAAACCAAAATGAAGTACAAGCCACTTCCTGTTTCTTTGTGTTAAAAATAACAGCCAAAGCTATTCTCAGAGTTCATGCATTTCAGGCAATTGGCAACTGCTATAGCTTCATAACTTCCCCACAATGCTGTGACTGTGACTTTCAACAATATTGTTGGTATTTGAGAGTCTGGTCTACTGAAATCTGAGTCTGGTCACTGGCAGTTAACATGGAATAATATTTGCATTAGATAAGTATATAGAGAATTGTAATTGTTTACTGTTATAATGATATACTAACAGGTTTTTTTTTCTTTGTTGTATCTCTTTCACTTTTTTGTTAAAGCACTTTTTGTGTGTGTGTGTGTTTTCTTTTTCTCCTCTCTTTGACAATGTGTGTATCTCCATCATTATTATCTATACTGTTTCATTCTCTCTTTTTTGGTGGTGGTGATTAATTTTAAAAAATAAATAAATAAAACACGGAACAAAAACAATCACACCATTTTCGGTTGCTTCTGCATCTTTAAGCTTTTTGGCTCATTAGCAGTTGACTAAGAAAGTTATTGAAAGAATCTAAGCAGGAGGTTACCAAAACTGTTCTCCAGCTACTGAAGAGCGCTGTGTCTAACCTCAGGGAGTGTCGCAGAGTGTTCAATTGTAAGGAATTAACACATCAAAGTGTTGGTTTTGTGAATTAATCAAATAATTAACTGTTACAAATTCATCAGCAGGATTAACTCGCAAGACTGATACGAGGTTGTACCTTAGCTCTTGAGAAGGTTGGGATTTGGTTTTTGGTACAAAGCAATAAATTAAGTGGCGTGAGTGGTCTGTCTCGTGGCAGATGTGGAACTAATATCCTAGGGCTGTAAATAGCCTGTGGTTTTGATCAGAGATGGGCAATGTGTAATCTTCCAAATGTTGTTAAGTAGCTTATCTAGTGCAGTCAGTAATAAAGAATTAGGAGTATTATAGGATAACAACATCAGGAGAATAGTGCGTTGCCCATCCACAATGCAGGTTATCATCCTGTACACCCTTACCTGGGAGTAATGTCCATGGAACTGCTACCTGATTGTGTTGCCCCTCTAATTTGTATACCCATTTGGCTCAATGTTTGTGCAACGTCATATTAGTCGAGCCAACCAGTCAAAATCACTGAGAACAATTCCCTTCTAT
Source organism: Candoia aspera (assembly GCF_035149785.1). NCBI lineage: Eukaryota > Metazoa > Chordata > Lepidosauria > Squamata > Candoiidae > Candoia > Candoia aspera. The sequence goes on from NC_086160.1 coordinate 11,826,501, forward strand.
GCAAAATAATACCCTTAGGAACTAAAGGCATCTGGCAGGTTTGAGCAGTCTGGCCTGGGTGAATCACTTCTGCTTCATTTCACATTGGAAATATGAGATTCAAAGAGGACTTTCAAGTTGGTGTTTCAAAGATCACCCATTTGAACTGCCTCAGTATTCAGTTGGGGGAAAAAAGAGAAAAAAAAAGATACATCCATAGGCTACAGTATGTTTGCATTTTGGCCAAATGGAATGAAAATAGCCAGTACTACAGACTCTTTAGATTAATCCTGCCAAGTTTCAGCTGGATACCTTTAGGATTTTACAACAATGCATTTTTGAAATCTTCCCCTTGTTCCTCTTTTAGGGCAAGGACAGAAAAGGCCAGCACAACAGCCTCCTTGTCTAGCAAAGAATTTATAGAGAAGTTTGCAGAATCAATGCAGAAGCTATCCTATAAAAATACAACCATTCAGAAATGTTTTTGGAAAGAATAAGCTGTTATTATCCACTTGTTTTTCTGGGATGTTGCAATGATTGAAAATTGGCAACGCGGGGAATCGTCTCCCAATTTATTTTCCAAAAGGAGAAGGGAACTAGAGGACAGTGACAACTGCAGGGGAGGCTAAGGGGCACAGAGTGATGAAAGAAACATTGCGAAGCAAGCCCTCTGCATTTTCTATATTGCAACTGTTGGAAGTCCTGGCAAATCCAGCATGCCTCATTAGCATGTGCATTAGCATGTAAATTGAGTTGTCCCACAATGCAACTCTGAGGAAGCTGTTTGTTGTCACTCCCACTTCCTTTCGCTCTATTCCTCCTCCTTCATCCACCCAGGGAGAAGCAAACATGCTGCTCTGCTCTCTTCATCAGGGCCATGTGCCTTGATGAAGGGCCTTGATGAAGGATTCTGCCCCTTTCTTCCACACGGCCCTTGGCAGCAAAATAGGGCTGAGGGTTTAGGGCAAAACTAAGTGTTTAGAAAGAAAAGAAGAACAAAGGAACTTCATCCTTTCCACCAAGATGGATGTAACAGAAGCAACAATAAAATCAGTAAGAAATTCTTTTTTACTTATCTTAACCTAATCTGTCTAAGCGTGTGATTCTTTATGCTTGGAAGGGCTGAATGTGTAAGATTAATAACCTGTGTTTCTCTGACATGCTCATTGTAGCTATTTTAAGATAATATTCTTTTTCTGTGCCAGCTTCTCAGCTGTGTTATAAGCTCTGCTCCATTTTAGTGGTTCTAAGAGGTCACTAAATTGGCTTCAGCAGCGTCATGCACTTGCACCAAAGAAGTGGAGCCATGGACAGTGCAATGCTGTGGATAACACCGCTAGAGAGAAAGGATTTGAGAGGTATAGGTTGACCAACAATTTGAAGGCAACTCATAGTCATAGTCTGGGAAAACCTCCATCTGTCAGGTTAGGAAGACATTTAGTGTCAGGGTATTGACTGTGTATTATTACTGTGTATAGTCAGCATTGACTGACTGTAGATGCACTGTGGAATTAGGTGATCTTGTTTATAAACCGTGTTAAACTTTTTAATGAAATTCCATTTCTCTTTCTTTAAGAATTCAAGAAGCATCCAGGCTCTCTAAAGCAGGAAAAGATTTAGTGACAAGGCAACAAAATAAACATTCTGTAGAGATCTCCAGAATGTGTGGGATTTTGCTTAATTTTAAAGAAACAAAGTCATAAGAGAAGGACCCCACATTGCCAGGAGGGCGCACGATACATGCCAAGCTTGGTATAACACTGAAAAGTGAACTGTGACTTGCTCCTGTACAGTACAGGGCACCACTGAGTATTTGGGAATACCAAGAGAGTTGGCATAGGTGTTGGCAAGCTTGGCCTCTTCTGGAAACTATGCTGCCATCCAGAGATATGACTCGCTGGTGATACTATGTATTAAGAGCATGGTATATATTGTAGTCTGTAGAGAAAGCAGAAGCAGGCGGACACAATGAGATAAAATGCCACAGAGAAAGGCAGGCAACAGAGAAAGTCACATTCATAGTCTTACCACTCCCCTATTCTTAAAACACCTATTCTTTAAAAAATAAATGGTTCAACTTGCACCTTCAATGTTATTTAGCACCTTGCACTCATTTTCAAGAGACTTCAACCTTTCTCCATCATGCAGAAAGAATACACACTGGACTGGTCCACCAAAGCACCTATATTTAGAATGCTGAGAGCTGCATTCCTCCCAGTCATGCTCCAGGAACAACCTCAAATTATATTCTTACACTACCATAAGAGAGAATAAAATTAAGGCTTGGCTGCATTAAAGAAATCGAGCACGGTTAGCCTTGGCCCCTCAACAGAACTTTGATATGCAGGGAGTTTAATGAACTGATTATATTCACTGCCCGCTGGTTTCCTGGTAGTAGCAGTAGTAATTACATATTCAGATGTGATTCCAAGACTCATTTCTTGCACGTGTATTTTCCTTTTCAGTTTTATTTTACTGCAGAATGTGGGTGGGACAGGCTGAATAACATAGCTGGAAGAAGGTTTCATGGTCTCTACCTGGACGTTGGTAGAATTGTGAGGCTAAGCTAGTTGTTATTTTAAACGGATTGATCTGCAATAGGTTCAAAAGGGCAGGGATGGGAAGGGTAACAATGAATGGGTTCAGAGAATGGGCATCGAGGGGCAATTCTGCGCTTTTCTCTCCTTCTACAGTCCCAAAGAAAATGTAACCTCTGCAGGTCATATTTGTTCTGCAAGGAAATTCCTTGTTGGAACCCATGGTGAACCCATTCAATTAAACTACAGTCTGACATAAGCAGCACTATTTCTTTTCAATTCCCACCCCAACCCAGTGGGATCCTGCTAATTAAAAATATCCTCTAATTTTAATGAGATCTTTAGTCTCACCTCTAATCTGGCCCTCAGCAAGTAATGAATTCTGCATGGTTTTGAGTTTTAAAGGGTTCTAAATGCAAAATCCATTTAGCTGTAGAATTACAGGCACCAGCCATAATTATATATGGTTGCTCCAGATGAGTTGGGACTACAAATCTCAGTATGTTCTACTAGCTTGGCTGTTCATCGCTATATGGTCTCTGTAGGGAGTCATTTTGGGGGAGTGATGCTGATGGCAAATCTTGGAGTTGCAGTCCCAACACATTTAGAGACCACCTGCCACCAGCAGGTGCACAAATACTGTATACACAACAATATATTTTTCAAGGGGAAAATACTTTATTAATTACCTAGTCTTCAGTCTTAGCCAGAACCCACATCTATGAAATATACATTTGCAAACTCTGATGCCCTGTGCCTCCTCTTTAAATAAAAAAAATGAAAAATTTCTAATGTGCTAGCAGATAGATTCAACTTTGTGTTTTAAAATCCTTGCATGCAGTGCATTACTTTTGAGAGATTTTTTCATATTAATGGCTCCACAGCTTTCTCTCTTTTTTTAGCAGACACATGACCATCTTGCTGTGAGCTTCATAATTAATATCAATTTGAAGTTTCTTTCCTGCTTTTAATCCCAGCCAGAATAATCAGTTGCAATGAATTCTGACCTGCAACCTGTTTTGGAGAACTGTACGGTAGGGGTTATCCTGTCTATTTATCATCTATTCTCCCCTACATAGGCCACCTATTGCAGAAGGATAAAGGAGGGTTTAATTTGGAAGAAGGTTCAAAGTAGAGGATCTATGAAATTTTCATCACAGGCCAATTTGGGAGTGTTTGTTCTTATGAAGTTTTTTAGTTTAGTTCTAATGCAAGGTAAATGGTAATAGTGCATCACAGCTAGCTTCAGAACCAACGAGCTGCTGCTTTGCTTTCAACAACTCCTCAGGAGCAATTCCCTAAATTACTTAAAATTCAGAAAAAGCAAGAGTGTGAGGCCATCTTAGAAACTGAAACTACTCTGTGACCCTGTCTTGGGATGAAATCTATTTCTCAAAAGGAACTTTCCAAACCATACAAGCAATGTATGTAAAGTAAATCTTTTTATCCCTACATTTTATTCCAGATCCACTGAGCCAAATGCAATCCAGCATCTGGGTGCAGGGATTTTTCTCTGTGACTTGTTGATTTTTCAAAAGCAGGGCTATCTTCCTAGACAGAACCTTCCCAAGAAATAGTCATGTTCCTCTGTTGCAGCTAAGACAGCAAAGAATCTTGGAGCCTCTTAAAAAGCTGTTGATATATTGGTGGACTCTCATCCATTACAAGGAATGCCCGAATGCATTAATTAGGAGTGACAGGAGTCTTTAATTGGGTTTGCTAATTGGGCTAGCCCACAATTGTTTTAATCATGGCTTGTTGAAGAAAACCCACAATTGGCTGGGTTTAGCTGTTACGTTATGCTAGGTTCACAAATCACAACATCTAGATTTATGTATCACACTCAGCCAAAACCCAAACACCCCACATTATGGCTTGATATGATAAGTAAAGCCATGCTTTGTTGTTTTTACAGGAAATAACTTAAGTTTTGTGGATTACGTTCAGTTTGGTAGAGCACAATTATGAATGAACGGAAGAAAAACAAGCATGCAAAATGAAACTGACCACATTGCAGACTCAAAAATACCTGTTTTTTCTGCCTGTCCAAATCTGCAAAAATAGGAGAACTGCTAAGTATTTGACAGGTTCCAAAATTGAATATACAGGCTGTGATAATCTGTTCCAGTTCTATGGTACAGCTTATTCAGAAAGCTTGGATAAAAAAGAACTAACAAACAAAACCAACTTCTACCTGAACTATTTAAAAATTCATTTACACTATATTGCAAAGAGTTTCATGTGACACCGCTTTGTTCTAACGAAGATGAAATTTCCAGTATATTGTTACCAGTAGATATCATATTATTTTTAATGCAAGCAAATGGGCTTTTGCAAAAATAATACAATATACAGTGGCTAGATACATTCACACTTTTATTAAGTGACACACGTAAGTTGAAATAAACCTATAAGTGAACCATCCGTTTTCTGTATCAAAATGGCCTACCCCAAACTGTTTCAAGCACAAAACATTAAAAAAAAAAATACTCCTTTTAAGTGCCGTTTCAGTTTTGAGACAGAAGGCTTCAAATGTCTTGGGCTTATTTCAGGCTTGTTTGGATTTGAAACACTTCCCCGATTCTAAAACCACCCCATTTCTCACTCTAAACAGCAGCTGCACGCTTGAACCAGAATACTGTGTGAATTTTCACTCCTGGAATACTTTGAGAGAGAACATTTCGCACAGCCCATAGATTAATGAACATAAGGTGGGATTTCTGTTGTAGAAACTGGAAATTTGGAGCTGCTTATGTGGAATCAGCATCTTTGTGCAATGCACCCCTGGCTGGGATGCTGAAGTCCACGTTCCTGCAGAATGCCTAGATTGGAGAAGGGTGCTTGGGGTCATTCTAGCACCGTCTCAGCTGAACCGCAGCCTCTTTTGAGCTGTCCCTGGTCCTGAAACCTTCCCTTCCGTTTCAGATTCCTGCTCTGTTCTGCAGATTATTTCCTTGCTCTTGCTTTCAGGAATACTTTTCAGGCCGATGATAGGATGGTTTCCACAATCGCTCACCACCCATCATGGTGCACTGACAACTGATATTGCTACAAGTCAGCACACATGCAGTATACTAAAAGAACAAAGGTGAGTTTGTGCCATGGTCATGTATTCTACAGCTTGGGATTGCAATAGAAAACCTTTCATATCCTATGCACACAGTCTTTGGAGATGCATACAGTGGAAATAACAACCAGAGTGGTGCAATGGTGAAGATGTTGGACTAGAACCTGGAAGAGCTGGGTTCAACCACCCTTAGCTATGGGCTGACTTTGTACTATTTCCTTTATTCAGGTCAACCTACTTCACAAGTTGGTAGTTGTGGGAAAGAATAGGAGGAGGGAGAATTATGCATGTCACCTTGAGTTCCTGTGGAAATAAATCTAAGAGACAAATAAATACAAGTCTGTATGATCTGTTAATCCATAATTAAACTTGGTTTACTCGACTGACTCATTTTTCTGGATTTACATCACATTCTGAGTCATCAGGTATCCACCCTAATGGCTGCCAGAGAGAAAGAGAGACAGAGACAGACAGACAGCCAGACAGACAGAAAGTCACATCTTAATCATCTGGACATTTCTCCTTTATCATTAAAGAGAACAGTCTCCTCACCAGTTCACACAGGAGTCTTGGGTAAAAGACTGAGTAAGTCTCCATCTTAAGATCCTGGGAGATTCTAAAGTGGACTCTATAGTGAAAATCCAGTTGCTGAGATTTTTGTCACCTTATCCTCACCTCTTTCAATAAATCTGATGAAAGAAACTCAGGAACAGTCTGGCTTTTGGTGGAGGAGAAGGAGGACTAACAACTTGATGCCCATATGGGCTGGATTCACACAAGACCCTAGGCCCAATCATGGTTGTTAAGTATATGTCATAGAAATACAGCCATCAGAAGCATGGAATAAAGCCTCACTATGTATAGCTACAGCAGATTTCTGCATCACAGCAACTCTGGTTTTTATAGCACTACCGTCTATCACTTCTCCAATCCTTTCAAAGTTACTGGGTTTTCTAAACTGCGGCAACACTGTGCACTGACAACTGATACTGCTAGACTTCCATTGACAGCTATTATATTCCATCCTTGTTGAGAATACATGGATCAATTATTAATGAAGTTTAATAGGCTGCTAATCCAACAAAACAAAGTAGCTAATTGTGTTCATTGTATAATGCTTTCCAAGTTTGGTAACATCAAAGCTGTATGAAATTAGTGACATTGGATCTTTCCTCCATGCTACCTTTGTCTCTTTGCTTTCAGGATCACCTTACTGTTTCAGTTTCAAATGACCTTTTCTTAGCAATGATGGTTATTAGATGCCTCCCCCTTGCTTGCTTTCCCTCTGCTCCATCTAACTCCCACACAGAAAAGAAAATAAACCTGTGTTCTTTGCTGTTTTAAAACTCCCGTCAGCCCTTATCTTCCAACTTTTAATTTGGAATCCTTGCTCAGAAATTAGTGCCTCAGTTGCTACCAGAACATTTATCAGTGGAAAATCAATGATAAAATTTCATTAAACATTTATTCTCACTTGTCTTTTCTCCATGAAACATAATGGTTCTTTATGGGATGGGAAACATCTGTAGTCCAGATATGGCAATTGAGGTCTCTCCACAACCTTTGTCCATTCTTTTTCATCCTGTGTCTCTCCAGAGTGTCATAGTGGAATGCAGCAGCCCAGGCCCTACAGCATCACATTTAATTCTCCTTATTGGTAATTCTGGTGGCATATAATCACACTAATTATATTACTTTTCTATGTTTTGTATTTACTTGTGTACATCAGCTTGTTCATATTTTTATTTTTTGTTTTATTTCTGCTTTCAAGTCAGTGTTGCCTCCTAATGACTACCTAGACAAGTCCCTGCAGTTTTCTTGGCAAGTTTTCAGAAGTGGCTTGCCATTGCCTCCTTCCTAGGGCTGAGAGAGAGTGACTGGCCCAAGCTCATCCAGCTGGCTTTATGCCTAAGGTGGGACTAGAACTCACAGTCTCCTGGTTTGTAGCCCATTGTCTTAATCACTACACCAAGCTGGCTCTCTGTATTTTAGAAGGTAATATTTCAATAAAAATTACAACTGATGTAAAATATTTCATAGTTTTCTGTGAGCTGTGATACTCACTTTGATGGTTGTTCTGTACAACATATACAAGACATGTTGTATCCTGTTACCCAACATTTAACTCAGCAAGCTACTTACCAATCCAAATCTTGGCAGCACGCAATCATACCAACTGAGCTAAAATCACAATGTTGGAAATACAGAGTCCTCACCCACTCCTAGAGCATAGGGGCAAGATTTCATGACATCAGGAGTCCCTTTCCTGTTGACCACTCAGACAGCAGAAGGCATGGATTGGCACAGCAGAGGAACAAAGTTGGAAGGTATGTATGTCCTGGGGTAGGTTGGTTGTTAGAGCAGCTGTTTCTTTCCATCTCTTTTCTTTTGCAGAAGTAGTCATACAATGTCCCCCCAGTATGATACAACTGACTGGGTGGAGTTAATTTAACCCTGTGTATGAATGGATCTGTTTGGGGTTAATAACCCAGTTAATAACCCAGGGGGTATTTGAACTCCTTTTTGATGTTCCCACAACATATTAACCTCCTTATAATATTAAGTGTGTTGTGGGAAAAGGGTAGGGTCTGTATCAAAATCCATAGTGGCAATATAAAGATTTCATAAATCTAGATGAGGGAGGTGGTCAAATGGTAGTCTATCCAATATTCTGTTTATCTAAGAGCCAAGTTCTTTTGGGCAGCATGGTACAGGACTCATTTCTTACTGCTTTTACTTCCCCCAACCTTGTTGGGTGGCTTCTATCCATCTACTCTGAGTTCTGGGAAAAGAATATGTCAAGTTACATCTGTCAGGAATTCACCATTTAGCTTGATTTAGTATTCATTCAGCCATACTTTATGGTTAACATCAGCCTTTCCTAGGAACCTTTGAAAAACACACCACAGGTTCATATAGAAGGATGGAGTTTAACCTCTTGCTTAACTGTGTGCTGAGGCACATGAGATGTCACTATTCAAGTCCTGACTCTCTTTAATGCACCTGATGCTTGAGAGACAGTGAGAGATATGTTGAGCCAGATTTAGAGAGACTCAGAAATGTTGAGGTGTGCTTCAGTGCACAGCAAGTTGTCCATCATTACATACCAAGTCCTTCTTCGGAATTCTTCTGGGCTCAAACAGAAATCCTTTCAGACCTGTTTGAGTGCAGATGCATTCAGAAGAAGGGCTTGGCACATAACAACAGAGGCACCTTCCTCTCTGCGGTACAATCTATCTGGTTGAAAGACATCTAGAGTAAGATAAATTATCTTTCAAATGAAACTCAACTCCTGACGGCTTCAGGGATACCTGAAGAGGATTCTTGGCAGCAGTACAGAAATGGTTTGCCATTGATTCCTCAAATGTTTCATTCATTCCTAGTCTAGCCTACAACCTTGGGATCTCTGGTAGTCTCCTATCTAAGTACTAACCAGGTCTGTCCCTGCTTAGCTTCTGAGTCCAGAAAAAGTCAGCCGGATCATACAGCTTGTTGAAACAACCAAAAGCAACAGCCACAACCAGAAAGAGATGGCTACTATCTCATTTGTGGATTTCCGCACTCCATAATGTAAGAAATTAATCTCTGATTATTGTTCTGACTGGCTTTTCCTCAGATTTACAATGAAAATATTCAAAAATGTGTTTTCTTTCAGAGGCCATTAACCATATATAATAGACTTTGAATGGATGTGCCTAAGAGACACATATTGATCAAAGCAGCTTCTGCTAACATAGTTGTATTTGTTAATTCTCTTTTTCTCTACATTCAAGTGATTTAGTCTGACATCAGGCAGTATTTCTGCTGGTATGTACTGCTTTGTGAACAAGGGGGGAATAATCTTATGGTCTCTTATTTTTCATTTCAGTTTTTTAAAATCCTGCAATGTTCATTATAAAATGTGGCTACAGATATGGGATACAGTTTTCATACCCTCTATTACAAGGAACCATGTAGTGGTTCCTTCTCTATTATAGGAAGTTTGCCTGTTCATGAAATATGCAACTGAACTGCAACAGGACAATGCTTGCAAGATATGTTTGCAGTTTTCGGAGGGTTACGGAGGTCTCCCTTTCTGTCACTATAGCTTCTTCGGTTGCTCAGTTGCCAGCTGCACTTGTTCAATATGTACAATACTGATTCAATATTGTGCTTTCCTTTTGCTTTAAGTAATTAAAAAATTGTTGATAATCTGAATATCTTATAGAAGTTAACTCAAACATTAAGCCAGCTGGCTTTGAAGAAATTGTTTCTTCTGTTGGAATTCCTTAAATGAGGTTAGAGTTTAAGGTTGGAACTTTGTTCCCAGGAATAAGCCTAATTCTAGAATCACAGCAGTTGTGGAAATGCTTTTGATCATGACTTCCTTCAATAAATATTCTTTATGCTAAATTCCTTGATTTTCTTGTGAGTTTGCTGTGTGTTTACAGTCCTGACTGATTGGGTGAAGCCTGACAAAGATATTTATTTATTTATTTGTTCGTTCATTCGTTTATTTATTTATCTTCTATTCCACCTTTATTATTTTTATAAATAACTCAAGGGTTATTTAACACAAACATACTTAATACTCCTTCTTCCTCCTGTTTTCCCCACAACGACAACCCTGTGAGGTGAGTTGGACTGAGAGAGAGCGACTGGCCCAAGGTCACCCAGCCGGCTTTCATGCCTAAGGTGGGACTAGAACTCCCAGTCTCCTGGTTTCTAGCCCATTGCTTTAACCACTAGACTGGCTCTCCTGATTCCTGGTGTCTACAAGATATATTCATGGTGTTTGCTTGGCAACAATAAGTACATGTTTCGCCATTGTCTTCTTCTGGGATTTTTTTCAATTTCCTGCTCTAGCCAACAACCCTGGTATTTCCAAGTAGCTTCTCTTCTAAGAACTAACCAGGTGCTATAGAAATAAGCTATAATCAAGTGTACCTGAAACCAAGACAACTGTCATGCGCTGCCTACTGCTGAGTAAAACACAGACGCTGATTCAGAGAAGAGCAGGTTCAGGTTTATTCAAACGTAGAGCTAGATGCGAAAAAAGCTGAGAGTGAAGGGAGCGTGCCGGTGCGGGGTTTAAATACCCCGCGCCGGTCAGCGCCCCCTCACCTTGGGTTGCGTCATCCCCCCTTTCTCCTGCATGCTTTCGTGCCGGTAGGTGAAGGGTTGCGGGGCCCCAGCTGGTGCCCCGGGATTGCCCATAATCTGTTTCTTCCTTCAGCCGGTGATTGCTGTCAGCTGGGCGATCTCCGTTGCACTTTTGCTAACAGCTTAGGTGTGCCTCGTGATCCGCCTTGTCTTTGTCTTTCCTTCTTCCTCTTTTGTGTCCTGATGGCTGAATCATCCGGCCGGGGTCTGTGTCTGTTGTTGTGCATGCTATGCTTATCTTAAGTCCCTTCCTCTGCTTCCTCGGTATTGTCATGTGTGCCGTTGTGCTGATGTCTTCAGCTCAACAGCACTCATGACAACAACTAGTTATGTGCAATTTCCAATGTTTTCAAACAGATTTTTATCACAAGTATATGCATGTTTACTAAGATATTGTAATGGTATGTGGGAATGTACCTTGGGAGACACAGGGAAGAGCCACAGCCAGGGGACCAGCTGGACAAGAGGCAGCTTAGCCCGCAGCAGGAATGTGGGTGTGGGGAACATCTCAGAAGGGACCCTCGCTAGTTTCTTGGGCTGTAAAGGGGACAGTACAGAAATGTACTTCAGACTTGCAATATTCTGTTAATGTCACCTTACAATGAAGTAGAATTAGTTCAGCTGGGCATGCTTCCTGTCTGGACTACCTCAAAAGGCTGACAGATACACCTATCGACTAAGTATTTCCTAATGGTCTCCCATCCAAGTACTAAACTGTTTTGATTCTGATTAGCTTTTCAAGATCAGCCAAAACAGACTAGGCATTGCCACAAGTTATAGGGGAATAGATACTGAAAGCCGCCACAGAAATGTTGAAAGGACATTGTCCAGAAGCCGGAGTTTATTCTAGCGTTGAAAGAGAATAGCCATTGAATGAATATTAGAAACAATGTCTTGAGACTGAGAACAGTTTAAAAGGGAAATAATTGAGCTGGGGAGATCAGATCTCAGGTTCTTGTTTAATTATTGGAACTCCCAGATTCACTAAAAAGCAGTCAGCACAGTGAAATAGATTTAGAATTTAAAAATTCAGAAATGGGTAGAGGTCGGTACTTGTGTTAGGAATAGTAAGGACGACTCCACTGCAATCTGTGCAAGGAAGCAAGAATGAAGTTATTTGGCTTTTGCTGACTATTTACAATGCACAATGCTCTAACACCCCTACCTTCAAATCCCTATTGATTTCAGGCAGACACCATGTTTTTGACACCACCCAGAACTTGAGCCACGGTGGCCCTTGTAGGGCTCATCACAAACCTTCAGACTTGCAGGGATGTTTTTGGCTAAACTGTAGTGCTGAGCAAGAGCCTAATTGGAGTGGGCAACTTTGTGATTCATCAAGAGACGCGGCAGCTCTTCTGCGAAGAGGTCAATCCAATCATACACAAAATCACATGCATTATTCAGGACAAAGGCTCCCTGCTGAACTGTCACTTAATTCCTTCATTTCAAGGAATCAATCAAGAAGAGATGCTAAATTGTCACAACTCGAATATTACAAGGACTGTATTTTGTGCATTTCCTTTTTTGGAATATCGTCGGAGACGTTCATCCAGAGCAGGGGGTAGAAAATAAGGGAAAGTCTGCAGTGCTACGATCCCTTGCAGGTTGTTCTTGGGTTCATGGAATTGGTTTCCTTTGGAGGGGAGCAGCGGGGAGATCTTTTCTTCTTATTCCTTTTTCAGCCACATGGATACTTACATGCTTGCTCTTTGTAATGCCAAAGGAGAGAAAGGGGAAAGAGGCTTGCTGGGCAGATGAGTAGGATTTGCTGAAAATGCTGGAAGAAGTGGGTAGGGAAGGCTGAGTATCTACACTACTCTTGGTCCATTAAGAAGTGAAAATTTCTCATTTGACTTTTAGAAGCCGAGACCCATTCTGAAGATTCTGACATTAACTCCTCAGGATGATTGTAATTAACTGACATTCATAAAACATACAATCATCTTGACATATTTTAAATCACTAAGGATATATAACGCCACGCGAAAGACATGTAACAAATCAACCAATTACTCCTAGAAAGTCCTTGTCATTGCAATTTCAACCTGGCACAAGTGTGATTGTGCAAATAACTGTTTTTCACTAAAAATCTTTGTGATGTGGGCAACGCAAATTGTGTCTCCAAACTTTTTTTCATTGCCAATCAAAACTCACTGGCAGTTTTGGCAGACCTCTTAAATAAATGTCTTTGTTTTACAAATCAGAGAGAAGGTACTTCAATTTTTAGCAAGTGGCTTTCTTCACTCCCTGCATCATAATTAAAACTAGTGGTGCCTTATGGAAAATCCAGTCTGATCTATTAAAATGACTTATTCCACTGATAATGTAACTGTTTAGTACAAAAATCACAGACCCTAAATCAAAATCTCAATATTTCCTAATTTACTAAAACAGTCTCCCTCAGAAGAAAAAAGTAAGCTAACAAGTACATATATCCTTGGTTGTTCTACATCCTTTCTGCAGACTGAATGAATGGAGCTTGATCAGTTTAAGAATCTTTGCTCTAGGGAATAACTTGAATATTTTTGTCCTTCTTCCCTTTGATTGCTGCTGTGGTTACCATGGAGATTTACTCAATAAAAATCTGTCCTGGTTGGTAGCAATCATAGCCACAGTCACTGTGGTGAAGAGGGAGAATATTAGGAGCATTACACTCTTAAGCATCCCTGAAAATCTTGTCTTCCTCTAGCCCAGCATTATGCCACCTATATTGTGCCTAGAAAAGTTGCAGAAATGTGTACATATTCTGCCTATTCTCAGTTGTAAGCTGGCTATAGATCCCAGGAAGGGAGGGAGGGAGGGAGGGAGAAGATGTCACAAACTAATCACTTATCTCTCTGATTCTACATCCACTGCATGGTTGATATTACCAAGATATCCTACATCTATCTATCTATCTTTGTTTCTTTCTTCCTTCCTTCCTTTCTTCCTTTCTTTCTTTCTTCCTTTCTTCCTTTCTTTCTTTCATCCTTTCTTCCTTTCTTTATTTCTTTATTTTAATTTATTGGCTACCCAACTCTAGTGGATTCTGGGTGGCATACCAAACTAGGGAAAACATAAAAACAGCTAAAATTTTAATCACACAGGCAGCCAAGGCTAAAATATTCTAATAGATGACAAAAACAACAACACAAAACAAAGGGCATTGAACAAATAATAAACATCAACCCCAGGTCTGTGACCAAAGCCAGGTTTTCAAAGCTTTCTGGAACCCTGGAGAGAGGGTGCTGTCCTTATCTCTGGGGGGATGCTGTTCCAGAAGGTGGGGGGCACAACAGCAAAGGAAGAAAGGTGAACTCCTGAAGCGGATGGCACAGTAGATGGCTCAGGCCTGGTAAGTCATAAGGATGAAGACAAGCAAGAGCTGCATTATGCAAACTTCTCCAAACAGCAGTTGATATTGCTGCTTCTGCCACTCTTACTTTCACAGCCAAGTCTACATCTTGTAGGTCCGCTTGATATGCTCACTTGTGATGGTGGTCAATCAATGTAGCATTATCAAAGACAGGTGCACTGAGTCACTGTGATCCATGATATTATGACACAGCAATGGAGACAGTATCACAGGAAGCACACCAGACTCTCAAGATATACCATCTGTGCTAAAATGTTGCCACGTTTTTAAAGCTAGGAGTGTAGGGGAACATTGGTCTAAGCTGATAACCCTGGACTCTGACCAGTTTGAAACTGCAATAAGTCAGTGAGCCTATCCTGAAATGGAATGAGTTTCAGGAAGGTGAGATGGGTAGTCCTCATTTAGCAACTGCCTCATTTACCAACCATTTGCAGTTACGATGGTGATGAAAAGGTAACCTTACAAACAATCCTCTAAAGACCTGAGAAGACTTTTACAACCTTCTCAAATCTTTAAAGCAAAGGAAATCTGAGAAAGATCAGGGTTGCAGTTTCATTTAGCAACTGCTTTGCTTAACAACCAAGTTGCCAATCCCAATTGTGGTCACTAAGGGAGGACTACCTGTACTACATGAGCAGAAGTGCTAGATAGGATATCATGACATCTTCTCAATAGTCATGCCCAGACCACCTGAGCAGATCCTCCCTCATCATTTTCCTTCCTTCAGCTCATGAAAATATCTCCTAAGAGCCAAACTGCTTTTTACATCGCAAAAGATAATGGATGTAACCAGTGGAGAAAACAACATACAATTTTAAGTGGAAGGCAAAATAAAAACTGAAGGAGAACAACTGTGGAAATCCACTCTCCCAAACAGACAAAATAATAAGCTCAAAGAAAACTTTTCAGCTCAATCTATTTGAAAAAGCAAAGGCTATGCTAATGAGCTTGCTAACAAACCATCCCCTCTATCTTATCATTTCCCTTATCTTTTTAAGTTCTGATGAGTAAAGGCTAGAAAATCTTTGTCTCCCAAAATGCTGTCTTTTATATATAACTTTTTTAAAAACAACTTTGCTTCATACTGTTTCAACTATCTATAGTTGGCTATGAAGAGCAAATAAACCAGTCCAGCTAATACTATTTTGAATACTGGCATAGCAGAGTTGCTGGAAACATATGGTTCTGCCTGGTCATAGAAGGAATAATTTACAGGTGATTTTTTTTTTAGTGGCATCAGCAGTTTGGTCGTTCCAGAGGACCCAGCATAAAAGTAAAAGCTTTCTTAGAATACTAATTTCAATTTTAACATTCTAAAGTAAATTCCAGTGAGGGCTGTTGATGAACCTGTCTCTATAACAAGCTCATTTGAGATGACAAAATGACTGACAACCATATTATGCTGTTTGTCCTTATGCCTTTCTTTGGTGAAAGTAAGTGACAGCTACCTAATACTTGTCACCCGTCATCAATTAGCGGTAAACCATTTGGAAACCAAAGACTGAATTGGATCAAGGCATATACAAGGTATGGGAGATTTGGACATGTTATGCATTCCCAAAGTTCTATTTCTTAACAACATTTAATTCATCACATGTCATCCCACTCCTCTTCTAAGGAGGCTAGGATGGCCTCCATGTTAGCAACCCAACAGTCTCATAAGGCAAATTAGGGTGAGACAGAGGGCCCCAAGCATCATTTGTGTCACTCCCAGATCATCTACAAGCCCCAGAGATCCCATGCAGTCATCTCCATCTCCGTTAATATCTCAGGGGTTTGGTGGTCTAGTAGTTAAGGTGTTAGACTAGGATTAGGAAAATCCAGGTTCAAGTCCACCCTCTGCTACGTATGGTTTATTCTCTACTCACCTTATACTGTGATCTTTCCTATCCAAATGTAGGACTTTGGATTTGACCTTATTTATATTCATCTTGATAGTTTCTGTCCATTGTTCCAGCTTGTCAAGACCCTCCTGAATCTTGATATTGTCCTCTAAGTGGTTTGCTATCCCCCTTACTTCTGTTCATTTGCAAATTTGATAATTATATTTTTTAACCCCTCATTCAAGTCATTTATAAACATGCTGAACAGCACAGAACCCATAACAGAGCTCTGTGATATGCCACTTGATTCTTGTCATGAGTAATGATGGCGAGCAGGAAGGGGCTCCCATCCAGGGTGGAAAATGCATGCGTAGTACTAAGGAATTAAGCAGCCATTCAAAGAGACACAGATCAGGCCCGCCTTAGCTTTTGGGGTTTATATGTCTGGGTTTTTCCCACGCTTATTCAGTTTGTTAGGATTCTGTTTATGTAGCAGTAATAAACACTAGAGAACTACTCCTTGTCTCAGTGTGATTCTCACTGTTAGGACAATTCTTCCTTCCAGCTTGATGCATAACCATTGATATATACTCACTGGGTGTGAGTGATCAATCAGTTCTGTACCCATCTAATGGTAGCATACTCCAGGCCATATTTTTCCATATTCTTTACTTGTCGCCTAGTAGCTAGACTAGACCAAGAAATAAACTCCATGGAAGACTAAAACTACTTTTATTAAGATAGACCACAGTAACAGAATCTTGCAAGTCTGATTATGCTTTATTTCCTCCCCCTCTTATAGTCATGTGAATTAGGGAGGTATCTACCTGAGACATTTACATATACCTTCTGCATGATTTGGGCTGTGGAAGAGCAGGCTGCTAGAACAATCGCAGGCACCTGTGCTACCTCCCTCCATCCTATTTGAAACCTTCTCTCCAGTGCCAGAACAGCAGAGTGGCTGATAAAAGGGGAGGAGATGGCCCTACAGCAGCCATGAAGGAAAGCAGCCAAAGAAAAAGAAGGAGTTTTGTTTTCCTCACAAAGACTTTGGAGTCCAGAGGAAAAAGAAAGAAGAGGCAAAGCCCAGCACAACACTGAGAAGGGGCAAGTGCTCTACAAATTGCCCAGTACAAAAGCTCTATACTAGCAGTAGTAACAGTAGGCTAGTAATAGTAGTGGTAGAATAAGAATAGCTAGAATATATCTGTAATAGTATAGCATAGAAGTAATCGTATAGAGTATAGTGAGGTAATAATAGAACAACATTGTATAGTATAGTTTCATTAGTGATAAGATAGGATATTAAGATAATAGCTCTAGAAAAAGTCACACAGATATTTGAAAGATTCCCTTTTGTACTGTAGATATTTTTGTTTAAAAGAAAACATCTACCCAACCCTTATAGGTTTGTTTGTATGTATGTGTGTGTGTGTGTGTGTGTATGTATGTATGTATGTGTATGTATGTATGTATATATATAAAACTCCAAGTGTTGTAGAGTTCAGTACTTTTGGGGGAGTCATTTTGAGCCTGAGGCAATAAAATTTGGGTATAAAAAAGAACCCATGACATGAACTTAAGCCATGTTTTCCTTCTTGCTTTGGTAATTGATCTCTCCTCTCCTCTCCTCTCCTCTCCTCCTCAAGGTCAACCTCTTTACTCTCTACACTACTAGAATCTCATGGAAGCCTTGAATTCTTTGCTGAAGTCAAAGTACACTATGGCCACTTCAGTCTTGCGGTCAGTTAAACTGGCCTCTCTGTCATAAAAGGAAATCAGGCTGATGTGGTATGACTTATTGTTGATAAACCCATGCCAGCTTCTACCAAGCAAGGTATGCTTTTCTATTTCAAATGATATAACACACTACTGTGCATAAAAACAAGGTTTCTTGTTTTTCACATAAATCATAAGGACCAATTTAGGAAATATTTCCTACAGTATAATTTGATGTAGTAAGGTTGGTTTGATCAATGTTCCTAAAATGTATCTGAGTTGAACGTAAACTACAGACCAATACATAGATCCCTTTGTAGCATTTCAATCATCTTCAACCTGCAGGGCCTTCCCACCCCTATTTTCATTCTTAATTGTTTTGAAGATAAACAACCAAATACGGAAACATTGTCCATTCAAAGAGTTTGGCCTATTCTGCTTTTAGTTTGCCTGAAGTGTCAGAATTTTATTTTTCCTGGAGTTTTTTGCTACTATAGGAAATTCTCTCTTTTTTACCATCATGAAGGTGACCGGCAATATAGTAAGACGTATTAGACTTATTAGGACTTACGCAAAAGTATAATACCCTTCCCAATCCATGGTACAACAGAAATATTATTTAACTTAAGTAATTTGGGTTTTCCCAACTTTTACTGTAGGATGCCACATCTACTGCTCAAGTTGGGTTGCCTCATCCTTCATAACAAATGGGATCTTCCTAATAGTTGTGGAACTCATTTGAGTCAATTAGTCCACTGGAGTGGATGGCTAGCTTAAATCTAATTAAAAACAAACAAATAAATAAATAAATAAATAGTAATAATAATTTAGAATTGAGGATTCATTGTCAGGGAGCAAAAGGCAGCAACAACATTCAGAAGTAATGAAAGCTAGAATCAAATTGCAGCTAAACCAAGCAGATCAGTTTAGTTGATCAGAACACACTATTTGGAGAAGGACAGTAAGGTTCAGAAAGTACTAACCTCTGGGGAAAGAGATATTTTTGGTTTCTCGTGCCACATGGGGGTAAGTCCCAAAACTTCACCTAAGTCATACACACTGAGAGCAAGATGTTTAGAATAGCACATCTGGAGGTGGATGGGAAGAGAGCAATGGCATTTAAAGAATAGCCATTGATTATAGCAGCAGGAAGACAACACAGTTTTGTTCCCTCAAAAATGGTATACACTTGTGTGATTATATATAGATACTTTAGGAACTTATGGGAAAGTAATAGGTCTAATGAAGTATCTCACTGTATTCTCTAATTTAGTGTAGCTGGCTAATAACTGCAGCATAGTTTTGTAGAATAAATTGGGCCAATTACTACACACCATTAGGAAGGAGAGAGTGATGAAGGAAGGAAGGAAGGAAGGAAGGGAGGGAGGGAGGGAGGGAGGGAGGGAGGGAGGTCTCAATGTGCAGTACCCATTAGATTGCAAATTGAGTGAGAGATTATAGTGTTTCTTTTTTCATTCCAACCCAACTAACTTTATCTATGGAATAGTTTCCACTGGCAAAAATAAATCTGACTAGACTAAAATTTGATTAGTTTTTAGTAAAGCAGATTGCCTTAGACTCCTATTTTTGGAGATTTAGATTGCAAGTACCAGCATTCAAAATGGCTTCAAAATCAGAACATCCCACTGTGACCTCATGTATATTGGAATGATCTGTTTCAGCTTTACCAGAAATGTTCCAGTCTTGAACTGAACCATTCCAACTTCTGTTTCACAATCAGACTGACCCATTTCATGGATACAAACAGGACAATAAAAAAAAACACCTTCATTTAGACTAATCTACCCACACACTTTTGCCATATTCAGTTGTTCACTCTGTTGGAACTGTTAGCAAATCAGCATGCCTCAATTAGCATGTAAATTGAGTTTGTTCCCAGGATGCAATTCTCCGTACTATTGAGGAAGCTGTTTGTTGCCACTCCTACTTCCTCTCTCTCTCTCTCTTCCTCCTTCACTATCAGAGAAGAAGCATGTTTTGCTTCTGTCTCCATCTTGCGCCTAAAGCCATGTGCCTAGTGCTTTCTTCCATGCAGCTCTTAGCAGCTATAGGGCTAAGAGATCACTAAGTATAGTTAAAGAACAGAAGAAACAAGGAACATCATTTTTCCACCAGAGATGGATGTAGCAGAACCAAGAATAAAAGTCAGTAAGACTCTTTTTACTTTACTTTGAACTTACTATGTCTAAGCGTGTAATTCTTTATGCTTGGGAGGGCTGAGTATGTAAGATCAATAACCTGTGTTTCTCTGACATGCTCATTAAAGCCATTTAAGATAATAAAAGTTTAGCACACCTTCTCTGCTGTGTTAAACTCTGCTCCATTCAGTGGTCCTAGCAGGCCACTAATGGCTTCACACTCTACCTCAATGCTTTCCTTGTTTGAGATAAGGCAGATGGCAACTGCGGAGAGGTGTTGACATCCTACCAGTAGAATTTTCTGTTTGGTGAGGATTGAACCTCAGGAAAAGGAATCACAATTTCTAAAACAATTCAGTCTAATTTTCTAGTCCTTTTTATTGTTGTTTCTCAGTATAATTGATTAATTCATTATTATTTTTGCTTTGCTATTTTTAATTTTGTGAAGTGTCCTGGAATGTTCTTTGATTGGTTGAATCAAAAAATATTACTAAAGTTATACAGGTCTGACCTGCTCAAAGATAATACTCTTTTCCAAACATGGCCTGCCAACACTTATAGTCACTAAGTTTATTATTTTAATTTATATCACATAACTGTCAAGAGAACATTGAAGCCCTTTTCCTTCTGACCACACCTCATTTTAAGACGACACATCCTGAATTACAAAAAGAAATATAGCAGACTTTTTCCTATTTCTGTCAATAGCAGAAGCTAGATTATGATCGATTCTTTCCTCAGAAAGTTATATTATTTGCCCAGATGTATGCATTATTCAGAATCTATACTATTTTGAAGTTATGATGCTAGAATTCTGAACAAAACTGAATTTGAGCTGAATCAGGATTATCAAGTCCAGGATTCTCTTCAGAGTGGTAGATAATATGTCCATGAAAATTCCACAAGCAGGACACAAAAGTTATAATACCTTTCTACTATTGCTGGCTAAAGGTCATAATAAATAAAACTGATTGATAGCCTTCTACTCTTGTTTCCTAGCAACTGCTAGCAAGAAACCTAATGCCTCCATGATGACCAACAGCCTTTGACAGTTTGTCCTCCATGAATTCACCTCACCTTTTTTGATAGCCATCACTACATCATTCTAGTTTACATTCTTGTGAGGAGATCAGTCTGCTTAATGAAAAACATATCTGCCAATCGAGGCCAAAAGTGTCATTTAAAGATGATAAAGCAATAGTAGCCTATGAAGAAGAAATGTCAGATATAATGTGCTGGGAAAAATAAAAACTTTTTGGTGCTATGGTCAGGCCCCAGTTTCTTCCTAAAAACTCAAGGTCATTCTGATTGATTTCTCCTTTCTGTAAAACTCATGGGTTACTTTGAAATGCCACTCTGTTTGAAAACTCTTCTGATCAACTCAGTGTTATGGCTGTATTTCTGATGGTAGTAAATCTACTCTTAATAGTTATAGGATTCCTAAGGACTCTTTATGGGGACTCCTACTGGTTCACCATCTGGTTCATAAGGGGATCTGTGCCTGGAAGCCATAAACCCCAGAAAAAACCTGTTGTTCAGTTTCAGATGTTGACCCTCAAAAATCTCTCAGTACTTACTTGTCCTTCAGTGCAGAGGGTTGAAACATACCCACAATTGCTGTCTTTCAATAGCTAACATGGCATCTTTTACAGTTTTTAAATAAAATAAGTGTATAAGATTGATATCCAGTTCCACTTTGGAATGCCCATTAAGCGAGAAAATCAGTACATGAACATCCATACCATGGAACTGTCCTTCCATTCAATAACTGGGTGGAGGGATAGGAACTGAACAGGCCAATCCATTCTACATTTATTTTTTGGCATAATAGTTTTGGTGCCCTCCACTCTCTCTCTCTTAAGCTGGCATGAGATTTTCCAAACAAAAAGTTGGGATTTGAAAAAAGCCATTTTCTTTTGCAAGAGTACAAGTTCTTCTGTTTGCAGAAATCCTGTTGTGCAAAAGGTATACCGTTTAATTTTGTTACCTTTGTATTTTCAGTAAATTGTGATGGGCTGAATCAGTTTTCATAATGATTATTTAGTACTGTAGCTTACAGAATGTTCCTGGTGAATTTCTCTGAGGCCCCGTCTGGTCAAAATTTAAGTATGAAATTGCTAATTATTATGGGTTGCTTTAAAATGCTAATGTGAGCCATAGTATGTTAGCTAGCAGGAGATTCCACCACCCCCCATGAGGAAGTCATTGTTTATTTATCTATGTATTTAGCTAGAATATTTCTATGCCACCCATTCCCTTAACAGATTTAAAACAGGGAAATACAATTAAAACAAATCTTAAAATACATTTAAACAATGAAGCAATACATTAAAAAAATGAAAATGTTAAAACAGTTAAAACAATGCAGACAATTAAAAGATCCAGGTATACAAATCTGTTTTGCTTACACTCCAATGGCAGTCTGTTGTCAGCATGGGCCCCACCATAGAGAAAGCAGAATTAACTGTAGATGTCCAATTTATCCATGGGGGGGCTGACTGAAGATGTCCCATTGATGCTATAAGAATACAGGGCAGACATAATGGGGTAGCTGGTCCTGTAAGAAATTTGGGTCTGAGTCCTGAATTGGACTCAGAAGTAAATCAGCAACCAAGGAAGCTGCTTCAATGAAAGGGTAATGTGGGAGTTTTGCAAGGACCCACTCACCACCCATCCCGATCCATTCTGAGCTAGCTGCAATTCCCAGACTCTCTTCCAAATTACCGCATGAAGAGCCCCTTATGGTAATCCAGCTTTGCATGAGCCAGGCAAGTGTCTCTTCTCCAAGCTGATAAAACTGTTTACAGTGAGGGCTTTTTATGTGGCTGTCTAGCATCAAGGCTGGATTCAGGAAGATCTGCAAGCTGAAAGCCTGCTTCTTAAACAGGAGCACAAGCCAACTCAGAACAAGCATTTTCCTCCAATCCTGAAGTCCAGCCAGTCCAACTTCTCTGCCTTCAGTTTCAGTTTGTTCTTCCACATCCAATCCCGTACAGTCTGGAGATGTTCAGTGGCCCCAAATACTGTAACTCAAAATGAAGAAGTATAAATGAGTATCATCAGAATACTAATGATTATGAACTCCACATTCGCAAATGATCCTTCAGTGGCTTCATATATAATTGATATTAAATAACATGAGTTTTTTTTTCTGATCTATGTTTAATTTAATGTTTAGCTGGTTGCCAGAAACAGAGTATTCCCACTGCTGCCTCTATTATCAGATGTCCTCTGAACACTTTTTCTTTTCCCCAGTCTGTCACTCAGGGTGCTTGGCTGCTATATCAAAGGTCAAGCATCTGCAAGCTTTTCATTCCTGTAAGTTTCTTTTTCTGCAATGAGACAAAATGCCAAAACTTTTGCCCAGTACTATTAATATTTCTCCTACTCCCTGTGCTAAAAAAAGGAAGCTCTGAGTCTTGTTTGAAACTGACTGTGCTATAAGCTACATATAATGCAATTTGTTAGTCCACTAATCAGTCTTTAATTAAATATCCAATTGGATCACTGATGTGGTTACAGTTCAGTAAATACTGCAATAGCTCTACGAAAGAAGCAAGCATTTGTCTACCCTAACTCACAGTAAACTATCTCAGGATGAACAGTCTCTAGAGAGCAACATGAACAATAGGATTGGAAACATTTTATTCGGCATTTAAAACATGGAACCAAACAATGCAGATACGCAAAATAGTCAGATGTATATGTTTGGACATTCTGATTTCAGCAGTGCCAAGGCCAGAACAGTTATTAGGTGGAGATGAGGAGAGAGGAAAGAAAGAGAAAGAGAGATCTGTATATACTGTTAATATGTTTTCTACTACAGATTAAGGTAACTAATCATTTTGGCCAGGTGAAGAGGTTGAATTTAATTGTCCCCTTTTCATGTGTTAATGGTTGCATTGCCTAAGGGAGGAACTTGCCTGAACTTGTTTTAGTTTCAGTTTCCCTTCTGTGTAGGCTTGCAGAGAATATGCAGCTGAGAGAAATCTCTCCTCTCAGCAAACAGCCTTTAAATATGTTTGTTTTCTGTTAATAAAATTATTTTTATAGAAATGCCTGGTGTGTGACTTTTCTGATCTCTCCTGGGCTAAATGCTTTCTAGCACTCTGCCAACATATACAATTAAATATTTATACTTTCCATTTTTTACTCTAGATTTCTGACCTCCTCATACTTTCTACAGAAGAAAAGAACCTGCAAAAGGAAAAGGAGTGTGGGATGTTTTATCTCTCCTACTTCCAATGTTCACCTTTCACACTCACTCATACACACATCAGCCCAGTGAAAATCAGAAAGGAGATAATCTCACCCTGTCATCTTATCTTCATCCAAGTTCGTCCTCCCTAGCTGTCTCCTTGCACAACCTATACAGGGACTGATCAAATTGGCCAAATAAAATAAAACTACTAGCATTGTGGGGAGAAAAAGTAGCAGGGTGGAAGCCTGGTGTCCACTCTTTCAACCAAGACACTCCAAGCCAACATACAATCCACCATTTTGCTTTTGTTCCCCTCTGCCTCCAACAGGCATTCAACATTAAATATAGCCTCTCTACTGGATGTATAGAGCAGTTTTATCCTGATGATTTTCTCAAAAAAAAATTCTTTCTAAATCTTAGGGTTTTCCATGCACCCTCGCAGATCCATGTTCCCAGAAGTCTCATTTTGGCTAAAACATTGCTGGCTTTCAACTGTTTACATTTTATTTATTATTGATTAATTATTGATTTATATAGCCATCCATCTAACAACTGCAACTCTGGGAGGTGAACATAGGATTAAATCCAACAACAACAACAGTTGGCTGTTAGAAACCTTTGGTGCCTTCGCTTTTCTTCTATCTGATGTCAGTTTTTCATCCACAATGCAAACATTCCATGATTATTCTGACAATAACTGGTAGCCATCTCTTTAATCTTCCATCTCCTTCGAAGTGAGTGACATGGACTTTTTCCAGCACCTTGGGTCCTAAGCCTAGAACCCTGACTTCTCCCTTTAAAGTTTGCTTTCTTTTCTCATTCCACTTGCAACACTCCAACTTGTAACTGACTTTTTCCTTCCTTATCTTTAATATACTGTATATTTCCTGACTTCTGACTGTAGCTGACAAAAGCATCTGCCAGCAGAAGCTGGCGTTTCCACAAAGATCATTCAGCCCATCAGCCAGCAAAAATAAAATGGATGTACGTATTAAGAGGTGTGGAGGAGGAGGCAGTTTAATTTAAAGTTAGATGGGGGAGAGCTATTTTAACGGGGATTTTTTTTAAGGATGAATTGGAAGAAGATAGCTGATCTTTCAGTGCAGGTTGAAAAGAACAATTTATTCTAAAGATGGATTTTAAAGATTTGTGAGAGACACATGTGTGTGAGAGAGAGAGACTAGTGTGGGTTGTGTGTGTAGGTAGGATTATATGAGTTTATTTGTAGCAATGTACAAAATAGAGAGGTCTGTCTCTGGAAAATTCTATTTTTCTTCTGAAAGGGTTGAATTCTATTTTTCTTTTGAAGGTTGA
Source organism: Candoia aspera (assembly GCF_035149785.1). Lineage (NCBI taxonomy): Eukaryota > Metazoa > Chordata > Lepidosauria > Squamata > Candoiidae > Candoia > Candoia aspera. The sequence goes on from NC_086160.1 coordinate 11,851,800, forward strand.
GCTGGGCATTTCCATAAGTGCATTGTCCAGAATAGGAAGTGATTTAGGGTACTTTGCCAGTGTTCCAGCCCCATAATTGTGAACCATTTCCTGTGCCAAACAATACATTTCTGGAGATGCTCAAGCCACACACATTTAGTTTGGCTTGTTCTGGGAAAACCCAAAATACTCTGATGCCAGACCACTCTTTTCCATGTCTCTGTTGACTTAACATAGCCATAGTATTACTTAAGGACACCCAGACCACTGCCTTTTGACAATGTCCCAGTTTCTCTTTACCTGCAGTTTGAGAGACAACAGTCCACACTACCTGGATAATGGGCTGCTGGCATAGAATGGATTGCATTCCACAAGATTTGGAAGAATCTGATGGCCCCCAATACAAGCAAATGTTGATCAGAAGAGTTTTCAGCTGACTCCGACAGGGATTGGAAATGGAAACCCAGAGGGATAAACTTCAGATAAGGGCTTCTCCATTGCAGCAATAATTGGAGGAATAACTATACTGGGGCCTATTAAACTGCTCATTGAAAACTTAGGAACAACATTGACTCATAAAATTCATGATCTGAATTATTTATGTACTAATTCTGAGAGAAGGGGAAATAAACAAGATGAACTTGAAATCATATTACAGAAAGGTGAAGATGATTTAATCAGTTTAACAGAGACCCAATGACATGTTTCTCATAATTGGAGAACAGGATTTGAAGGATATAATTTGTTCAAAAGGAACAGAAGCAACAGAAAGGAAAGACACATTGTACTGCATGTTAAACTATCCACACAAGGGCAGAAATCCAGAAGAATGAACTGGATAACACATCTGGGAACCTCAGAGCTAAGAGCAGTACCATTGAAGGTGTCCACTACTGGCCAACCCATGAAGATGTTAATGATGCTTTCCCAAATCAAGCTGAAGATCTTTCAAAGGGGTATTAAATAACAATGATAGGAAACTTTAATGATCCCATTAAATTGTGTTACTACAATTTTTAATTATCATAGCTATCAGTCTACGATAGCTAAAAATCAGACAGAGTCTGGTAGCGCCTTTTCTAAACTAAAATTTTTTATGAAAACGCATAAATTTTGTGAGCTGCAGCTCACTTCATCAGATGCATAGAGTGGCTAGGCTGATGTAGGATTTAAACTGGGGTGAGTTGGGGGGAAGGCAGAAGGTAGACACAGGCTACATATGAGACAGATTACAAGTACCTTATCAATTAACAACTGCCATGTGTTAAAAACCCACTGTGTTTGCTGAGGCCTTCTGAGATTGCCTGCGACCTTTTCATGTAAGTGAATCCAACAATTCAGCAGAAGAATGGGCCTGCCACAGTGTCATTGTCCAGTATGGGATGTGGCTTATTAATAATGTGTTTGACTGGTTTGAGGTGTGAACTGTAGATGACAACCAGTAATGTTCTATTCTTCTGTTTTTGTGGTCCTTCTTTTAATAGGTCCTCCCTGGGAAATTATCTGGCTCTGTTGATTTGTCTATTGATCTAGCTGGGTGGGCAGTTTAGGCTCCTGAATGCCTGGTTTAATTCCATGAGTGGAGCATCTCTGTCAGATGGGTCAGAACAAATGCTGTTGTTGCATAAAGCCTGGCTATGGATGGTGGGTTTGATGTTGTGTTCTGGATGGAAGTTGGAAGCGTGTAGGTATGCATGGCAATCTGTAGGTTTTCTATATAATATGCAGTTTTTGTGTCCACTGTGCAGTTTTATGGTGACATCAAGGGAATGAACTTCTGTAGATAGGTGTAACTTGGGGTTGATAGTGGGATGGAAACTGTTAAAGTCATGATGGAATTTGCTGAGAGATTCATCTCCATGGGTCCAGATGATGAAAATATCATCAATGAATCTCAAGTAAAGGAAAGGCCTCAGAGGGTAAGAGTTAAGAAAGCTTATGCCTTGTAATAAATTCTGTTTGTTGGAAAAGGTCCCACCAGTACTGGGAGACAAACTGCCAAACAATTTCTGACATGTCTTTCTAACAACTTCCTCCTTCAGAAAGTGGAAAATGGAAAAACAATGATGAATTCTCATTAGTAAGCTAGTTTATTGTGGGTTGGTTGACATGACAGTTGAGTAAATACACAGTAGGCTTGAAAATCATAGTCAAAGAATGTTCATCAATGATTCTTCACCAAACTGGAGGAAGACATCAAGTATGTGCCATACTGCATTATACACAGTTCAGCCACGTATTCTTTAACATTTTTATTAATGATTTCAATGAAAAGATAAAGGGAATACCCCTCAGATTTGCAAATGACACAAATTTGGTCATCTACATAATATCCTAGGAGACAGAAATAAAAAAATATATAAAAATCATAACAATCTTTAAGTTCTGCAGAACAGAATCAATTTTAATTGAAATAAAGGCAAAATTATGGAAGATAGATCAAATGCACAGGCATAGCAAGCAAGTGACCTGTCTTAGTAATCCTAAATGTGAAAAGGACTTTGAATTGTAGCTGATCAAAAGTTGAATATGAATCAGCAGTGTGAGATGGTTGCCAAAAAGACAAATGCAAGTTCAGGCTGCATCAATAAAAGTATAATTGCAAATCACAGGATGTAATTGTTCCATTATATGTTCCATCAGTCATATCCCAACTTGAGTATTGTGCCCAGTTCTGGACATATTTTAAGAAGTATTCAGACAAACTGGAACAGGTGCAAAGAGGGACAAAGGATATAACTAAGAAGTAGAAACCAAGTCCTGTGAAGAGGGATCGGGAAAGTGGTATAAATGGCATTGAGAAAAGATAACTGAGGTGGGAATAAGATGACTTTCCTTAGGAACCTGAAAGAGTTTCACAGAGAAGAACATCAAAACCTGATCTGTATTGTCTCGGAGTGCCGGATACATCTCCAGTTATACAAAGAAAGATTCCAAACAAATGTTAGGAATAACAATATCAGTAGCAAAAAGTACCACAGTGGAAGCAGTTACTCCAGGAGGTGGGCAACTCCCTGTCATTGGAAGTGTTCGAAGACAGACTGTTATTTCTTGCAATATGGTTTAATTTGGATTCCTGGACTAAGGAGAGGATTAGACTGGATGACTTCAGTAGATTTTCCAATTCCTTATTTCTATGTTAACCCCCAACACATTGCTCAAGAACCAAATGCAGACCTCAACCTAGTACCCTCCTCAACCTAGCACCCTCTTAACCTAGTACCTCTCTCAACCTAGTCCTCCCTTAACCTCCAACCTGACATTCAGAGTTTTATTGACTCTACAATTCATTCTGGTGTCTGGAGCCCATTCGTTTGGATGTATACAAGTCTCCCTTCAATTTGATGTATGGGTCTAAGTATTAGGTATGATGCAGGAAAGTGACTTTCGCCATACATATCTCAAACATGAGTTAGTATCTGCTTTTCTTAACTTTAGAAAAGGAGAATGACAAAGGAGAGTGCCTCTCCTGTTTAACCCCTGCAGGTTGATGGCATGTCCTGCCTTTTAAAATATAAATATTCAGTGAGATAATTGAATGTGATAGATCAAAGCTAAAATGTATCAGTTGGGGGGGGGGGATGAAGGAAGGATAAATGAGGTGTGTTTCTAAGAATAAAACTGGAATTTAGGAACGGTCATGGAGTGAGCTGCCCAAAAAGAAAACTACATCTTCCAGAAAGCCAGCCTTCCCCATGCGGTTGTTGTTGTTGTTTATTTGTTCAGTCACTTCCGACTCTTTGTGACTTCATGGACCAGCCCATGCCAGAGCTTCCTGTTGGTCATCAACACCCCCAGCTCCCCCAGGGACAAGTCCGTCACCTCTAGAATATCATCCATCCACCTTGCCCTTGGTCGGCCCCTCTTCCTTTTGCCCTCCACTCTCCCTAGCATCAGCATCTTCTCCAGGGTGTCCTGTCTTCTCATTATGTGGCCAAAGTATTTCAGTTTTGCCTTTAATATCATTCCCTCAAGTGAGCAGTCTGGCTTTATTTCCTGGAGGATGGACTGGTTGGATCTTCTTGCATTCCAAGGCACTCTCAGAATTCTCCTCCAACACCACAGTTCAAAAGCATCGATCTTCCTTCTCTCAGCCTTCCTTATGGTCCAGCTCTTGCAGCCATATGTTCTACAGGGAACACCATTGCTTTAACTATGCGGACCTTTGTTGTCAGTGTGATGTCTCTGCTCTTAACTATTTTATCGAGATTGGTCATTGCTCTTCTCCCAAGGATTAAGCATCTTCTGATTTCCTGACTGCAGTCAGCATCTGCAGTAATCTTCGCACCTAGAAATACAAAGTCTTTCACTGCTTCTACATTTTCTCCATCTATTTGCCAGTTATCAATCAAGCTGGTTGCCATAATCTTGGTTTTTTTGAGGTTTAGCTGCAAGCCAGCTTCTGCACTTTCTTCTTTCACCTTCATCATAAGGCTCCTCAGTTCCTCTTCGCTTTCAGCCATCAAAGTGGTATCATCTGCATATCTGAGATTGTTAATGTTTCTTCCAGCGATTTTAACTCCAGCCTTGGATTCCTCAAGCCCTCCTGATGTGTTCTGCATACAAGTTGAATAGGTAGGGTGAGAGCATACAGCCCTGCCGTACTCCTTTCCCAATCTTAAACCAGTCCATTGTTCCGTGGTCTGTTCTTACTGTTGCTGCTTGGTCGTTATACAGATTCTTCAGGAGGCAGACAAGATGACTTGGTATCCCCATACCACTAAGAACTTGCCACAATTTGTTATGGTCCACACAGTCAAAGGCTTTAGAATAGTCAATAAAACAGAAATAGATGTTTTTCTGAAACTCCCTGGCCTTTTCCATTATCCATCGGATATTGGCAATTTGGTCCCTAGTTCCTCTGCCTTTTCTAAACCCAGCTTGTACATCTGGCAATTCTCGCTCCATGAATTGCTGAAGTCTACCTTGCAGGATCTTGAGCATTACCTTACTGGCATGTGAAATGAGTGCCACTGTTCGATAGTTTGAACATTCTTTAGTGTTTCCCTTTTTTGGTATGGGGATATAAGTTGATTTTTTCCAATCTGATGTCCATTCTTGTGTTTTCCAAATTTGCTGGCATATAGCATGTATTACCTTGATCGCATCATCTCGCAAGATTTTGAACAGTTCAGCTGGGATGCCATTGTCTCCTGCTGCCTTCTTATTAGCAATGCTTCTTAAGGCCCATTCAACCTCACTCTTCAGGATGTCTGGCTTTAGCTCACTGACCACACTGTCAAAGCTATCCCCGATATTGTTATCCTTCCTATACAGGTCTTCTGTATATTCTTGCCACCTTTTCTTGATCTCTTCTTCTTCTGTTAGGTCCTTGCCATCTTTGTTTTTGATCATACCCATTTTGGCCTGGAATTTGCCTCCGACGTTTCTAATTTTCTGGAAGAGGTCTCTTGTCCTTCCTATTCTATTGTCTTCTTCCACTTCCGTGCATTGCTTGTTTAAAAATAATTCCTTATCTCTTCTGGCTAACCTCTGGAATTTTGCATTTAATTGGGCATATCTCCCCCTATCACTGTTGCCTTTTGCTTTCCTTCTTTCTTGAGCTACTTCTAGTGTCTCAGCAGACAGCCATTTTGCCTTCTTGGTTTTCTCTTTCTTTGGGATGTATTTTGTTGCCGCCTCCTGAACAATGTTGCGGACTTCTGTTCATAGTTCTTCCGGGACCCTACCTACTAAGTCCAATCCCTTAAACCTGTTCTTCACCTCCACTGCATATTCCTTAGGAATATTAGTGAGCTCATATCTAGCTGATCTGTGGGTCTTCCCTAATCTCTTTAGTCTGATCCTAAATTGTGCAATAAGAAGTTTGTGATCGGAACTACAGTCAGCTCCAGGTCTTGTTTTTACCGACTGTATAGATGTCCGCCACCTTTGGCTGCAAAGGATGTAGTCAATCTGATTTCGGTGTTGTCCATCTGGTGAAGTCATGTATAAAGCCGTCTCTTAGGTTGCTGGAAGAGGGTGTTTGTTATGCACATTGAGTTGTCTTGGCAAAATTCTATCAGCCTGTGTCCTGCTTCGTTTTGTTCTCCCAGGCCATGCTTACCTGTAATTCCAGGTGTCATTTGACTGCCCTAGCATTCCAGTCTCCCGTGATGAAAATAACATCTTTTAGGCGTGTTGTCCAGTAGGTGCTGCAGATCCTCCTAGAACTGCTCTACTTCAGCTTCTTCAGCATTTGTGGTTGGGGCGTATATTTGGATCACTGTGATGTTAGATGGCTTGCCCTGAATTCGAATTGAGATCATTCTGTCGTTTTTTGGGTTGTATCCAAGCACTGCTTTAGCCACTTTACTATTAATTATGAAGGCTACTCCATTTCTTCTGTGGTCCTCTTGTCCACAGTAGTAGATCTGGTGGTCATTTGATGTGAAGTGGGGTAAGCAGCAAATTTGCAGAAAACCACAATGATTTCAAAATGATGATCTGCATGCAGTGACTTCATCCTGCAAATCCCATCATTATGTACTGTATGTGCATCCCAGCGTCTGACTCAGGTGCCTAAATTAGCTGCATGATAATGCCATTCACACATGGGTTGTCATTCACTTCCCTTACCTCCCATGATGGTGACCTTCATGGTTCGCACTACAGTTCCCATTAGGCCTAGACAGACAGGTGGCACCTTTATCACAAAGTGGCAATGTGGGATTCTTAGGTTCTTCTCCTAAAAGGGATGCAATGATCATGGATTTAATAATATTCTTTGGTGCAGTGCAGACTTTTTCTATAACCTATTCATCCATCAGCCAAAAGCCAATTACATCTAAATAATATACATGAAATAAAATCCCGGTGATGGATTATTTTTTCCTATAATCCCTGGATTACTGTAATTTTTAGGAGATCATAATTCAAAACAGATTAAGTCACGTACTATACAAAATAGCATGTTTCTTTATGTCATACTACTATGGGCTCTCTCATGTTCTAGTAATGGTTTTGGGACCCCAGAAATCCATTTTTGAGGTTGCTGCTTGAGCTTCTAATGCCACTTCTGATGGACTCAATAAATCTAAATCTGGCCAGCTCTTTCATCAGGAGGAAAGAAATTGGCACAGATAATGTCTATAAAAGCAGTCAAAGAAAGACTGTTTCACATCCTTGAAAATTATTCCTCTTGATCCAGCTTAACCTTGGTGACTGTCATATATATCCAAGGATCAAGTTTGTTGTTGCTCTTTGCTTTATATTGCCAATTAAAGAACACTTTCCACATCAAAAATGTCTTGAGTGCAATATTAAAAAAGAAAAAGAAAAGACTTGACATATGTGCAATTTGCTTTGCAGCACGTTGTGCTCTGCTGCTTGAAATAGTACAAATCGAAGCAAATGTTTGTAGTTCAGGGTTGAACTGTGGAGTCCCTGGTGCTCTCTGAGCCTTGTTGTTTTCTTGCAGACATTTCATTGCCAGATGAGGCATCATCTTCAGTGCAAAGAGGGAGTGGGCCTTGCTCTCAGTTTATATACTGTGGCTTGCCCTGCTTGTGTTGGGGTGGTGGTTCTCTCCTTGGGAGTTCTCTGATTGGGCTGTTGTTTGCTGCTTGGATGACTGACTGAGTTAATAGTTCCTTGATTAGGGAACTATTGTGCTGTTTGATGGTTCATCTGGTGTTAATCCTAGTGTTAATCTTTGCATATCTGGGTGTTGATTGCTGGCAAGGGAGTGTACTGGTCTTTTGGCTTTTCTATTGTCTCTTTTGAATAGTATGTAAATGTTGTTTACCTCTATGTGTCTGTTGATGGCTGCTTGGTCTGAGTGCCAGGCTTCCAGGAATTCTCTGATGTTTTTGGATTTGGCTTGGTTTAGGATGCTCACAGTTTCCCAGTTGAAACTATGGTTGAGTCTGTCCATGTGTGGGGAGATTAAGGAGTTCTCATCGTGTCTTCTGACTGCTAGTTGGTGTTCATGGATGCACTCTGCTAGTCTTCTGCCTCTCTGTCCTACATAGTGACTGTTACAGTCTTTGCATTGTATGTTGTAAATAACTCCTGTTTTTTCTTCTTGGGCTATTGGGTCTTTTGGGTTGCTTAATATGTTTTGAAGAGTTTTAGTTGGTTTATGTGCTACGGTGATACCATGTGGTTGTAACAATCTGTTGGTGGTTTCTGAGATGTTTCTGATGTATGGCAGTGTTATCATTTTCATAGTTTCCATTGGTTGGGTTGTAGTGGGTTGGGTGGTGAGGCACTTTTTGATAAAGTTGAGCGGGTATCCATTTTGTTGGAAGATGCTGTGCAGATGTTCTTTTTCTTTTTTCTGGTGTTCTGGGTTGCTGCAGTGCATTTGTGCTCATCTGAATAATGTTCTTACACAGCTTCTCTTGTGGGAGGTTGGATTGTTACTTTGGTAGTGGAGCACTTGGTTGGTGTGGGTAGCTTTCCTGTAGACTTGTGTTTCTAACTTACCATCATTTCCTCTACTGATGAGGATGTCCAGGAATGGTAGTGAGTTGTTGTTTTCTTCCTCCCTTGTGAATTTTATTCCATTAAAGATGTTATTGATGGTTTTGTGGGTTTCTTCCAGTTCTTTCTTTTGTATTATGACAAAGGTGTCATCTACATACCGGATCCACATTGGGTTATATGTGTGGGAGTGCTATCCTTTCCAGACGCTGCATTATGATCTCTGCTATAAGCCCTGAACTCGGTGATCCCATGGGTGTTCCTTTGATCTGTTGGTATATTTCTCCATCAAACTGAAAGTAGGTTGTAAGACAGAGGTTGATGAGGTCCATTATCCTGGGTATTTCTATTCTGGTGTATCTGGCTAGGTCTGGTGTATTGCACAGAACTGCAGCCATAGATTCTTTCACTAGTACCGGGTCTATGGATGTGAAGAGAGCTGTAATGTCAAATGATACCATGAAATAGTACAGTACAGGAATAGCTGCACAAATCATTCTTCAGAATATCTGAATCAAGATCTGACTTCTGCACTACAGGATCTCAAAGGTAAAGGTAAAAACTTTGCTTTAGGTATGGGTACATCTACATCTAGTAACATATGGCTGCGAGAGCTGGACCATAAGGAAGGCTGAGAGAAGGAAGATCGATGCTTTTGAACTGTGGTGTTGGAGGAAAATGCTGAGAGTGCCTTGGACTGCAAGAAGATCAAACCAGTCCATCCTCCAGGAAATAAAGCCAGACTGCTCACTTGAGGGAATGATATTAAAGGCCAAACTGAAATACTTTGGCCACATAATGAGAAGACAGGACACCCTGGAGAAGATGCTGATGCTAGGGAGAGTGGAGGGGAAAAGGAAGAGGGGCCAACCAAGGGCAAGGTGGATGGATGATATTCTAGAGGTGACGGACTTGTCCCTGGGGGAGCTGGGGGTGTTGACGACCGACAGGAAGCTCTGGCGTGGGCTGGTCCATGAAGTCACAAAGAGTCGGAAGCGACTGAACGAATAAACAACAGCAACATCTACATACTTTTGTTATCAGCAATACAAAACATCTCTTTTTCTGAGACATTTTTTCATATTCCCAATCTAGCCTTCAGCCCTGGGATTTGCTCGTGGTCTCCCATCCAGGTTTTAACAAATTCCAACCCTTTTCTGTAACCAGCAAAAAATGGGCTAACTATTGTCACTTGCTGGGCAAAGTGTCTGAAGGACACTGTTATGGTGCCCCCTACAAAGCCAGCTGTAATTTCCTTTAGAAATGAAATTGCTTTATTATGGTCTTTGACAAGCATTACAAATAAGAAAAAAGAAAATAATTTGCTACAGAAAAGCCCATTACCAAAAAATAATTGTCATAAAATAAATAAGAACAGCACACCTACAGTTTGTACTATTGTTTGGCTTGGTAAAGATATTTTGCAACCTGAAATGTAACCCTTAAAATTAATGAGCATAAGAGATGAAATCTGTAAACTTTCAAATTTGGACCTAATTGGGGAGAGCAAAGCAAATCTCAGGCCATCGTAGGGACAATGTAGGAAGATGTGGGCAAGACTTTCTACCCCTCTAGAGCCACAACGGCAAAGTCTTTGAAGTTAAGGAGTCTCATGAAATCTACACCAACAGTGCAGAAGCAAGAACATTAAAACAGGATCTAGAAATAGCCTGTCTATATTTACTCAAGGTTAGATTATATAAATCAGTGTTTTCCAAACTTGGCAAGTTTAAGATGTGTGGACGTTGACTCCCTGAATTCCCCAGCCAGCATGCTGTGGAATGTAACCAACCTTCAACACCCACACATCTTAAACTTGCCAAGTTTGGAAAACATTGGTATAAATGTAACCAACCTTCCAGCAGAAGGGGCATGCTTCTGGTCCCATAGGCTAGGGAATGTCAGCCAGTGGGGCCCAGAAGCTGAGCCTTTTCTGCCATAGCGCCCTCCCTCTGGAACATTCCCCCTCTGGAGATTAGGTTAACCATGATCCAGCTAGCCTTTTGTGAGGCCCTAAAGACCTGGCTTTATATCCAGGTCTGGGGCTCCAACTGTATGAAGGGACCCTTCTGCTGTTGATGCTAAAGACTGCTATATATTTTAATTTTTATAGTTTTGATTGTAATGGTTTTTATTGTTTTTATTTGATTTTAGATATTGTTTGCCACCAAGAGTCATTTGCCAATGGGCAGCTATATAAATGACTAAATAAATAAATACCCAGCAATAGAGAATTTGCGGTAGTCTAAAATTCAGGAACACTGTCAAAATTATTCTGTAATTCAGTCCAGTTGAAATTAGTAAAAGGGGTTATTTGCACTTTCTACTGCTTTCTGAAAGATGTATATCACAACTAAATGCATACTTACTGGTAACATCCACTGTGCTCACTGCTGATCTCCATTTCATGTGCTTAAAACCACAGTTTTTATTTCAGCTACTTAAAGCCCTCCTTAAATCAAGCACGACTCCTGATGAACACATGGGCAAATCCCTGTTTTCTTGGCCATGGCTGCTATTTCTTTAGTTATCTTTATTATATCCCAGCTTCCAGCTATATCTGAGGTCTATTTATATCTCAGATTTCAGTTTCCTCCAACACCCAAGGCTGCTTATAACAATGAAAAAAAAATTCAGAATACAAAACCTAAAAAAAAATTAAAACAGTTAAAACCAAAGCCAACTTTAAAATCAATCATTAAAACAATTGACAGTTAAAGGCTTGGTTAAAGAACTGCATTTTTACCATCTTCCTAAATATATGGATCTCCAACTTTCCTAGTATACAGTCCAGGACACTGTAGGGAGTACATTTCTTGGCATGGGGCTTCACAAGAGAAGGACCTTTCCCATATATCCAGTATTCAAGATTGCAGCGGGAAGGGCATCTTCAGAAGGGCCTCCTGAAGTTCTGAGTAAACAGGCAAGTTCATAATGGAAGCAGTGGTTCTATAGATAAGACCTAAGCCATTTAGGACTTGAAAGGTCACCTTGAAGACAACTTCATTTGTGCCCAGTGAGGCACTGGTAGCCACTGCAGATCTTTTGGTGCAGATTGACTTCTAAATAGTAAAATCCTTTGTTTTGAAAATTGTAATTCTTGGGGGTGGGGGGGAGAGAAAGAAAGAGAGAGAGAGAGAGAGAGAAGGCTCTCACTTAAAATGATCCACAGCTTTGCAGAGTCTTTAGTTTACCTTGTCAACCATGTAGTTCCATTCCAAAAACCACTCAAAGAATAACAATTATTTGAAATAACTGCAGTACATGTAAGTTATTGCAGAGAATAGAAAAATGACTGTAAATGTTGCCATCTCTACCTTTTGGTATTCAATTGGGCTGTCAAAGCAAAACCAGATGGATAACTTCCATGCAGATGTGCAGCAGAGCACTTATTTGGAGACAAACGGTGTACAACAGGATTATGAAATGTGTCAGTACAGCCTCATGGTAGCATCTGTTGAAATTACTGGGTGTCTTAGTTATCACTCATCTGGAACAGATTCTCATTGTTCTTGATGTACACAGTGCAATCTACAGTCATTAGTCATTTGCTTCTGGGGATCTTGAAAGAATATTTCAATCACAAAACTTGCCTGACTTAGTCCAAGAGACATTTTTTTCCTGCCCCTGACCAAGGCATAAATATACCCTTGCAACACCTTTTTTTTTCTATCAGCTTTTTCCCCTGTCTACCATCTTTTTAAGCCATGAGACAGACTTAAGTCATCCTTACTGTACTGGTGTTAAAGTGGAATTTTCCCCTTATTCTGACACAATCCAGGAATAGTCTCAAGATGTGGAAAAACTCTTTGTTGTTTATTCGTTTAGTCGCTTCCGACTCTTCGTGACTTCATGGACCAGCCCACGCCAGAGCTTCCTGTCGGTCGTCAACACCCCCAGCTCCCCCAGGGACGAGTCCGTCACCTCTAGAATATCATCCATCCATCTTGCCCTTGGTCGGCCCTTCTTCCTTTTGCCTTCTCCAGGGTGTCCTGTCTTCTCATTATGTGGCCAAAGTATTTCAGTTTTGCCTTTAATATCATTCCCTCAAGTGAGCAGTCTGGCTTTATTTCCTGGAGGATGGACTGGTTGGATCTTCTTGCAGTCCAAGGCACTCTCAGAATTTTCCTCCAACACCACAGTTCAAAAGCATCGATCTTCCTTCGCTCAGCCTTCCTTATGGTCCAGCTCTCGCAGCCATATGTTACTACAGGGAACACCATTGCTTTAACTATGTGGGCCTTTGTTGTCAGTGTGATGTCTCTGCTCTTAACTATTTTATCGAGATTTGTCATTGCTCTTCTTCCAAGGATTAAGCGTCTTCTGATTTCCTGACTGCAGTCAGCATCTGCAGTAATCTTTGCACCTAGGAATACAAAGTCTTTCACTGCTTCTACATTTTCTCCCTCTATTTGCCAGTTATCAATCAAGCTGGTTGCCATAATCTTGGTTTTTTTTGAGGTTTAGCTGCAAACCAGCTTTTGCACTTTCTTCTTTCACCTTCATCATAAGGCTCCTCAGTTCCTCTTCGCTTTCAGCCATCAAAGTGGTATCATCTGCATATCTGAGATTGTTAATGTTTCTTCCAGAGATTTTAACTCCAGCCTTGGATTCCTCAAGGCCAGCTTGTCGCATGATGTGTTCTGCATACAAGTTGAATAGGTAGGGTGAGAGTATACAGCCCTGCCGTACTCCTTTCCCAATCTTAAACCAGTCTGTTGTTCCGTGGTCTGTTCTTACTGTTGCTACTTGGTCGTTATACAGATTCTTCAGGAGGCAGACAAGATGACTTGGTATCCCCATACCACTAAGAACGTGCCACAATTTGTTATGGTCCACACAGTCAAAGGCTTTAGAATAGTCAATAAAACAGAAATAGATGTTTTTCTGAAACTCCCTGGCTTTTTCCATTATCCAGCGGATATTGGCAATTTGGTCTCTAGTTCCTCTGCCTTTTCTAAACCCAGCTTGTACATCTGGCAATTCTCGCTCCATGAACTGCTGAAGTCTACCTTGCAGGATCTTGAGCATTACCTTACTGGCATGTGAAATGAGTGCCACTGTTCGATAGTTTGAACATTCTTTAGTGTTTCCCTTTTTTGGTATGGGGATATAAGTTGATTTTTTCCAGTCTGATGGCCATTCTTGTGTTTTCCAAATTTGCTGGCATATAGCATGCATTACCTTGACAGCATCATCTTGCAAGATTTTGAACAGTTCAGCTGGGATGCCGTCGTCTCCTGTTGCCTTGTTATTAGCAATGCTTCTTAAGGCCCACTCAACCTCACTCTTCAGGATGTCTGGCTCTAGCTCACCGACCACACTGTCAAAGCTATCCCCGATATTGTTATCCTTCCTATACAGGTCTTCTGTATATTCTTGCCACCTTTTCTTGATCTCTTCTTCTTCTGTTAGGTCCTTGCCATCTTTGTTTTTGATCATACCCATTTTGGCCTGGAATTTACCTCCAATGTTTCTAATTTTCTGGAAGAGGTCTCTTGTCCTTCCTATTCTATTGTCTTCTTCCACTTCCACGCATTGCTTGTTTAAAAATAATTCCTTATCTCTTCTGGCTAACCTCTGGAATTTTGCATTTAATTGGGCATATCTCCCCCTATCACTGTTGCCTTTTGCTTTCCTTCTTTCTTGGGCTACTTCTAGTGTCTCAGCAGACAGCCATTTTGCCTTCTTGGTTTTCTCTTTCTTTGGGATGTATTTTGTTGCCGCCTCCTGAACAATGCTGCCAACTTCTGTCCAGAGTTCTTCCGGGACCCTATCTACTAAGTCCAGTCCCTTAAATCTATTCTTCACCTCCACTGCATATTCCTTAGGAATATTAGTGAGCTCATATCTAGCTGATCTGTGGGTCTTCCCTAATCTCTTTAGTCTGATCCTAAATTGTGCAAGAAGAAGTTCGTGATCTGAACTACAGTCAGCTCCAGGCCTTGTTTTTACCGACTGTACAGATGTCCGCCACCTTTGGCTGCAAAGGATGTAATCAATCTGATTTCGGTGTTGTCCATCTGGTGAAGTCCATGTATAAAGCCGTCTCTTAGGTTGTTGGAAGAGAGTGTTTGTTATGCAGAGTGAATTGTCTTGGCAAAATTCTATCAGCCTGTGTCCTGCTTCGTTTTGTTCTCCCAGGCCATACTTACCTTAACTCTTAACTCTTAGGCCGACCCAATTAGCCTAGAGCAGTGTTTCTCAACCTTGGCAATTTTAAGATATGTAGAATTCCCCAGCCAGCATTGGCCTACAGGAAGGTCAGGAGACTGGCAATGACTGGCAATCTGCAGAGGCAGCAGAGGCTGGAAAAGGGTGGACAGTGAGGATGGCCAATTTCACACCTATGGAAAGGAGCCTTCAGATTTTTTGAGAATAATGAAAAGTGCATCATGATGTCATGACCCAAGTCCCATCCTTACATAATTGCCTGAAATGTCACAACACACATATAAAAGAGTGGTGTTTGCATTGCAATGTTGTGATGCACATTTTGTCCCCCTACCACCACGGATACCCATGAGTCCTACTTCTTATGTCCTTTCCAAATATGTTCCAGATGGTGGGAACTAAAGAATGACAATGAGCAAATAGTTTCTGGTCACCAATTCTGCTGTAAGACTTCCCCCCTACTGAGTAAAAGGACTCTCAACTTATCCTTAAGTTGATTAAATACTACACTGGAGGAGAAAATTACCTCACCTTCTTTGCTGATAGTCATTTCTGTTGGTGGAGGGCTCTTAGTTGAAAACTGCTTTCTAGAAATCGTTGTTGTTCCAGTCCACCAAATCAACCCTGTCTCCTTTTCTTAGCAAAGCTTTCAGAAGTGGCTTTCCAGGACCTTCTTCATAGAGCTGAGAAGGAGTGACTTGCCCAAAGTCACCATAAGGCAAATTTAGAACTCATGGGCTCCTGGCTTCTAATCCAGCACCTTAACTATTTAACTACTCCCTCCCTCTGAATTGTTCTTCCAAATGGTTTGGGGAAAAGGGTTGTTGTATGTGAGTTATGGGAAGTGATTATTCCAGAGACTGCAAATCTTAAAAGAAAAAAAATCAAGATATCTTGCTAGGAAAGCTCCTTGAAAATTACTTTATTAAAGAAAGGAGCCTAATGTGCATTTATGAGGAAAAAAATTATTGCCTCTGCTCAGATATTTATTAAGACTTAATAAAGTCCACATTTTAAATGGACTGTGAATCTAAGTGGGCCAACGGATATCAAATATAAGAAGACAAGAATATCTGTATTGGATCAGAGCAAAGAGTCTTCCTAATTAAGAATTCTGTTTCCATAATATCCAAACAGATATTGGCAGGATCACAAGCAAAGCAAACATAATCTCCATGAACAATAGCATCTTTCCCAATGAATCAGTGGAACTGTCCCTCAGTGGAATTGAGAATGATCAAAGACAACTGAGCTGTTTCTTAATTAGTTGAGATTCTGGTTCTTACTGTATTATTTAAGTTATTATTAAAGTTATGGAATTGTTTCAAGATGAAGCTTATCAGACTCTTGGGACAGATAGCTGATTCATCACCTTGTTTTCATATGATGTTTTGCTAATAAGTTTTCAAAGACAAAAGAGGCATGTTTTCTAAGGAGTTAAAAGGTTATATTTCTGTTTCATATACTGTATGTTGGCATCTCTAATGCTGGTGGGTATAAATCCACCCAAAGTAGATAATATTCATTTTTCTAAAGAAAACACCGTGGTTTCTAAGAAAAAAAGAGTTAATTTTGACCATTTCATATAAATGAGGTTAGATTTTGGATAATATTAACATTGTACTCCATATTGTTAATTGGTAGCTTAGATCTGGGGATAAGCTGATGAATTTCATGGGGTTTACTTCCTTTATACTGAAATTACGATTATTAACTGGTTTTTAATCTTAGAATAGCCATCTCAGTTCTTAACATTAAGAACACACATAAATACACAAACACACTCACACAGAGAGAAATATTGTGGTCCAAGATGTGCTGCTGAGCAAAATATGTCTAAAGGACAGCTAGTATTTATATACTATATGTATATAACAAAGGCGGGATAAAAAAAATTAAAATTAAATTAGTAGTCTTCAATGTACACTCTAAATAAAGAAGGAAATATCAATTAAGAGCAATGCAGGATTTTTTTTTTCTTTCTGTGCTTATCTGCCAAATAATGTCAGGGTCATTAAAGACTGAACAGAAATAAAAAACTAAAAAATAACCCTATGCAATAAGTTTCCAAGATAAGCTGAGAAATTCATAACATTATTCTCACACCAAGGAGCAGCTTGTGCGAGTGGAAGTGATAATCCTAGATCAACAATTGTTGCTATCAGCTGTTATCACTCTAGATTTTTCAGTGTGAACAATTTACAGAAAAAAGAAAAGAAACCCACAGGGGAAAAATAATTGATCTATTTTATGTGCCGTTATTTACTGCTCGTTCTCTCTTACCAGCTGTTTTCTCAGATTTCTGAATAATTTCAAGTATGCCAGCAGATGCTATGAAGAGCCCGACAGTAGTTTTGGAATTTTAAATAACTCCATTTGAAGCCCACACTGTTTCTTTTTACTTCCTGGCAGGAGATAACTAGTCAGAACATTAACTCTTTCCCATTGACAAATTGGCACAAAGCAGAACACAAAACCTTGCTGTCAGAAGTATAGTGAGACCCATGCTTCCTTTAGGTTTTTTTTATTATTATTATTAATAGCTGTATTTTATTGTACCTAAGCATCTAACAACCAGCATACTTTTTTTCTTTATTAAAACTGAAGGCACAGAAGCATTTTTCAACACAGAAGGATGAACCTTTAGGGATCCCAACTGTATGCACGTTAAGAAAGGTTAAGATGCCTTCATGTCAAGCTCAACTCCTGAAGACTGGACCCATATAATTTTCTTCACAAAGTAATGGAAGTGGTTCACTGCTGCCTTCTTTCAGGATGATGTTTGAGTTCCCAGACTAGCCAACATTCCTGGAATTTCCAGGTGGCACCCCATCCAAGTACAAACCTCTCTTATCTCTACTTATTGCATCTTCCATGATCAGCCAAGGTCAGCTAGATGCTGCCACTTCTGTTGGAAGATGCTGATCAGCAAAGGAAGACTTCATGCAGCATGTCCTTCCAGGAAATGAATAAGTCAACCAGAGTTGCAACAGATTACAGATGTGAGACTCTCATACTGAAACAAGATGATAGCAAATCTGACCATTTCAGAGAAAGATGGAAATTGGTCCTCTCATGTCAAAGAGGAGGCTGGTGTCAAACCCCATACCACAGGGAATGATCAAGGAAGCAAGCATCCTAGACTTCAACAAGAAGTTTTAATGCAGAAATTCAGGGTAAGGTACAGAATTTTAGAAAGTGCTGTAGGGACTTTCCATTCTCAACATTTACGGTCTCTTCTTCCTGGGCTTTTTGCAGCCCTCTGGGCTGCTGTTTATGAGATAAACTACTAACTACATCTGTTGTTTATGTCTAGAGTTCCTCTTGTTTTTTCCTCAGCCTCCTCACAATTGCTCACAGGTGGATGGTCCATAATGTAGAATAGGTATGAGTAACAGGTGCAAAAGAGTTTGAATATTATTTCTGTATATAGGGCTTGCTCCTGAAACACAGACATCTTTAATGCTGCAACCTACATTTAGCTGAGAGAGTAAATGCTCAAGGAACTTCTTTTTTAGAAGTTTACACTCTAAGTTTATTGTCTGTGCTGCTCATGGTCATACTAGCTATTTTCTCAAATAATGCCTCACAACTCAAACTTGTCTAACTTCATTCTTGAGCCATTCAAGAACATTTTAAGACCTACATATTTCATTGGCAGAGCATGATAATACACCTTCTTGTACTGGAAGCAGTGGATGGATTGTGCCTTCAAGATCTGTATGTTGGTACATTGAGGACCACTCGGTTTCAATGAGACAGAAATGTCTAACTTTTCCCCATTCAAATTAAAATTAAGGAGACTTAAATGTGCAGATTATGTCCACAGAAAGCTATCATAAAAAAGAGGCATCATAATAGCCTCTGAGATGAACAAGCCTGGATGTCTTGCAGGTAAACTTGGGAGAAAAGAAGTTGACAGCAAAATCTCAGGTGAGCCCCAGGCTCGGCCAATGCTTCAAAGCTATTAGGACACCATTGTGGGGGAGCCCTCTCTAGCTAGCTAACTGAACACAAACAACCTTGATCTGATAACATACTAGTTGTATGTGCAACTTGTCTTTGGCAAATGGCAGCACCTAGGCTGTTCTCAATATACCACACAAGCACAGACTTTGTTAGTACTTGAGAAATAGCCAAAATGGTGACCAGCTAGCAGCTATGTCAGCCCCACTATATGGGCCAGACCAAGAAAATCAATTCCACAGGAATGCTAAAACTACTTTTATTAATATTGGCAATTGTAACAGAACCTTGCAAGTCTGAGTGTGCTTTACTTCCACCAGCACCACCATACTCATGTGAATTCAGTTTCTGCCTGAGCCACTCTCATATACCTTCTGCTTGTTTTGGACTTAAGGCATGTTTTTCGCCAAGTTGCTTTGGTAATGGATCTCTTCCTTACTCTCTCCAAGTCCATATACATATTCCCATCCTGTGACTGGTTTCAACCCCTCTGGTTTAGCCACCATAGTCCATGTATGCCATCCAGAGGCAAGAAAAGAACACAGACCAGCCCTACTGATGACACCGAGATCCATAAACGTAATCAGGTTGCAAAGCAGAAGAGAACTGACTTCTATCCCCCCTCCCCCACAGAGTCAGCACAAGCATTCTGTCCATGAAAATGAGCAGGCTCAGCATTCAGGTTGCCCCCTCCCTAAATGAGACTTCAGTATGGAAGCCAGGATCAAAGCAGGCCACCTGCCTGCCATCCCAAAGCTCAGCACAGTCCCTGTTTGAAGCAAGAAAACAAAGAAGATAATTCCCTCCCCAAATGAGTCCTCTATATCTCTTGCACCCTCAGTACTCAATACTTTATGAGACACTGTTAGTGAAAGTCCTGGTCAGTACCTGAATGGAAGACCACCACAAAAATGCAGGCTTGTGGACTGCCACTGAATGAGAGTGTTAAAATCGAACCACTCCCAGAGTGCTCTCAAGAAAACAGAAATATCCAGATAATCCCCAAGAGCCAAGCTTAACTTGAGGCTGACATTTTATTTCTCCTTCACAGATGACTGAAACTTGGGTAGCTTTACTCACACTTACTTGTACCTTGCTGTAAACAAGTTAAGCTCCAAACTCAACACTTGTGTGTTGATCTCTGTGTTTTAAAGCCATTCTCTTTGGAAGCATGCCGTGGCAAGCCATAGCATTTGTAAAGACAAATCACCACCCTTTTGACTAGCCAGCTGGGACAGCCCAAGAGCCTTCCTTAGCAGTGAGAAGGAATTGCTGTCTCCCTCACTTCTTCCCTTCCATTATTCAGGCATCCCCCACCCTTAGATTGGCTTCCTGCTGACAGTACTGTGGAGCAAGTCTATTAATCATGAAGTGTCCGTGGGCCTCTTTTTTAAAGAAAGGAACTTATGCCCAAAATAGAACACACACACACACGCACACTTATAATGAACAAGTGACCATTTGGTGCTTCAAAATGTCACTGCTTCTCCAGATAAATGAGTCCACATAGGTCTGTTTGTATTGTACATCTTAACAATGAAATGGTCCTATATCAAATTCTCACTCGGCACTAAATATCTAATGAGTTACTAGGAAAAATACAGTAAAACCTCAGTTTTATGGACCAATGGGGGAGGCAGGGGAGGGATGTCCATCAAAGATGAATGTCCATTAAAGCTGAATCTACATAATCCACATCAATTGTACATCAAATTGTACAAAAATAGTCTGGACTCATTTCCCATCCACAGACTTTGTCTAAGAGGCAGTCTGGATTCATACTGTGTCCATTGTATCAGAAGTCTACTGAAGCAGGGAGGGGGTCCATAAAATTGATTTTTTCCTATATTATTCACCTCTTTCGCAGTGTTTAATTCACACACTCACATACACACAATGGTATGTTTACCTGCATGGAAAATATTTTCCCCCAAGATGAGTGCTATGTTGAGAAATAGTCTTATAACCCCAAGATGTTTAGAGACAGCAGAAGATGCCAGATTAGATGCCAATATTATTCTAGCAACCCGCCCGCCCCCAAAAGAGTGACAACCAAAGTTGTTTGTGGGGTCCAACACTTTCTTCAACTTGAATATTTGCCCTGTTTTTTCTTTCCGTTGTGATCTTTTTTCATAACTTCATGTATTGTTTATTTATTGTTTCTCTGTTCCGCATTCAATTTAGAAAAGCAAAATGAATTTTTCTAAGCTGACCAAAGCAGTGTTGTGTCATCGGGGTGGAAATGCCACCCCCTTTTCTTTCACATGCAGGAGACATCATGGGGCACATAAGGAAGAGGCAGAAATTGTGTCACAACACAGTAATGCTGTTTTAGTCATTTGCACTTCCTTGTCCCTCCCCCTGGGCACACATTTGATGATTCATTTTAGAAAAAAGTAAAACAAAGCAGTTATTTCTTCCCTCTTGCCCCAAAGGATTTTTTCTCAGCTGGAAAAAAAGGAAAAAAGAAATTTTATGCCAGTTTGCATCCCTGGGTTAGCACTGTTGGGTAAGAATATATTGTATATGTGCCCGCTAGGAAATATCAATCCGCATTCACTCAATCTATATGATATGCTATTTGTTGTACCACTGAGTGGTTGGGCAGTTGTGTAGATACAGCAGTGTGACATAGCATACAGGTAGTCCTCACTTAACAACCACAATTGGGACTGGCATTTTGGTTGCTAAGTAAAGCAGTCATTAAGCAAATCTGACCTGATTTTACGACCTTTTTTGCAGCA